>NC_056424.1:8125000-8750000 GCF_905147365.1 Aricia agestis | reverse complement strand
GATCTCAACAATTCAGATAATTCAAAGGAATTAATATGAAAGCAATGATTAGTGTACGCAGGTCGCTAACTAATTTCTGAGAAATATTAACAAGAACATAAACGTTAGTTACACTGTGACCTACATAAATATTTCACTGAAATAGATTACATTTTACGTGTGTTGTATGTGTAAGTAAGCGTTTCACAGATATATTATTGTATAATGAAATTATATTTATTAATTTTCAAAGAATATTATTAGAAGTTTACTGCCAATATTATAAAGAACTTTTTTTTTCATAAGTGTCCTCGGAGTGCGTCCGGGGCGCAGACTTGAGGTCGTGTCTCAGTAGTGATTGTTATTATAATGTAGGCAGTGTTAACAGTATCTTGGCTGATCCATCTTCTGAGGCTGCCTAAATATTATATAAGATTCTAGATATAATATCTCTTAACATCTCTGGGATGTTGAAGACATAATATGTTTATAATGAAGTTGATTTATTTGCTGATTTTTAATTTATAATTAATTTGTATTGTGTACCTATAAGGACCACATTATCGTTCTACGATAAAGTCCTTTCTGTTCTAGATTAAAAAAAACTTTTTTTTAAATGTAAGTCTAAACTATATAAGTAACTAGGAATCATTCGCAGAAATTCTTAGAAAACGTTGAAATGTTTTAAAGAGTGGGAGAATGGTTTAACTCTACATTTTCGTGGGTTGGTTGGAGATGAAATCACTTTCAGTTCGTCACGTGTTTTTAGTCACGTAGATGTTATTATTCATTCATGTAATTTACAAAGTCAGAGCTTTATTAATCATCATAAACAAAAAACAACACAGAAAAAAATGTACGTAAATCATCTCTACATCTATTATATAAAAATGAGTCGCTGAATGTGTTGCGAAGCGCAAAACTCGAGAACGGTTGGACCGATTTCGCTAATTCTTTTTTTTAAATATTCCTTGAAGTACGAGGATGGTTCTTACCTGGTTCTTACAGAGAGAAAAATTAAAAAAAAAATTAAATTTCCTGAAAAGGTCTAAAAATAACACTTTTCTGTACTCCCGTACAAAAGATTTGTGATAATACTTAAAAGTCAATTTGAACTTTAATAAACTATCGTGATATATATATGAGTAATATATAAAAATGGATTTTCAATTGTGTTAGTAACGCTAAAACTAGAAAACGGCTGAACAGATTGGGCTAATTTTAAACTTAAAATATTCGTAGAAGTCCAGGGAAGGTTTAAAAGTGACACGAAGTTCACCGGGACAGCTAGTAATTATTATAAAACAAAGTCGCTTTTTTCCCTCATGTTGTGTCCCTCTTTGTTCCCTTTAATCTTTAAAACTACGCAACGGCTTTTGATGCGGTTTTCTTTAATAGATAGAGTGATTAAAGAGGAAGGTTTATAAGTATAACAACATTAATTAAATAGTGGAGAAATACTGTTATTTTTGAGGTTTCTAATCTGATGTCGTAAATAATTACATTTTTTCCGCTTACATTGCAAACGCATGCTGAACCCTACAAGATATATCAAAATAATGTACTAAGTATAATTCTACACTATGAAAAGGAAGAAAAAAAGGAAACAGAAAACTCCGCGATGGTATATGTCTATCTCTTACGGATATCCCACAATAACATTTTTTTGTCATTTTCTTTTAACTTCAAATAATGGCCAATTTTCGAAGTGATTTTAGCCAATACGGCAATAATCCTGATTCAATTAAATACAATAATGATTTAATATAGATCTATGTGGCCCTTTACAGCATATGATTTAAATGAATGTTTTCGAAGATAATACAGATTTAGACGCTTTCGCGGAACGTAGCTTTTGCCGCGGTACCGACCAATTCAGGCCACGGTTACTAATGAAATCGATTCGATTTTAATCATTTCTTCTGTGTGTTATATTATAGGCTATAATATATTTTATACCCGTGCGAAGCCGGGATGGGTCGCTAGTTACATATAAGCAAATAAAGCAAATACTCAAGTCTTAGTTAAATATAGCATTACATAAAAAGTAAAAGTGACGACTAGAACTAATGATGATTCAACATAGAACCTAGAGGAACTCTACAATTTCATTGGCCTCAAACTTTACTTACATTGGAGTGATCTTTATTCAATGTATTCATTATAATGTAACCACATACTAATATTTTTCTAGTCTACGAAATTATGTCTGAATACACGCAATTTCAAATCAGAACACATCTACAGATACTGTTCATTAGATGGATTCGTTAGTTTCAGTAGTTCAAACATTACTCACTGTTCGAACTGTAGACGCGCCTGCCAAGTTTTGGTACTTTTTGGGTTCAGTGAAACATTGTTGTGTCGTGATCTTAGGTCTTCATCCGCATTGGTATGTTTCGCTATCAGCTGATTGACTTTCTTAATCGTTGCTATTTCAACATCATCAATCATCATTATATCTACTCCTATCGTTCACAGTTCTTACTCTGGCTTCCAAAGAACGTTAACCACTATTTGTGTCTTATGCTCATTTCAAAAGCATAAATTATTGACTATTATGATGTTCTATTGTTAATTCCCTTATATCTTTTCACTTCCGAAGGATGTTAACCATCATTCGTGACTTATGCTCATTTCCACAGTGAAATTATTGACCATTATGACGGTCTACTGTTAATTCCCTTAGACCTTCTTAATCTTCCACCTTATCATCATCCATAGCTCTAGTTCCCATTTTCTGTTCCTTTCGATTCTTCGATGATTTCATTTCATCCTCTATGTTCGAAATGTTATCATTGTTGTCTTCGATCTCGATTCATTACTTCATATTCTATGTTCGTCGGAAAACACCTCTGCAGCGGCGACGTCAGCCGTTATCCAACCGGCTGCAGCCGCCCACGCGAATTCCCACACCACCTCGGCCCGTCGCCAACTTTTCACAGTTTAGTTACGATATCGAAAACGACCCGACGCGTCCCGCCGCCGGCGAAATCTACTCGAAACGTTCGCTTTGCCTTCGTCCAGTTCTCGAGTGTTATTGTGATTGAATTGTGAATTGACAATTTGTGCTTTGGATTTTTTACCAATTTCCTCGGTACGTATTTTATCTACATTCATGATATTATTATCCTTATGTTTCGTTGCAAAATATTCTAGATATATCCAGATTTTTTTTACAAAAAACCCGTTTTTATCATTTGGACGAAACCTAAAAAAATTATTTAAAAATTAAGATTATCTAATCGTCGGAAGTTATGAGAAAGCGCGAGATTCTCGGAGGCCTTCAGCAGTCACAGAAATAGATTGGGACGTTTCGTTTACTTGTGAAAATGTGCGCCCACGCGCCACACTTCACCTTGGTCCGCTAGATGGCGCTGACCGTGTGACTCACTCCTGAAATTGGCACTCGACTCCGTCTCGGTTATTGATATGAGATATGAGAGCTGATGCAATGATTCGATGATTGATGATTTTCAGTGTTGTGTATGATCCGTATGAGTAACACTACGTAATTTTACTTAGGTTTAATGTATGCGTATCTTCGATCACTAATATATTAGTGATCGAAGATGCGTATACCTTTAAGCGAGAGTTGTTTGAGGTTTTATGTTGTAAGTCCTCTGACTCAAAACTCTTAAAATTGACTCTCTATTCAGTCCAGTCAGCATAGTTTTCAGTTTTTGTTTAAATAAAATAATACGTTTACGGCCAAAATATTTATTTTCTCGATATTTTTATACATTATTGTTGTTACTTAATTAATACCAATAAAAAGCTACCTATTATAAATAACTAAATTAAATTAATTGAAAATCGAGGTCTCAAAATAAATAGCAGAATTTAAAATAATCGTATACAGTTTCATATCGCATAGTAAACATGAATTAATAATTTTAAATTGTTTTATTAAAATAATAATCAATTTTTTGTATTTATAATTTTGGTTTGCTAATTAAGAACACGTCACCGACTACGCAAATTGTGAAGAATTTTGTAAAAAAAAAACTGTATTGAGAGTCCATTGACCTCACACTGCTAGACAGCTGATTACAAAACGCAATTTGAAATTATTTAAGTCAGATGACTAATTTACTAGTATTTTTTAACGTTAACTTTTTGCTGACTCTACTTATATTTACTTACCTAAATACTTACAAAGTATTGACATCCAATCGCAACGAAAACAATATACTATGATACGTTAAATTTATTTCATTTAACTTTGAACAATTAGGCTCAGTTGTAACATTAATCTAAAAATGTTAAGTAAGTACTTAAAAACTTTGTTTACTTTATGAAAAAACTAGCGGTACTATACGGAAGCGGAACCCTATATAGCGCGTGGCCCGACACGTACTTGGCCGGTTTTTTAAAATGATGAATGGAAATAATTAGTTTAAAAAAATTGAACCCAACTTCCAAGGTAGAGCGCTAATGAGGAGAAAGAATTATTTCATACTTTTTAGATCATTTCAACAATATCGTTTTACCTTGGAAGTCGGTTAATTTTTTTGTTAAAAAAATATAATTTTACTCTTTTTAGTTATCTACAATACCCAGAATTTATGCGTAGATAACCACTAGTACGGTTAATTACTATACACATTATAATATTATGTATTACCGTAAGCAAAATTGTGGAAAATGTTTGCAGTTATCTAAGCGATGCTTTAATTTCCAAACTTTTATGTTTAAAGGTTCAGAAGTTCTATTCAATGCCTTTGGATCCATAGACACCTTTGTATAAAATTTCACTTATTTTATATTGAGTTACTAGAAACATCTTATGCACCATGTGTGTTTTTATTAAATTTCAAGAATTTCCCTCAATTGCTTATAGATCCCATCATCAGATCATCACCTTCGTAATTATTGAACCAAATTCGGATTGTACCCTTTACAACAACAAAAGAAATTTTCGAAACCGGTCCACAAACAGCGGAATAATGATGAAAGAAATTTGTCTCGATGTAAAAAATTATGAAAACACTAATAATACTAATAATATCTAAGTCATATTGTGATGTTGCGAGATGCAGTGCCGGAAATTAGCCTTTTTTGCGTCCTGTGCGAGCTTCTATAACTGCCCCCCTTTTTTTTAGATATTACCCAGAGCAAAATATGGCTACTACAACCACCAAAAGACCAATTACAATAGTAGTAGTAGTTTTTTTAAAGAACTGGTGTGGGTAAACAAACAGACGAGCCATCTGATGTTATTTGTTAAGTGGGCCCTTCGTCTGTTACGACTTACGAGTATACCACCCACACTGTGCAGCACTAAGGGCGCAGTGGGAACTTATCCGGCAAACTGAAAAAATAATAGTCCTGCCTGGTCTGGCCATTCTTGCGCCCCCCAGAGTCTACGCCCTGTGCCTGGGCACCGGTGGCACCGCCCTATTTACGGCACTGGCGAGATGTAAGGGTAGTAAGAAGATGATGATGAATAATCTAATGTACCATAATCACTGACCCCTATAATACACTGGACAGGCGATCGCTATCAATAAAATATGCCTATCTGAAAGTCGCCATATTGGCGCTGATTGCTATGTGAAAGCAGTAGTGAGTGTACTTGGAACTACTATTTTGCAAATGGCGGTTGTCATTTTCTATGTAATTAGTTCACAGTACGCTCACCGTGGCGCTTCAAATTGGCATAAGAAATAGCTGTCATTGTACGGCACAGCCTGTCCAGTGTATTATAGAGGTCAGTGACCATAATGGTACATTAGATTAATCATCGTCATCTTCACTACCCTTACACCTTGCAATATGCTAATGCATATTATGCCTTCAATTTTTAAAACAACGTCAAACACGTATTTAAAAGGAGGCCGGAGATTTGTTTTTTCTACATCAAGCTAATTGTACCTCTAAGGTGATTCACAGTATAAATAAATAAATACTTAATCTTTCCAGGTAGTGTATCGGTGTGGTATGACATTACCCGGTGACCAGTGATGACATAAGATGGGGGTGTCGGAGGATTTCGCGCCGAGCTTCACGCAGAAGCCGTCCCTGCGCCAGGAGGACGATGGCAACAAGCTGGTGTTCGAGTGCCAGCTGCTGGCCTCCCCCAAGCCGGAGATCAGCTGGTACCGCAGCGATGAGCTGCTCAAGGAGGACAACCGGACGGTGTTCAAGTGAGTCTGCTTTAATGCCTTTCGGAGGCTTTTTGACAGGAGATTATCTATTCAACAACGTTTGATGTGATTTTCACACCAACATAATATCATCATCATCATCATCATCATCATCATGGTAGAGCCATGCTTCGGCACGAATGGGCTGGCTCGACCGGAGAAATACCACGGGCTCACAGAAAACCGGCGTGAAACAGCGCTTGCGCTGTGTTTCGCCGAGTGAGTGAGTTTACAGGAGGCCCAATCCCCTACCCTATTTCCTTCCCTTCCCTATTCCCTCCTTACCCTTCCCTATTCCCTCTTAAAAGGCCGACAACGCACCTGCAGCTCTTTTGATGTTGCGAGTGTCCATGGGCGATGGAAGTTGCTTTCCATCAGGTGACCCTTTTGCTCGTTTGCCCCCTTATTACATAAAAAAACAAAAGTAAAACAAAATTCACAGATCTATGTGTTGCTGAAAAGGTCATTGACCTCGCATTGGACACAGACGATGATTAGTAAACTTTATGCAAATTATTGGCATTGTGCATGGCTCTACCACGTAAACTTCTAACAGAAAAATATTATCTAAAAAAGAAAACAACAATGATGTTTCATCTTTATTTTTTAAATAAAAATCTAACCGCGCATTTGGGACTTTTGGGTCATTATGCTTTTCCTTTTTCCCGCCTGCGTAGACCTATAATACAACAATATAAAAATTGCATAATATTTAATAAACAGTACTCCCAAATTAATAATGCGCATGGAAATATTCGCTAATTGTCGTAATCACGGAAACACTCGAATCTATAAAACTTGCATTTTGCACCTTGTTCAAAGGAAATAGAAGTTAATATCATATAGCCGGTGGCTGTCCGCTGTCGCTAACTTACCGGGAAGCCATCGCGGCGTTACCATGGTAACGTCCAAGCAACGTCAGGCGCCTCTACGTCGCTATTTTTCGTAAAGGTTTAAAACAGCGCTTGCAGCGACGTCTTCCGACGCTCGGCAAATACGATCGTTGCCGAAAAAGATACGAAAAATTCTATGCGCATTATCCACTGATCTCCATTATACAAATGGAGGTCAGCAGCATTATCTCTTTGGGAGCACTGTACATTTCACACCAAACAATAGAAATAAGTAATTACGTGGGAGAGCCATGCTTCGGCACGAATGGGCCGGCTCGACCGAAGAAATACCACGTTCTCACAGAAAACCGGCGTGAAACAGCGCTTGCGCTGTGTTTCGCCGAGTGAGTGAGTTTACCGGAGGCCCAATCCCCTACCCTATTTCCTTCCCTACCCTCCCCTATTCCCTTCCCTTCCCATCCCTACCCTCCCCTATTAACCTATTCCCTCTTAAAAGGCCGGCAACGCACCCGCAGCTCTTCTGATGCTGCGAGTGTCCATGGGCGACGGAAGTTGCTTTCCATCAGGTGACCCGTTTGCTCGTTTGCCCCCTTATTTCATAAAAAAAAATTATAAGACTGCCAAGTCGGTAAAATTTCTTTGATTTTGCCGTGTGATCGTGGTCTCCATAATATTATACTATCATACTGTTGAGTGTTGGCATTGAAGTTCACTGACCTTTGTGCTCAGCTGATAGCTAAACAGGTGCCATTGTAAACAAAACTTATACTACAATAATTTTTATTTTTAGATAAAAACAAAATAACAATCAAATTGAAAAATGATATTTTTTTAAGTTTACAAGTTTTGTATACAGTGTACAAAAACTTCAAACTTCAAATCCTCTGTGATAGTGTACAATTTAAAATTTGATTCGATTTCGAGTCAATCGTAATGATTAAATTATTTTCAATACTTCCGATTCACTATATTATTAGATTTCAATTAGGGTACCCGCGAATGTTGTTATTACACTATCATTCAATGTGTCAGAATTTTATAACATTTTCGACAATTTTCTGGTGCGAAAACTATAATTTTAAGGGCCACAGCACACATATCAACTGGAAAAGGGAATTATTACCGTATCGCCTCGAGCCATTCAGTACTACTTACACTAATCACAATCGTAACGGATTCGTCATAGCCTTTAGCCAAGATCTATTCTTTATCGCTTCTTATAGAATCGCTGATCAAAAAGTATGGAATTGACATAAGTGTTCGTTAATATGAAGTTGACGTTCGACTCATTCTAATGTCATTATTATATTTATATTTAATTGACGGCCGAATTTAATGATGGCATTAGTTAAATACTTGGATAGAAAATGTATGAACTTTATGTCAAAACAGCTATAAAGTAATCCTCCCTTAAGCGTGTTTGAGCCATAGACATAATATATACTGTCGGTTTGAGCCGTACCGGCTTACAGTTTGATGAATGATAATATTCTAAAAACCATCAGTACTGCTCATGAAGTGCTTATGGTTCAATTTACCATATAATACACAGAATTTTAACTTTTTAAAATAAAAATAAAAATGAAAACCAAACATATTTTTTCCTATTTTAGTAGCCAAACTGCCATACAGTTTGGCGGCGGGCTTTTTAAGTGTCCCACTGTTCTAGAATTTAGAGTGTTGCACTGTTTTTGTGAAGCATCAAGGTATCTTTGTAAGTACTAAGCCGTACCATAAAATTTGGTATCAGTGAAATTACTTTACAGGTGTTGATGGATAAAACTGCCTTTCCACAAAATCTACACTCATTTTTAAAGTTTCGGTCTACACATAACTCGTAGGACCTTTTCTAAAGAGCGCTAAGAGCCATTGAAAAGGTCTAAACCTTTTAAAGGATCTTTCCAAGACTTTTCAAGACGCTTTCAAAATTAGTGGTATACACCATATTATCTCATGTCAACATCGAAATTGTTTAGGCTGTAGTGACGATGCAATAAAATATGTTAGGTTCTTAATGAGATGAGCGTTAGTTCAATAGATATAAGCTTTGTCCACATTGTGCCTTTTTTTGTTCAACAAACTGCGCGTTATAGCGCAGTCAACAGCGAAGATGTGGCATGCCCGTGACGCGCGTCAAAATCCACCCGCGTTGAAAGAAAAGTGTCATAGCGCGCGCTACGATTTCAACGCGCGTTACTGGCATGTCTCACGTTCGCTGTTGACAGCGCTATAAGGCATGCCCTTGATGAACAGAAAAAGGCACAATGTGGACAAAGCTATATTAGTCTATGAGAAGTTGATTCATAGGCTGATGGTGGTTGCGTTTTGTCAAATCCAGCTGACCTAGATTACAAATTACATTTAATTGACAATTCGACCAAACGACGTAGGTCTGTCATTCATGGTCTGTCAACTGCCTAGGAATCAATTTCTTCGATGGCACATTTTCATCAGCGTAGCTAGCACGGGGTTTCCCAGTCGATTCTTCGGAAGAAAGTAATGGCAGTTTCTTTCCCATGTCTACATATCTTATTCCCGAGCATGGCCCCACCCATCGACTTGAGTTTCAGTGGACAAAGACAAGAAACTCTTTCCATAGCAACCAAAGCAACGGCAATTATTATTTTTTTGACATTTAGTTTCTTGGTTCTTTTTTTTTAATTATGGCACCTCGGCTATAAAACCATGGCCAGTGTCGTGTAAATGGCGGCAAATTAAAAAAATCGACGTATAGCAACCTTGTCTATAGCCGGAATTATAGTTTTGATCTACGAAATACGAATAATAAAAACTAAGGAACTTTATTATTCGTAGTTTGTAGATCAAAACTATAATTCCGGCTATAGACAGGGTTGCTATACATCGTTTTTTTTTAATTTGCTGCCATTTACTCGACACTAGCCATGGTTTTATAGCCAAGTGCCATCAGGCGCGGTCCGAAGGGTGGGGTCACAGGGGACATGGCCACCCCCAAAATCTAAGGTAAAATTGAAAAATCTCAAAATCTTGCTAAATAATAAAAGGAAATTTCTAACTATCCCTTAGCCACCACTTCGTCCGACCTTAGACAGCTGCTGTGAACCCAGAAACGTCCGAGGGCGCAGATAAAAAACCCCCCCCAAAATTTCAGGCTGCGACCGCGCCTGAGTGCCATAATAACAATAAAAAAAGAATCAAGAAATAAATGTCAAAAGCGGTTCGTCATGCTTGACTTATAGATTTTCAAAAGCGGAAGATATCGAGATACGAAAGAAACTTTTTCTCCAGTGTTTTTCCGGTAAAACTGTCAAAATTTAGTTTCTTTCGTTTGTCTACGTGCTTGTGCTAGCTATGCAGGTGACGTTAACGTTAACGATAACGACAACGTTAATGATGTATCTACGTCCTACATACATCTTTCTGAGAGCTCAAATTGCCAAACGTGCCGATAGCTGCCGACTGACTGTAAAACAGATAAAAAAAAGAGTTCTGCCACCTCGTATCACGCGTCTCTTTCTGCCACGCAGTGTTACTGATAGTGACATCTCGCTTGCTCAGCCATTTGTTCCTCTATTCCGTTAGACAATATTATATTAACTTTATGCATTTTCCCCAACAGAATCCAGAGCATCGCACACAACAAGTTCCTAGTGGTGCTGGAGCTGGACGATGTGGTGGAGACGGACGCGGGGCTGTACAAGGTCAAGGCTAAGAACAAGATGGGCGAGGTGGCCGCTTCCATCAACTTGAACTTCAGCCGTGAGTAACCCATACATTTTACGAGTTTTTTGTGAATATAGTATTAAAGAGTAAGAGCCTGCGTCTTTCCTCTGTTTCGCTGCTAAATGTTTACCTGTTTGTAGCCTGTATAGAGGTAAAAACGACTAGCAACTATGGGGCTTCGGTCGCGGTTATTTTAGGAGGTATCCAATTGTGAAGGTCTATCTGACCTTCCAGACATCCTTAAACTTTCTTAAAGTATTAGACACCCTGTCTAGCAGTGGGAAGAAACTGTCACAAATGTTCAGCATTGGAAGACGAGATTCCTCCACTTACCGCAAGGGTATACGCTATGAAATTGAGCTTTACTCTTTCTCGAAGGTCAGGTAGACTTTCAGAACTGGATTCAAAAACGTGACATACTAAAATGTGAACTACATCTTTATTTTTCTTGAAAAATTGGCACAACATACGAAAGAAATAGTCGAGATTGCATATCTATTAGCGATAAATAAATATAGCTAGAGTACACGTAACTAAATACCTATCTGAAAATAAACATATTTGTCATAGACCGAAATAATCGTGTATTAAAAATCACTACACGTTTTTTTGGCGAGAGAACGCTTAACTTTACGTTCGAATATTTGAAAATTGTAAAAACATTGTCAGCGACTGATTAAGAGTTCTGACCGCCCTAGGCTAATTATGAAGACGCGCCCCCGCTAGGTGTGTTACAATTTTTGAACTTTTGAACTTTGGAACTCTCAAGCGCATTTCATTTTAATGTTTTGTCTCGATCTAGTTGAAATTTGTAGAGTAGATGCAATGATGCTAGATAAGTGCATGTGAATTGCGAAGACACGAATTCAGCGCCCCCCCGATCCTCGCGCCCTAGGCTGCAGTCTAATTAGCCTAAGGGTTAATCAGGCCCTGAACATTGTTTTTAAATGGTGACTTAGTTGTGAGTAATTCGCGTCATTTTTCAATCGTTGAAAGGCAGAAATGTGAAAATGACTTGAATTTAATTTAAACAACTTGGTTTGTTCTTTCTACAATTTAAATTAGAGGAATTTGTAGTATTTGCTTTGAAACTAAAATATAGGTTACATGAGCAAAATTAGACATTATTATTCAGTTATGATTTACTGGGTGCATGCAAATTCTTGCGCACAAATTCGTTTATAGCGCAGAAGTGTTTGATGGTTAGGATAAAAAGTTTTATAATTTTTCTTTTCCCGGGCCTCAAGTATCTCCATACCAAATTTCAGCAAAATCGGTTTAGCGGTTGGGGCGTGCATTTATAATATTAGTAATGGATATCATATTATCATATTTTGTCTTCTATTCAATAAATACGACTTGCGACGTTGTCCACAAATTTCAGAACAAGTCTGAAGGAAGTCGTTAATCCAGATATAGATTTACTACATCATGAAACCAGTCATAACAACTCTAAGCGGAATTTCTCGAACTTATAAAGCGTGCCTATTTACATTGAAGTGAACTGTTTAGGCATTGTTAACTCTGTGACAATTAAGGTGCTCCCTCACCGGCAGCATTCGCTTGAATTGTTACATTGAAGATTCGTTTTTGAGCATTACATTACAAAACAACCTCCCTGACCGACGTGCATTCACGTGTAATGTAACATTGAAGATTCGACTTTGAGCATTACATTACAATACTAAAGCCGAGACGAGACGAGTGTAGCGTGTAATGTAAGATTACGTGTAATTTAGCGTTAAGAGTGTGGACGGCACACAGAGCGAATTGTCCGGCTTCGCTTAAAGCCGGGTCCAGACGAGTGTAACGTGAAATGTAATACACCGTGTAATGTAACAAGAATTCTACGTGTGGATGGCACTACGAGCATTACATGTAACGCTCGGGGTTTATCCGTCGGCTGTCGGTTTTCGCGCGAGCACAAAGGCTCGTTTAGACAATTCGCTTTGAGTTCGTGTGCCGTCCACACTGTTGACGCTAAATTACACGTAATCTTACATTACACGTTACACTCGTCTGGACCCGGCTCTACCTCCGTGACTGACGAGCATTAGCGTGTAATGTAACATTCGACTTTGAGCATTCTGTAGCTAGTTGATGTTACAAGTTGTATCGAGATATTTCACATTGTATCATTACAAGGTGCGCATTCCCGCTCACGCACTCTATACCCTCCTTTGAGTCATTCCTTTGCCGGACTTCTGACTCTAAAAATAGCTACAAACAAATTCTAGTTCACCATCTCAGAATCACCATAACCCAAATACCGATTGGACTGAATCGATTCAACTGGGTTAAAAATAGAATGAATATAAACAAACACATATTACCCATATTGTATAAGACTCCATTACCGACAATTAATTCTGTATTTTATTTTTTCAGCTGCTGACGAGGACAAACAGAAGTAAGTGATAATTTTATTGCTATATCGATACCAACCTTTCATCATAGTCCTTAGATCTTATGGTAGGACGATCATTCTGAGTTTGGTCGCACACTAACACGGAAGTTTACAGAACGAGTTCGATCAGGTCGGCCTGCAATCTGTCCGTACTGATACAATCGGTCTCCCCGTATAGAGCCCCCTCTACTTATTGCAGACTTCTGTGTAAATAACAATTTGAAAATCGCATAAACTGGACTCATCGAGTGCAAACACCAACTTTTTTACGAACAGTGTAACGCATAACCAAAAGATTTTGAATGGAAACTAGATATACACTTTTGCATTGAACTATCACAAAAAATATAATTTTATAACGATAAAACGTAATATCTTTATATATAAAAATGGATTTTCAATTGTGTTAGTAACGCTAAATCTCGAAAACGGCTGAACGGATTGGGCTAATAATTTTAGGCTTAAAATATTCGTAAAAGTCCAGGGAAGGTTTTAAATTGACACGAAGTTCACCGAGACAGCTAGTTTTAATGATAAAAATGGTATCTTCCAGGCAAATAGACGGTAAAGCACCGACGTTCGCGCGCAAGCCCGCCATCAGACAGGAGGACGACGGCAAGCGGCTGGTGTTCGAGTGCCGCATCGAGGCAGAACCCGTGCCCACAGTCACATGGTTCCACAGCATGGTGGAGGTCAAACCCAGTGCGAGACATAAGGTAGATAGATATAACTCTTTATTGCTCACAAATTGGTACTAACTAGTTCGACTAACTTAAGGCGACGCCTTGTATGTAGCGATATCGATTTTTCTCAGCAATGACTAAAGCCAAGAAATTAAAGTTCTTTGTCAATATTCATCATGTCTTTGTCTTTGAATTACCCATAGCATAACACGATTGGTCAACTTTTATAGCACAGAATAATCAATCAAAAAGACCTCTGTAAAAAAAGGATTCCTATTTTGCCAACAGAGGAGAGTAATTTAAGCTTTCAAAATTTGTACATAAATTGGTTCAAGCATATGCTTTAATTTGCCCATAGCTTATATAAAATGTATTTATGGTTTTTAAATTATGCGACAAAAACCATTTTGTCGCTTACGCCCTTTCTATTTTTTGCTGTTTCCATTGCTTGTTTTGTATGAGTGGCCGGCCCGGCCTCTTATATAAAACAAGCAATCTAAAACATATCCAACACGGTTTTTTACTTTAACGCGGCGTCACCTTAACAAGTTTACAGTAAAATGTGGGCAAGGGCGACCTTATCGCTAAAAGCGTGGTAAAAACAAACCTAAAAGTAGCAAGTAGCAATATAGAAAAAAAAAACCTTTATTACTAGGGAATACTTATCGAGACTTAAGGAGCTCCAACTCGATGGGGTTATGTGGTTTAATTATGGAGTTCCAAAGGCCACCTTCCAGCTCCATTAAGCACGCTGTACACATTAGTCTAATCAGCGCAGTGGGTTAACGTGTAGTACCTAGTAACCGTTTTCTTTTCGAGCTTAAAATTAAATGCGGAGAACAAAGAAGAAATTATTGTAATATTTCATCCACGATTTGCTTTAACCCAGCGAAATAGATCGCAATATGATGAAATTATATTATATGCGAAAACAATGCGTAACGAAAAGTGAGCGTTAGTCCTAAATGAAAAAAAAAATTATTATGACCTATAATTTGTAAAATAACACAGGCAAATAGGTAATGACAAATTTAGGAAATTACTAGAAAAAAGATAAATATACATACGAGGTAACAACGAAACGATAAGTAATAAACGCAATATAAAAATTAACGTTAGTAAACGATAGTTAGATTAAGTTGCCTTGTATCGTTTCATAATGTTTTCTACGACTTGATAACTTATTTATCTATTAATGAAAATATTTTCTAAATGTATATCTAAACGTTTACATTGTCAACATTGCCACCTTTTTTTTTTTTTTTTTTAATTTAAAATTAGATGACCTTGACCTATATCTGCTACTTTCGTCACTTTCGTACTATTTAGGCTAAATATAGATCAAAAATAGAGCTTATGACACGTCGTAGCGTCTTTATAATAATGCTGTTCCATTTCACTATTTCCATCAATATTTAATTATTATTTTAATTTCAGATTATATCCAAAGTTAGTCGTGATGTGTTTAGATTGAATACTATTTTCGTTCAATGAATTCAAGATTGTTGTGATTCATATTGACTTTCAACGCGTGGCGCTGTTTATGATTGTGTTTTATATACTTTCTTCGCTATGATATTATGTTATAAAAAAAAACATCATTGTTTCTTCGGTTCTAAATTCAGGAATTCTATACACTTCTGTATCATATCTATAAAAAAAAATATTTTATTTTAAAACTTAGAGGTTCCTTAAGAGGGGCTAGAGAAATGAAAAAAAAGTACGTGTAATATCTATAGCTGTCTCCCTTACCTCAAGCCTATACCGCAGAACGCGATAGAGACAACTGCAGAAAATCCAGAAAATCAACGATTCGTTGTCCCCTGATTCCTTCTCCAAAACTTAACCGATTTAAGTACTTTTTTCAGTAAAGATTAAAAAAGGCTTGAGCTGTGTTCTTATATTTTGCTTTTTTTTTGTATAATCTAGCGAAATCTGTTTTCTGGACGTTTGAACACAGCGGAAAATCTGGCCATTTTTTTGGGTTTTTGAACGTTCATATCTTATTTAATAATTAAATTATGAAAAAAAAGAAAACATAGGGACATTGTATTAGTGGCCGTAGATATTCAGGAAAAAAATTATAACTCTACTAGCATTATCCAGGGAGGAAACAGGGGACAGCGTTTGTATGGAAAAAAGGGCGGTGTGGAATCCTCTTAAGCTTTTTTAACTTTACATTATAGAATACAATGCTTATTACTTTCATTCAGCCTATTTTGCTCTCTCTTAAGTGTTTTCCAAAAAATATAAATTATTCATCGCTAACACTATATTTTTCATTTACAGTTAACAGTGAGCAAGGAAGGCAAGTCGTACTATGCCTCCTTGGAGATCAACAACGTGACCGTTGAAGACGCGGGCAAATACAGGGTTACTGCGAAGAACGAATTGGGCGAAAGTAACGCTACGATCAGCCTAAACTTCGACAGTGAGTTTAAACACTTCAAAATTATCATTATATTTCATAATATGATCATCATTACCATTGTTGATTTCATTAAAATTACCTTTGATGGCATAGAATTCTTACGCAACTACGCCAAATAAAATGATAAAGCTACTTGTGTAAATATAATTACTATTTTTCGACAAAAATTATGAGATTTTTTTTTAAAACAAATGTTAAATATAACTATTATAATCGCTATTATTAATTAATATTATCATAGCAATTTTACAGATATTTTTTTTGAAAAAAGACTGCGTAATTATTCTATGTATATCTTTAATGCTTTTTATGTATTATACCTAAATATGATCATAGATGCAAACAATGTAAATGAATAATAATTAAAAATAAATAAAATATAAAATATCTACATTAAACTACAACTAGGTAGTTCCATGCCAACTTCTTCTCTATGAAACGTTGGTCAATTTTCTTAATTTATGAAACTTATGTTTTTGTTTTTTTTTTTGTAAAACTGATAACTAAGTTACCGTGTATTTTTACCAAAAAAACATTTTTTCTTTAATATATTTTCTGACACATGGCTCAGAATTTGCACGTATGTGCATCACAAAAATATTCTCAGTCAAAACATAAGTTTCAAAGTCATAAATGTTAAAAACAAGAACATAAAAATCATCATTTTTAATTTCATTTTCATCAAACGGGCGTTTAAATCTAAAGCTTTTACTTAAAATTTTATATATAATTATATGCAAAATGTTTAAACAATTTGCCTTATTGTGAATATTATGTGTCATTATTTAATGAACTGTTTGATTATATTTTTTGTGTGTAGCTATTTCATTGTTTTTTATTACGATCATAAAGCGTAGATTTTGCGAAGCTTTTTCAATTTCATTTAACTAATTTTCACAATTTAAATACTCGATACACGAACTCTACTTTTTCTAATACTCTGTTTAAGATGTTTTCTACGAGGAAAATGCGACAATTGTACAAACATACACTCCACACGATAAACATGTAAACTAACATTTCCATTTATATCCTTTTTATAATAACAGTAAGCGCATTAACTATTATTATTATATTATATGCTTCATTAATATGACCATTATTGTTTATTACGTAGATGTTGCTATACTTTGCTTTAGCGTACGCACCATTTTAACTCCTTGTAACATTAGCAACTGTGATGCGTACTCTTGTAGTATTTTCTGGAAGAATATTTGTCTTATTATTCGTCAGTATACTTACACAATATTTGTATATATTTTTTCAAAAATATCTACTCCTATCTAAGTAAATATTCAAGACTTTTTATACTTCCTGATTAACTTTAAAATAATACGATCCCGAGAACCAATTAATATTCTTACAATCCTTGAAAACATCTTAAATATTCAAATCAACGTGACTTTGAGAAAGCTGCAAAACCTCGTGAGTTATGTTATATGTTTCTTAATCATATGAAAATAATAGGCGATGAAGCGCCCGTGCCTGAAGATGTGATCAAACCCACGTTCACGGAGAGACCCGTCATCAGGCAATCTGAAGATGGCAACAATATTATGTTTGAATGTCGATGTGTAGGCAAACCGAAACCGACTATTTCATGGTAAGAGTAAAGACTATTTCATGGTAAGAGTAAATAAAAGTTATTGAATTTAATATAATGTGATACTCAAAAGTAAACACGAAATCGAACCCACAGGTATCATGGAAAGAAATTAATAAAAGAAAGTAGTCGTTACAAAATATCATTAGATGAAGATCAAACATTATATCATATGGCGCGATTGGAAATAATAGGAGTAGAAAATTCAGACAAAGGCGAATATAGAGCTGTAGCAAAAAATAAACATGGTGAAGGCGTAGCAAAAATTAATTTAAATTTCCAAAGTGGGGATAAACCAAAGTAAGATTTTTATTTTTTTATCATTTAATTGGCAATATAGTCTTCATTCCTAGGTTAATATTTCAAAAAATTTTTACGCAGAATCCCAGATGGAAAAGCTCCCAGATTCCCGAAAAAACCTACTATTAGACAAGAAGGAGATATTCTTATAATGGAATGTATATTAGAAGCACACCCTGATCCAGATATAACTTGGTTTCACGGAGATAAAGAAATTAGAGACGGTCTCAAAATGAAAATGTCTCGTAAAGCAGTAGGCAAAGACACATATAATTTAACTTTAGAGATTGTTAGTCCAACTAGGGAAGATGGTGGAAATTATAGATGTAATGCTTTCAATGTTTACGGTGAGAGTAATGCCAATATTGCTCTCAACTTTCAAGGTAATAAAAAAATAGTTTTAGTAACATAACATAGTATGTACGCATACAGTAGCGATGCATGTTTAGCTTAGGCTTTTGAGCAGCATGTAGCAGAAAACTGTTTATAATACTAAGGAGATAAATAAAAAATTTTATTTTTCTTTAGGTGGGGATGATGAGAATGGTTTCGCACCGTCGTTTGTGGAGAAACCTCGTATCATTCCCAATGAAGATGGCACACTCATAACAATGCGTTGTGTCTGCAAAGCTAAGCCGGCGGCTCAAGTAACGTGGTATAGGGGCACAACCGTTATTAAGGCTAGCAGTAAAATACAAATAAGTTCCTCTGTGATTAGTGAAGATATTTATGAATTGGTATTGGTTTTATCAAATCCAACAGCAGCGGATGGTGGCGCTTACCGCTGTCATGTTCAAAACGAATTTGGAGAAAGCAATGCTAATCTTAACTTAAATATAGAAGCGGAACCAGAACCAGAGGGCGACGGACCAACATTTGTTGAAAAACCTACTATTCAATCCAAAGAAAATGGTAAATTAGTTATTATGGGATGTAAAGTTAAAGCTAGCCCTAAGCCAACGATTGTGTGGTACCACGAAGGAAAAGAAATAAGGGACTCGTCGAAAATAAAAACCAGGATCGAAGTAAAAGAGGACATCTATACTATCATTTTAGAACTGGTCGATCCTGGTATTGAAGACTCCGGACTGTATAAATGTAACATCAAAAATGAACTCGGTGAACTTAATGCAAATCTAACGCTCAATATTGAAAGTATGTATATGAATTGCATAAATATTTCTATTAATTGTAAGATTCTCCTTTTACTTAAAATAATATTTTTTTACAGTCATTCCAGTAATAAAAGAAAAACCAAAGATTATAAAAATTGTTAAAAAGAAGACTGTTATAGTCGAGTGTAAGGTATTAAGTAAATTTGCTCCATCGTGCACTTGGTTTAAAGAAGCCAGTGCAGTTAAGGAAGATTCAAGGCATACAGTGCTAATAGAGCCTGTAAGAGAAGTAAGTATGCAGATAAACGAATGGAAAAAAATGTTATAAACTATTTTTATTAAATTACACAATTCTTTTCCTACAGGGTGAATTCGCAGTAAAATTAGAAATTTCAAACGTGTCACAACAAGATAAAGGTTCATACAAGCTTGTGGCCAAAAACGAAAAAGGTGAAGCTACCTCACAACAAGTTGAAATCACTGATATTCCCGAAGAAAAGGGCGATAAGCCGCAAATCATCAAACACCTCAGAAGCTTGGTAAAAATTTGCAAAGGCTTTATTTTCTTATAAAAGCTATAATAAAAAAAACTTAATTTTGCTCATTTATTTACAGGCAAGGAAAGAAAATGAGGAAGCAGAATTCGTAGCAGTACTCAAAACATCAGATCAGTCATGTCGCTGCACGTGGTATAGAAATTCCATGGTAATTCGGGACTCTTCTGAAGTGGATACGTCATTCGATGGTACAAATGCCCGGCTCATTATTCGTAAAGTTTCTTCTAAATATGTAGCTAACTACAGAGTTGTCATTAAGAACGAATTCGGAGAAGATGAATCAAGTGCTGATTTAACACTTGTAGAAGAAAAGGTATGTGTAATTCAGATGTGTAAATATGCAAGTCTTGTGGGTTTTTTATCGTATCAAAACCCAATAGATTTACGTCAATTAAAAATTGATTATTATTGTTTCCAGAAAAAGAAAAAAGTTGAAGAGGAAGAAGAAACCACTGTCATGGAGTCGGAAGAAGAAATGTCTATTGTTGAAGAAAAATCGGTAATAGAAGAAAAATCAGTAATTGAAGAAAATCACGTAGACCAACGACAGGTGCAGTAACTTTTTATTCAAAATATATTATAGTGTACTGTCTAATTGTTGCGGTAGCAGTCATTGACCTTTTTAGTCTAGAAGCTACATGAAAAATGTTCGTACTGTATTCAGTTAACATAAAAATTGACCACTTAGAAAAACACAGAGTAAACAAAATACGATATTGCCTTAATACTACTACTAGCCAAGAAGTTTGGGTGTAAACTTCTTGCTACTAGCAATATCTGACACTCAATTGTCAATCGCTGTTTATATAGAAGATGATGCATGGCATAGATTAAGGATATAGGTAGATGGATTCTTAGCTCGCCAGCGCGTGGCCATTTTATGCTTGTGTGCAATTGCCATAGTGTGCGTGTAGGGATGAGCGTATATCTGCTTGTATATCGATAAAAATATAAAATTAGACTACAGCCATCGACCAATAGTCGACCATAATTTTATGTTATAGATTTTTATCACGTTATAGATTATTAGGACATCAAAAAAAGGAGGTTATCAATTCGACCCGCATAGTTCAAAAGTATATGAAAAATGAAAATACTTTTATATAAATAAAATATTTAAGTATATAATTACACAAATTGTTAAAAATATACATAATATATATATATATATATATATATATATATATATATATATATATACTCCATAAGCAACGAAGGCTTGTCCGGAGTGTAATATCAATAAAATCAACAGTTTTTATAAGAAAAAAACAGAAGAACAAAAATACTTTATTATATTTAATTAGAATTAAACAACAATTTTGTAAAATAATAATTATTATGTATTATCGAAGAAATAAAGACGTTAAAGCATTGGATACTCGTGACGGGACACATAATAATATAATGTGTCCACTGTCCCAACACCAGTGTCCGATCTTTCAGTCAATAAAATATGCCATACATCATAATTCATAACATGTAAGGATCGGACACCGGTGTTAGGACACATTGTATAATATTACACAGTACACACATATTAAAAATTAGAAATTAAATGAAAATGAAAAATATTCAAACATAAGGTTTAATTGAATATGTTCTTAGTCGCAGCTTTTAAAGTAAATATAATATTAACTTCCATATAGGTTCCCAATTGTCATCATCTTCACATTGTCCTCTTCTCTGGGAGCATTTCTTTAACCTAAAAATAATTTGTTTATTAGTATCAATATTCAAAAAGTATTTATTCCATTTTTTGCACATTACAAAATTTGGACATGTCAAGATTTAAATGAAAAAATATGAAATTAGTAATTTTTAAATATGGATTACGGGGAAGGTTGTCTGCTTTATAATTATTGGACTCTGTTTAATGACTGCATTTGTGTATCATGCTACAAAAAATTACATATTGCGATATGAATGCAGTCATGTTCTTCAGATCATTTAAAATGGCATCCATAACTTAAAAAATGTGGGTTGATCCACAATTAGTGACTGCGAGTACATACGAGTATTGAATACTTAAATCCATATTATAAAAATATAGACTTTAGCTAACCTTAGTATGCCTCGAGAATCATACTGAAAACAGTTGACAACAGTCTCCTTAACGGGGGGGTCTCCTGAGGGTGGTAGTGATAAGGGGGATTTTCCTCACTTAAACCATCCCTCCTCACTCCATCTCATCACCAGATTACTCGGTTATAACCTAAACTTAAAAATAATATTATCTTTATTATAGGTCTCTCCGTCAACACCATCATATTGAACTTTTCTTTAGAAGCATTCTAAAAACCTAAAAAAATAGTTGGTTTAGTGACATTAAATATACTACATACTATAAAATATATACATATTATAATATTGTATACGGGGCAATATGCTTTATGTAAGTTTTCCATACTTAACCCATCAAGCCCCAAGCGGAACCCAGGTGCCGCATAACAACTGAATATCTATTGTGTCTGGTATTTATTAAAAAAGAGTAAGCCAGGATAAAATTTCAAAAAGTAAATCTAAGTAACGATTTGAGTACTTACAGGGGGGAGGTGTAAGAGCTGTTGATCATTTTACTCTCCGTTAGAACTTTTTTATTTCAATAAAATCATTGTTTCAAACTCATGTTTGAAATGATAATCCCAATATTGTGATGCCTTCATAAGGGAGTAAGGATTAAAAACTTGCATGAAACTTGCGTCTAAATATTTCTGTTCGTCGTCTATTTTGAAGCATTTTCAAATCCTGAAAAAAAAAACATTTAGTCCATGACAATATTTTTATCGATATAAATTTATACTTTAAGCAAGGTGCATCCCTAAAACACACGTAAAAATTTATGCCATATTTGTAGCCAAATTATTACTTGATGTGACATTTTTATCACTAATGGCATAAACAGCATGATTAAGCGATTATTAAACTTATAAATTTTCTTTTTAACTTACAAAAAATACAGATTGAAGAAACGTTGTTGAAAACTTACGTATGTTATGTTAAATCCACGTGTTTGAGGCATTCCTTGGCCGTTTTTATGGTTTATTATTTAGCGGAACCACAAAACCCAACAAGATTTTGATTTTGATGCATTTAACATTCACTAAACACTTTTATTTGCACTTTTAAAACATGAAATATGCAGACCGACTCCTTTGTTATGTTCTACTCGGTAGGACATAACATTACAGGCTTTTGACGTTTATACACCGATATGAGCTTTCTCTTTCACTCAACTTACTGCATCGTTAGTAAGAAAGAGTAACATTATCAACTGTCAAAATATAAGGCTCCCTTCAATAGTATTATACCTTCATGATGCATGGTATGTTTTTTGACAGAGGATCAATGACCGCTGCCGATCGATTCGCCGGATACACAATAGGAAATAAAACTTTTAGATACCTAACTTTGTACTTTAAATTATTATTATTATCATATAAACACGTAGTAGCAAAAATAAGGATGAGTAAGTATGTGCTTACAGTTCTACAAGCAATGCTGACATTTTCAAACGCATGTCTTAAAATACTGTTCAGTGATTTTGGATCTAAGAACAACTTTAACATAAAAACTCTTATAATATCTTATAACTTAGATAGTGGTACTGTATGCTTGCAGTTTCTTAAACAATAATATAATAACCAGATTTATAATAGTAGTATGGATGATAATGTAAATAATATTTTTAATCTTCAAAAAGTTATAAAATACAATATTCTCTTACTTTATAATTAGTGGTATATTCCTTATATTCAACTTTCATAGGAGGAGGAAGAAGTAAGTATTATCGAAGAAAAGAGGACTTCAACCAGGAGATCTTCGAAAGTACATATTGAAAGCAAAAAGCAAGAAACAGTTGTTGAGTCTCAAAAAACTGAAGAAAAAGTTGAAGCCAAAGCAGAAGCTAAGAAAACTGAAACTAAATCGGAAGCGAAAAAGATGAAAATAGAGGAAGAGAAAAAAGCTGATGTTGAAATAGAAGAGGCTAAGAAAATACTTGAAAAGAAGACTGCTAAGACTGAAGCTGAGAAATTAGCTCTTCTTGAAAAAATCGAGAAGAAAAAGAAAGAGCCTGAGCCTGAAACAAAACTTGAAATTCCTAAACTCAAACCAACAAAACCCAAAGAGGAGCCAAAGCCTAAAGAGGAACCTAAAAAAACTGAAGAAAAGAAAGTCGTCAAAAAGAAGGTTGTGAAAAAGAAGGAGGAGGTAAGTGTACATTTCTAAACATATCGATATTAAATGTGTCGCTTTAAAATATGAATATCAAAATATGTAAAAATCATTTACGTCGATATAAGTTATTTCAGTGTTGGCAAATTAACACCATTTGCATTTACGCCAATTATTCGATGTTAATAATAATATTATCTATGTATAAATGTTATGTTTGGTGTGTGTTGTGTTAACTAGTATTATGTGTTAAAATGTATTTCAATGTAGGAAGTCGAGTTCATCGATGATTACGAGAGACCTGTTTTGGAGAAATACGAAAAGATTTCACCTACACCCCTTGAAAAAAGGCAAAGGGTGGATGACACTCCCAAGGTAAATACTCTACATATTACACTCTACACATAATACATTTGAATTTATACGCGTAAAAGCCTTAAAAGTAAGCATACTAAATAGAAATTGTATAAACTTAGCCACATCGCGGGTCAATTGCTGAAAGTGTCAAGAGTCAAGATGATGAAAGCGACGACTCCTCGATTGCAGTTACATCCAGGAGACAATCCAAAGTCGATAAAGAGCAGGTATATAAAATTAATGTTGCGAAATCAAACAAATAATATAATATTTCTAAGGTTTTGTTAATTTTCTGACAAATTATACTTAAATCAGGTTGAAGAAACAACACGTAGACTGAGTATTAAGAAGGGAATTCCAAAGCCTGAAGAACCTGAGGAGGAAGTAACTAAGCCAAAACTATCAAAGGTCCCTGAGAAACCTTCAGAGCAAAACTTGGAACAACCACAGTCAGCTAAGAGTGACAGACCTATAAGAAAGCCTGAAGAGCAAAAAGATTATGTAGACGATTACGAAACACCAGAGCTTGAAAAATATGATAAAATAACTCCGACACCCACCGACAGAACTAAAAAACAAAACGGAGTCAAAGAGGTATTACAAATCGCTTTCATTTCACGTAGAAAACACGAGTGTGATTTACCCTCAATTAATATAAATTTCAAATTATTTTTTTAATCAAACTTAAATAATTTTTAATAACTAGTTTCAAATATTTTTTTATCAAACTAAATAATATATATTTAATAATTATTATTAATTTATTTATTAATAATTTTGAGTCATAAAAGTTTATTTAGATTTGTTTTTGAATTTCATTAGGAGTCACCTGAATTTGTTGACGATTATGAAAAACCAACACTTGAAAAGTACGAGAAAATTACTACTACTAAAGATAAACGACGAGCGAGTGATACAAAGGTAGAATAATAATTAAATAATTAATACGCAATATAATTATGATATACACGTGATAACTTTTTAATAACATTAGTAAAATATATTTTTTAATATTGAACATTAAACGATTTGTTTTTATTAGGACGAGACAGACATTTTAAAAGGTAAAATTAAACCTAAGTCAATGGAGGAGGAACCCGAAATGCCAAAACTCCGTAAAGTCTCTGTTCCAAAAGAGAAGGTAATATTTACCCATTATTGCGTATGTTGTTATATCAAATAAAGTGATTTCAAGAATAAAAAATAAAACAATTTAAATTTTATTTAACATAGGATGAAGAAAAGAAACCAGAAGAGAAACCAAAAACTAAAACTGTTAAGACTGATGGAGCAAAGGCTAAAAAACGTCCGTCTCTTAAAGAGAAAGAGGTACACTTACAAACATTTTGCGACTGCACTAAATTATTGAGTGACAATAAATCTATAGTCTATCTATGCATATTGCATAATGTGCATTTTTTATTTAAGTTTTTTTTACATTATATTTCAATACACAATGCACGATTCTATACACTCATTTATACTTACTTTGAACCCTATAACACGAAGGTAAGTAAACCTATGCTAAAGCTTTCGCTGTGTGTGGTCGACTACTTTTTTAAATCACGTTTCGTTTTATTTTATTACACTATCTCTTAAACAGCACTGAACACTATTTATTATTTTACACTTTCTTCTTAAAATGTTACACTTTTTCACGTTTGCCTCTTTTACTATTTCCTTTATCTTATAGCAAGATTTCACTTGCTTGGTTGACTTGAAAATAACTTAAAAGAAATATTATTTTAAGGTTAAAGAGGAAGAATTTATTGATGATTACGAGAGACCTGTTCTCGAAAAATATGAAAGAATCACGCCAACGCCTTTAGAGAAAAAATCAAAGGTATTATCGCTTTTCCAGATGAATTTGTTGGTATTTAAACAAACGAGTATCACAACCGAAAACATAAATTAAAAGGGCATTGGGTAACTTTGTATGGACCTATGGCGTCATTTTTTTTCCAGCGGCCAGGGATTAAACCAATACTATTTTGTAGCACTACATTAGAGAAACATATATTAGTAATAAAAATTGTTCTAAGTAATATCGGAGCTGAGCTACGATTATTTTAGTATATTTATTTTTGCACCTTATGTTCACAATATCAATAGTAATTAACGGTACTTTATGGAGCTATCCTCAACAAACAGGCGTAGAAAGGGTATATTAATCTGTTGGATATATATTTCTCACTAACTATTGCCCACGACTTCGTCCGCGTCATATATGAATAATTTTTCATACATATTTTCACACTGGGTTTAACTCTCGTCCAGCTAAAATATAGCCAGACTTGAGACTATATTTCATTAAACAGTAGTTTTCAAAGGGCCGGATGCAATATTAGGCAATCATAATAATTATTGTTCTTGTGTATTAATGTGTTGTGGGTAAAATGACTCTAGGGTGTTGTTCCCATAATATTATAATGTCGATTAGTTCCACTATTTAGCGAATTTTGCAGTATACAAAGTATGACGCCCGACGCCACCAGCTTTCGGCAGAATTTTCAGTCCAGCTTTTAATCTACTTCCCGGCTCATTATAGAATTGTACAGCTGCAGGAATGTTTTATAGAATACTAGGTGTCCCGGTGAGCTTCGTGTCACTTTAAAACCTTCCCTGGACTTCTACGAATATATTTTACGACTAAAATCAGCCCTACACATTTCGAAAGTAACACATTTGAAAATCCATTTTTATAATATAAGAAGATTAACTATGTACTTACACAAAAAATATAAAAAAATCAAGAAATCTTTAAGAAATTCGAGAAAAAATGGATTTGCATTTTTTTGCAAAAGCAAAATAAATAGATAAAAATCTCATTGTATGTTAAATGATTAAGTTATTCTCTAAAATGTACGAATAACTAAAATTAAAAATAAATGATGAAATGAATAATTAATTTTTCTTGTATATATCTACAGGTTGTAACATAAGTGATAATACTTTAGTTAGGGTAAGTATTTAATATTGTGTCCCTTGTATAGAGCTCACTCTGTTTTTTTTTTTTTTTGTGATTTGCATTTTTTTTTTTTTTGGGTCGGGAAATCGGCTCTACCCACTAAAACCCGACCGTGTTCCTTTCTGCATGGGCAAGCGCCCTTGCGTAAAGAGTTTCCCCATACGAAAGTGAAAAAAAATATGTTCTCTTTCAGCGCTACTACTTTTACAGTAAACTACATTATAGATAACATTTTAAACTTTCGCGTTGCATTATAATTAAACTTTTTAATCGGGACTTAACGCGACTTATTTAAGTAGCGTTAAGTCCCGTTAAAACTACATTATACACGGGACTCATACACAGTACACACCCTAAAGTATTATCACTTAGTATTGTTATACCCTGTATACAAATATTATGAAGCTGAAGTGTTTGTGTGTTTGAAAGTGCTAATCTCAGGAACTGCTTGTTCGATTTGAAAAAATCTTTTTGTGTTGGATAGCCTATTTATCGAGGAAGGCTTTAAGCTAATAAATAACGCCGTTTTTTTTTGTATTTTCCTGAATATTCAGGTTATGATTGAATTTACGTTTAGTTGAAAATACGAACTTAAAATACCTAATATCTCGGCTCCGATATAGTATAGCCCAATAAACTTTACTCCCCTTGATATGTTCTTTCATAATATGCCGGTTTGGTGAGTGGCCGCGAGATTTGAAAATGACGCCAATATTACCCAAACCCCTTTCTATCTTGACAATAATACTGAATTTTTAAAAGTAAATGTCAGATTAATAGATTTGTTTCTTTTATGGTTAAATTGAATTACATGTTAATTCAGGATGAAAGATATGAAGAAATATCTTCAACGGCCACTGAGAAACGACCGTCACTTAAAGACCAACCAGATTCTGTGAGAGACGAACCAGAGGTACGATAGCATCAAAATGATTTTTAGGAAAATTTATTTGGGTGACTCGTAATAATATTTATATTATCTTTAGCCAATGGATGTGGACGAAGTTGATATAACTGAGAATAAAGTTGGAGGCAAACCACAAAAACAACCTGAAGATGATGATACATTTACACACAAACAAACCACAGAAACACGCACGGTTAGTATACACCTTAGTGGTATACACACTCGATTCAACGCTATTGTCTTATTGAAAAAATACACACTATTAAAATATACTTTAACTGTGTTCCACTTCCAAAATATTCTTGTTGTTTGCAATGAGTTTGAAGCTGAACTCTAAATTAAGTTATTTATTATATTATTCTTGTAAATTTTATATTTTATATTATTAAAAAGAATAAAGACGTTAAAATTTAATAAAATAGGTCGAGGAAAGGCGTAGGTCTAGCTTAAGGAAAAATGTTTTGGAACCTGAAAATGACGATGATACTAAAGTATCTAAAACAACAATAAGAAGATATAGTCATCAAACAGAAGAGGAGAAACCGTCAAAATTGAGTGAAAAGGTAAAATTAAACTATTTTAGTCATTGCCTTAGCCTCTTAAACTAAATAAAATGCAATATGTAAGAAATTAACTTCTTTTATCCATTGCAAACGGTTTTCTTAATTTTCTCAATAAATAATGTGCAGCAATATTATTATTACTCTTTGCAGGATAGTAATGACAATTTACAAAATGATGAAAATTGCCTTGTTGACACTCCATTAAGAAACAAAGTAACTGATAAAAGATTTCTTCTACCAGCAAACCAAGTTAGTCAGGATAGAGAGGTATAATATTGCGTATAAAACAACAAGTTATCAAAATAAATATTTTCAAACTGTCCCATGTTAGTCTAAGATTTTGAGACTAGTAAATGTAAAAAAAAATATTATTAAAAATATTCTACACAATATCATAGCGTCTCATGATTCTTAATGTCTAATTTTGGAGCCTGTTAAAAAATATGTACTTATTGAAGATAACGATATGTTACAGAATTCTCATGAGTTTAATGATAATAACGTTTACGCTGGCGAAAATCATAATAATATAAAGAATCAAACACAACCTAGTATTTGTGGTACCAACAATTTTTCACTTCAATCAAATCATACTAGCGTAGACTCACTAGAGAGTAAAAAGGTATTTTTCTGTTACTTCTATGATTCTTAGTAAAAACGTTTGATATTTGTTTTTAAATGTATACAGTTTTTACAAGATTCTTTTAATTATATTGTATGAGAATACTAAACGTAATAGCAATATAACACAAAAGAATGGGATAAATAGCACATCACAATCCGAAATTAATAATGGAAGTACTTATCTCACAAACAAAAATGTATGGGTACAGTGTTTCTTAGCTGCTTTAGTGTTCGATTTATTTTTATTTAAATATCTTAATTGATCATTTTCATAATATTGCGTTACAGGAATCTGATACATTAGGTAATTTTAGTAGTGATATAGAGTCTGATAAAAATAATTGTTGTTCATCAAAATATGAATCTCGTTTCGATGATACAAAGGTATTTTAATTTTTAAGTAAGGATAATATAATAAATGTAAAATATCATCAAAACTATTATAACGAGTTTGTTACGTTGCAGAAATCTACAGAACTTGATATTAAAAATAATTCAGATGATAATCATAACAAAATAAAATACGATGATTCTTCTCGATATCCAACTAATAATAATAATTTAAATACTACAAACGATGATGAAAGAAAATCTATAAACAGTGATGAACGTGATAACATAAAGGTAAAATTTAAAAAAAAATCAAAATATTACGAGACAACTTTTTTGTAACAAATAAATAATTACAGGTACAGCGTTTTTAGCTGCTTTAGTGTGCTATTTCTTTTTATTTTAAATAGTTTCTTCAGTCTTGTTCATATTTTAAGCATGTTGCATTACAGGAATCTCCTAATTCAAACAATAAAAACGAAAGTTTTAAAACAGACACATTAGATAATTCTAATAGTGATATAGAATCTGATAAAAATAATCATGGTTCATCAAAAAATGACTCTCGTTTTGATGATACAAAGGTATTTTATAATTTATAAGTACATAATAAATGTAAATTATCGCCAAAACTATTATAACGAGTTTATTGCGTTGCAGAACTCTACAGAACTTGATATTAAAAATAATTCAGATGAAAATCATCACAAAATAAAATACGATGATTCTTCTCGATATCCAACTAATAATAATAATTTAAATACTACAAACGATGATGAAAGAAAATCTATATACAGTGATGAACTTGATAGCATAAAGGTAAAATTAAACAATTGTTTTCAAAATATTATGAGACATAACTTTTTTATAATAAATAAATAATTACGGGTACAGTGTTTTTAGCTGTTTTAGTGTGCTATTTCTTTCTATTTTAAATATTTTATTCAGTCTTGTTCATAATAGTAGCATGTTGCATTACAGGAATCTCCTAATTCAAACAATAAAAACGAAAGTTTTAAAACAGACACATTAGATAATTCTAATAGTGATATAGAATCTGATAAAAATAATCATGGTTCATCAAAAAATGACTCTCGTTTTGATGATACAAAGGTATTTTATAATTTTTAAGTACATAATAAATGTAAATTATCGCCAAAAATGTTATAACGAGTTTATTGCGTTGCAGAACTCTACAGAACTTGATATTAAAAATAATTCAGATGAAAATCATCACAAAATAAAATACGATGATTCTTCTCGATATCCAACTAATAATAATAATTTAAATACTACAAACGATGATGAAAGAAAATCTATATACAGTGATGAACTTGATAGCATAAAGGTAAAATTAAGCAATTGTTTTCAAAATATTACGAGACATAACTTTTTTATAATAAATTAATAATTACGGGTACAGTGTTTTTAGCTGTTTTAGTGTGCTATTTCTTTCTATTTTAAATATTTTATTCAGTCTTGTTCATAATAGTAGCATGTTGCATTACAGGAATCTCCTAATTCAAACAATAAAAACAAAAGTTTTAAAACAGATACATTAGGTAATTCTAATAGTGATATAGAATCTGATAAAAATAATCATGGTTCATCAAAAAATGACTCTCGTTTCGATGATACAAAGGTATTTTATAAATTTTAAGTACATAATAAATGTAAATTATCACTAAAACTATTATAACGAGTATATTGCATTGCAGGACTCTACAGAACTTGATTATAAAAATAATTCAGATGATAATCATAACAAAATTAAATACGATGATTCTTCTCGATATCCAACTAATAATAATAATTTAAATACTACAAACGATGATGAAAGAAAATCTATATACAGTGATGAACTTGATAGCATAAAGGTAAAATTAAACAATTGTTTTCAAAATATTACGAGACATAACTTTTTTATAATAAATAAATAATTACGGGTACAGTGTTTTTAGCTGTTTTAGTGTGCTATTTCTTTCTATTTTAAATATTTTATTCAGTCTTGTTCATAATAGTAGCATGTTGCATTACAGGAATCTCCTAATTCAAACAATAAAAACAAAAGTTTTGAAACAGATACATTAGGTAATTCTAATAGTGATATAGAATCTGATAAAAATAATCGTGGTTCATCAAAAAATGACTCTCGTTTCGATGATACAAAGGTATTTTAATTTTTGAGTACATAATAAATTTAAATTATCACCAAAACTATTATAACGAGTTTATTACGTTGCAGAAATCTACAGAACTTGATATTAAAAATAATTCAGATGAAAATCATAACAAAATAAAATACGATGATTCTTCGCGATATCCAACTAATAATAATAATTTAAATACTACAAACGATGATGGCAGAAAAACTATTTACAGTGATGAACTTGACAGTATAAAGGTAAAATTAAACGAATTTTTTCAAAATATTATGAGACATAACTTTTTTGTAACAAATTAATAATTACGGGTACAGTCTTTTAGCTGCTTTAGTGTGCAAATTCTTTTTATTTTAAATATTTTATTCAGTCATGTTCATAATATTAGCATGTTGCCTTACAGGACTCTCCTAATTTAAACAATAAAAACAAAAGTTTTAAAACAGATACTTTAGGTAATTCAAATAGTGATATAGAATCTAATAAAAATAATCGTGGTTCATCAAAAAATGAATCTCGTTTCGATGACATAAAGGTATTTTAATTTTTAAGTACATAATAAATGTAAATTATCACCAAAACTATTATAACGAGTTTATTACGTTGCAGAAATCTACAGAACTTGATATTAAAAATAATTCAGATGATAAACATAAGAAAATAAAATACTTAGATTCTTCTCAATATCCAACTAATAATAATAATTTAAATACTACAAACGCTGATGAAAGAAAATCTATAAACAGTGATGACCTTGATAGTATAAAGGTAAAATTAAACAAATTCATTCAAAATATTATGAGACATAACTTTTTGTTGTTTTACAAATTAGCTGTTTAGTTCAGAACATTGATGAGCTGTAAGTAATGAAATGATAATAACTGTATTCCAAAATTTCCTTATAGGCTGCTTCTGAAATCAACAAAAGTAGTACTGAAGAAACATTTACAAGTAATTCATCGTACGGTTCATCGTATAATAAAAAAATGTTTCGGAGGTCCCTTTCATCAACTCATAGCTCTACTAGTTTAATGGTAATAATATTATGCTTTGTTAGATTTTGATTGTGTTTGAACAAATGTTTGTAAAAGCAGCACGAGACATGCGCTTTTTAAAATCTGTTCGATTTGTATTAATTGTATAAAATAATAGGTATCATTTGAGAGCAGTGAGGGTTCAGAGCTTGATTTCTCCGAAAGCACTTCATCTAAAGAGGATAGTATAACTAGTGCTAAAAAGGTATGTTAGGCGAAAATGATTATATTGTTGTTACAGATTTTTATTAGAACACAGTCATTTTGTTAACCACATTCGAGACTGTTTAAAAATTCGAGACTGTGTAAAAAAAAATATTTTTTGCTAAATTTCTGCACACCAAAGTTATACTGTACTGTATTATTTATTGTTATTATTGTAGAATACTTCTGAACTTAATGACGAAAACGATAGCGTAGATGATAATAAAGAGGAAAAACGCAAAACTATGACCTCGTCTTCAACAGTAGACTGTTTTGACAGCACAAAGGTTACATATTTGAAAATTTTTGTATTTTGCAAAGCATTTCGGGACGTGCTTTTGTGAATAAGTGTTTTACAATTTACAGCTTTAAAGAATATGATAATATTCTGAATAATAATATATCAAAATTATAGGTGTCTGCTGCACAGGTCAGTTATACTGAAGAAAGTCTTCTGTTGAATGAGTCGCGTAAAAGCAGTATTATAAATAATAAGAAATCTATTTCTTCAATTAATAGCTTTAGTAGTGTAAAGGTACGTTTTTGTTTAAGATTAAATTATTTAATAAATTCATTTAAATTTCATTCAAATAACAACAAAATGTTTGTTCGTTTTATACATATTTTAGGTATCATCAGAGCATATTGATATTTTAAATTTAGGAACTACCTTAGGAAAGGACACTCTAGCTACAAATAATCAGGTAGAAATTTTATATTACAATGTGACTATGATGATAAAACATAAATCATTGTTTTATACACTAATAGTCTTTATTTGACAATTTCTAATGTTAGGTAACATCATACTTATGTAATACTTTATTGTAATAACAACCATAAGTCGTAAAACGAGTGATGAAATTATTTTAAAAACATAATGGGACATGTCTGTTATAAAAGACGATAATGAATACGGTACTCATATTAGGTACTAATATTTTATAGGTGTCTCCAGAAAGTAACAAAAGTTTTGAATATGACAAAGATACCTCATATCAAGAGGAAATTACTCATAGTAAGGTATAGGATCTATTGTGATTTAATATTTAAAGCACTTACAAATGAAATACTATCGTTAATTAATAAAAAAACAATATATAATTATAATCTAAACTACTATGAATTTTGTAGGGGTCCTATAATAAAAATCATAATAATGAACCTTTAATGGAATCAGATTCAAAAGGACATTATTTAAATCACATGAATGGCAAAGAGTACAATAAAAATTTTCCAGCGTCTAATCAAAATAGTATTGATAATGAAGAGGTACCAATTCGAACATTTTTAGATTTGCTTATTAAAAGCAATACGAAAAAAATCTTTTTAAAATAAACACATTTTGAAGTTTTGCCAACAATTTTTATGCTTACGAAATAATTATAGGTCTCTCCTGAAGATGTCAGTGGTCCGAATCGCGATAAGACGAAAACTCCTCTATCCAAAGACGATACAATACCTACCACTAAGGAGGTACAAAATTGTTTTGCACATATTTTGTTAATTATAAAATATTTTTCTAAATTAATAATAATCTAACTCGTGGTTTCATTAGGATGAGGCTGATAAAGTAACGGATAAAAATAAACTTCAGCCGCAAGGGGAAGAGCCGAAAATGCCATCTCTTAGGAAAACGTCAGTGATCGCTGATAAGGTATTTTCGTGTAAATTATTTTTGAAAAGATACCAACAATTTAGCACATATTTAAATGTAAAACTTGTTTAGGAACAAGAAGATTCACCTGAAAAACCTAAAAAGAAAACACTCACACCAGACGCAACTAAAACAAAGAAACGCCCATCGCTCAAGAATAAAGAGGTACATAAACATTCACATTACATTTTTATATACTACTAATTCAAAACAAACGAACAACAGATCACAAATCACAACACATTTTTTATATTTTATTTATTCATTTTATGATTTTTGACATGGTAAGTATGGAAAAGCTTTGCTCTGCTTTTATATCAATGTATTGTGTTTCTATTTTATTCCTTTTAGGTGCAGTATCGACAGCATTTTAATAGATTTTTCATCTGATTGGTTCTACTCTTTCAATACAAATTAATATACTCACTCTATTTTCTTATTAAGTTTTACAGTCACAACTTAAAAAGGTTTTCGACTACTACTAACACTTTACAACAAAACTCTAACCTTAGTATTACTTTGAAGGTTAAGGAGGAAGAGTTTATCGATGACTATGAGAGACCTGTACTTGAAAAGTATGAGAAAATTTCTCCTACACCCCTTGAGAAAAAGAGAAAGGTATATAAAATATACTGACCACAAAAACTGCTTCCTTAAAAATGCTTCTTATTTTCTGCTTTACTAATTAATATTATTATTTGCTGAAAGTAGACGATTGCAAATAATAAAAATATAAAAATTAAACATTCATAAATCATAAGCAATGTGTTATAGCTTACTTTTTTAGTATAATTTAATATTAATATTTTTATGAAACAATTTATATAGGATAGCAAAAAAGATGATGATATCGAATCTTCTGCGACATTTAAGAAAAGACCGTCACTTAAGGACAAGGACAAACCAGAGGTATGTCAAAGTACCTATTTCACAGGATTAAATTTGATGATTACAAATTATTTTCAAACGTTTTTTTGTTCTTAGCCAATGGATGTGGATGAAAATGTCAGTCTATCTAAGCCTAAAACTGCGGGTAAACCTGAACCTGAACCAGTTAGTCTTACACAAAAACAACCATCAGAAATCAAACTTACGGTCAGTATACACATTTCATACATTACAGTTTTAAAACAACTTGATATTTTTACAAAAATCTAATTACATTAAACATTAATAGGAGGGTGAGGCGGAAGCCCAACTTAAGGTTAAAAAGCCTGAAATAGTTGAGGAAGCTACAGTTAAACGCCCGACTGCTATGCAGGTATTTTTCATTTTCATGATAAAATTGATATTTTGTCTTAAATTAAATGTAATTGGATTACCATTTCTGATTTTCAGTTACAAATAATTTTGAATCAAAATTTAATGATTTTTTAAAAATTATTTTTGTCAATATGAGCACGTCCTAAAGCTTACATTATTCTTTTGCACAAACACTGCTCACGCCGATGTGTTTTATTACACATTATTATTTTCACTCCATATTTTACAATCCACTCTTGCTATCTCACAATTTCTAGAGCTTCTTATCTATACTTTTATTATTAATCACTATACTAGCCTGAGGAAACTGAAGAATCTGTGAGTCTTACCAAGCCCAGAACTAAAACGAGCACAACCGCACCCGAAGAAGCATCCCTTAAAAAGAAAATTGTTAAGAAAAAGAAACCTACGGTACTTGCTTTTACTATTTTTTAATTATCTCAGCTATTGAAAATATTTACATTTGTGGTACACAATTTTTAAAAATCATACTTGTATACCGTATTTGTTTTTTTTTAAGTAACATATTTGTATAATAAGATAAATATTGATAAAATATTACTAAATTTAACACCGAATTTTTTTCCAAATTTCTTGTAAATATAAAATTAATCATAACAAATTTATAGGAGGGATCAGAAGCGGCAGAGCTTAAAATTAAGAAACCTGCTGTCGCTAGTAAAGACGATGATGAGGTATTCAACAGACATAGTCATGTAAAAATATGTTTTCAGTGGTTTTTAGTAGATGTATTATTCGTAGAAGATAATATTGTACATATTGCTGAGATAATTATAAAATAACTAATTTTTTTTCAATATAACTACACTGGTTTTCTATTCCGCTGCACAATCGCACTAACTGCTCATACGCCCTAACATTAGGCTTCAAAAATTTTATAAGCCTTGTGAATTTAGCTTATGTTGATTGTTTAGGCAACGCTGATAATAGAAGGAAAAAAGTTGGTACTACCTAAACTAAACAGAACTGTAAGGAGGGTGGAACAAGCCCAAGTAACAGAAACAGAAAATAAAACCGAAATAGGGGTAATGATACAATGGTTTTCACAACATCGTGACGTCCACTTTCTATGATCTCTCTCACTTTTCTTCTATTCCGAAACTTTTCTTGTCACTCTCTTATTTTTCATATTTCGATGATTTCTATATGTTTCTTCTTTGTTATTATTTTATTTACATAATATTTAAAGTATACTCATAAATGTTCTAACTTATTTTACTCCTGTAGGCACCAGAAAAGTTAAAAAAATTCACATTCGAAATACCAGAACTAAAGAAAGTAAATACGCAGAAAGTGACTTTAAAGAAAGACGCCGGTAAACTTACCGATAAGGATATTAAGACAGGGGTAACATTTTTAAACATATGACAAGTGTACACTCGTGACGTCCGTTTTGTTTTCACATTACATGTTTTCATTTCTCACTACTTACTTTATTCACTTAAAAAAATATGTTACTTGTTCTCTACAATAATATTTTATGTTCCTACACCGATACGATTTTACTGTACATACACTATATTTTTATATTTCTTAGTCCCTCTTATTTCTCTACTTTGTGACGTCGGGAATTGCTAGTCGAAATCGCAAGTCGCATGCTGCTTTACTTGTATTTTTTTACAGAGTTTTAACTCGTTGTTTTGCTTGTTCTAACGAGCAAGGAAGAAAAACAAGGTATTTATGCAATATCCTTGTACTGTTATTCCAGTAATTAACTTGAATTTAATTTTTAGCTCGAATTGGACTTCGTTGATGACTATGAAAGGCCAGTGTTGGAAAAATATGAAAAGATATCACCGACACCATTGACAAAAGAAAAGAAGGAAAAAGAAAAAGTGGCTGCCAAGGTAAACATTATTTTAAAATAAATTTTATTGAGGCAATTCAGATTTCCAATTTTAGAAAGAGGTATCTTTTTGTTTTATACAAAAAAAGTAAATTATGTTTTATGCTTTTTTGAGGGTAATATTATATAAATATGATTCTTGACATAGCTCTATTACTCAATAGAGATGTAATAATTTTAACTTATTATTATGTTATGAGCCATATTAGCTACTCGTATAATACAAAAAACTTATAAAATCCCGTTTTGACGTCTTGTAAGTTGTTTGTTAGAACATAAAAGTCAGTTACACAAGTTGATTATTAAATCTAATAACCTCTAACAGGTGGAAGTTGTTGCTAAACAAGCACAGCGACTCGAAGTAAAGGTATAAAAAACCGAAATGCACTTTATTTATACTTTATGACCCTTGTGTGACCCAAACAATGTAATATTATGTTTGTGTTGTATGTGGCTATCCTTTCCGTTTATAATTCAGTTTTAGGATTTTCATATTCATCAAAGTATCGAGCATGGTTTTTGAGTAAGCGTCGGTAATCAATTGATTAATTTTCTAGGCGACAAATTGAGAATTAAAAAATGCGAGAAATATCATATATATAAGGAAAAGTTCGATGTATTATAAGGAATTCATGTTTTATTAACCTCAGAACCTATATAATAAATATTTTTCCGTTTTAACCTCAAATGTTATGTCTGTATTATACGATTGTGTTTTCATTTATTGTTGATACCTGCTAATATTGAAATATAGTAAGTATGTTCTAATAATCATCTATGTGTTTTAGACGGAAAGCAGAAGGACGTCGGTTCAGAGCGAGGTGAGGGAATTAAAATTATTCCACCAGTCTCTGCTATCTATTTTTCTTCTTCTTCTTAATCTTTCTTCTTGCTTAATCACAATTAATTCTTCCTGTATATACAGCTGTCAGCCATACTCTATTTTTTTCTCTTTTTCTTATTGCTACTTCTTTAACTCTTTATATTTCAAACACTTGCTGTGTTGTTTCTTTTGAGAATCGTAGCTGCTTCATTATTCTTGAGAAACAATATTTTATCACCAGCCACGCTTAAAAACAAAAGTATGAAATACCTTTAGGTGACATTGTTTTCACAAGGAACTGGTATAACTATCATTGTTCAGTGTTTAATAATTTGTATAAAGTGTGTTCATTTGTGTTAATTGTTTTCACTTTTTGCTTAGACTAGCAGCAGAAGAACTTCAGTACAGAGTGAGGTTAGTGAAGAATTTTATTGTTGTAAATAAAATTATGTATACCGTACATATTATTTCAAATGTAATAATATGGATTTTTATAAACAGGCTCAAGAAACAACGATTGATAGCAGACGCAGCTCTATCGTAGAAAACAAAGCTCTGAAGGTGAGATCTACAGTAATTATAAGTAATTACTTAATTTTGAAATATAGTTTGTATTCTAGCATAAGAGGTAGAATACAAACTATTTATATTTCAAAAAATGTGTTCAAATTTTTTAACATGACTGCGACGCTTACTTTTAATTTATTAATTAGTACATCAAATTAAAAATGAAGTGTAGAAAATAGTATATAATCGATTAACAAGAGAAATTTATTGTTCAGATTACGAAAGAGACTACAGACAGCAGGAAATCTTCAGTGTCCTCAATTGGGGAAAAGGAAGAGGCAACAACAGCCGTCCTAAAGAAAACAGGCCTGAAGGTAGGATCTACTTTCTTTTAAATTATTTTACCTTATGTATTAAGGAATAAAATATAAAACGATCTGGTATTTCACAAACCCTAGTGTAGATTTTTTAATTTTTATATTTTATTTATCCTATACAAATACTAGTTTTGAGGTTTTGTTTTGAGTAGAATAAATTAGTTTTTGCTTTGGCAAATGAAAAGGCTTTATGCAAATCAAAACATTTATAAATGTTTGTGAATGGTGTTCATCCTAAGCAACCTTGCAAATTCATGTAAGGGAATAAAGACTGAAATCTATTTTAGAAATTCCTAGCTTACCCCTCAACTTATGATTTCTAGCCCATGCCCAAAAAGGAACCTGAAAAGATGGAATTAGAACAAGTAAAACTAAAGGTGAGATCGCTTGAGCCTAAATTGCATGGCAACATCCATGGTCTTTGTATATGTCCAGTGCTTACTGCTTTGCAAATTATGTCCTCGTAAATATGTAATTGTGATGTACTATCTGATGTGTATTCGTTAAAATGTTATGTTATGTTAAATATAATGGTAAAAATATTACTTGGTAATTTTTGTAATTAGGGTGAAAACAAAAATGCTATAGATGAAGAAATAACAGAAGAAAACATTCGTGAAGGACGACCTACGGAGGTAATAAAACTGAATGTTAAATTTCAAAATGTACTAATTTCACTTTTATCGATATTCAGCACTGTTTAAAGTAACTTTTAGTAGCAAAACATAGTATTTAATATTAAAACATTAGTTTTTTAAATTCCTTACACAAGATGCACTTAAAAAGGAAAGCAACCTGTTGTGAGCCTAAAGCGTTGTTGTATCAAAATATAATATGACATAAAAATAATGAAGTAAACTTTAAAATTTTCAGTTTTTACCTAAATTAAGTCTTAGTAAGAGATTTTATGTGATAGAACTGTATTTAATTAAACAATTTTGAAACTCAAATTTTTCATTATATTAGGTATATTGTTTAAAATCTGTGACTTTTGACAAAAATTTAAGGTTTACTTCTACTTCTTGTGAATTATATTTTAATGCCTATCTCTTGTTATTTAAGTATTATTAAGATACAATAAGTTAAGTCACGATAAGGGAGATCGCAGACGACAAACTTTTTGTGCGATCGAGTCTGCGGCGCCCATACAGTCGGCATGGCCGCACCATGGCATCTCCCTAAGAATTTCCGCACTCACTAATTTTTGATGAAAGTTTTATATAATAATTAAAACACCTAGCACCATGTTGCTTTGGTTTATATTTTCATATTGTAAGCATTTTTTATGGACCGACAGGAAAATGGTAATAATGCCTTGCGACACAGCAATGAAAACGGGCATATTAATCAATCAGGAGACAAAGATCGTAATTCAGACATTAATGTAAGCGTTAAGGTAATAAAAATATCTTCAAAGTACTTATAACTATGACCTCTTTCAACATTTTCTAGGCACTTTCTTTTTTCTTTTCAAGAATATTCCTTTAAATTTCCTTGAGGGAAATCTCTCTTATACATTTTCTAGTTGTTAGATGGTTTTAATGTTTTCTAGATAACTCCTAATCATATAATAAGGCCTTGACCTAATGTATCCCTATATTTATTTGGTATTGTACTCTTAGGCTAGGCACTTTGTGAATTATTTTCTTATTTCTTTGTTTTTTTTCACGTGTAAATTGTTTTGTCTCTTCACGTAATACCATAATGGTTTTTATTTTTCTATTAAACTTTTTTTGCTTTATTTAATCAGGGTAATAATGGTGAGGTATATTATAATAAAGACGATAATAAGAATTCATTTGAAAAGGAAACGGATAAGTATCGCGAAAACTCAGGCCCTCCTGATAGTAAAGAGGTAAATTATTTTCTGTTTCCATATTTTTTTTTCATTTCTTCTTAAATAGTTTTCCTTTTTTTTCGTTTCTTCGGAATTTAGCATCCTTATCATTTTGTTTAGATATTTAACTATGATCTCTTTAAACATTTTCTAGGCACTTTCTTTTTTCTTTTCAAGAATATTCCTTTAAATTTCCTTAAGGGAAAATTCTCTTTTTAATTTTCTAATTGTTAGGTGGTTTTAATATTTTATAGTTTACTCCTTATTATATCAAAGCCTTGACCTAATGTGCCCCTATATTTATTTGGTATTGTACTTTTAGGCTAGGCACTTTGTGAATTATTTTCTTATTTCTTTGTTTTTTTTTTTTTCGTCTAAACTGTTTTGTCTCTTCACGTAATACCATGATGGTTTTTATTTTTCCATTAAAATATTTTTGTTTTATTTAATCAGGGTAATGGTGAGGTATATTATAATAAAGACGATAATAAGAATTCTTTTGGAAAGGAAACAGATAGGTATCGCGAAAACTCAGACCCTCCTGATAGTAAAGAGGTAAATTATTTTCTGTTTCAATTTTTTTATTTCTTCTTAAAAAGTTTTCTTCTGGATTTCCATAGCATCCTTATCATTTTGTTTAAATATCTTTAAAATATTATTTTAAACGACTTCAAAATAGGACCGACTTCGACACGTATGTATGTAAAATTTCCAGAATTGCCCAGTTTTCGTACATAATAATAATATAATGATGAACAAATGTGCCAAATTTCAAAAGTATATGCATGTATGTTTTTATGTTTGTCGTATATGTTCGTAAACTGCAGGCCCGATTTAGGTGTTTCTTTTTTGTTGTACTAGGTATTGTTCAACTTAGGGAATACTGCAAGTTACATCAAAATCGGTGCAGTAGTTTTTGAGACACAGAATTTTAATTCTTTATTACGATTTTGAAGTCGGTTTTATCTTTTTAGAATATTATTATTATATACAGGATCAACGTAATAAGTTAAATTTCCCATTTCCACTTTTAATTTCTTCTAATTTCTCAAATTGTTTTTCTTTATTCCAGTCTCTTCTAGATTTTACATCCTTTTATTTTCTCAAATATTTTAAATTTAATGTATTTCCCTACGCAGGACAAACGTGATAAGTTGAATTTAAATTATGAAAATGGATCTTTAAATTCTCAAGCTGATTCAACCTTAGGTCCATATACAAAAATTGAGGTAATCACAATACTTATTACTTGCATAAGTATCCCAATTTTTAGGGTGATACATTATTTCTTTACTTTATAAATAAGTATTTTTTCATTTTAACATTCATAACGATTTCATCGTTTTAAATTATTTTCTAAAGAATTATTGTTTTTCTATCTTTATTTCAATGTTTTTATTTAGGATCAATATAAAAGGCAGGATAGTAAAAACAGAGATAATGAGTCTACAAATATAGCGCATAACAACATTTTGAAATTAGATCCAGATGGAAAAGGCCAGGTAATTTTGATTTGATGGTGTTGAAATAATATATTGTAAATGTAGGCCCGATTTCGATGCAACCTTCCTGTAATGTTTTTCCCATACTAATAAACATGTTTAGTATTATTGAAAGTTCGTTACTAATTTTATGACAGACAACGATATAAAGTCTACTTGTCCAATCAGTATTTAAATGAATTTATATTTAATATCAAGGGAGTGAATCTTTCATAAATTTCTATGTTATTTGAAAATTATTTAAAATAATTTTATTAATGTTGGACAGGATTCGCTATTCCCTGATGAGAAAAATGATGGTCGGAATAAAACAGGGAATGAATTAATAGATAGCACAGGGTCTAATGTGAATCTTGAGGTAATTACTTTTGTAGGGTCTGTTTCTATTTCTTTAATTTCATAAAAATGTACTAGTGGTTGTTAATTCATTTCACTTTTTTTCATAAAGTTCCAATAACCACCTTTCTTATAGTTAGTAATTCTGTTTGATACCTTATTGAGTTCTTCGATTATGAAATAAGATACTTATCCTGACACGTATTTTTTCTCTCTTTAATGTATTCTAACAAAATAACTTGGGTCTTTCTCATATTTTTCAATATAGTTTGAAATAAATACATTAATTTATTACAGGATAAAAATAATAAATGTGACTTGAATTTTGAAAAACATGATGATTCACCATATCGCAAAATTTCAAATCTAGCTCCTAGAATAAAAATTGAGGTAAATTTACAGTTCTAGGGTGATAAGACTAAAACATTACAAATTGTTTCTATTTTCTGCCTTTCTTAAATAATTGTAACCTCATTGACACAAATTGTTCATAAATTTTTTATTGTTTACTTACGAATAGACAATTGTATGTTACCTACTACAGTAGGTTTTTTGATGATGTATATTGTATATTATTTTAACTAGATGCTATTTTTGTCATGACCTGATTGACACACACATTTTAATACATTATTTTCCGTATTACTATGTATTCATAATTTATTCAAATAAACCAAACGCAATTCTCAACTTGACAGTATATTGTATTTACTAACATATTCTTTATATTAAAATTATATTGTTACGCAATTATATAATTTCCAGTATTATCTTCTGTACTTACAATCATCATTATAATTAATGTTATGTTGCCTAATTATGGTTAAACCGAATATTTCAATACTATAACAATATGAATCATGAATATTTTATAAAATAAAATATGTAGTAAGTGACCGTTCTTAAAAATGTTTAGGTCGACTCAGAGAATGGAGACAGACGAAATTTGGATGACATTGAGGAAGGACAAGAGGTACAGGTTTATAAAAATACAAATGCACTCTCTTCTATAACCTCCACCAGTAATGTATTTTATTTTAGTATAATACAAGATATTTAATATCTATTAGCAGTTATAGTCGCACCACTATGTTTTGTATTTTTCGCACTTGTGGTAGTAAGACAAAATCTGTAGTTGGTAATTTCTAGTATACGTTGTTAATTACACTCTGTTATTACTAGATATATAGTGTCCTGTATTCACTTTGATTAGTGATTATTGCAGGTGATTAGTAATCACTACACAAGAGAAATTAAGTGTGGACTGCGACTGATTAGTGCAAGTCCTTTAATTTCACCTAATTACTAAACACCTGCACTCGCACTAATCAAAGTAAATACAGGCCTTAAGTGAAATAACTTTTGAAAGTGCAAGTAAAAACTTTATGAATTTAAGGGTTGGTTTACTACAAAACCAAATAAACAGTGATGTTAGTCGCGAACTCGCGACGCTGTTTCGCATTTCAATTATGAATTTCTGTCATGCACAATCATGTCGCGTGCTTTTACGAATCGCTTAGAAGTAAACTGACCCTTACGTACGATATATAAAAATGTACCGCTGTTTAAAGGATATTATTTTACGTCAGCGAATCTTAAGTTATATTTAATTTTATAATAAATTATGTTCCTATCTTATTTAATTTTAAAATAATTTCTGTTCCTTAAACAATTTGATTTCACGTTTTAATAAGTAACACCCGTTCAAACCTTTATTATTGAGTATATAAGTTGTATTTTACATGTTATTTACCAACTTTTTATTACCTGTGCTTAACATATTTTCTATGTGTATGTCCTCTTTATTTCTATATGTGGCTCTTCTTTCGTTTACTTCTTGTTTTCTGTCTATTTGTCATGTATTTTGTCGTTGTTTCTATTTATTTGTTTGATAAAATGTCTTTTTTCTTTGTGTTATAAAAAAAAAGTATTTGTAATTTTTTTCAAAGAAGTGCCTTTAAATACGTATTTCTTACGTATGTGAGTGGTAAGTATTTAGGAAGTTAGGAATCTCCCCAACTTAACTTAACTCCAAAAGTTAAAACCCGGTTTGAAAAAATATGATTTTCAAATTTTGGATAAGAATCCAAAATTTGAAAATCATACATTTCACACACCCAAAATTGCAATATTAAGATTCCTTAATTATTACAGAAAGTAGCAGTTAAAGAAGAAACGATTGAGGAGGAAGCCAAAAAGGCAAAGATATCAACAACGAAAAAGAAGGCTGAGGACTTGCCAGAAATTCCAGACTATGAACGACCGGACCTTGAGAAGTACGAGAGAATATCACCAACACGTACAACAAAGGAAAAACCAGAGAAGGAACAGGTAAATTTAATTAAAATTTTTAAAAAACGTGAAAAACTGAAACTAAACCACAAAATTCCAATGTTCCCGTTAAAAATTAGTTATAGATTTTTATTTTATTGTTGTTATTTAGCCTGAGAAACCTAAGGTACCCGAAATTAAAGCACCTGAACCTGAGGAACCGCCAAAGATTGAGGTGGTCAAAGAGAAGTCACCAAAGCCAGAACAACTGCGTAAACCATCTCTGTCACCTGGGGCTACCACACCCAGAAGAGGATCTCTCATTCCTCCTCCAGAAGAATTGGGTAGAAGACCATCGCTGATTATCAGCGACGAGGTATGTAGAATATATTTTCTTGTATGGTAAAATAATTTTATAAATTTTTAAAGTAGTGAAGGTACTCTGAAAAAAATGTCATCATATGGAAAAAAGGTATGAAAAAACTTGTAGAAAACTGATTATTTGCTGTGTCACTTAGATTTTATACATATTAGATTAGCACATTGATAGCACGCACAGATTTTGAAGAGGACCCCTGTACTATAATATTAGTATATAATATGACAATACTCACTGTATTTGAATAGCGTGTTATCAATAAATTTTATGAACCCTGTAGAACCTATTCTGTCGAGCCGAACCCATAACAATAGAACACCCTGATTTCTCCTTTTGGTTACGCTTCTGACTGTGAATATGAGGACGCTTCACACGGAACCTGGTGCTTGAGTAACGTCTATTTTAAGTGGGTTTACTTGATTTAATGTAGAGCTTAATCCTCAACTCCTAGCTTAATAGCGTAGAATTTAATCGAAGTTGAAAAAGAAGACTATTTGGATAGTAGAAAATGTAGATAATATTAAGATTCTACAACACGTAATCCACAGGAGCATAGAAAACTTAGACCTGGTGAGGTGATAGAGGAAAAGAAGGTAATAGCAAAACTGCTATGAATAATTCGTGAATGCTGTCCGTCATAATGTGGCCGTAATAAATATATTTTAACTGTTATTTTACCAAATATGTAAATGCATTTGGCGGTATTTACAAACACATCACTCTTAACGATCTGGATACTTACGTTGTTCGCAATATAATAATATTTTCCATTATAATTATGGATGATGTTAAACAATAAGCACAAATAAATTATCACAATGTAAGCATCCAGTACTGTTCCATGTTTATTACAATGCACAAAACTTTTGCATAATTGCACACATTTCGCAGCGACGCACACACTTAAATTGCACAGCTTGTACGCACGTCAGCACACAAATGACCTGAACCGCCACACAGGCCTGTAAAATTAATCAACACAGAATGGTAAGCCTTGCGAAAGCACACAAGATAAAGAAATAAAAACTAACTGTTAATGTTAACAAATGCAACAATGCAACGCTGGAATCACTGCGCGAATAAACCGGTAGGACTGTAGGAACAGGGTCGGCGACAGAGTTAGGCGATACCACTTGTAAGGGGCTATTTTCAATATTTTTTAAACAACAGGTCACGAAATTACGTCCTGGAGAAGTTGTAGACGAGAAAAAGGTGAGATTGTTTGAAGCTGGTCGGTTTAAGGAGGAAGCTGCTCGCTTTGCCAAGCATTTTGCGCCAGTTTTTTTTACAGAAAATTAAGAGAACGATTTGGGAATGTTAGCAAATAATCGCAGATTTCTGTCACAATTTGGCAATAAATTATCTATTTACTTAACAACAAAAACATAACAATCATATTATATTATATCACTATTGCACCTAAAACTTCATTATTCACGAATTGTGCCCTTTTTGGTTGGTTGAATTCTCACTTGCAACGATTGATGAAAATAATTTTATTACTTACATTAAGTCCTCGGTTCATTGACATTTTGCACTTCTTGAAACCTGAAAAAAGTATATAACTTTAAACTTTACCATTGTAAAATCATGTTATCAATGAATACTTCTAAAACCTGTCCATTACCTTAAAAATAAGAACTTAATAGATCATACGTTCTTAATATTTAGAGCTCTAAAATAAAAATACTTAGGAAGTATAATAAAATATGAAAATATATAGGCCAAGGGACGAGCAAGAGCTAATGACGCACCTGACCGCACATTGCACACCTAATAATTTCACACTTACATTTTACACTGACATTTACAGGACATCTTAAATATTTTTATTCATACATAGGTATAAGAAGTGCACCATAACAGTGAATGTATTACTAAAATAATTATTTTTTTCCAAAAAAGAAAAAACGTGGCAGACCTGGGGAAATCGAGGGGCAGGTATACCAGTGTGGAGATATATGTTTAGAATATGTTAAAGATAGATTCGTGGCTAACATAGAACTTTCGAACGTGATTAATTTATATGTCGAATATGAAAGAGGTGTAGACGAAGCGAATTGTGCAATACAATTTGTTTTGGGTAATATTCTTGTGGTAAAATTTCTGAAATTCGTATATAACTTCGTATAGTTATTTCTAGCGCAAATAACTCCTTATCGTTTTAATTTATTAACATTATCAATCATGTAATTGAATAATAATGTTATTCTGCATGTTTGCAAAGCATCAAAGTTTCTTTAACGTACTTTTATAACATTATGTTAAAATGCTTGCATGCTCGATCTGGCAGTAGCCATTTGTTGTATAAATTAATTGTTATAATGATGACAGCAGCCCACGCTATCTTATATTCAATGTTCTACTTATGCTTTATGATAATGCATTTGTGCATACCTACTAGTCATTGTAAATTGCCTTTAAACGCTTCTCCTAACTGCAGTAGCATGTGTTAATGTTGTTTGTCAATTACTTTATAGATTTGTTTACAATTTTAAAGATGTCACAAAATAAAGTTAATGTAATATACATTCCGAAATAATGCGTCGTGCATCATATTGTTGTTAACGAATAAATAAATCAATCGAATTAAGAAGCGGAAACTAAACAAAGATCTATATTTATCTGCAAGTGATTTTAGATCAACGCCAAACAAAGTACGTCAGAAATATAAGTTATGTTGCTATTTTTGCGTCCCAAACCTACGTACGGGTCCGGTAACAAGCTTTTAAATGACACGAAGATGTTTTACAAAAAAATGATGAAATATAAATTTTTTTAGGTTAAGTGTAACGTGTAAAAAGTACCATGTTCACCATCTAAAAATCTTTGATAAAATCTTCTAATTGATTGAATATCAAGTCTTATTACCTGTCCATTACATTAAATTTTAGATTTCGTAGCGAACCGTATTCTTTTTCCACGTCTGGATGGTTGAATTATATTGACAAAAGTCATAAACCCAGACCTAAAAAACTAAGCCAAGGTAACGTGAACTTTAAAACTAAGACATTAATTACAACCTGGTGCCAGAAACAATGATGGATTGCGGCGAGTAATGCTGAGGATATATATTTTATTTCAACGTCTGTCACCCTGCGTTATTGATCTGATGAATGAAATGTTTTATTACGATGTGTAGGTATCCGTATTTGTTTTATTTTTAATACCTTCGTATTTATTACAGAAAGCCCTAATGATACCTATCTATTCTGTGCCTATACTTTTTAAGAGAAATCTATTTCTTTAAAGTACATCATACATTTTTTTTGCTCATTCCAAATCCAAGTCAAATTTTAGGGTATTTTTTTTCATAGCCAAAGAATAACCGTTACCAGGAAATAATAGAAACACAATTATTTATGCAATGATTTTTTTCTTTAAACTTTAATTTGTTTACTTAGTTGGGAATTGAAAATCATAATATTCGTTACTTGACGACTTTGTGAAAGTTAGGATTGATAAACTGAAATCGAAAATGCTAAATGTTAAAGGTAATGTTAGAAACGTGTCAACGAACACGTAGACGTTATGCGTCGGTTCAGAATTAGACAATGTTATTATTATAAGCAAGGTCGAGACAGAAATAGAAATAATAGATAAATTTGATTGACATATAGAATATATAGATGGTAGCAATACGTGTGCGATATCGCGTGGGCCGCCCACCCTAGTGGTCTGTGGGACTGGCATCTATAGAATCCTTGGCATAGATACTGTAAAAAATTTTGGCTATCACTTCTGGGTATTTTTAATCGACAGGTAATATTTTATACTAATTGTTATTGATAGGTAACAAATCAATTTATATCGTGACTAAGCGCTCAAAATACTTTTTCGTTCTATATTTGGCGTCAGTAGATTTTAGCAAAGAATTATGATTTTAATATTACCATTAAGGCACGTTTTACATACCGTTATTAAGGTACTTATTTGTTTGTAGTTACAAAGATAATAATAATAATAATAATATCTATGGACGCTGCACACCACGTCAGTCTGGCCCCGTGCTAAGTACCTGAAGGACTTGTGTTACGGGTACCAGATAACGGAAATATAATACATTTATACTATACATATATTTAAGATTTTTATTATATAGTACACATATTATATAATACACATCCATGACCCTGGAACTTTGAAAACTTTTTGTTCCGTCGGCGGGATTCGAACCCGCGACCCCGGCTTGAGCTGCCGACAGCCCACCCACTGAGCCACAGAGGTCGTCAAAGATGATCTTATAGAATTTTTAGTTGTGGCACTTGAGTTCAAGTCAACCCTACAGAGTTAGCACTTTATACTTTTAATTCATATTGTTAAATTAAACATTTTAATTTGCTAGGACAAATCTTAACAAAACATTGAATGGGCGATTTTTACATTGTAAGGACATAGGGTTTGATGTAGCTAGTACAGCGGCTAGTGCCAGAGATGATATCATACGAATTTCGTTATACTTTGCCAAACAGTTTACAAGTAAATCGTGATGGTGCGTTGAATAAGATTTAAAGATAAAACCATTGTTTAGCTAAAATTATCTCATTCTACTTCGTTGTACTAGCTAGAGAAGACTAGTTAGTTCCTATAGAAAAGACACAACTAAAACTTATAGAATTCATGAACAATGTTGTAACTGAAAACGTTTGTTAATAAAACGTAATGATAATAACAGTTTTGTTACTTCACAACCAATTAAAAGCAATTCAAATTTTCAAGCATTATTATATCATACAAAATAATTGTAGAATGTATTAATTTTAGTCAAAAGCATAGATTATTTTATTCTTCTCAAATTAGATTCCATGATAAAATAAAATCCAACTTTCTTAAAAATCTCTACTACATTTAAGATCTCTGCGCAAAATTGACACTTCAAACGCTAAACAGATGCGTATTGAACGATATAAATATTCATTTGGATTCGTAGTAGGTTCTGTTCACTGCTTCCTTATCCAAATATACCGCCTAAATTATTGTCGATATCGATTGTCGACAACTTTACACAAATGTTAGTGGCAAAGTACACGGATGGCTCACCTTAATCTGATAATTAATTGAACTGGTCTGCTGATTTGTGCTCTGCACAAATAGATGCGGTCCCCTCACCCCCCGCTAGAGCAAGGTAAGTGCGCCCGCGCGACCCTTCAGTCTTTTGACATTCGCGGACAATTTTAGATGAAACGACACATCGAATAGCCTTATCGACGCAAAGGGTGTAACGAAAAAAACAGCATTTAACTTTAATGTAAAATATGTATATAGTTAAACGATACGATAAGAATATAATAACGACGCTAAGATAGACTATAAGCAATGATGCGGTTACTGTGATAAAACTGTGATTTAATAGTTTAAGTTATTTTGTGGCATCTTTGATTAAAATGGCAGCGGTGGCAAAAAAGCCTGCTAATTTAGAAGTGCCCAAGGGTGAAGGGGTAAGTACTTTAATGCTTCTCCATGATATAAAGTCATCAAGATATTTTGCATTTAATGTATCTGAATTTTTGAACAATTAATAGTTATTGTGTAGTAATATAATTATCCTGTAATTAGTAATAGTCCTATGTCACATTTTTTGTTTTGTCAATTTTAATTTTCAATTACTTATATTAAATTAACAAATAAAACAATAATAAAATTTTAATTATTATTAATTATTGTTAGATGCTTTGCAATTTCATTTTTTATTTATACAAATTTGACAACAGCTATCAACTAGTACTTTATTTTATTATTACCATAAGTAGCAGAAATCTTAAATTTATATTGTAAAAAACAAATGAACAAGACGAAATTACGAAAATATCATCTAAATAAAAAAGTTCCATTGTTATGAAGAGTAAAGGATGTAGATTTATTTAAACTGAATATAATAAAAAGATTTAATGCTATACCGAAAATATTAAACATAAAACGATGCCAGTCGCTATGTGAAGAGATTTATTTATTAAAGAAAAACAGGTGCAAGTCTGTATAGAGACCATAATTTTGCACGTGACATTATTACACTGGTATATTTAAATATGAAAAATATTACAATATAGAAACACGTACTGCATATTTATGATCTTGATGAAAGAAGTAATAATGATTGTGAAGACGATAAAATCATTCTAAGAGACTTTAAATTATATTAATTTAATGAATTGTAATTTTGAATCTAAAGTATTCAAAATTATTTAAATAATAATGGTCTAATTAGGAATTTTAGGTAAATTTTGGTTGGCAGATACATGATGAAATAATTTTAATTCTTGGAATATAGTGAGTTACTTGCACAACTGCAAATTATAATATTATCAGCTAATTCAGTAAAAATACTGAGATTTAGTTACATACCTAAATATAGACGAGAACGTCCCAGAACTATTTTGAAATTTTCAGTTTAACCACGGCAATAAATTTTCGTCACTTTTCGTGCGACAAAGTTTAGAGGCTTCAAATACTAAACAATATTTCACTACAGTTTCAAACGTCGGATCGTCATAAACAAGGCTAATATATTTATAATGCGTGTAATGTCACGTGTGAAATAAAAATTAACATCAGTCATAGTTAATATAATTTGGTGCGGTACACTTGTGCTACATACATCAGGAAGTCCAGAAGAGTACGTTTGGCGAACGCGCATGATATACACCATCTGTCATAACACAACTAATGTGTCTTGTATTATGAATATCATTTTTCAATCTAAATTTAATATAGGTTCAAACAGTTAAACATCTTCGATGACTTTATATTGTGTCTGCTAAAGCTTTTAAAATATGAAATGAAGAAAATAGTTGTAAATTTAAATGTTTTTGATGTTAACTCTGATGTTGTTAGAAATATCTTAAGTGTTGATTAAGTTATAATAATTATAGTAAAAGTAGCTCTACAAGAAGACTGCAATAAAGTTTGAGTCAGTTGTTAAATGAATCTTGTAATTTCAACGCACGTAAGCTTAAAAACTCAGATGAACATTGTATTTTTAAATATACACAAATAAATGTTTTAACATCTCGCTACGCTATATGTTCTGCTAAATGTGATTAACTACCAATATATAAATAAATTGTGAGTGTACTAATAAAACATGGGTAATATAGCGAAGGAAATCAAGCGACGCAAGGAGACCTTCCGTGCAAGATTTGGAGGATCTTATCAACAAACCCTCCGTACCACTGAAGCCTATTGGAAATGAAGGACCTCCAGTTATTGTGGACGTGCAAGAAAATTACACTGCCGTGGAAGGTTAGTAGTTTCAAAATTAAGGAATAATAATCGTTGATTAGAAGGTCAAATATGCTAAAATTATATAGATTACAAATACGATGTGTCTATTTAAGTGTTTTACTGTGCACAACGTATGTATTTAGTTACAAAACTTTTTCGACTTAGTATTAGAGAAACATTCTTCCAAAATAGTTGATGATTATTGCACTAACTATATACTTAGATACAACTTTAAATTGCTTTAAAATTATTTAGTTCTTTTAACAGTATTTTTTTAGCTTTGAGAGAATTGCACGTATAGAGAAGCTTCAAGCAGAAGCGTACACGTTTCGCTTTTATATTGCAAAACTAGTTGAGAAACAAATGAAATTGTTCTTTATTGTTTTTTGCTTTGAAACACACTAGATCAAACTGGCTATCTCACCGTGCAAGTGGAAGGTAACCCACCGCCAACGTTCAAGTTCTACAAAGGAGTGTCCGAAATCCTCGAAGGTGGTCGCTTTAAGTTCGTCACAGATGGTGACACTGGACTTATTACACTTTGCATGAGAAAAGTAAAACCCATAGATGAAGGGAAATACAAAATTGTTGTCAGTAACATCCATGGAGAGGACTCAGCAGAAATACAACTTTACGTCTCTGGTAATTATAATGATTATTGCTTACGTGGTTTTTTGTCATCGCTGTTTCATTCCCAACAAAATACTAAGGTAACATACACGAAGAGCCTAAAATACATTTATGATGGAACTCATGAATACTCTACTAACTTTCTATACTACATTACATATATTTTTCAAGTAATTTACGTTCACACTACATAAAACAATACAGTATTTCAATTTTAAAATTTTCATGCAACAAAACATTAAAATTGTTAAGTAAAAATTATGAGATTTCAATATTTTCACTTGCTTACAGATGCTAGCGGAATGGACTTCCGTGCTATGCTTAAAAAGAGGAAGTATGCTAAATGGGGTGAGAAAAAAGAGGATCCTGATTGGGGTGACTTGAAAGAGGTTGAAAAGCCAATACCAGCACTTAAGAAAGTTGAAAAGGTAATTATATTATTTTTAAAACCACTTATTAAGCGTATTTTTCTAAATGTGTCAAAGAAACAAAGACTAGTAAGCTAATACTAAAAATAAAATGCTAAATAATGTTATCATTACAATTTCAAAAACCTACCTTTTATACAACATCGCAAGTTGTTTCGTCAATCAGTAGATAATGGAAATGGTTTTAAAGATAGCTTTTACTCTCTCATATTATTGTCAATTAAACCTAGTATTAAAACGAAGTCTGTATGTATTCTTTCTGACAGTTAGCAAATGGGTTTCACGAAGAAGATGAATTTGTGAAGGCAATTTTAGATGGTGAAGAAATCTGTAGGTTTCCGGCTGATAAAAATGATTTGCCTAGTTGGAATTGGGTCAAGGTTTTTCAGAAATTATTATTTATAGGTTTTTGTTGACTTTTGTAAAATTTTGAGATACTGGATAATTTCACATTACACGTAAATGGTCAAAGAACGCACCATATCAAATTCAGATTGAGTGATTCAAGAAGTTTTGGGAGTTTTGGATTCGAGGCTGTTTTTCAATTGTCAGATTTAAGTATATAACTTTGACATAATTTGTACAAAAAATGTTAAAGTGCGAATCGAGACAACGTGGCCATACATATCATGTTTGACGTTACGGTCTACCGGAGAAGTCACCTGTGCAGTTACAGCTCTCTCGAGCTCAGCTCGAAAGAATTGATTTTCAATTTTGCGCCGGTCGCTTGCGCAGGTTCAAAAAACTTAAAACTGCACAGGTCTATTCGCACACACATTCCGGTCTACCTGCGCAGGCATACCACAGGTGGACCTCTCCGATAGACCGTAGCAATCACCATGTATGGCAGCTATTATCTGACGATTGAAATTTAGACTTTTCTATGTTTTTGGCGTTTTTACTGTCAATTCAATATTTACCTGTCAATGAGTTCATGGTTGCAGTGAATTTATAATTATAATCTTTCGTGTTGTGTGTTTTATTTTTCTGAATATTCTATAAATCTTCATTAGATTTCCTGTAATGGCTAGTTGGATCTGGAATAAATTTTTCTACAACGTTAGTATTTACAACATATTTCACATAAAAATGGTGATGTTGTGTTGCTTTTCTCGAAGCACAACTGCTTAACTTGCTGAGCTGATGATTATTTTTATATAGTGAATATTATGTATATAAAAATGTAAATATTGTTGTAAATTTTAGGATGTCAGAGAAATAAAAAGAGCTTGGTCTCTTCCAGCTATATTTGATCGTCCAAAAACAGATGGTTATTTTGAGGTTCGGTTATCAATAAAAATATCGATAGAAGTTCTTCATAATTCAAAGTGTGTATTATAAAATCTATGTCATTAATTATATTTATAATATTTTACAATGTTGTAAAAAAGAATAATGAAGAACCTCTATTTCGTTGAAAATATTTTTCTTATTCATATTTGATTGTTTGAGTTATATTTTGCACAATGAAAATTTCTTATTCTACAATTTTTTATAGCTGAGGTTATTTAGCATTGTTTGTAAACTTTTGAATTCTTCGTTCAAAAATGTGCACATGCTTTACTACTGGTTCCCTTTTTATTTGTATATTATTTTACAGGAATCATTTCTGTGTTTATGACATCGTATACGAATACTCTGTCATATTGTGTGATTTCATTTGATATCTTATTTCATTTTGTCAAAATGTTATATATAAAATCGATACAAAAAATTATCAAAGGAACTACATTATGTTCCCTGTTATTAGTACGTACAAAACAGTCTCGTAAGACACATTTGGTACTTTCGACTAACAGTCTATATTACTTCAATAGATTTGTGGATATTTTATAGAAATCTGACAGTAGAAGAATCTCACTAGCAGAATTGATCCCGGATTGGCCGGTGCTGCAATCGCATAAAAGACGATCTGAGGTTTGGCATGGCCATCGTGAACCGTTAGATGACACAATGCATTGTGAATGGTTACACCGAAAATTTGAAATGCACCAATGACACACGTTTACACCTACACATTTTCTTTTTTCTTCTATCGCGCTGATCTCTAACATTTGAAGTACAATGTTCGTTACCTTGTTAGTTTTCAGCGCATCACGTCCTGTCGTCACTTTTACGTTGTGTAGCACATATCTTCGGGTTCTTATTTCTTCTTTTCTAAGTCGCTAAAGCACAAATAATTTCATTAGGAGCACCAAGCACCAGACGCACAATGTTACTGATGTATAAATCAACAAAATATGAAAAAATTACATCAAAATATGCAAAGACAACTCTCTTATGGACGGAAGAGCATTTTTTTACTTCCGTGCACGAGCATTCTTTAAAGTACATCACTGTTTCAAAATTTTCATATTCATCATTGCGATCTCTAGAAAATATCAGTTTCTGTATATAATCATGCTTAAATACACGATTTACGTAAGGACGTTTTTCTTCACAGAGAGTTCTAATTCTTTTGGTGTTTGTTCAAAAATATCACGTCTTTGGAATTAATGGACAACAGCACAAAGCTTTCTATAAGCACTTTTGTTGATCTTCGCACTTGAAGGTAATCGTATTTTCATATTTACTAAAATATTTTGTATTTTTCAGAAACAAGATTCATTCTTGAAACCCCTCGTAGATCAAAACGCGAAGGAAGGCAAAGATAAAAAGGTTACATTCGAAGCCATCTTCACAAAGCCAAATGCGAAACCGAAGTGGTTTTTCCGCAAGGATGTAAGTTATTTTGATAGCCCATGTTAGTGTTCATTTTGACTAGCTTTTCATTTACCATAACAAACATTAATAATAATATTTTTTTAGGAACTATTCCCTGGCTCCAAATATAAGATGACTAACGAAAAAGATTCATATAAACTGATAATTATGAATCCCAAAGTAGAAGATACTGGTAAGATAACCATTGAAATTGGTGGAATTAGCAGTACAGCTTTCCTTCAAGTAGAAGAACCTGATCCTACGTACACCTTCACAAAGCATCTGAAGAAAAGCCTAACGGGTTACACTAAGCATGAAGTGGTTCTAGAATGTGCAATTTCTAACAGCCTTGCTATTGTATCTTGGTGGAAGGGTGATCAAAAACTTGAAGACGGTGAAGAATTCCAAATTTCTAAAGACTTGTCTGGCGTTTGCAAGCTAGTTATTAGGAAAGCCAAAATGGAAGACGCCGGAAAATACACGTGTAGAATAGAAAAGCAACCAGATAAGTCAGAGTGTGATGTAAAGATTATAGGTAAGTAATTTACATTTTTTTTTCATACATTATATTTATAGATCATTTTTTAAACATTTAGAATAATAATTTTCTAATAGCTCTGACTGTATAGGGTATATAAACCATAATATTAAAATCATTCTAAATATTTCAGAATACCCGTACAAATTCACCAAGGTACTTAAATCGCAGCAAGCGATAGAGAAAGACACAATAACTCTCCTCTGTGAGTTAGATGACGCAGCGGGAGATGTCAAATGGTAAGTAATTACTTTTATAGATCAATACTTGTATTGTAGAATAATATGACATTAACTACATTTTTTACTTAATGATTTCTTAAGTTTACGCGAGTATCACTCATTATATTATTATAAGGTTGAAACGGGTCAGCGGCCCAGGTGGTCATGGGTGGATTGTGGGTCTTCACAGTCCACCCGTGGCTACGGCTGCTGTAAAGCAGCCGAAACGTCGGGATTAATAAAAGTGCTCCGCGACAAAAATCTGTAAGTGTTTCAACCTTATAATGTCATACATTCTTTACTTTTATTATAGGTTTAAGAACAACGAACCACTCAAAGCAGATAAACGCATTACGATTGTGAAGGAAGGACGTAAACGAAAAGTCGTCATTAAAGATGCAAAGGTCACTGATGCTGGCAACTTCAAGTGTGTCAGCAACGCCGATGAGACCGCTTGCGAATTGATCGTCAATTGTAAGTTTCGAAATAAAAATTGATTTTCGGTCTTTGTGGTAATAAAATATATTCTAATTGACATGTAATTATTATCTTTATCAGACTCGAATCGCTTCAATAAGAAGTTGAAGGATACAGAAGCAATTGAGAGGGATAAAGTTGTTCTCGAAGTCGAGTTGCAGGATCAAACTGCTGAGGCAGTATGGTCTTTCAATGGCCAACCGATTGTACCTAATGACAGGTAAGTTGTATCTAAACTGCAAGAAGTATTAACTAATAACACAAAATTTTATCAATTAATTTTAATTAATAATTTTGGAAACAGGATTGAAATCAAGAACTTGGGTGGTGGTAAACATCAACTCATTTTCAACAAGTTGGAGATGGAAGATGATGGTGAAATTCTCTGTGAATCTGGCAAGCTTAGCTCATCTTGCAAGCTGACTGTCAAGAAGGGTGAATCGAAACCACAAATTGATTGCCCTGATGAGTTCAATGGTACTGCTGGACAACCGTTTGTAATTGAAGTGCCTTACAAAAGTAAGTTTCGGGTAACTTAGAAGTCCAATAAAAATATTTAAAATATAAATAAAATAGCTCCCACACCGGTTTCGGTGACGGTGGCCGGTTTCATTGCAACCAGGCCAGCTACGCAGGAGTAATTTTATAGTGCCCAAGTGTGTGCGCAGTACACAAGAGCACTCTCTATTCCTTTATTCTCATAACCCAGTGGGACGGCAGACCGACACGACCGGCGAGAGATCAGGCGCAGGACCGACTTTTTACATGCCCATCCGACGCATGGATCATCTTACTTGTCAGACAATCAGGTGATTAACCTGCATTGTCCTAACCAAACTTGGAAATAACATGCTTCCAACGCGGGAATCGAACCCACGACCTCCGAGTCAAGAGCCGCGCTCTGTACCACTAGACCACGGAGGCGTTCATTTAAAATATAACCATTTTAAAACAGATCTGTATTATTCACCTTATTATTTACAAAAACTTTCAGTTTCTGGCACACGGGTATCACCAATCGAAGCCAAACTTTTCAAGGACGGCAAAGCATTACCCGCGAAAGAAGTTGAAGCAGTCGTTGAGCAAGAAAAGATATTGTTCAAAATCAAGAAGCCAGTTCGCGAAGGTTCTGGAAAATACCAGATCAAACTCACCAACGCCCAAGGCGAAGACTCCAAGGATGTTACTATTAACATGCAGAGTCCACCAACACCACCTCAGGATGTCGAAGTCGCAGAGGTCTTCCAGACATCTTGTGTTGTCACATGGAAGGCACCGCAAGACGACGGAGGATCGCCAATCATTAAATACATAATTGAAAGACAGGTGACATTTTTATATGATTTTGTTTGTTTCACGCCAATTTGTTAGAGTATTGTTCTCGAATATATTTTAATTATTTTTATTGTTTTAATTCAGGACCTGTCCCTCAAAGCCGCTTGGGATGGCGTTGCCGAAATCAACCATGGTGAACCATGCAAATACAAAGTGGAAGATCTCATTCCGAAAAAGACTTACAAGTTCAGGATCAGGGCCGTTAACAAGATTGGTTCCAGTGAACCTGGAATATTCTCTAAGCCAGTACTGGCCAAGGATCCATGGGGTAAGTAAAAAGAAAAAGTATTATTTTTATCAACGGATACTTACGGCTGTTATACAATATAGAATAACTTCATTAAGTTATTCTATATTGTATAACAGCCAGTCATTAAATTCATTAATTTCACAATTTTATTGAATTGATTTCTAGACGAACCATCGAAACCCAAGAGCGTGGAAGTTACTGATTGGGACAAGGACCACGCAGATCTTAAATGGCAGAAGCCTGACAATGATGGTGGTGCTCCAATCACAGGATACGTTGTGGAATATAAGGTATACAATATTATAACTCTGTTATTTATATTTCACATAAAGTAAAGTCTTGCTGCATAAAGTACTGACGCTGACAATAAAATCAAAATACACCCGAAACCAGCCATAGTATTTACATATTTCTATGTTGAGCCAATATTCAATTGTTTCTCAATTACAGGAGAAATTCGGCAAGGACTGGGTCCAAGGTGTGGAGGTTCCTGGGGACGCGTTGACTGCAACTCAAGATGGACTCAAGGAAGGAGGCACTTACGAGTTCAGAGTGCGAGCCATCAACAAGGCTGGTCCTGGTGAACCCAGTGACAGCACTAAGCCTATCGTTGCTAAGTGCAGATTCGGTAAGAGTATTTCACGAAAATATGGTTTTAATTTAATACGAGTATGTAATTTGTAAATTCGATTATTGACATAAGGTCTAATGTAAGGGTCTAAGGATTTTATCTGAGAAATGTTTAGACTCATAAGATTATACATTTAAAGTGTATTATTTATTTGTTCATAAATATTTTATGCCTGTGATACTTCTACATTATGAGAATTTTCTCACGTAACTTTTCTTTCTTAGTAAAACCATTCATCAAGGGTGAAGGTCTCCAAGGAATGATTATTAAGAAGGGACAGGTTATCACATACGACATAAAGTATGGTGGTGAACCCGAACCTGAGGTTAAATGGATCTTGGTCGAAGAGGTATGTTACATTCCTTTCTTTGTTTTGTTTTTTGCTTAAGTAGTACTATTTGCAGTAGTTAGTGTAAAAAGTATAATTAGAAATAGTTTTGGTTTAAAAACAGCCTTAAGAAGGTTTTAAAAATAATCCCAACTATACTTTGGTGATTGTAAATAGAATTTAGTTGAGTTTTAAATAAAGCAAAAACCATAAATAAAAATACATTGGCGTATTTGTGTATAAAATTTTTAAAATTTATTTTTTTCCCAAAAAAGAAACGTGGCAAGGCGAACAAGGAGAAGGTTAGATGGGTGCAATAAATGTTGTCATAATGTTCTAATTTTCGCTCATACACAAACAATTTCTACACTATGTGCTAACATACTATACAAATTAGATTGTTTTACTGAATAAAATAATTAAATATTTAGTCTCCTTTTGAGTGTTAAATTTAAATTTTCTATAAAAATACTATTTTGAATAATATTCAGTAAAACAACAACTAAAAATAACATTGCAACTCGATTTTTGGCATAAAAATATTGAAAGCTTTCGATGTCCAAATTTTAAAGATGCATTGATGTTTCGGTTTAAAACTACATTACTATTATACTTACTTCATAATTTTGTGCGAATCCATAAATTCAATCCACAAGCAACATGAACCATTTGAATATACATAATCTTATTATAATTAAGTTGTACTCATGCTACTCTCAAAATTATGTTTACATTATACATTAGAATTGCATAAATTTCACTATTTATACGATTATCACTATTCAATGCATCTTCTGATTATTATTGTTTATCACTACCATGAGGATTGAACATAATATTATTAAAACACTTCAAATTTCACTTCTGTGCTGACTCTACTTTGATTTATGTGAACACTTCTACTTAACACGCATCAGCAAGTCGAACTTTTGATGAAGCCAATTCATTTAAAACGTTAAAATTGATGATTGGCAGGGATCTTACTTGGTTGCGCAGCTGGAAAATTCTCTATTGTAGAGTGTTGTACTCTTAAGTTTTCGGGTACTAATTATTTTTCACACATTATCTGTAACTCCGACAGAAAAACAAGGATTGATGTTATGTTACGTAGTATGCACAGCCAAAAGTGGTCGTACGATCGATTACGAAATTGATTTCTATGATAGACCCACGAATTTTATAAGGTTTTGGTCAAGTCCATGGTAGTTATGATCAGACGGCTGGAATTGACTTGACACAATCTGACCAAATTACGCAGATAGCCTTTGATAAAGTTTCTCTGACGGTACAAATTGAACTTCACACATACACTAGAGACACACTCAATTTACGGTGAAGGCTTCATCAAAATTTTGACTATCATAATTCATCAGCATTATTATTTATTACATTACCTTTCACGTGATTCTGTATGTAGGAAATCAAGGATGACGGTGACCGTATCACTATCGACAAGTACGAAAGGAACACGGTACTTACCGTCAGAAGGACCACCAGACTCGATGGAGGCAAATACAAGCTGGTCCTCACCAACTCATCTGGCACTTGCGAGAGTGTTGCTGATGTGGTTGTGCTGGGTAAGAACAATCAATTGATTTATTTCGGTTTCGAAGAAGCTTTATAGTGAAGGGCGAAGTTTTTATAATTTTTATAACCGTTACGAGTATGTTGAGTTTAAACTTTTACAATTTCCTTCGTGTTGATACTGCTATAGTAGTTAAGGTAAATTAAGATTCAGTTGCTTGTAACAAAAAATACAAGGAAAAATAAATAGGTGTTTGTAATGAAATAAAAACATTAGAAGCATGCGATGAGTTCTGCAGACATAGTCACTTAATGCAACTTTTTATGAAAATCTTACCACTTTAGACAAACCAAACCGCCCCAACGGTCCATTGGAAGTGACTGACATCCGCGCCGAGAAGGCCACTGTCAAATGGTCGAAGCCTGATGATTGGCAGGGATCTGACATCACCGGGTACACGCTCGAGAAGATGGACATGGTAAGTTAAAGAGCCTATTCTTCTGTAGACCTAGAATTAAAACGAGGCTAAGACTAGGCCATAAAGTATTTTGAAAATATGATCGAAAGTCTTAAATAAAATTAGATTAAAGATATTTGAAGACTCTGATTTAATTCGAGATAGATACTTACGAAACAATTTTTTTTAGTGACACTATTCATACTGCCTAAGAGGTAGAGCAAAGTTAACTACCATTTTCCAATCCATTGATTCGGGTTTCAAAAATTTTATTACTAATTTTACCAAATTTTACGTAACACAGGACACAGGTAACTGGATACCATGCGGTGAGACGGGACCGGAACCCACGGAGTTCACAGTCAAGGGTCTGACACCGAACCACAAGTACAAGTTCAGAGTCCGCGCTGTCAACAAGGAGGGAGAGTCAGAACCGCTGGAGACGGATGGATTCATCGTCGCTAAGAATCCTTATGGTAAGTGAAAATTTTAAAAATATAATTATCATTGGTATATTAAATTTAGATTAAATGATAATGACTAAAGGTGATTAGCTTTGTCCACACTGTGCCTTTTTCTCTTCGTCAAGGGCATGCGTTATAGCGCAGTCAACAGCGAACGTGAGGCATGCCCGCGACGCATGCCCTCTGACCGGATGCAAAAAACAAAAATGACAATGCTGGCGTTGCGTTCATTGACACATTCAATTATTTGATGCGCCAAAATGAAAGTTGATTGAAAGAAGATGACGAAAATTGAAGGCGAAAGCGCGTAGTGTGGACATAGCTATTGCACTTTTATCAGCAAGCACGCGCCGTATGCGCCGCTTTTTAGAATTCGTTGTATGAAATGATGTAAAACCTTACACATTCGTCCGAATCGTACGCGCCGCATTTCCTGTACTATGCGGTGCATTCGACGCTCACGGTGGGTGTTTTCCAATAAGAGCATTATAGCGCATTATGCGGCATAATGCTTAACGTTGAATGTTTCAACAACAACACCGCTTCGCACAATCGAGCACTATCAAAAGTAGTGCTTTCGCTTGATGCGTGCAATGGATACCAACTCTGACAGAAAAGTAGTTTCAGCATAATTCGACATTAAGCGCCATTGAGTCGCATTATGCTCTCTAATTGGGATTGGAAAACTAGGGGTGCTGACAAATGAGCGATCAGCTTTATGCAATATTTTCGGATTGAATAATATCAAATGATTTTTAATAACAATAAATATAAGCTTCTTTTAACATTGATCTGCCTATTATTATTGTGTTTGTTGTTTTTTTTTTATTCTTGTTAAAAACAATTATTAACCTCTAGGAACTCTTTTTGTTCTTGAGATTTTTATACTTAAGTACCTAATACTTATCCCAAATGAAAATTTCTGAGTCCTGTGTAACAGAAGTTTACGATCATCATCTTCTCTCTCAGACCCTCCGAAGGCCCCAGGCAAGCCAACCATCATCGACTACGACAACCAATCGGTGACGCTCAAGTGGGAGCCACCAACGGACAACGGTGGAAGACCAGTGCTGGGCTACGTCATCGAGATGAAGGACAAGTTCACCGCTGACTGGGTTGAGGTATGTACTGCAGAGCCTGTAGCCGAGACGTTTTCTTTATTGCTTCTTTATAGAATCGCAGATTAAAACGTATGGAATGGACATTACATGAGTCAAACGTTAACATCAATCATACAAACGCTTATGTCAATTCCATACATTTAGATCAGCGATTCTATAAAGAAGCGATAAAGAAAAAGTCTTGGATAAAGGACCAGAAGTGAATTTTTGTCTTGGATTTGATTAGGTATGAAGAACTCTAAAACTTGACTATTAATTAGTATCACCAACATTAGCTGTTCAAGTTTATTGTTCACATTATGTTATTATCGATAGAGGATGCATGATATTTTCATAAACAGCCAAAAGTAAAATGTGTTTGTTGAAATGAAGATCTAACTATAATTAATTTTTTCTGCAAATAATAATTATTATAGTCCAATAAGATTAAATGATTATTTGATCTTATTGGATAATTAACAAAACGTTGTATTTTAGGTGACCAAAACCGACAAACCAGATACGGAAGCAAAGGTCGAGGGTCTGAAAGAGAAGATGACATACCAGTTCCGTGTGAAGGCTTATAACAAGGCGGGTGTTGGTGACGCCTCCGAACCCACTGACAACCATCTCTGCAAACACAAGAACCGTAAGTGTAGAAAATTCTAGAGATAATTTGAAAGTAATGGCTATAATAATAATATATTTTATTGCATTCCACAAAATAATACATGAAAACACTAAAATCTGAAAGAGACAACACAATTCTGGCGGCCTTATCGCTACATAGCGATACCTTCAAGGCAACCTTAATCTTACGACTAGTACATCGATATTAAGATAACTTAAAAACGAGTGGATGCATAATGTGCATAACAAACTAAAATTAATAAACACATACACAAAACAATTAAATCGAAAGCACACGAAGAAAAACTATTAATTACCTACTACTAATGTTAAAAGTCTAATGATTAACATGGCTAAACAATGTTCCATCCGTGTCATTAATGTTCAATGATTTAGTCTGATAATAATTTTTAGGTTGTCTTTTAAATGCATTTAGATTTTTTGACTGTCTTACGTGATTAGGTAAAGAGTTCCATAAGCGCACTGCGTGGGCCGAAAAGGTATAATCGAATATTCACTTACAAAGATAGAAAATAGAAGGTTCATGTGAAATAGTAAAATTTACAATAGTAAAAGTATGCTTTGTTCAATGAGACTTGATAGTAGTTTTATGTAAAAACGATAGTGAATAGTGCTAGTATGCTTTAATTCAATAAACATATTAATTAGTACCAAAATTATGCCGCTAGAGGCGCTGTTTGTAGCTACAATTTGTGATAGCCTACAAAATATTATTACAACACAAACACGAATTAATGATAATAATAATAATAATAATAAACATTTATTCAACAAAGTTCATAATTATTATTATTATTATGAACTTTGTTGAATAAATGATACAATCCTGAGAAAGGGTTAACTAGATAGCAAGTGCAAATGTTACTATATTATTATATAGTAGCATTTGCACTTGCTATCTAGTTAACCCTTTCTCAGGATTGTATCATATTATAGTATATTGCAATGATATTCTACTTATACAGATCTGATAAGTTCATACTATATTCCGGCTTAAATCTCTTCCGAACAACATTAACAAATTTGACAGATAAGTGAAACAAAAGATACGAAATGCCATTTACATAAAAGAGACAGACTAAATAAAAGACGACCCTATTGGGTCGTATTTGAAGCTTCACAACGCGCGTGGTAATAACATATCTGCTTTGAGTTTTTCATATTATATATCATTGGTATATTGTAGATGATACTGTGTTCGTAAAATATGTTAATTATTAATATATTATTTGCAGTGAAACCACGTATCGAGAGATCAACTCTGAAGTCGGTGATCATCAAGGCGGGCCGCACTCACAAGTGGTCGGTCGATGTGATCGGCGAGCCGACACCGGAGTGCACGTGGTATGTATAATTATTAATAACTAGCTGTTGCCCGCGACTTCGTCCGCGTTAGCATAGTAGATCACATCCCAAGTATTATTTATTGCACAAAAATATTCAATGTACAGAATTGACTTTCCTACGATTTTATTATATTATATAGATGTTCCGCGCGGCTTTGCTTGCGTAATTTAGGAATTTCACGGAACCTTACATTTTTCCGCAAAAAATAGCCTTTGTTCCTTCACGTGGTCTATTCTTCATGTTTGCCAAATAACATAAAAATTGCTCCAGTAGTTCTTCAAATAATTTTTCTCCGTTTTTTCATATTTTCCTCTATTTCTTTGCTCCTATTGGTCTTAACGTGATAAAATATAGCCTATAACCTTCCTCGATAAATGAGCTATCTAACACTGAAAGATTTTTTCAAATCGGACCAATAGTTCTTGAGATTAGCGCGTTCAAATAAGCCCTTTCATATGATTTCCCACGTTTTTTCCACATTTTCCTCTATTTATTCGCTACTATTAGTCTTAGCGTTATAAAATATAGCCTATAGCCTTCCTCAATTAATGGGCTATCTAACACTGAAAGAATTTTTCAAATCGGACCAGTAGTTCCTGAGATTAGTGCGTGCAAATAAGTACTTTCATACAATTTCCCCCATTTTTTTCACATTTTCCTCTATTTCTTCGCTCCTATTAGTCTTAGCGTGATAAAATGTAGCCTATAGCCTTCCTCAATCAATGAGCTATCCAACAGTAAAAGAATTTTTCAAATCGGACCAGTAGTTCCTGAGATTAGCGCGTTTAAACAAACAAACTCTGCAGAATTATAATATTAGTATAGATTATTAACGATTATAATAATAACAGCTTCCATTAAGATTTAATTTGATCGAAATATGTATAACGCTTTACATGGTCCCTGATGCCACCAAATTGAAAAACTTGTAACCTAAGTGTAGTATATGCAAATTGCAACAATTACTGCACATTAATTTGGTAGAGATGATTTTTTAAACATTTAACATTTTTACTTAGATCTAATTATTGAATTATTATAAAGACGATATTATTATTTCTACAGAACTGCTACTTTACATATTATTACTTTAATATACTTAACAATTAATTTAGTTTTACTGCTACTAATTCTTCTTTGTTTGTAATTTAATTTTTACTGTCATTTTCATAAATTATTGTTCTATTCATTTTCTCTTTTTCTTGACCAATAATTCTTAGCTAAGCAGCCTGCAGCTGCAGTGCTAGTGACATCTACACCCAACTTACGTTAATGTTGTATTATATATTATTTCATTATTATAAACATTATTGATATTTACATAATCTTTAGTTGGTTTAAATCGTATCACATCATATTGTATACAAATAAGTATATTATATTAAATGAAAGCATAATATTATAACACCAAGTCCACACTAATTGCTATGCATTAATAGCGCCATCTATGTCGTGACCTATAAAACTAGGGCGCTTGGTCCCACGTAATAGTGCGCAGTATGTCCGCCAGATGTCGCTCTCACCAAAAGCTCTATTTCTACATCGCGCTATCGAAAACGCAGATTGAATAATGACTACCCCGAGTCGAGTTTGTGAAATCATACTTACCTGGCGTAGGGGATACCGTGATCATGAAGGCGGTTCCCCCAGAGCGAGGCCCATCCATTGCACTGCGGTCGGGTTGACCTCTGCGATTATCCCTAATGCGGATAACTCGGACGCGTAATTTTTGGTAGTGGGGACTGCGTACGCGCCGTCCCCTTCAAAAACTCTATATCTGTCATGATCTCTTATATTTTGGTTGTCGCTTGAAAATTGAAATCTTCAGGCCAATAATAATTAAGGTTCTTGCTATTGTAAGTTACAGTGTTGTGTACGGAAAATTGTTGTTCTACTTATTGAGCGTTTTATAAGATTATTTTTTATTGCACTCGGTTTAAATGTATAATTTTTATCTTTATAACTTACTTATAAGTTTTATCTTACTATAGTGCCTTAGCTTTGTGTACTTGCAATCGTATTGGACCAATCTTTAAAATTTTACATTTTTCTTTAACTGTATTTCAGTGTTTTAACTCTTCACTCTTCTTGCCTTATTCTTCTAAATTAACAAACTTTTCTTTACTATTTTTAAAACTCTTCTTCATTTTCCTCCAGGTCGTGGCGTGAGAACATCAAACTGGTGAACACGGAGCGGATTAAGATCGAGAATGTGCCGTACCATACCGACTTTACCATCACAAACGCGGTACGCCGTGACACGGGCAAGTACACGCTGCGCGCGGAGAACTGCAATGGCTTTGATGAAGAGACGGTCGAACTGACCGTGCTGAGCAAGCCTAGCGCACCGCAAGGTAATAAATAATTCCATTATAATATTATAAAAGTATTATTTACTATTGAGTAATCTGTGGTAGCTGCCCTAATAGGGATTTAATTATTATAAAGATCGCTTAGCAGCGTTGCTTTCGCACTGTAAATATTAAAGTTTAGACATATTTTTTCTGTATATAGTAGTTTAGACGCTCGATACCGTTCTTCGGGGAAGTGTAATAATATATTAATTAACTATTATTATTATTATACTTCATTTACTTTTTAATGGCTATGGTGCACGAATGCACGATTAATGAATTTTATTTGTTCTGTTATCAGGCCCGTTGGAAGTCAGTGACATCCACGCCGAAGGCTGCAAAGTCAAGTGGGAGAAACCGGAGGATGACGGCGGTAGCCCCGTCAAGGAGTATGAGCTGGAGAAGATGGATCTGGCGACCGGCAAATGGGTCAGAGTTGGCAGGTTGGTGAATTGCGCACTTTGTACCGTATTGTGTGCAAAAACAGTGATAATACTATAGAGTGTGTATGACGTGTCTCTTATACAGGTTGCAATTAAACCTTCCTGCCAAATACAGGGATTTGGAATTTGGATAGAATTCGTTATCTAATACATATTGTTACGTGCAAGGGTTCGAGGATTTGGAGAGAAAGACCTGGTGACTCTCTTGAAGACTTTATTAAGAGGATTCCACACCGCCGTTTTTCCATACAAACGCTGTCCCCTGTTTCCTCCCTGGATAATACCGGTAGAGTTATGATTTTTTTCCTGAATATCTATGGCCACTATAAGCATGTCCCTATGTTTTCTTTTTTTTTCGGAATTTAATTATTAAAAAAGATAAGAACGTCCAAAAACCCAAAAAAATGGCCAGATTTTCCTCTGTGTTCAAACACCCACAAAACAAAACTGGCTAGAATATACAAAAAAAATAAAACATAGAAACACAGCTCAAGCCTTGCTTTAATTCTTAATGAAAAAATTACTTAAATCGGTTAAGTTTTGGAGAAGGAATCAGCGGACAACGAATCAAAGATTTTCTGTTCTTTTATTAGAACTTTTGTCGTGTTGTCTCTATCGCGCTCTGCGGTGGGAGACTTGAGATTGGTGAGACAGCAATACATTTTCAAATACCTATTTTCAATTTCTCTCGCCCCTGTTGTATCCTCTTAACACTGCACTAAACACTAGGTCACAACACTAATCACTAGGTCCAATCACTAAGCACTATCACTGTCCTAGGTCGTAGCCAAGTCGCAGGTTTCACTGGTTCACTCACTATTGATCACTTGTTGTCGCCTCGAAGATCGCTCAGATCGAACTGACTCGCCGGGCCTGCCTGCGGCCTTTTATATGGCGAGACGAATTCCAGAAAGTTCCCGATTCACGTAAATAAGTAAACAACCGTGGGAACTTTCTAGGAGGCTCGAGCATGTACCACAATAAAAGTAAACAACTAAACACGTAAACACACATTGGACCTTTCTAGAAGGTTCGAGTATGTACTTGCGCACCTCATGCCATCTAGTATTGAGTAGGGGATTTATGTTGCCTGTGCTCCCTCGGTAAGTTTCGCTGGTTTGTCGCTAGATGGCACCACGTGTCCGTATACCCGCGTCACCCCCGCTCATTCCCCCGCGCCGTGAGTAACCGTTCTGCAACGATTATTAATGGGATATGTCATAAAAAATAACACCCAATATACCTAAGCCCTGGAAAAAAATTGGCAGGAAGGTTTAATTGCACCCTGTATACCTGGAGTTCACTGTAAAAGTAGCAGCGATGAAAGAGCAAATTCTTTCTTGTGCTTTGTTTGAGCAAGCACTCCAGCGTCATGAATTTTTCCATAAAAAAGTTAAAAAAATACTCTTACAGTGCTGCTACTTTCACAGCAAACTCTATATATTGGACACATACGTCATACACACACTAAAATATTATCACTTAGTTTTGTTACACCCTGTATATGAAAGTACGGGATGTAGTCTTCATGTTGTTGGCATAAAGATCTTTGAAGGTTTATAGAAATTTTGTACGTCCATTCTTAAGGCTTTAAAATGTGGAAAAGCTGAAACTACTATAGTAAAACTTCAGCCTGATCAAACATAACATCTCGCTTATTTGGAAATCTCCATTGAAGCCCTCATATTTTGCAATGTCATTCCAGTGATGGAATGACATGCTATAGATGTGAATCTATAGCACTAATTAAACCATCTCCTCACTAGAGTTGCTGGCGACAAGAAGCCTCTAGAAATGCATAACATCTTGCTTACTTAGAAATCTCCATTGAAGCCCTCATATTTTTCAATGTCATTCCATCAAGTCACTTTGTACTAATTAAACCTTCACTTCACTAGAGTGGCTGGCGACAAGAAGCCCCTGGAGATGGAGGTGACAGGTCTGGAGCCGGGTCATCAATACAAGTTCCGCGTGACCGCCGTCAACGATGAGGGAGACTCTGAGCCCTTGGAGACAGAGAAGCCGATACTGGCTAAGAATCCCTTCGGTAAGTTGATAATTAAGTACCTATATTAAGCTTATTGAAAAAGATCATAAAGAAATAATGATGATAAATACAATATTATTGTCCCATACAAACAGTTCACTGTTGACACTCTGTATATTGAATCAACATCAAGCACCGCTACAAAAGTAGTTTAAAACTTTTTCAAATCAAAAATGCCGGAATTGTTTTTTTTTCAACGTGCATGGTAACTTAGTTTTTTTGAATTTAAAATATGTAAAACTCTCTCTCTCTTCAGACAAAGCGGACAAGCCCGGCAACGTGGAGGTCGCCGACCACGACAACCAGAGCGCGGAGATCAAGTGGGACCCGCCCAAGAACGACGGCGGGGCGCCCATACAGAAGTACATCATACAGAAGAGGCCCAAAGGCGGCGACTGGGAGAACGCCGCTGAGGTAAAGACTATTTTTTATGAATGTTTAACCATTGTTTGAACAAAAATTATGTACAAATACGACTACAAAGAACAAACACTTTTTATAGAAAGTTTAACCAGTAGGTACTTTTAGCAAAGATCATCTACAAATATGACGACAAAGTTTGAAAACAAAATAGCATGCTGTAAGATATGTTATCTTTTTTACAACAAAATAACATCAAACATGTCTTTTCGACTCAATGCCATAAAGCGTTTTGAGTTTAAGATGAAGAGATTCGGAAGACAAAGAAAAAGACTTACATATGTCTATTTGAACGACTCGTATAATTTAACTGAGTTGATAAACAAAAAAAATCCTTGAATGTAGCTTTAACATTCATCTTAAACTAATCTAAACCATAAAAACCAGGTGCCCGGCAACGCTACCTCTGGAAAGGTAGAGGGTCTACCCGAGGGTGGTGAGTTCGAGTTCCGTGTCATCGCCGTCAACAAGGCCGGCCCGTCCGACGCCTCCGATCCCACCAAGATGACCACCATCAGGCATAAAGCATGTAAGTATAAGTGACTTGAATTACTTAAAGAATACACAAAAACATACTGTCATTAAAGAATACATACTGCCAGCGCGAGCTCCGTGGAATTGTTATTATTTTGGCTTGCGCGCCAAATATACTAGTATAGGTCGCGTAATAGTTTCAAGATTGCTCGGTTAAAATGGAGGTAATAATATGTTTACAGTATCTACCATACCATAGACAGATCATCGATTTACAATAGCGTGTCCAAGTGCACGCACACCAGCCACGCATTGTCCTACAAATAGACCTAAAAATGAACGCTTCGTCAACTTCTGCTGATCAATCATGAAGATGTGCGCGGTCTAGATTTACTATCTATGATGCTGAATATTAATAAACAAATTTAGATAATTTATAAATAATGTTGTAAACCCAACATCCTACTTTTACGACTTACAACAATTTGTTTATCAGATAATTTTTCTTTTCCTCAGTGAAACCACGCATCGACCGCACCAACTTGAAGGCGGTGGCGGTGCGCGCGGGCAAGCCGATATTCTTCGACGTGAACGTGCGCGGTGAACCCGCACCCAAAGTGCAGTGGTTCCAGAAGTGGAAGAAGGAGGAGAAGGAGGTAAGTCCTGGCCACCGACGAAAAAATTTACGAAAACCCATACAAAAAACTTTAATAAGTGCCAGGTATTTTAATGCAAAAACTTGAACCGATCAAATCACTGGAAGTATCTTTTACGAAATAGATAAACCACTATTTCATTATTCAACACTAAACACATTCTCGATCATGTTAAACAAAAGAACTAAGTATTGGAATCAATGTTCTGAAAGAAAAGAAACTCGCCAATTCTATAAAGCATCTATTACGCCAATTTTCCTCTTCTTAGGTCACGGAGAATGTCATCAACGTTGACTACAATACTAAACTTGACATCAAGGAGTCGGTACGCGCTATGACCGGCACCTACCGTATCCTAGCAACCAACGAGCATGGCTCGGACGAGGCTGAAGTAGAAATCACAGTCCTCTCCGCACCAGGCAAGCCCGGTGGTCCACTCAAGGTCACTGACGTCACCAAGAACGGCTGCAAGCTCGCCTGGAAGAAACCAGAGGATGACGGTGGAAAACCAGTCACTGGTTACGTTGTTGAGAAACTGAACAAGGCCACTGGCAGATGGGTGCCAGTTGGTAAAACCGATGACACTGAAATGGAAGTGAAGGGTCTACAAGAAGGCGAAGAATACGAGTTCAGAGTGAAGGCTATCAATGAGGAAGGCGAATCTGAACCGCTGAAAACCGACGCATCCATCATTGCGAAGAATCCTTACGGTGAGTTGGCATCAAAGTAACGGGAATACATAATATTTTATCTGTATTCAAAACCATCTTACATACTTTTGATCATAATCGGCTTACATTCTAAAAAGTTATGAAATAACAAATATAAAGGTGCACTTATTTACTTTTAAAATATTATATGTTATGGTTTTGATGGAATGGCATTATCAGAGTCAACTGCATAGTATCGACAACATTTTTAATGACATATACGATCTTTTAGATATCCCTGGCAAGCCTTCCGTCCCAACCATCGAGGATTGGGACGTTGATCGCGTGGACCTCAAATGGGAGGCACCCAAGAGCACCGGTGGTGCGCCCATCACGGGCTACATCATTGAGAAGAAGGAGAAGTACGGTCACTGGCAGGAGGCTCTGGTCACCAACACACCAGAGTGCAAGGCTCGCGTGCCAGACCTGAAGGAAGGAAACACGTACCAGTTCCGTGTGAAGGCCGTTAACAAAGCGGGTCCCGGTGAGCCGGGAGATGCGACACAGCCGCATATCGCTAAGGCTAGATTCCGTGAGTATTACCTGAGTAATAGGCATTTGAGGTCAGGCGCGTTCCGAAGGGTGGGGGGGTCACAGGGGACATGACCCCTTCCAAAATCTAAGGTCAAATTGAAAATCTCAAAATCTTACCAAATAATAAAAGGAAATTTCTAGGTATCCCCTAACCACCTTAGACAGCTGTCAACTCCGAAGAACCGTCCGAGGGCGCAGATAAAAAAAATATATATATTAGATTAGTGAGTGCCCCACCCCCCCTCCAAAATTCCAGGCTGCGACTGCGCCTGTTTGTGGTAGACAGCCTCCTGATGTTTAAGCATAATATAACATAAGGTTTTCTCTATAGATGATTCACTGGGAATTTAACAGGCTTAGACAGGGATTTTGAACCTTTAAACTATTTTTATAACATGGGAGAAAACATATTATACATGAATGCCTGTATAATTTTTGATGTCGAGCTTTTAATTCATCGATCATAAGATACTTTCCTTCATGATAATATATAATCTTTTTATTGTATTTTAGTGAAACCATTGATCAACCGCGACAAGATGGTGGCTATCCGTGTCCGCGCGGGTGCAACTATCAAATTGGATGTTGACATCAAGGGTGAACCCCCACCGACCAAGACATGGACCTTCGCCAACAAGGTAACTATGCTACCTAGCCTTTGGCCTTACTATAAGAATCCTGAAATTAAAGTTCATTTTGAAGTCCCTGAAATATGATTTGAGTCTTAAAGCCCTGTAGGCTGCATAAGTCATGACAACGTGAAACACACAATCTCTCCTAATACATAACCCACCGGTTATAGTCGGTCTTAGATTGTGTGTAAGTCAGGATATTATCATTACAATACACCTCTAATAAAATAATTATGTTTCAATTAGCAAATGGTTAAAACATTATTCTTTACAGGTCGTTGAAAACGGCCCCGGAGTCAAACTGGAGAATGAAGATTACAACACCAAACTCCAGATCTTCGAATCATCGTGGAAGAACTCCGGTATTTACACCTTGAAGGCGGAGAACGATTCTGGTGTTGACGAGGCCACAGTAGAAATTACTGTACTCGGTAAGTTATTTGTCATCTTCACAACCTTGGCAAGCCCTTTAGGCGATGATCATGTTAGAAATGAGTTGCAGTAATATTGTGTAATAAAAAATTTAAAACTGTTTTATAACCCTGTTACCTACACAAAGATATTTAATCTAAGATGCTATTAGGAATCCATTTTTACATAATTTATAATCAGGCTTCGCCAAGAATAGAATGGCAAAATTACGATCCGCCTTTTGGATTTGTATTCGAGTAAAATGGTAGAAACTTTGCCAGGGCATTCATCACATCACATCATGTAGTATGTTTGGCATCAAATGCACAAAACTAACGAGTATACCTTCCACAGACAAGCCAGGCAAGCCCGAAGGCCCGCTTGAGGTGTCTGACGTGCACGCTGATCACGTGAAACTCGCGTGGAAGAAGCCCAAGCACACCGGCGGTCTGCCGCTCAGCGCCTACCTGGTGGAGAAGATGGATGCCATCACCGGCAAATGGGTGCCCGCCGGTACCATCGATCCCGATGTCACCGAGGCTACTGTTACCGGTGAGTGATAGGAAGTTGTGTATAAGTTAAGTTGTATAGAAGTTATGCCTTAAAGCCAGTCCACACGGTGCGTTACGTCGACGCAGCGCTGCCGTTGCGTTGTTTTATACGTGGGAGAGCCATGCTCCGGCACGAATGGGCCGGCTCGACCGGAGAAATACCACGTTCTCACAGAAAACCGCCGTGAAACAGCGCTTGCGCTGTGTTTCGCCGAGTGAGTGAGTTTACCGGAGGCCCTATCCCCTATCCCCCACTTTTAAGCGCAGGGTACGTGAGTTTTACTTGAAACAGTTGGTAGACTCTTAGTTTTCATAATTTATGGCATAAATTAATATTAATATTTTTTTTAGCATCATCATTGATCAACTATATATTATTATTATTATATACCTATTATATAATATATTATATTGTATGGTTATTGGTTTTATTTATATATAATTTTATGTGTGATAATATGTATATTATAAGTAAGTATAGTATAATATTATACAATATATATTTTATAAGTATAATATATATTTATTTATTTTTTCTGTCTTTTATCCTCTTTCAAATCGACTGGCATCTATACAACTTTGTCCTTGTATCGCCCAAAGGTTGACAGGTAGATAAAGCCATAAGGCATTAAGTCCACCTTTGTATATATGTGCATAAAGTTTTTAAAATAAATAAATAAATAAACACCTTACTTATCCGAAACTGTGTTTATTTCTTCAGGACTCGAAGCCGGTCACACTTACCAGTTCCGTGTGAAGGCGCTAAACGAGGAAGGTGAATCGGAGCCTTTGGACACTGACCACGGTATACTGGCCAAGAACCCGTACGACGTGCCAGCACCACCTGGCCTGCCAGACATCGTGGACTACGATGAGAAATCCGTCAAGTTACGCTGGGAACCACCCATCAGGGACAACGGTGCTCCCATCACTGGATTCATCATCGAGTACATGGACCGCGACAGAGGAGAATTTGTTAAAGTGAGTACTTATAAGGATCTTGGCTCGAAATCCATACTTCCATACTAATATTATAAATGCGAAAGTGTGTCTGTATAATACTTTTTATCCCGGAAAAATATACGGTTCCCGCGTGATAAACGAATATTGACGCAACGTAGTTGCAGGCGTCATCTAGTTTAAAAATAAATGTTAAATACTAGCTGACACGTGAACTTTTATCACTTAACAAACCTTTCCTGGACTTCAACGAAAATGTCAAGACTAAAATTTGCAAAATCGGTTCAGCCGTTCTCAGTTTTCAACAGTTACAATAATAAAATCATTTCAACAGCTAAACATGAACAGGGAAACAAACAGACATACAGACGCCATACTTTTGAATTGATATTCATTTTAGTATGAATAAAAACTGTCTCGTTTAGGTACTGTTTAAAATATTTTTAATACTTAAAAATTAAACAATTTAAAAATAACAGTTATATTGATTTGAATTAGGTAAATAAATATGTACTATCAAAGAATTTGATTCCTAGGCAGATGGGGGACCTAGGTAGTTTGGTCGCGATACGTCAAACCCAGCCGACAGATCACAATTAACATTGAATTGACACGATCCGACCAAATGACGTTGGTCTGTCAACTACCTAGGAATCACTTTCCTCGATGGTACTAAATCCCACTTGTTTTGAATAGTGGGTGATGTCAGCTATCTGTTCCAGGGTTTCTCCTTTCTCTACATTTATGATGTAAAGGTAAAAGTAGAGCTCGGAGACGAAAATTATAAAGCACAGTAGTGGAGATTTCTGAACGAATCACAAAACACTATTGCACAGTTTTTTCTATCATGCTATCTATATTTTTGCACTAGTGCAAAATTTTTCAAAGTTTCAGGAAAAAGTAATAAAGAAATTACTTTTCGTATGCGCATTTTCATATTAGCTGCTTTTCGTCTCAATTTGGAACAAGATCCTAGTAAGGACTTGAATGTCTTTACTTCTTGAAATACGAAATTTTTACACGCAAATTTCTAGCACTGATTTTGATTGTTTCATGCAAGAGATCTAACTTTTGCGTCTAATTTCAGGCTATTGAGGTCCAAGGCAATATCTGCCAAGGCACTGTACCTAAACTGGAAGAAGGCAACCAATACCAGTTCAGAGTGCGTGCGGTCAACAAGGCTGGACAATCTGAGCCATCCGAAAATACCAACTGGCATACGGCTAAGCCTAGATTCTGTAAGTAAATGTTTTCTCTAACTAATCTAAGAAATGTTGAAATAAAAATATTTACTAAGAGAAAAGAAAAACACAATATACGGTCGAATTAAAAAGACTCCTCCTTTTTGGGAGTTGGTTATTAAGAAAGTTACCTAATGAAACTTGCATAAAGCATAAGCCTAATGTAAAGAACAAACTTTATTTTGAAATGTGTTGTTGTATTATGTTTGAAAATTAATTATTTAACTTAAATATTTTATATGAAACAACTGCAGGTGGCTAAACAATGGTTCCCATCAGAATAAAAAAATCCTTTAAGAACAAATAAACTGAAAAATTGCTATTTCACAGTGAAACCAAGAATCGACCGTACAAACCTCAACCAGATCACAGTCAAGGCTGGTCTGCCTGTTTCTCTCGATGTAAAGATCTTCGGAGAACCACCGGCGACCGTCACCTGGTACTTCAAGGGTGAGGAGCTGCAGAACAAGGACAACTTGGAGATCATCAACATCGATTACAACACCAAGTTCCTTATGACCAAGACGAAGCGCGCTAACAGCGGCAAATACACTATCAAGGCTAAGAACGAAGTGGGCGAAGATGAAGCTGATGTTGAAATTATTGTTGTTGGTAAGTGTTATGCAGCAGTGTTACGGCTTACCCCCGAAACTAGGGCTGTACCACGAAACCGTTTTGAGACTCAAACGATCGAATCAGAATGCCGTGTCCTGCTCTACCAACGTCATTTCAGGCTTGTTAGTGTCGGACGTGGCATTCTCATTCGATTATTTGAGTCTCAAAACGGTTTCGTAGTGGGCCTTCTGATACGATTTTTTAATTTGGGAGTCTAATTTGTTTCATATTGAGCCACAACACGATCGTGCGCTATTATATTATGTCGGAAGTAGCAAAGGCATTTGCGATCGAGCTTATTTGATTCTCGATTCGATTCTGATTCTGTTGGGAGTAAGGCAGCTGTAGCGAAACTTTACCCGTCGATCGTGGGAAAACGAGACACAATAGATATTCTATTGTGTCTCGTTGAGCGGTAAGCGTATAGGGCTTGATGAATTAAATACGCAACTGAATTAGTTGCAGTAGTTGAAAGTATTTTTAATAGCTGCTGTGGCTGTTTATGAATACAAAATACACTTTGTTATTACTTTTTAAGCCACATTAGTTTTTACACTAACGGGTTTTGGAACAAAGCTGTTTATTGAAACTAAAAATGCATAGAATACAGTTATTGTATTCAAATAATTAAGAGAGATGTTAGCGAAAGCAAAATTATACTACAAATAACCATAAAACGTTCATAAAATTTTAACTAATTGTTTCTTATTTTCAGGTAAACCATCTAAGCCTAAGGGACCTTTGGAAGTGTCTGACGTCACGAAGAACTCTTGCACCCTCACTTGGCAGAAGCCAGAGGACGATGGTGGAGCACCTATCGAATATTACGAGATTGAGAAACTTGATCCACTCACTGGTATGTATAATTATTATAAAATGTGAGATTTTGAAGAGGCAAATAGTAAAAAAAACATAAAACCATTAAATATATTTCAATGGTTAGCACACTGGACATTGCGTACTGCGACAAACAAACGGAAAGCGATAGAGCGAGATGCAACATAATGCAATAAATTTTTGATATTGTGTTGTGTAGCAAAGTCGATCTGTCAGTGGCCTTTTGTTTATTTGCAAACAAACTTGTTACCATAATTTGGGAAAAATAAATGAAAAGTCTGAATGCTTTCTGTATGCTATCAATCATTCACATACAATTGTTAGACTTATCAATTAGAAGTTTTGTATTTATCATTTTTCATTAGTCATCACGTCATTATTGCCTTCATTTGTGCAAAAAACGGATTTTTTTTAACTGCTACTTACCTGCTTATTCCACTCATGCCTTCAATTATTCTGAAAACTATATGAATGGAATTATTTCAGGCACATGGATACCATGTGGTACTGCCAAGGACTGCAAGGCCAACGTGACCGGCCTGCAGGAGGGCAAGCCCTACAAGTTCAGGGTGAAGGCCGTCAACAAGGAAGGCGAGTCTGAGGAGTTGGAGACGGAGAAGAGCATCATCGCTAAGAATCCTTTCGGTGAGTATTTTTTTATCTTTCAGACAAGAGCACCATAGAAGAAATTGATTTATAGGTATTGTAGTTGACGGATCTACGTCATTTGGTTATATGACGATCCAATGTAAGTTGCAATCTGGATTTACCATATTATGGCCACCAACTTACGTAAGTCCGCCAACTGCCTATGAATAAACTTGTCTGATAGTACTAACGTTCCCATAATGAAATGATACCTATGATATTATAATGTCCATGTACTGAGATTTTGGGCTACTTTTTAGGCTGGCCGCATACATACGTTTTCCGTATTCGAATTCCTAATGTGAAATTTTGATTTGAAATTCCGTAAGACTAGAGCAAACGTTCGTTTTTCTTACCTCACGAAAGCGTTGGCTTGCACTCGAAACGTACGTGCGAAATTCGCCCCGTTCGGAAAAAAGCGAACTTGTGCGCTAGTTATTTATTTTCTATTGATTCCAAGCATTCGGATTTCCGAGTACGGGAAACTCTGAAAAGCAAATGATAGTATTTTAGTATCTTATAAAATATTATCCTTTTCAAAATATTGCACACAATATAGGAAACATACATAACTTATAGCCTGGCCGCACATTGTCCTAAATTTCTGATACGAAACAGTTGAACGTCCGCGCTGTCTTTTTGTACTGAGACGAGTGAGCTCGAACTCGCCGGAAGGATATTTCGGATAGTGTGCGGGGTGGCGGTCCGGCGAAATTCAACTGTTTCTGATCAGAATTCGGACAATGTGCGACCGGGCATAAAGTTGTTGTTATTAGAAGGGGCTTTGACTAATACTCGTTAAAAAGTCATCATGACGTAATGAGTTCTCAGGAGATCTTTACGCAACGTTTTGTTTCCCCCAGACGAGCCCGGCAAACCTGGACGTCCGGAACCCAGGAACTGGGACAAGGACTTTGTCGACCTGGAATGGACTCCACCCAAGGAGGATGGAGGCGCACCCATCACTGGATACATCGTGCAGAAGAGAGAAAAGGGTGACAGGTAAATGATTTAAAGCAATCTCTTAACACACAATATGTTCAATTACTATATTAGGGTCAATTCAAACCGTAAGTCGCAACACGACGCGTAGGTGCGTTTCTAAATTTGTATTGAATTGACATGCCACGCCACTGAGATTGGCATGACGTCTCACGTAATTAAAGTCTGTCAAATCCATACAAAAGAAATGCATTTAGTCGCGTTGCGGTCTGAAGTGACCCTTATATAAATGTAATTTTTTAAGTCTGAAAACAAACTTAGTATTCTTTATATAATGCTTTTTAATTTGGTGTTGTAACTCACAGAATATCGTCATAATTTTATTCTTCCTTCAGGTCTTGGCAAGACTGCTTACGCACAAGTGGCGACAGGCCCACAGCTCACGTCACTGACGTTGAAGAGGGTCACGAGTACCAGTTCAGGGTGATCGCTCTGAACAAGGCGGGTCAATCTGAGCCCTCCGAGCCAAGCAAGTCGGTTGTGGCCAAGCCTAGATTCTGTAAGTATTTAAAAACGTGGTGATTGCGAATAGAGTTTTTAAATCCGTTGTTTACGCCTAAGATGAATATGAGATGCTCCATAAGATTGTTTTATACTCTCTAATAACATTTCTTTTTCTATTTTTTATAATACTATGTTCTATAATAGAATCTGTATCTTTAAAATTTAAGACAATTGATCCAACATTACATAAACAATTTTCATTTTAGTGGCACCAAAGATCGACCGCAAGAACTTGCAGAGCAGGAAGGTGAAGGTTGGCGAAACCCTGAAGATGGAAGCCGACGTTAAGGGCGAGCCTGAGCCAACCATCACATGGACCTTCAAGGGCGAGACCCTTAAGAGCCAGGACAGGCTGAAGATCGAAAACGTGGACTACCACACATCGTTCAACCTCCAGAAGCTTACCAGAGCTGACGGTGGCAAATACGTGGTGACTGCCAAGAACGACTCCGGCACTGACACAGTCGAAATCGAAGTGACCGTTGTCGGCAAACCTGCCAAGCCTAAGGGACCTCTCAAGGTATCCGACGTTAAAGCCGACGGCTGCAAGCTTAAATGGGAACCACCAGAGGATGATGGTGGTGAACCAGTTGAGAGCTATGTGGTGGAACGTATGGACACTGAGTCTGGCAGATGGGTACCAGTCTGCACCACCAAGACCCCTGAGGCTGATGTCACAGGACTGAACGAGGGCAAGGACTACATGTTCCGAGTGAAAGCTGTCAACCCTGAGGGAGAGAGCGAACCGCTTGTTACGGAGACGGCTACCACTGCTAAGAATCCGTATGGTAAGTGTCAAAACAAAAATATATTATACTATGTAGCACACGTAACTTGTCGAAGATTATCAAGTTGAGAATATTATTAGGTAGAGAATAATCATTTTTTATAATGCTCACAGATGATAAAAATATTTGACATTTTATGCGCACAGCTGAAAAAAAAGGGTCTATTTTCAACCAGTACAATGAAAGCTAATCTAATTTAAAGGCCGGCACGCACCTGCAGCTCTTCTGATGTTGCGAGTGTCCATGGGTGACCCGTTTGCTCGTTTGCTATTACATAAAAAAAACAATTAAATCTTCTTCTCCAGGCGAACCCGACGCGCCTGGTAAGCCCGAGTTCAAGGACTGGAGCTCCGAGCACGTGGTGCTCAAATGGGACGCACCCACCAGCGATGGTGGTGCTCCCATCACTGGATACATCGTGGAGAAGAAGGACAGAGATACCGGCAAATGGGTTAAGGCTGCCGAGGTAAGAACTAAGCTTTAAAATTTTTTGATTGAGACGTGACCTTCATATTTTCGCACGTCCATGAATTATCTAATGGTAATCTGACTACCCAGAAAAAATAAATCAAAAAGCGTTTTACGAACAATGCTTTATATGCCAAAAATTTTCAGGTTCCTGGAACAAAGACCGAAGCTAAGGTGCCCGATCTGATCGAGGGTAAAACGTACCAGTTCCGCGTGAAGGCGGTGAACAAGGCCGGACCGAGCAAACCTTCCGCCCCATCTGAGAATCTGTTGGCTAAGGATAGGTTTGGTAAGTTTATACCAAAGTTCTTTTTATAATGTGAGGACTAAGAATTGCACTGAGAAATAGTACATGTCATTTATCATAATTATGATGACCATGATGATGATTATGATGATTATGATGATTATGATGATTATGATGATGAAGATGGTGATGATGATTCTTACAACTTTTCTTCTCTAGCTCCGCCCAAGATCGACCGCACCAACATGCGCGACCTTACGCTCAAAGCCGGACAGAACATCCGTCTGGATGTTAAGGTGTCTGGTGAACCACCACCGACTAAGACCTGGTAAGTTTATCCGTTTTTTTTGCAATCACACTTTTTAGCACGCAGCGTCAAAATCAGGGTAACCCTGTTGTGTAAGTGTTTTAAGAGTATGTTTGTATGATTGTTTGGCACACTCTGCAGCCTGAACGGCTTGGTGGATATTAATAATTAAATAAAGGTATTAGTTTGCGAGGTTTCATTTCGCGTTTAAGCTCTGGTTTCCTCTAAAAGCGGCGCCGTCATGCAGCGGCCGCAATACAGCGGTGAATGACATCACTAGAACGTTGTCCATGTAAGCAATATGGTGCGGTTTCCTAGAGAACGGTAATTGACACCGTTCTCTAGGAAACCGCGACATACCACCCACATAGACAAAGTTCTAGTTTTTTACCAAAAGACGTCGTTCTTTTCCTTACGTGAATATACTGAAACTGAAATTCTTCATCAGGTTCCACAACAAGGAGAGGCTGTCACCACGCGATGACCTCTCGCTAGACGTAGAGGACTACCGCACGAAACTGTCCGTGGTGGTCGCCTCGCGCAAACACAGCGGCACATATGTGCTGAAGGCAGAAAACAGCAGCGGCAAAGATGAGGCCACCATACAGATCAACGTATTGGACGTGCCTGCTAAACCAGAAGGACCGCTTAAGGTGAGAAATTACCTGATAGTTATAGGGGAAAATTCGAATGTTATATCTACTTTTTGACTTCTTGAAAGAATAAGAAGATTGTGATATTGTTTCGCAAAATTAAAAAGGCTTCAAAGTATTAAAATTTAAGATCAAGTTAACCAATAACCATAATGTCAAAACACTCTCAATAGCTACTTAAGCCTAAAAAGCCAATGTTGAGGTTACGCTTAAGAAGATAAGAAGATTGTGATATTGTTTCGCAAAATTCAAGAGGCTTCAAAGTATTAAAATTTAAGATCAAGTTAACCAATAACCATAATGTCAAAACACTCTCAATAGCTACTTAAGCCTAAAAAGCCAATGTTGAGGTTACGCTTAAGCTCATAAAATTGAGAAAATAAGAAAGTTTATCGCAAAAGTAAATAGTGTTTGTTTTAGGCAATTCGGCATCCATCTTACTGATTGGATGTAGATTCCAGCTTCTTAGTTTTATTCCAGCAATAAATAATAACCCATCATTTTAACTTGCAGATCTCTGACGTCCACAAAGAGGGATGCCAGCTCAAATGGAACCCACCGCTGGACGATGGTGGTGCACCAATCGACCACTACCTCGTTGAGAAGTTAGATACCGAAACTGGTAGATGGCTGCCGGCCCTCAAGACCAAGGATCCCAAGGCCGAAATTGAGAACTTGGTGCCAGGACACGAATACAAGTTCCGTGTATCTGCCGTCAACAACGAAGGTGTCTCTGAGCCTCTCGAGGCTACAGAGTCCATCATCGCTAAGAATCCATTCGGTAAGAAACATACGCATAGTATCTAATTTTAATAGAATATAGGTATTCTTTTTCTTTATCTGCACCTTCGCCAAAAGTAGGAAGCATTCTTGCCTCTTTCAAGGCTCCAGAAGTTGAAATGTTCAGATATGAGACTTTATGTGATAATGAATTTCAGATGAACCTGGTAAACCTGGCACACCAGAAGTTGTTGACTGGGACAAGGACCACGTCGACCTCAAATGGCAGAAGCCCATCAAAGATGGTGGTGCTCCTATCACCGGATACATCATTGAGAAGCGCGAGATTGGAACCACCAAATGGGTTAAGGCTTGTGAGGTAAGAATTTAAAATTGTCATCCGTCATATTATAATATCTAAGGTTTTTATGTGATGATTATCAAAGATAATATATTTTGATAAGCGAAATAGTCAAATAGTATCATGATTAATAAAAGTTTATCTAGTTCAACTTATATTAAATAATAAATATATTGGTTTCATAACAAAATGAACTTGTTTCAGGTGGGTCCAAATGACAACGAGAAGGCCACGGTGCCCAATTTAGATGAGGGAACGGAATACGAGTTCAGGGTTAAGGCCGTGAACGAGGCTGGTCCTGGTGAACCCAGTGATGCCAGCAAATCCGTCACCTGCAAGCCTAGAAGACGTAAGTATTTTTATTGGCAACTAAGTAAATACAGTATTCAATAAACTATTGCTAGATAATATTCTTCGTGAGCCAGCTTTGAGAATTTTTCAGTAGTCTTGTAAGAGGAGAGTTCGAAGTATCTTAAAACATTCAAATATCTTTTAGCATTTAACTGATAACAATCAGCCTCATTTCCTCGAAGCTTGCGCACTGATTGTGTACCTAATGTCTAAAATAAAATATATTCTTCTAGCAGCTTCATCTATGTCATTAGTTAATACAGCTAGATGAACAATAAACTGATTGTTTCATCAACAGTGGCGCCTAAGATCGACCGCCGCAGCTTGAGGCCCATCAGGGTACATGAAGGCGAGCCCATCGCGCTCGACGTCAAGGTATCTGGTGAACCCGCGCCTGACGTCGTCTGGAGTCTCAACGGCAAGAACGTGTCTAGTGGCAATGGACTTAAATGTAAGTATGTGGTAGATAATAATGCAATTGGCTTACTGCCGTCCTTGAATCTACAGCGTAGTTGAAAAGTGATTCAGAAGTTTACTGGTAACCACAAAAACTTTGAATCACTTGAAAAATATCAAAACATTTTGTAGGCTTAGAAACGCCTACTTTTTTGGAAGTTGGTAAATAAAACCCAAGTTCTTTGATTGCGCAGTGACCTTACTTTTGTAATTTTGGTATATACATTTTGGTGTCGTGCTGAGTATGTTCATAAAATGTAAACTTACCATTCATTAAGTCATTCATCCATGGACCCAATAATTATCGATTATTATAAATTTTTTTCGCAGTGGTGAACGTACCATATCTAAGCAAGTACCAACACTCGAGCCCGCGCCGGAAGGACTCCGGTACTTACAAGATACAGGCCACCAACAAGTACGGACAGGACACAGCCGAAGTTGAGATCATCGTTGTGTGTAAGTACTTTATAACATCCTTTAATGATAAAACGGTTTATCATCAGCCATATAACGCCTTGACTCGGAGGTCGTGGGTTCGATTCCCGCGTTGGAAACATGTTATTTCCAAGTTTGGTTAGGACAACGCAGGCTGATCACCTGATTGTTTGACGAGTAAGATGATCCATGCGTCGGATAGGCATGTAAAAAGTCGGTCCTGCGCCTGATCTCTCGCCAGTCGTGTCGGTCTTCCGTCCCACTGGGTTATGAGAGTAAAGGAATAGGAGCGCTCTTGTGTACTGCGCACACACTTGGGCACTAATAAAATTACTCCTGCGTTACTGACCTGGTTTCAATGAAACTGGCTACCGTCACCGAAACTGGTGTGCGAGTTTTTATTATATTATCCGCCAACTCTTTCTTTGCGATGAAAAGCACTCAAGTCTAAATACTTTATCCTCGCCATCTAATAATAGGATCAAAATTCACTATTTTTTAGATAGATTTGATTCACTACTGTAGTGGCTCCGATTTCGAAGCTCAATGTTTACGGTTTTGAAATCCCAATACAATCGAAATTCATTCTTTTTTCAGCCAAACCTGACAAGCCAGAAGGTCCATTGGAAGTGTCTGACATCCACAAGGATGGCTGCACGCTCAAATGGAAGAGGCCCAAGGACGATGGTGGTGAGCCCATCGAGGCTTACCTCGTGGAGAAATACGACACCGAGACCGGGGCCTGGTTGCCCGTCGGCAAGACCATTGGCAACGTACCTGAGATGGAGGTAAGTCTTTAACGTAGTAAATTGGCTTCCGTGGCAAGCAAAGAAGCAGTAACTGACTGACTTTCATTGCTATTTAGGCATTCACAACATCATAAAGATAAGAAATCACAAATATTTATGATCCTAATTACCCTTCCATCCTTTTTCAAATAATTTTGGGCTACCTTATTATTATTTTTTTTTATTATCTTTTTATTTTACAGAGGCTTTTAACACTCAGTGTTAATGTCAGCCTCATAGGTGAATACAGTGTTCCCTACATAAGGGACAGATCTACTCTGGGGACAACGGCTCCGAAAGTACACTATTGATTCGTCCATTGTGCAGGCAGCCAAAGTCACCTAAGAGCCTTGATCTTAGCTCTGCAGTCCGAGCACACTCCAGCAAAACATGATACAGGTCTTCGGGCTTCTCGCACACATCGCAATTAGGCGAAGGCTTAATTCCAACCAAGTGGCAAAATTTGTTTGCTGGAATGTGTCCAGATCGTAATCTAAAGGCTGACACCAACAACTTTCTCGATAAATTACACGAAATAAACCAAGGCTCCCACACTGGTTTATTCTGGATGGTTCCGTACCAAACTCCAACACCTCTTTGTAATTCCTCGCCGAAATGGTATTCCCATTTCTCAAGCGCATTCTCCTTAATCTGATGACGAAGCTCATTTACAAAAGGTTTAGAACAGACCACGGGACCATCCATAACTGCACTCTTGGCAAGCGCATCCGCAGTTTCGTTTCCAATTAAACCGACATGGGCAGAAACCCATTGCAGTTTAGTTGAAACTTTTCCAGAAACATGCCGGAGTAAATCCAAAGCTTCGAAGGCTATCGGCGAGCCACGTTGCTTCGTGGCGCACCGACGAAGGTGTTGGAGAGCACTTCTCGAGTCTGATAAAATAACTATACTGTTATTGTTGTTCAAGTTATTAACATAAGTTAGTGATTCCTTAATAGCAAGAAGTTCAGCAGTCATTATATTATTATCTTTATGTAATTTAAACTTCTGTGAAACGTTTAATTGGGGATCGAAGAAGGCAGCTCCGACATCTTGAGTACATTTAGCCATCCGTATATAACTTATAACAATCAGAATAATTATCAGATATGAATTGCAAAAAAATATTTTTTAAGTTCATAATCAGGTAAGCTCCGTTTTGGAGCCATATCGCCAACTTTATCGACAATGAGTTCTTCGACATCTATTGAAGACACCCATGTGTTTAACGAATACGCCTCTAACTTTTCGCTTACATATACATTAATATTACTCCATTCAGAGTTAATTTGTGCTAGAATTGGGAGATTAGTATTGCTAAAATAATTGCGTACTAAATTTAACTGATCTAAAGAATATAACAAATTGTTGCCTAGTCTAGACTTAAATTTAAGCAAGAATCTACTCGCCAACATGTACCTACGTATACAGGGTGTAACAAAAATAAGTGATAATACTTTAAGATGTGTACGTGTTCCTTGTAGAGAGTTCACTGTGAAAGTAGCAGCGCTGAAAGACCAAATTTTTTTTTCACTTTTGTACTGAACTCTCTACAAGGAACACGTATACACCCTAAAGTATTATCACTTATTTTTGTTAACCTACCCGATAGAACTTTTAAGACGTTCAAACCTTAATTCTTGCAAGATAGTAATTAGATATTATTTGGACGCTTTAACATTCATACATTTTGTTGGCGTCATAAACACTGTCTCATGTTTTGCAACTGTCGTTGACGTCCCACCAATAATTTTGAATCTCAACTTCCTTTTCTGGAAGTTGGCAAAATCCATACTTAATGATTTGCATTTTCAGGTTGATGGTCTGATACCTGGTCACGAGTACAAGTTCCGTGTGAAGGCGATCAACAAGGAGGGTGAATCTGAGCCGCTGGAGACCTTCGGATCTATTGTCGCCAAGGATCCCTTCAGTAAGTTTTATTAGAGTAACTAAATTATGCCAAACTGTTGAGAAATTTAATGGGTATAGGTAAAAAGCCACATTTTTAGACATAAACTAACATAATTTCTTTCACATGAAGAATTTTGTAGTTACTAACTATTCTATGTGTTGGCTAAGACACTAATCATCCTCTTCTTCAACAGCCGTACCAGAAGCCCCTGGAACACCAGTGCCAGAAGACTGGTCTGCCACCCACGTGGAGCTCAAATGGGAGCCACCCACTTCGGATGGTGGATCACCAGTTATTGGCTACATCATCGAGAAGAAGGACAAATACAGCCCACTGTGGGAGAAAGCGGTTGAGACACACACGCCTACGCCCACTGCCACTGTTAATGGGTAAGTTATTGCTGACTTTACCATCTTAAAAAGAAAATCTTAAGCAATACATCCAGGGAAAAGAAGTGCTAAACCTAATAATACTAGAAGCCTTCACATCTCTGCTGATTTTAGATATTCTTCACACCAAAACGGTATTGATAGAATAGGATATATTACTGCAATGTTTTCACGGTGGTTGCAGCACCAGCACAGACGGTAAACAAAAAGTTTTGTTCGAAGTTTGACAACGTTTCTGTAAATATTCTGATATGACGTATGCAACACATCGGATTATTTACTGCATTTGCTAGAAGAACCCTCTGCTTCGTTATTAAACATTTTGGGATATTTTGAATACTCATAACACATTTACATTTCAGGCTGATCGAAGGCAACGAATACCAGTTCCGCGTGATTGCGATCAACAAGGCCGGCCAGAGCAAGCCCTCTGAAGCCAGCAAGAACTTCGTGGCTAAGCCTCGGTTCCTCGCTCCCAAGATCGACAGGAGATACCTCCGTGATGTTACCCTGTCTGCCGGATCCACGCTCAAGTTGGAGGCCGCTGTTACCGGCGAACCCGCGCCGGCTGTTGAATGGAGGTAAATTTATGTCAAAGACTGTTCTATACAGTCTTAGCTGCAATGACATTGCTCTTTAAACGCTGACATCACATTAGGAAATATAGTGTGGATACTGAAACTTTTTAATTCTCAAACAATAGTTATGAAACTCCAACCATAATAATTCTCTTCCAGATACCAGAACATGCCTCTGCGCTCATCCAAGGCTGTCACCATCGAGACACCGGAGTACTCCACAAAGCTGGTGATCAGGCCCATCCGTAGGGACGACACGGGCGAGTATACCGTCACCGCTGTTAACTCGAGCGGCAAAGACACTGTCACCATCAACGTGCTTGTTACCGACAAGCCTGCTAGCCCTGAAGGTCCATTGCAGGTAAGAATGCTTTTACAGAACCTTAAATAATTAAAACACCTTAAACACACAAGGGATAAAACAAAACCAGACAGTAAAAAGACAAAAAAATGACAGCTGACAATCAACATAAAGGGGATTTTCGATGTTATGTCATAATATGTGTTTGTGGAAAGGAAATATGACATATTTGTTCTATTTATCTTACATATTTACCACCTTATCGTTTCACTACATTTTTTGTGGCTGTGATTATTTTTCTCTTTCTATAACTATTTTCTTCAAACTTGCACAGTGTATCCCAAAATACAGATTTTCGTAAAGGTTGTAAATACAAACAAAGGTTTCAAGTAATAACATTGTTATTTACAAAGCGACATTTTTTATATGGCCGCTGACAATACTACTATGCCAAGGACGTAAACATAACACGTAATACTGAAGATAAATATGTATTTCCCTTCCCAGATCTCAGACGTCCACAAGGACGGTGCGACCCTCAAATGGAAGAGGCCGAAGGACGACGGTGGTGCGCCGATCGAGTACTACCAAGTGGACAAACTCGACACAGAGACCGGATGCTGGGTGCCGTGCGCTCGCTCTGAGGAGCCCAGTAAGTTTTAGAATACATGAAATAATGTTGAGAATACGCATGAAAGTAAATTTCAAGAAAGTAATTTAAATAAAATAAAGTATGGAAAGGAAAGAAAGATACTTCCAACAGAATCAGAATCGAATCGGGAATCAAATCAGCTCGATCTCAACGGCTTTTCTTACTCCTGACAGCTATAGCCTATACTAGCGCACGATCGTGCTGCGGCTCGATTTGGAACTTATTCGATATCAAGGGATTTTCCCACTCCTGGCAGCTATACTAGCGCACGATCGTGCTACGGCTCAATTTGGAACTAATTCGATCTCAACGGCTTTTCCCACTCCTGACAGCTATACTAGCGCACGATCGTGCTGCGGCTCAATTTGGAACTAATTCGATCTAAACTGCGTTTTACACTCCTAAAAGCTATACTAGCGCACGATCGTGATGCGGCTAAATTTGAAACCAAGCAGACTCGTAAATCAAAATCGTATCTATTTCGGGGGTAAGACTGCTGTTACCTGTCAAGTCACATTTTACAAAATGGCGGCGTCAGTTCCTATCCTTGCCACTCGCATAATGATCCACGCATCTTGCTAATGACACCTATTGTTTTTCCAGAATGTGACGTAACCGGCCTGACTCCTGGCAAGGAGTACAGGTTCCGCGTGTCCGCCGTCAACTCTGAGGGCGAGTCCGAGCCGCTCGTGTCGGAGACCAGCATCGTCGCTAAGAATCCCTTCGATGAACCTGGTGAGTAGAGAAATAATTGAGAATTAAATCCTTATCTCCAAAACTACTGAACCGATTTTGATGAAACTTGCACTGTTCCCTAAGTTGAACAATACCTATAAGTACAATAAAAAAAAGAATTACTGAAATCTGAATGGTAGTTAATAGTTATAGAACACAAACTTAAAAACATGCACTTTTAAAATTTTGCACATTTGTTCAGACGCTGATATAGACTAACATACGAATATTGGGTAGTTCTGGACTATTACAACATACGCGTCTAATTGATAACCTCCTCTCTTTAAGTCAGTAAAAAAACATCCATAATCACAACATAAGGTTGAAACCTAGTGTGGTTTCCACTGCAGCGGAGCCCACCCTTACAAGCGTTAAAATAAACATTTTGAATAGGTACTTTAATTCTAATCCAATTCTTTTCGCAACAGGCGCACCAGGTACACCATCAGTCACCGACTGGGACAAGGACCACGTGGACCTCAAATGGAGTCCGCCCCGCGAGGACGGTGGCGCCCCCATCGAGGGCTACATCGTGGAGAAGAAGGACAAGTTTGGTAACTGGGAGAAGGCGCTCGAAGTCCCGGCTGACAAGACCACGTGCACCGTGCCTGATCTCATCGAAGGACAGACTTATGAGTTCCGGTATGAAACTTTGACATGATATTTCGAAATGTGAAAAAAGTGGGCAACTATTTTACCCCCAAAAATTTTGGCAGAAACGGAGCTAATGCTGTCTTTTTTGAAATGAATGATGAAAAAATTAAATTGAAAAAACGTTTGTCCTGTTGAGAATACAATGAAGAAATATAAAAATACAAAATTATGCATAAGTTAATCATGAGAATGAAAAATGACCAAATATCATTAGTACTACGATCTCCATGTAAAACTTAATAATTGCTTTGGTTATGTTTGCAGCGTGAGGGCTGTAAACAAGGCTGGTCCTGGTGAGCCGAGTGACAGCACACACCCGATCGTCGCCAAACCCAGGAACATGGCACCGAAGATCGACAGAACAAACCTTATCGATATCAAGATCAAGGTTGGAATGAAATTCGGATTCGATGTCAAGGTAAGAATCACTTTAAAAGTAATTCAGAAACTACCTTCTTACGGACATAAAAACTAATATAAACTTTTACATTAACAGGTTTCTGGTGAACCAATGCCCGAAACCAAATGGTATTTGGGTAAGAAGGAAGTCAAATCTGGCGGTGAGATGAAGGTGCAGCACACGGACTACAATACGAAACTGAACTGCAAGGCTGCTACGCGCGCTGACAGCGGTAGATACACCATTACTGCTGAAAACAGCAACGGCAAAGACGTGGCTGAAGTTGAAGTCATCGTTCTCAGTGTACCCAGCCCACCTGGAGGACCATTGAAGGTATTTATAATTCGTAATCTTAAGCATAATATGTTGTTTTAAATTACAGCAAATATTGTTAAAGCTAACCAAAGTGTTATTGTTTTAAAATGTATTGACATGTGTTTTGAAGACATCGTAATAATTTAGATCACTCACTAAAAATTTACTATTACAACTATAAATAATGATTTATTGCTACAAACAATTGTTTAATTGGATATCAGTAAAATTAATGACGTTAAATATTTTCAGGTCTCGGATGTGCACGCGAACGGTGCGAAGCTCTCGTGGAATCCACCTGCGGACGACGGTGGTCAACCAATAGAGAAATACATCGTCGAGCGTATGGATGAGGCCACAGGCCGCTGGGTCACCGCCGGCGAAACCGACGGGCCACAGACGAATCTTGCTGTCGATGGTCTGCAACCTGGACACAAATACAAGTTCCGAGTCAGAGCTGTTAATAGGTAAATTTTAACTCCACCAATACGTATCTATGAAAATCTACTTTTCTTAGAATATTGCTTTGTTACTTGTCAGAAATTAGTGTCTGTGATGAAAGGTTCATAACTGTAAATTATTATTTGTTCAGGCAAGGAAAATCAGACCCACTCACCACTCCACATGCAACAGAAGCGAAGAATCCCTTCGATGTTGCTGGCAAGCCTGGCACACCGAAGATCAAGGACTTCGACCGCGATTTCGTGGAGTTGGAATGGACACGACCCAGCACAGATGGTGGAGCACCCATCACTGGATACGTCATCGAGAAGAAAGATCGCTTTGCTCCCGACTGGGAGGAATGTGCACAGGTAAATTATATTGTTTCTCGTTATAACTTTATTTCTTCCATTTTTTTTAATAGTTTTTTTTAAAACGCCTTTGTGTTCTAAATTATTAATTTTGTTTTGCAGATTGAAGGTGACGTTACAACTGGAAAAGTTCCTGATCTCATTGAAGGCAACACGTACGAGTTCCGTGTCCGTGCCGTGAATAAGGCAGGCAAAGGAGAACCAAGTGACGGAACAGCACCACACGTAGCAAGACCTAAGAACTTGGCTCCTAAGATCGACAGAAACTTCATGTTCGATATTAAAATCAAGGTTGGACAAAACTTTGAGCTCGATGTGCCAGTTATTGGTGAGCCAACACCAACCAAAGAATGGCATCATGGTGATAACTTTGTTATTAACACCGATAGAATTAAAGTCATCAATGATGATCACACATCTAAAATCAGAGTAATTGATGCTAAGCGCTCGGATACTGGTAACTACACATTGAAAGCAAAGAATGTCAATGGAACAGATTCTGCTACAGTGAAAATTTTAGTCATGGATGTGCCATTACCTCCGGAAGGTCCATTACGAGCCGAAGACATTACTAAATCAGGATGCACGCTTAGATGGAGGCCACCCAAGGATGATGGTGGTTGTGAAATCACTCATTATGTGGTTGAAAAAATGGATCAAGGCAACTTGCGCTGGATTCCAGCTGGAGAAGTACAGGGTTGTCATATGAGAGTTGATCACCTAATTGAAGGTCACGACTACAACTTCCGTGTCCGTGCAGTCAACAGACAAGGAGAATCTCAGAATCTCGTCGGAACTGAGCCTATTACCGCTAAAGACCCATATGGTACACCAGACAAACCCGGTACTCCAGTCGTCAAGGATTGGGACAAAGACCACATGGATATTGAATGGGTTCCACCAAAGAAAGATGGTGGATCGCCTATTACTGGATATGTCGTCGAAGTTAGGAAACGTTATGGACCATGGGAACTTGCTGCGACTGTACCTGGAAATAAGACAACAGCTACTATTCCTGGATTACAAGAAGGAGAAGAGTATGAATTTAGAGTTATTGCTGTAAACAAGGCTGGTAATGGAGAACCTAGCGATGCCTCTACACCACAAGTGGCGAAGGCCAGATTCTGTGCACCTTACTTTGACAAACTTCTCCTCGCTGATAAAACTGTTAAAGCAGGACAGAGGATCCAATATGAGATCCCAATAGAGGCCTCACCAAAACCAACTGTCGAATGGCAGATTAATGGAAAACTTGTACATCCTTCGGATAGAATTGACGTACAGATTCTCCATAACAGGGTTATTTTAGACATTCCATTCTCGGTTCGTTCCGATGGTGGTGTATACAAATTAACTATAAAGAATGACTTGGGAGTTTGTTCTGCAACCGCACAAGTTACTGTTTTAGACAAACCATCAAGGCCAGAGAAGCCCCTTGTTGTTTCCGATGTTACAAAAGATTCATGTTCCTTATCATGGAAGGTACCACTTGACGATGGAGGATCTCCCATTCTTCACTACGTTATTGAGAAGATGGATCTGTCTCGTGGCACCTGGTCTGACGCTGGTATGAGTACATTCCTGTCCCATCAAGTTACAAAACTTATTCACATGAAGGAGTATCTATTCAGAGTAAGTGCGGTTAATGCTATTGGCCAGTCTGAACCATTAGAATTAGACCGTGCTATTGTTGCCAAGAATGAATATGACAACCCAACGCCACCAGGTAAACCACAAGCTACAGATTGGAGCAAGAACCATGTTGACTTGGAATGGACCCCACCAAAATCAGACGGTGGAGCAGCAATCACTGGATACATTGTACAAAAGAAGGAGAAAGGCAGCCCATACTGGGTAAATGCCGCTCATGTGCCTCCTAATAAGACTAAAGCCACAGTGCCTGACCTTACTGAGGGCCAAGACTATGAGTTCCGTATCATAGCTGTAAACCAAGCTGGACAGTCTGAACCTAGTGAGCCATCTGACATCATCACAGCTAAAGACCGATTTGTGGCACCTAAGATTCTTACTCCTCTTAATGAGATCCGCATCAAAGCCGGACTTATTTTCCACATTGATGTTAACTTTATTGGTGAACCTATTCCAGAAGTTAAATGGACTTGTAATAGTAAGGAAGTTGTAACAAATGAAAGAACTACCGTTACTTCCGTTGGTCACCATACCATTGTTCACACGGTTAACTGTAAGAGGTCAGATGCTGGTAAATATCATCTCTCGCTAAAGAACGATTCCGGTTCAGATGAGGGCAACTTTGAACTTATTGTGCTGGATGTTCCTGGACCACCGCAGCCGCTATTTGAATATGAAGAAATCACTGCGCAGTCGGTTACTTTATCATGGAAACCACCGAAAGACAACGGTGGCAGTGAACTTACTGCATACGTTATCGAAAAGCGTGATTTGACACATGGTGGTGGTTGGGTACCCGCCGTCACATACATTAATCCCAAATATAATCATGCGACTGTACCTCGGCTTAGTGAGGGCACTAAATATGAATTCAGGGTATTTGCCGAAAATCTGCAGGGTCGCTCAGAGCCCTTAGTAACAGATAGGGCTATTGTTGCTAAAAATCAATACACTGTACCTGGTAAACCAGGAAAACCAGAGCTTCTATCTGCTGACAAAGATCACATCAAAATTAGATGGTCTCCACCTATTTCAAACGGTGGATCTAATATTGTTGGCTACGATGTTGAAAGAAGAGACAAAGCTACAGGTCGCTGGATCAAACTTAACAGAGATCCAGTCAGGAATAGTGAATATAATGATGACAGAGTACAGGAAGGCCACCAATATGAATACCGGGTATCGGCAGTTAATGCTGCTGGAGCTGGTCAACCATCTGATGAATCCAATGTATTTATTGCAAGACCAATGAAGGAGAAGCCTAAACTGTACTTAGACCACCTAATAGGACGCAAGATTAAGGTCAGAGCCGGTGAACCTATAAATATTAACATTCCAATAACTGGAGCACCAACGCCCACGATATCATGGACCAAGGGATCTATTCCAATCGTTCCTTCCCACAGAATATCCGCTGAAACTAAAGCGGAAGAAACTAAATTGAGTATCGAAAAGTCAACAAGGGACGATGCTGGAAAATACACAATTTCGGCGTCGAATGAATATGGAAAAGATTCTGCTGATATTGAAGTTATTGTGGTTGACAAACCTGGCATTCCTAAAGGTCCTCTTGTTTGCACTCCAGTTACACATGATGTCATAAGTCTTTCATGGCAGCCACCTACCGATGACGGCGGAAGTGAAATCACTGGCTATGTGGTCGAGGTTGCCGAATTCGGAGTCAATGATTGGCGTACTGTTGCTGGATTCTGTCCTAAGTGCTCATATAATGTTAAAAATCTTACTGAGGGTAAGAAATATGTATTTAGAGTACGAGCTGAAAACTTATATGGCGTTTCAGAGCCATTGGAAAGCAAGTCTATCGTAGCTAAATCACCATTCGATCCACCAGATGCGCCTGATACACCTAAAATCACTGGCTATAGTTCAAATAGCTGCTCTCTTGAATGGCAGCCACCAGCCAACTGTGGCGGTAAACCAATTACTGGTTATTATGTTGAGAAGAGAGAACGTGGTGGTGAATGGGTGAAGGTAAACAATTATCCAACGCCAAATACATGCTATACAGTACAAGATTTAAGAGAAGGTAACCGCTATGAATTCCGTGTTATTGCTGTCAATGAAGCAGGACCGGGTAAACCAAGCAAACCTACTGAACCAATTACAGCTGAGACGCAGAGACTTAAGCCCAGCTCACCCGAAGCACCTAAGCCCGATAGAGTTACAAAAGATTCTGTTACATTGTCTTGGAGACCGCCTAAGAGTGACGGTGGTTCTAAAATTAAGGGCTACATTATCCAACAAAAGGGTAAAGGTGACAAGGATTGGAAAGACGTCAACGATGTCCCAGTACCAAATCTTGTTCACACTGTACCTAAACTTAAAGAAGGTGAAGAATACCAATTCAGAGTTATCGCTGTTAATGATGTTGGCAAGTCTGAACCAAGCAAACCAACTGGTGACATAAAGATTGGTGAACAGCCAAACAAACCTTGCATGGATCTTGGAGGAGTACGAGACATTACAGTAAGAGCAGGAGAAGACTTTTCGATACACGTACCTTACACTGGCTTCCCACAACCAACTGCATCCTGGTTTGCGGATGACAATCTTCTGGACGTCGATGGCGATTCCAGAATACACCAAAAGATTACACCAGAGTCTGCATCTCTGGTCGTCAAGAATGCCAAGAGGTCAGATGGTGGTCAGTACAGATTGCAATTACGTAATCCATCAGGTTATGACACAGCAACTATCAACGTTCGTGTACTCGATAGACCTGGAAAACCAGAGAACTTGCGCGCCGATGAATTTGAAGGCGAAGCTCTTACACTCTACTGGAACCCGCCAAAAGACAACGGTGGTGGAGAAATCACAAACTACGTTGTTGAGAAGCGAGAAGCTCGTGCTCCTACCTGGACCAAGGTGTCTGGCTATGTCACAACGCCGTTCTTACGCGTAAAGAACTTGTCTGTTGGCAAGAGTTACGAGTTCAGAGTAATGGCCGAAAATCAATATGGTCAATCGGAACCAGCTCAGACAACTGAGCCGATCAGAGCAAGACATCCCTTCGATCCTCCGGGTGCACCAGGCGTTCCTCGCTCTGTCGAAACTACGGAATCGTCGATCACCGTTACATGGTCGAAACCACGTCACGATGGCGGTTCACCTATCACAGGCTATATTCTAGAGAAAAGACTGATCACTGAAGATAAGTGGACAAAGGCGTCACACGCACACATTCCAGATACAACCTACAAAGTGACGGGTCTAATTGAGAACCATGAATACGAATTCCGTGTATCCGCTATCAACGCAGCGGGACAGGGACCGTGGTCGCAGAGCTCAGACGCAATCAGGGCGTGCGCGCCACCTAACGCGCCCCGCATCACAAGTGATCTCAGTCTTAGAGACATCACCGTTATTGCTGGAGAAGAAATCAAGATTACAGTGCCCTTCACTGGAAACCCAATACCAAAGGTATAAATAAAAATAACTCAATTTTATAAATAAAATAATATAATGTATTTGTATAACTTGAATCACACTTTATTATATTTTACAGGTTTCGTGGATGGTTAACAATGAAGAGGTCTTCCCTGATCATAGGATTCGTTTCGTCACATCTGAATTTAATACAGTGTTCCATAACTCTTCTGCGAAGCGTTCTGACACTGGTTCTTACACTGTACAGCTTATCAATAGCGAAGGCTCTGACAGCGGTACTTGCAGAGTAAGTTTACATTGAGTTGTCTAATTTTTCACCTACATTTTTCTTGACTGAAATCTTGCAGATTACTTATACACTATCGTGCATTTTAGGTACTGGTTGTAGACAGACCTTCACCACCAGTTGGACCACTGGATGCCTCAGATATCACACCAGACACATGCACGTTGTCATGGAAACCGCCCCTTGATGACGGTGGATCTCCTATCACAAATTACATCGTCGAGAAAATGGACAACGTTGGAGTAAGTAGAAATTTATAGTCCAGTTGATCAATCTATTATAATAATGATGGTATGGGTGCTAATATTTATTTGTGTGTTATTTCAGGTATGGTCTAAGATTTCTTCATTCGTGCGCAATTGCCACTACAACGTCATGGGTCTAGAGCCCAACCGTAAATACACATTCCGCGTCCGTGCTGAGAACCAATATGGTGTTTCTGAACCATTGGCTATGGATGACTATATCACTGCTAAGGTAAAATTTATTGCTTCAATTGTTCTTCTTAAATCTTTCTTATTTTCAGACTTATTATAATTTTGTTTTATCAAAGAAAATATCACAATACTTATTATCTTTATTAATTAAGTACTTTTAATTCTATGGTTAGATACCATCTGCATTGTTCACTATCATCTCTAACAGTTCTTCTTTCAACAGAATATTATCATGATCGCTGAAGTTATCATTATCATTTATATATTCAGTGATGATGTTACAATCATCACTAACAGTTCTTCTTCCATCAGAATATTATCATGATCGTTGATGTTATATTATCCTTCCCTTTCAGTTCCCATTCACTGTGCCCGAGCCGCCGGGCCCGCCACGTGTCACGGATTGGGACGGCTCATCAGCCACTGTGATCTGGGACCGCCCGAGATCGGACGGCGGCGCCCGTATCCAAGGCTACAAGGTTGAGTTCAGAGACGTCGCTGATGGCGTCTGGAACAGCGCTGATTACCTCGTCAAAGACTGCAATTACCAGGTATGCTTCTTTACTTTTCGCAATCTTTACAAGTTTTATTATAACTTTAGCAAAATTGCTTTGTGTCTACCAATTTTTTTCGTCTCATTATAACAAGATTGTGGTAAACATTACAAACAGTAAATTTATTAGTTAGTTCAAGGTAATTAAATTTACACTTGCGGTAAAATTGTGTAACACAAGTCACATCTACGCAATTTTGAAAAATTTACAAGTCATATTTGTTTCAATCCGTCTACATTAGTAAGAGATAAACAAGTGTATGATGTATTAACTGACGTTAATTTTCCCAGGCATACAACTTAGAGCCAGGACATACGTACGAGTTCCGCGTGCGCGCAAAGAACGCGGCCGGCTTCAGCACGTACTCGCGCAACTCCGCGCCGTTCTCGGTGCGCGGTCGCGCGGGTCCGCCGTCTGCGCCGCGCTCGCCGCGCGTGCTGCGTGTGGGACGCAACTACGTCGACGTGGCTTGGGACGCGCCGGAACGCGATGGAGGTAAAATACGTTGCTATTTTTTGTAACTTGTTTTAGTGATGATTAACATTTAATTTTACTGTACCTAATATTATTGGTAGAAATAAAAAATCATTGTGTAAAATGTCAATTAAAATTTAAATACCAAAATAAAAGGGAGAAGCATCTAAACATAAAGTAGTCAAAATTACAATAATTGTACTGACAATGCAGATTAAAGTAAATATGTTCTTATATTATAAACAGTGTGAAATCATTTCACTTTGCATCTATGAATGCACCCTAATCATATCCCTAATAATAATTTTTATTAGGCTCACGTATAACCGGCTACATAATCGAGCGACGAGAGCTGAGCAGCTCGGTGTGGGTGAAGTGCAACGACTACAACGTCATGGACACCACATTCACCGCGCTCAACCTCAGCGAGAAGGCGGACTTCGAGTTCCGTATCATCGCTGTCAACTCTGCCGGTACGTGTCTCTAAGCGGACCCCTAGACTATAGTTAAAATATTTTAAAGGGACGTCAGCAGTCATTGACTTTTTTAGTCTAGGAGCTATATAAATAATTTTCGCACTATTCTAATTCAGTACTTATCTTATATTTTAATGATATATCACAGGCAAATCGGAGCCATCCATGTGCACAACACCTGTACGCACTGGCGAGGAAGTGGGAGGCACTCGACCGGAATGGCTGAAACAGCTGCCGATACACGTCACAGCACCGTTGGGACGACCAGCGGTGTTGGAGTGTGTGGCGTCAGGCAACCCAGTGCCCACAGGTCGCTGGTTGCGCAACGGCCGCGAGGTCACCCTGGGAACCAGGTTCATCGCGGAATCACGAGAGGGTACACTAAGACTGAATATCACGGAAACTACGGACGCCGACGAAGGCGACTACACTTGCGAGGCCAGCAACAGCCTTGGACACATCACCACCACGACGCATCTGAAGATTGGAAGTGAGTAATGAATAGCGTATTTTTAACTGTCACCATGTTGCTAAATTTTTCAGTTTTGTAATAAGAAGTGAACTTCGAGAGAATTTAGAAGGAATGTGGATATTACTCTGACGTGGGAGAGCCATGCTTCGGCACGAATGGGCCGGCTCGACCGGAGGAATACCACGTTCTCACAGAAAACCGGCGTGAAACAGCGCTTGCGCTGTGTTTCGCCGAGTGAGTGAGTTTACCGGAGGCCCAATCCCCTACCCTACCCTATTCCCTTCCCTACCCTCCCCTATTCCCTTCCCTTCCCTACCCTCCCCTATAACCCTATTCCCTCTTAAAGGCCGGCAACGCACTTGCAGCTCTTCTGATGCTGCGAGTGTCCATGGGCGACGGAAGTTGCTTTCCATCAGGTGACCCGTTTGCTCGTTTGCCCCCTTATTTCATAAAAAAAATATTAACTTTGACTTTGATTATATTGTACGACGCCGTCCCTTTCAAATTCCTCCGAAAAATTTTGGATCCTAAAAACACGTCGTTCCCCAACAGATCCACCGCGCATCGTCCGCATGCCAGGCGATTTGCACCTGCCCGAGCATGACAACACGAAGCTCAAGATCCTCTACACGGGAGACCAGCCCGTCGACGTGGTGCTTACTAAAGACGGCCACAAAGTGTCAGAGTCACCGCATCTCAAATACACCGTGTTCGATGACTACATCCTTATCTTTATCAAGGACATCACTAAGGATGATATGGGTAAGAATTCTATCATTCATATTTTGTTTAAGTAGTCGTTATGAAGATAAAAATATATTTCTAAGAGAATTAACAAGTAGCAGATTACTTGCATGCTTCTGTACCGAGTCGCTGTATTAGCCATAGTCCAAACGGCGCATCGACGCAAAAAACTTGACAAACAATGACAAAAGTGTGCCTCGTCTTTTGATGGTATATCTAAAACAGCGGCAGCATACCAACTTGATTGTGTCATCTGCTAAAAAATCACATCTCTTTCCTTTTTCAGGCACATACAAACTGACAATCAAGAACAGCTCTGGCGAGGTATCAGACACGTTCTCAGTGACAGTCACTGGCCTGCCTGGGCCACCACAAGGTCCATTGGAAGCCACTGACATCACTAAGCACACTTGCAGCCTGGCCTGGAAACCGCCAACATACGATGGTGGACTACCCATCACCCACTACGTGGTTGAAAGGAAAGATATCTCTGGAACCACCTGGATCACTATTGCGTCCTCGGTTAGGGACACCAAGTACACCGTGCTTGGTCTCACCGAAGGACAGGAGTACAACTTCAGGGTCCACGCTGCTAACGAAAACGGCATTGGACCTGGCCTCGAGGGAGTTAATCCAGTCAAGGTAAATATTTCATCTTACTTACTCCCCTTTTAAGACTACTTTTTCGGTGCGTTGCACCATTGGAACGTAACAACACAATATTTCCATATAGTAGTATCAATGTGGCGATATACTAAACGCAGAAATGTGTCTTATTTTTAAAATAATAATATTATATTCCATAATGCTGAAGGTACCTTCAGTTTTTCCTAATGTATTGTTTATTTCTAGGCTAAAGCACCATTCGATCCACCATCAGCGCCTGGTATTCCGAATATCCTGGAAGTGGGAGGCCACTTCGTGCACCTTGAATGGGCCAAGCCCGAGAACGATGGAGGTGCTAGAATACAAGGTAAAATTATTCACCATAAACTTGATGAATTGAAAACACTTTTTGAAATATTATTTTAAGCTTTCTTTCAGATTAAGCCATAAAGTATAAACAATTAATATACCTAATGTCGGTTGCAACATTTTCCTCAGATCATTTTCTTTTTCATTGGTACATACTTGCGTAAGTTCTGAATAATTCAATGTGCAAAATCATTACTTTAGCCAAGCTCCTAAGAAGAGATAAAAAACTTCATGTGGATGATATCCCTTAAATTTTTTTTGCAATTCCTTGTACCCGCTCATGATTTGACTAAATTATAACCCTTTGCTTTTTAGTGTTACAAAAATTTCGTGTTTCTCAAATTGTTAACTGCAAAATTTTTAAGCACTTCACATTTCAAGTCCTAAGCATATTCCGCGTTCCAATTCTCCAGGTTACTGGGTGGACAAACGCGAGGTTGGGTCAACAAGCTGGCAGCGCGTGAACGCGGTTCTGTGCGTGGCCAACCAGCTGAACTGCGCCAACTTGGTGGAGGGTCGGCAGTACGAGTTCCGTGTGATCGCCGTCAACGAGGCAGGCAACTCGCCGCCCAGCAGCAACAGCCAGCAGGTCAAGGCGCAGGATCCGAAGGGTAAGTTGAAAATTTTAAGAGCATTATTTTAGGTTTTTTTATACAATAATATGGATCATCTTCATAGACTTTTCGCCCATATCCTTTTTATGTCGCTTTTTTGATATTTAGTTCGCGTACAAGGTTGTTTTTTTAGGTTATTTATAACCTAAAATAATGAGAAATCTACCACTAATAAAGAAAGTTCGTAAAGAAAAGTGTTGGATATAAAATTTAAGTTGTCAGTTACAGTTTAAGTTAAGTTTTACTTGCGAAAGTTTAGTTATGTGATATTATTATGTCAAATCTCATACACAAAGACGAATAGTTGGAAGCGTTACTTTGTCTTTACAAGCAAAAGATTAATAAAGATTGTAGGTACCATCAAGGAAATTGATACCTAGGCAGATGACAGACCGAGATTTGGTCGGATCATGTCAATTTAATGTTAACTGTGATCTGTCGGCTGGGTTTGACGTAACGCGACCAAACTACGTAGGTTCCCCATCTGACTAGGTTCTCATCAATCATCAACTTCTGTGATAGTACTTAACACAGAAGTATTCTATTACATCCGATTTATAAGAAAACTCTAATGATCGTCAAAAATAATTGTTGACTTTGCCAATATAATTGGTAGTAAAATATTCAATAATAATTTCAGTCGCCACGCCGCCGGAGATCGTCAAGCCGCTGAAGAACGCCAACTGCATACAGTACCACAACGCTAAGTTCACTTGCACCATCACTGGTTACCCGAAACCTACTATCACTTGGTATAAGGGTGAGTAAAAGTTATATTATAGTTTAAGCCGTGAGACATAAGTGAAGTTTTATGGCCGATTTAGACGGGTGACTAAAGCCGCACCATTTCCGCCGCCGTGTAAATGGCAATTCGACTACGCCTAATGCCGCATGGGCTAAAGTCGCAAGCCCCAAAGTCGTGCGGCTGGTGACTAAAATCGACCGTGCAAACGCTCAGGCGGAAGCGATCGCTTGCTGCGAATACTACTGTCCACTGCAGGTGATTTGCCGGGTGACTAAAATCGACCCGTTAGTCACCCGTGTAAATCGACCATTACATCTACCATTCGGTTCATATCCGGATATCATTATATTATTTGAAACATCAGAAATTTTCATTTCCTCGCTATCCCTAACTAAATTGCGTTGAATTGTCGTATTGAAATAACTCATTTCCGTTGCGTTACAACGACGCGCGACAACTCAACTCAACTAGCTCAACCGAAATTTATATTCACTGCGCGTTGTCTACTTACTCTCCCATTTTATCTCCTATCTATCGTCGCGTTGAACATCATATCTGACGACGCAAAGCATCAATATTATGTCATATTGTCACAATATGATGATATAAAACGTGGAAGCTTCGCTGCAACACAAAGAAGCAATGTCGCTCATAAGCCATAAATCCATAAACTAATTTAAGCCTTTAAAATTTAAAAGTACTTAACTGAATTTCCTAATCCATTTTTTTGTCCAGGTGCACGCGAGATAACGAACGGCCCACGCCACCAGATCTGGAGCGAGGGTGACAACCATTTCTTGACGGTGATGGACGTGTTCGGTGAAGACGCGGACGAGTACGTCTGCCGCGCGGTCAACAAGGCCGGTGTGAAGAGCACGCGCGCTGAACTGTTGATTATGAGTGAGTATTTGAAATGGAGAATGGGCCTATTGATAAGAAGGGTCGAGATGTGACCAATGTAGCATTTAAAACCTATCGAGCCTGATAGGTTTACGAGATGTGTTACGTCCTAGATTGACCGGACTATTGGTGAACCGTGCCCATAGTGCGTTCCGGTAAAAAGGTATATGAGTATTTTTGTGAACTAGATACTCAATCTGTAAATAAGTTTATAAGTATTTTTATGAACTATTCAATGTTTTTGAGTTTGCGACTTCTAGATGATTCTGTAGCTGGTGATACTGAAATTAAATTATTCTGAAATGCAAATACTTTTAAAAAAATATTAATATATTTCTTAGCACCTACAATACATACTTCTTATAAAGGTTATATTTCTCTAAATTTTATATAGTGAGTGTGGCAGAGCGCGCGTACCCGGCAAGTGCGCCTATAGCTATAATTCCATATTGCTGATTGGAGATTTCCAATCTGCAGTATGGAAATTATAGCTTAATGGCGCACTTGCCGGGTAGGCGGGTTCGCCACACTCTATAGTATAATCTTAAGTTACCCCTTAATATTAATGCAATCTTTCTCTCTGCAGCCGCGCCGAAACTCAACGTACCACCTCGCTTCCGCGACACAGCTTACTTCGACAAGGGCGAGAATGTTGTGATCAAGATACCGTTCACCGGACACCCGGTGCCCAAGATCACGTGGATGAAGGAGGGTGAGACCATCGAGTCTGGCCTGCACTTCCACGTCGAGAGGAAAGGTGAGATTGTAGGAAACGTGTGCCTTCGTTTTGAGGATTGCTTGTAATTCAGCCTCACCAAGTTGGTCCATATTAATGTGGATGATCACCTGAGCCTCTAGTCAAAACGTTTTCTGTATCGCTTCTTTATAGAATCGCCGATCAAAATGTATGAAATTGATAAGAAACGAGTCGAACGTCAACGTCATTTCAACCAACGCTTATTGTCAATTCCATACATTTTGATTGGCGATTCTATACGTCAGCGATAAAGAAAGTCTTGGCTAATTCGCCTGTTGAGTTATTCGTTTTTAATTGGACATAATCGACGTCTATTGTGCATACTGTAGATGCCCATGTGTTATGGTGATCTTGGTTATCCATCATGCATGAGTAGTTTAATTTTCGCCATTACAATATCAGTTTTATAGAACTGGGATGATTCCCATCAGCTTTTGTCCTTTGAGATTACATATAACTGAATCTTTATTAACTTTCTTCCTATTTATTTTCAGAGCGTCACGCGATTCTCACAATCCGCGACGCCAGCAAGATGGACTCCGGCCCGTACAGGATCACAGCTGAGAACGAGTTGGGACAGGACTCCGCCACCATTAATATTGAGATTAGCGGTAAGTTATTTATTACGATTCACCAACAGAATATCGTCTGGTACTTTAAAATAAGAGACAAACAGTGGTAACTTTTAGTTTAGATGATTTCCAATGTCATAAAATAATTGTACACTATTAATTAATCATGATTTAACAAATTCCCAGACCGTCCCGACCCGCCGCGGTTCCCGTCCACGGACAACATCGGTGTTGACTCCCTTGCGTTGTCGTGGAAGGCCCCCATCTGGGACGGTGGTTCCGACATCACCAACTATCTCGTCGAGAAGAGGGAACACCCCATGTCCAGCTGGATAAGAGTTGGTAACACGAGGTAAGGGATTGAAAATGTATAAGGGGTGAATGCGTAAGAGGTTGGATGACTATATAAGGTTCTTCTGAAAGTTAATTGAGAGGCTTGTAGGTCTTTTGAAGAATTAGTAGAGATGTAAATTACTTTAGAACGAATGCTTTCTGCACTTGAAAATACGATAGTCGCATTTACAATCTTGATACACGAGTAAAAGAGACCAGTAGCGAAAGAGCCGAATTTCAATGTTTTCGATGACCGTGCGATGGAAATAAAAATTTAATTCAAATTATTTTCGGTTATAATTTATTTTCAGCTTAATTTATTTTAATAACTTACTTATTTCTTTAAATATTAAGACTGCGTATCCCCCAGATATGTGTTGCGAGGAATGTGTTTTTGGATCCAATAGAATCGCTGCGCTGAGCGAGGTTCTCAAAAACACCTTCCTCGCAACACATCTCTGGTGGAAACGCAACCTAAAAAAAGGGATTCTGCAAGTTTGGCGACTCTATCTATGACCATACCATAATAATATGTTGGACACCTTTAGATGCAGTTTGCATAAATACTTCCTCTCTTACCAGATTCACAACAATGGCCATCACTGGTCTAGTACCAGGCAAGCAGTACGAGTTCAGAGTATACGCCGAGAACATCTACGGCCGGTCAGACCCGAGCGAGCCCACGTCACTGGTGCAGACTAAAGCCATCATCAAGAAAGAGTATAAGAAGAAGGAATACCCAGGTAGGTGACAACATAGCATTTTATAACAAAACTTGAGGTTTTAAATATATTCCTTCGATCGGGGATTCTTGGAAATGCTATTGTATTAGTTATTCTAATAGTCTATATGGGGCTTGAAGGAATATTATTATTATTATTATTACGACAGCAGATAAATTTAAATCATCAGCCCAACGAAGGGCTTATATTGACTGCTATCCATATTATCCATATCCATACTTCCATACTAATATTACAAATGTGAAAGTGTGTCTGTCTGTCTGTTACCTCTTCACACACAAACCGCTAAACCGATTTTGCTGAGGCATGAAGATACTTTGCGTCCCGGGAAAGGACATAGGATACTTTTTATCCTTGAAAAATGTATGGTACGGTAAACGCATTTTGGCGCAACGAAGCTCTTTAAATAACTTTATAATTTCCTCGAAGGGACAAAAATGAAAATCAAATACCTACTTATGCCTTCAATAATATCGACACGTCTTATGATATCCATTTGGATGATTCTATATCTTCAATTGTGCTTTATGCTCTCGGCGAGATAGGTAAAAAAAATCATTTATTAAAAAAAATATAAACACTTAATATGTCTCTTTCCTCAGTCGACGAGACAGGCAAAAAGATCCGCACGAACGCGGACCACGGGCCCATCAAGGACTACGATAGCTACGTGTTCGATATCTACAGCAAGTATGTTCCTCAGCCAGTCGACATCAACACTTGCTCCGTATACGACAAGTACGACATACTGGAGGAGATCGGTGAGTGTACGATATCAAATTACACTATCACGCTTCGCACGCATGCACCACGCTTCGCATTTGTTGGCACGCTTCATGCGGCAGTTAGCTGGTATTATTGGCTTCAGACGCATGTATCTCGCTTCGTACTCGAGTTACCACGCTTCGCACGGTAATTGGCGCGTTTCATGCAGCAGTTAGCTGGTACTATCAACACACGCATGAATCTCGCTTCGTACTCGAGTTACCACGCTTCGCACGGTAACGCTTCATTGAGCCAGTACCTATATTTAGTAAGCTGTTATTATAGTTAACGCTTCAAGAGTGTTACCGCCTATTACGCTTTATAGACGAGTACGTAACACGCCTCATAAATGAGTGCATATCACGCTTCGGTAAGGTTACCACGCTTCGTAGAACTTGCTATCAGTTATCTCTTTGTAGAAGTTCTTAGTTAAAAAGTGTATTCGCAAGATTCGGGCAATTGAAAATTATTTATATTAAAATAATAAAATATCTTGCTCAAATGTTACTTCCATAATATTATGTCGTTTACTATAATATTATTTTGTTAATCTATATTTTCTCTTTCAATTGTACTTTTAATGTTTACCTACTTGAAGAAGTCCTCCTTTCACGCTGGACCAAGGTATTTATTTGATTGCTGTACCTCGATGCTTAGATGCACTATAATTTTTTAATGTCCTTACATTTTTATTGCCAGTAAATTTTGAATCTACTGTACATAATAGAAAACTACTCTTATTAGTACCTAGATGATAGATCATTTACATTACCTTGTTTTATCTAAACACTAGCTATTTGACCGAGCTTTGCTCGGTATTCGATGAAAATGACATTTTCTAAAAATGATTCCTAGCTAGATCGATTTATCGCCCCCGAAACCCCCTATATACTAAATTTCATGAAAATCGTTGGAGCCGATTCCGAGATTCCAATTATATATTATATACAAGAATTGCTCGTTTAAAGATATAAGATAAGATAATCTTTTAAAACAAAAAGTTCGCTTTCACTGTTGCTTTTGAGTGTTTTGACTCATCAAAAAATAATCCAATTCAAAAACATTACCACTTTATGTTAATCTCATAAAGTTTCATCACATTCGACTGTGATAATTTTCACATTTTTTTGAACATGTCTTCCATTGGATTCTATGGTAATACGCTTAATGATTTTATGACGAATAAAATAATCATAATCAACACAGAACAAATACAAGTACACTACACAACTTTAAAATTACACTTTTTATGAGCGAAAATTAAAAACTTATGATCCTCTAAATCATCTTAAATTACAAAATAAACATTCTAATCAAAATACTTCTACATTTAAAAGAGGCCTTTCTAAACTAGAAAATATAATAACAGATGCATCGTGAATTTAGTTACATAGATCCCTAATAAAAGAAAATACCAAAGCATGAAAATAAAGTAGCTATAACTCACGAAGTTGCTTGAAATATTAGATTTAACGACTAACATGTAGAAAGATCTTTGGATATTGTCCACATAAGGGAAAAGCTTCCCTACTCCCTTTTCCCCCTATATGATTGGCTACCGGTACATACTTAGAAATTATTAAATAGTAAACCTTTTATTGTTCGTAGATTAGTACCTACCTATAAAAAGTGTGGAATTTCAGGTCATTTCGTGAGAGCCCCATCCATACGGAGACCAGATGGAGGTCTGTGTGAACGGATTGATGTAGTGCATCTTATATCTATCTGCATCTCTCTCTCACACACGTATTATGATATATCCGTCTCACACTTTTGATTGACACATTCACACATTGATACACTAATTGGTGAAACACACAGAAGTTTTTGCAAACTAGCGTATAGCGCCATCTAGTTTAGTAATAATTATTTTTAAAACTACCTACATTTCAATTTGCAATTTTATCGTTACGGTTGAAACTAGTTTGCAAAAACGATTTTTATAATACAATTTAATATTTTAATTTTAGATTTACTGATTTTAATTTTTTAAATATTATGAGCTTATTATTACTATTATGATTTTATTCGTCAATAGAATGTAAATTGCACGGCCTGATTTATATATACCTATTATTTTATTAATTTGAATTTTTGAAGAAACTAGAAATACCTACTTAATGGTAACAAAAATTAAATAATTTAAAACAGGAATGTGTATTAAAATGAGCACGACTAAGTTAGATTGAAACATTAATTTTACTGTAGATTTGTAGATACTGTATATTAGACTTTATGCACTAGATTATAGAGTTAAAAGTAATAACAATTTCACTTTAGGTACTGGAGCATTTGGAGTTGTCCACCGATGCAGGGAAAGGTCTACAGGCAACGTGTTTGCCGCCAAATTCATCCCAGTGTCGGGTGCGATGGAGAAGGAGCTAATTAAGAAAGAGATAGACATAATGAACCAGCTGCACCATCGCAAGCTGATCAACTTACACGACGCCTTCGAGGACGATGATGAGATGGTCCTTATTTACGAATTGTGAGTATACTCTAAAGTAGAACAGGTACTGCTGTTCTTCTTTTAAATAAATTGTGCGAATGAGAGGCACCAGTTGAAAGCATAAAGTTAATATAGGTACCTAGCGGAATAGAGGAACAATCCCGAGTTGTCAAACGAAACAATATACATATATAGTGTGTACAACAAATATGTTTACGTGTGCGTGTATATGATGTTCCTACGTAAATTTTTCTGAGAGCTCAAATTGTCAACGTGCCGATAAGTGCAGAATGACTGTCAAACAGCTGATGAAAAAAAGAGTTCTGCCACCTCAAATGACGCATCTCTTTCTACCACGCAATGTTACTGACAGTAACATCTCGCTTGCTCAGCCCTTTGTTCCTCTATTCCGCTAGGTATATTAACTGTATGGTTGAAAGTCGCGTCTCTTTCTAGCAAAATGTGCAAATTCTAAATTCAAATAATTGTGTTTTGTTACAGCTTATCTGGCGGTGAGCTGTTCGAACGTATCACGGAACCTGGCTACAGCATGAGCGAGGCAGAGGCAGCACACTACATGCGCCAGGTAACCTACTCCTATAAAAAGTAGGGAGTTAGACAGATGAAACGGTGTTAGAAATTGGTGGTGAACAAAGGCCCATTAAAAATATTAAAATTATCAACGTAAAAATAAAAGAAGATTCATAAATGAAATTCCAAATGAGAAAGATTTAAATATCAATATTAGTCCAAGTAATAACTTGCTCTTCAAAGACGTTTTTGATGATATAGGCTCTGTGGTATATAGATTATATACAAAGCATTGACTAATGTATAAAATTTTACAGATTTGCGAGGGCGTCCGTCACATGCACGAACAGAACATCATCCACTTGGACCTCAAACCGGAGAACGTCATGTGCCAAACACGCACCGGCACTGAAGTTAAGGTATGTGGAGATAAAGAAGACGAAAGAAATTATTTAACCTGAGTATGCAAAATTTGCGAAACAACATAATATAATAGTAGCTATGAGTCTGAAACAGCATATGTATAATGGTACCACGAATCATTTATCAAATATGCAAGTGAGGTTTCGAAAACTAAGTTTTTTTTAATCTGCAAATGTCCTTGCAAATTAGAATAAAAATTCAACAGAGTAGTGTCCTTCTTTGTTTAACTTCACTATCCCAAAAGCTTACGGTGTGTTGCTTTCTTATTTTTGTGTGAAAGTCAATCATAATTTATCGAATTCTACAGATCATTGACTTCGGTCTAGCCACCAAGCTGGACCCGAACGAAGTGGTCAAGATTTCAACTGGTACTGCGGAGTTCGCAGCACCTGAAATAGTCGAGCGTGAGCCCGTCGGCTTCTACACAGATATGTGGGCGGTCGGCGTGCTGGCTTACGTGCTGTGAGTATAATGATGATGATGATGATGATAATGAGATGAATGATGAGGATTGAGAAGATAGTGATAATCTAGGTATTCTTAATGTTGATAGCAAAGTTAGTGGTGGTGTTGGTGTTGATATTCATAGCAGTGATGATAGGGTAGATAGAGATGATGATGATAGTGTATTAGGTATTTATTATGATAAAGAGTAGGATAAAGATAAATAAATAACAGTAGTAGTAACTATATTAAAAATAGGGAAAATAAATACATAAAAATGGGAGATAAAAGGTATAGAAAGTTTCAAAGATGTCAGCCTGTTAGTTATATAAAAGAACCTTCTATTTATAGGTTCTATCATCTATAGAAGATGATTTTTATCTTATTAGGTAAATCACATTTTACTAAATAGTTACTACGCTAGTAAAAGATAAAATATAACATGTATAAGAGCAAATCTACAATACTCCTAATTTCTTACAGGCTGTCCGGTCTATCACCGTTCGCGGGTAACAACGACATCGAAACCCTCAAGAACGTAAAAGCCTGCGACTGGGAGTTCGACGAGGAGGCCTTCCAACATGTCTCCGACGAGGCCAAGGACTTCATCCGACGACTGCTCGTTAAGAATAAGGAGTAAGTGCAAATAATAGACGAATTTGATATGTGATTGATTACAATAACTATGATTGTGGCCACGGATAGCCTTGTTGTTCTAAGCGACCTTTAAAGAATAAAAAACAATTTGTGACGTATATGGAAATATTATGTCTAATATAAGAATAACAGATCAGTGAAAAACATACTTTTGCATAGTCTACAATTTCTGCTAGCAATAGTACGGATAAAATAATCTAGATACGCGTTAGCGTGGCCAGTCAAGTTTGACCTCATAGATCTACTAGTTCTGCAAGCAGTAATACTGTTAAGCTGATTATAGATAACATGATACTTCAAGAAAGAATAAGCTATATTATTGCTATTGCTTGGTTAGGCGCCAATAGGCCTAAATACTACTTTGAGGTTGTTTTTATTTTACGACTTCTACATTTTATTATTTTCTTGTTATTAGACTTCTACATTTCATTACTTATATTTTTATTTTATGACTTCTACTAAATCCCATCTCATCCACCCATTATTTGTCCAGGAAGCGCATGACAGCTCACGAGTGCCTCGCGCACCGCTGGCTGAGCGGCGCTGCCGACACGCGCACCGCCTCCATACACTCGCGACACTACGAGCTCATGAGGGACAGACTGAGACAGAGATACGAGGTAAGTGAAATGAGATTTTTCATCATCACTATTCTATAGTCTGTTTTGTCTGTCAGTCTAATTAAGATTACACAGACGGAACCACCGGTGACCGGCGCCATGACGTACTCAATTCCTAGATACGGATCTATTTTCTACGCATCACATGACCATCATCACAGCCCTAAAAGAAGACTTTTAGAGAATGTAAAGAAATAGAAGATAAATGAAAATGAAATAGTAACTAGTTCTTTCTCCTTTGCATTAATATTATTAAAGTCCAGAGCTAAAGGTGGGACTGGATCGATTTCTATGAAATTTGACACTTAATACAGTATAGGATACAAGAGGAATATTTATGTAGCCAAATGTAAAATTTAGGACACTTTGCTAATTAATTATTCTTGGTCTTTTAGCAAGTTTGGTTGGTTGAGAGTTGATGTTAAATTCATAGGCTGTTATTGAAATGTGAATTTGTTACAGAACTGGTCATCGTACGTGCTGCCGATCGGCAGGCTGAGCGAGTACAGCTCGCTGCGCAAACTGCTCGTCGAGAAATGGAAGATCTACGACGGACAGTTCGGTAAGTTTAGAATTTATTCCACTTAGATGGAGACTGGAGGGACTTTTTGTCACTAAATTAACTGAGTCTGCAGCCAAGTTGTACCATAGTATGAGATGCAGATCTGCATGGATCACGTCATGACGGCATATTTTGTCAAATCTTGCTTCGGATTAGCACTAAACTCTTCTAACATTTCATCTATCTCCACCAGATCGCAGACAAGCGGCGCCACGGTTCGTGATCAGACCACAATCAGCGTTCTGCTATGAAGGCCAGTCCGTGAAACTGTACTGCCGCATCATCGCCTGCGCTGCGCCGACGGTCACGTGGTCGCACAACAACCGCGAGTTGAGGCAGTCCGTTAAATACATGAAGAGGTAAGTACTGAAGTACCATCGAAGAAACTGATTCATAGCTCCAGTTGACAGACCTACGTCATTCTGTCGGATTAGTCAATTCAAATCATCAAATGTCGACTGGGTTTGACCAGAGACTAGACATACATTCTCTATGGTTTGACATAATCCGACCGAATAACGTAGGTCCGCGATCTGCCGCGATATGAATCAACTTCTCTGATAGTAGATTTTTTAAGTCCGTTGAATAGATAAAGAGGTCAGGTAACATGAGGGAAAGCTTGAAGCAGAAAAATAGACGTGTGGTTTTATACCGACAACCAACGCTGGTATATATTATGATTGTAAAGTATAAAACAGCCAAAGTTTGTGATAGTCAAAGAAAGATCTAGAAGCAAGTTATCAAAACTCACTTTCAGAGGTTTAAGTCTCTACTTTTTCCACTGTCGTCAATCTTTATAATATGATCGGTGATCAACACATACCGTTTCAAATGCTCTTTCGACAAATAAAATGCCATATATATATTTTTTATTGTTCGAAAACCCATCCTTTGCAATAGCTACTTGCAACGTTCTTTTATTTACAATGATATGATGATGTAGATATTTTCCTACAATATTATGATAATGTATGATCATGTTGTGGAAGACCTTGGGGAGGTCTTTGCCCAACAGTGAGACAGCATAGGCTGAAAAAAAGTTGGTGATGATGATGATGATCACCTTTTCCCTCAGGTACGCCGGCGACGACTACTACTTCATCATCAACCGCACGAAGCTGGAGGACCGCGGCGAGTACATCATCCGCGCCGAGAACTCCTACGGCTTCAGGGAGGAGGTTGTCTTCTTGAATGTGCAACGTGAGTTATTTTTTATTATTATTTATGATAGTTGGAACGAAGTTCCTTATCGCGCGTTGGGAAAGGGGGCTAGACGAAAAGTTGTAACGACACGACAACAACACAACCGCTATAGTTGTAAGCTGTACTCTCTCTCTTTTTTGGGTGTATACAGGTTTTGTACATAAGAAACAATAAATTGAAACTTTGTTCCATCTCCGGGTATCCCTTGACACCTCTCAAGTTTTTTGTAACAGACACTCGCAAGCAAAGTTTTACTTGTAATTTCTAGCCTCTTAAAGGAAAGTTTTACTCATCAATTAGATTCAGTCACATTAGGTATGTACGCCGATTTTTGGAGTATTAGTTAATCACATTTACATATTATTTTAGTGAATTATACAGGTCAGCCATTTGTGATAAAAGATTATATTTTTTAAATATTAGAGCTGACGTAAGATCTATTACTTTTTCTCTACTTTTTGTCGTATTCAGTAACTTTTGAAACGAATAAAAATCAACTAGATTCATGACAGGAGACCATAGATTCACTGTGACTCTTAAAACTGTACCTATAACAAAATGTTGACTTTAATTAAGAGTGTTTCTCAATGGTTTCTCATATTTTAAGTCACTTGTGTTCGTGAACGTTATAGTCAACGTAATTGTTTTACGGATAGTATTTCTGCAACTTGGAAAAGACATCGATGTGAAATTATAAATAGAATCAGCGCGGTCTATAAATATAGTTTTGTGCGAAATAATTTACGAGTGTAGCTGACAAACAAATTGTGCGTCCAAATACAACGCAACATTAATCTATCAGAACAAAGTCACGTCGTTTATCAAGAATTAGGAACGAAATATGTGGAGCAGGCGTACTAGACCGAACGTCGCCTCTTGCCAAATACCTGAACTTCTAACGCCCAATAAAACTATCATATTGTCATCACTTGGTTAATTTATAGGTATAATTTAACTTCCTTGTTTCGAGGGTTCGTTTATTTTCACTGTGTTCCACAAATCGTTTCCTATTTTAAAGTATTGAGGCCGCAATAATTGCTGTGACATGATAAAAGTTTGGAATTGAAACGTAGCCAAATAAAGTCGGCATGACATTATAAAATACATAAATTGTATCTGACTGTATAATAATTCTATGTATATCTACAGTCAGATACCTTCATTCAGACTTTATATTGAAACAATCATAATTTTAGCTTTCATAAAATATTTGTAATCTAACATTCAATATTGTTTTATAAATATTTATAATCACTTACATAAAAAGCAATCATATTGCTATCCTTGCATTTTAACTACGTCATACTGCTCACTCCATCAGATCTTTGAACCCTAGTGATAGCAATCTCCGATCTTCTTCCAGCCGTACCCCGCGTCCAACGCCAACCAGCCGCGCCAGAAGCGCCGCGCCGCCGCGAAGCCCTGCCGTACACGTTCTGGCAGGAAAGCAGCGAGACGGCGCCATGCTTCACTTTCCAACTCCGACCGCGTGTCATGCAGGCGCGAGACACGTGCAAGCTGCTGTGCTGTCTCAGCGGCAAACCTACGCCTACTGTTAAATGGTAAGAAACTTGCCCATGAACGTATACTTTTGTTGCTACGGCCATTAAATAATAATAATAATAATAATAATATGCATTTGTGCTCCTTTATTCTGGCGCTAGATTGTATGCTATTCCAGCAAATGCAAGTTAAGATTTCAATCCATCTTCAATCTGGCTCACTAATATGTATTCTGTGCTCACGTGGTTGTAATCAGCCCTGCAGTGATTTACGTTTAAATTGTTTATGTTGAAATATGATGTATAAGGTGATATACAAATGTTCAGATATTCAATTCTAATTTCTTGTAATTATATATTGAGTAAAACGGGCTGAAACTCAGGAATATGCAGAAAAAATGTTAATATAGAGTTCTGCACGTTTTTCCCCAATTTCGGAAATTCCTAGTACCAGACCAGACTCAGGCAGAATATCTTATATCTAATCTCAACGTAACCTCTCAGGTACAAGGATAAGCGCGAGCTGTCCAAACACGACTACGCAATGTCGAACTCTGATGGCGTCGTCACGATGGAGATCGTCGACTGTCGCCCGAGTGACAGCGGCAAGTACTCGTGCGTCGCGACCAACATCCACGGCACGGATGAGACGTCGTGTGTCGTCATCGTTGAGGGTGAGTCTAGATGTTTAAATCTATGGTAAACCTTGATATTTATTTTGGAACTGGGCTTATATTTTCGATTACAAATCAGTTTTATAGAACGAACAGGAAAAAGAAGAGGTAGGAAGTAAGATCAAAGATATCAGAATATGTCCAAGTTCTATTAAAATTTTCTCCTGTGTCTAAGATTTAATTTGCCTTTCCTTGTTTTTTTAACATAGACGTCAATAGTTAACGATGGCAAATTACTCCTACTAGAAGAAGACGGTTCTTCTAGTAGAGTAGACTAAGTATAAAGTGCCACCTTTAAAATTGAATCATATTATTATGTGCTACGAATGTATTATCTACACTAATGAACAATGATCCTTATTACCAAGCACTAAACACTAATCACTAATCACTATTCCCCAGGCGAGGTTGTGAGCGAAGAGCAAGAGGCCCTGGCCCACAAGTTCCTCCACTCCGGTGACCGCCGCTACATTGAGAAGCCGCTGAAACCCGCGCCGCCACCCATCATCACAAAGACCAAGGTAATAATGAAAATAAAGTTACGTAAAGTACTACTAAGTAATTACAAAACAAAATACTGCGAATAATAATAACTGAGGGAGAGTAACTGCGTCAAAAAATTTGTCGCTTACATGCATAGTTTATGCATGTATTTGATACACAATTTTGTGTAAATATAGTAGTGACCATTAATGTCAACGGCTTTATTTCGTGAGTGTTTGTGTTTCATTGCTTTTGCCATATTTTAGCGTGCGAAACGGAACCAAATTCAAAACGGTTGAAGTATGGGAGTTACGTTTCCTTAGTTTTTATTATTCGTAGCCTTTACTCTTTACAATATTATTATTATGACCATGTATGTAATTTAACCCTCGGCAGTCTTAATTTTACCACGTTTTGTTCCTTTTGAAGTAAATTATGTATGAGAAACGGGTGGTTTTGAGGAATTATTATCAAGAGAAACTGTGCTTTTGTACTTTCAATTAATTTATTTCATTTACATTTACATTACATTAAAGTGCCATCTATATTTCCAACAGTAAAACAATGTGTATCGTGTTGTTTGAACCTCATAGCCAAAGCTTTCGTTTATAACGAGCTTTTGTCGCACGCAGTTGTAAAAGCTGTCGCTAGATGGCGTTTTTATGCATTTCTCTCACTTTCTAACTAACCGACTTCCAAAAAGGAGGTACTATATTCCACTGTGGATATTTTTTTAATGTTCTTTTTATTAATTTAAGGTCACCGTCGACCCACCAAGCAAAATGGCGCCCAGACCGAAATACTCACCACAGAGCTCATTAGAAGCCGGCAAGAAGAGACTGGACTCAGACAAGTCGTCACGATCAAGAAGTGCGACGAAGGAACTGATATGTAAGTTTTTTTCTATTTATTACATAATTATAATTTTCTCATCAAAGTAAAATGTTATAAGTACTCTTATAAGCTTAAAGGTACCCCAAGTTTCATATAAATAAATCTAGATGGCGCTAACTTCAAAATCAGTCCACCCGTTTGGATGTTATGATGTCTCAGACAGACACGTCAAGTTAAAATCAGTTCAGTAGATGACTGTGCTCGCACGGGGCCATCTTTTACCAAAAAGATGGAAAATTAATCTTTCCAAAAAATAATATAACGATGTTTATTAATGAATCCAATATATTAATGAATCCAATGTTCCAGTGCCCGCATCAGACGCGTCGATGTGTGCGCCGTCGTTCGCACGCGCGTTACCCGACGCGCTGGCGGCCCGCGACGGAGCGCCGCTACTGCTGTCGTGCTCCGTGCGCGGAGACCCCGACCCCAGGGTGCAGTGGTACAAGGATGATAAGCCCCTGAACTCGTCCGAGGTAAGTTGGGTGAAACACAGACCTGTGGGTAGAAGAGTGAAAGATGTGGATGAAAGAGTGAAGAGCTATGGATGAAAAGCTGAAAGGGCAAATAAGACATAGGATAGATTGAGCGTTGTAAACTTGTCTAAAAGACATATGATCTAAATTCTAAGACAATATGAACATTGTATCGTGAAACGTCGAACTCATATTATTATGTTCATGTCTTTATAAAACATCTTTCCTATCGAGTCATTCATAGCTAAATCACACTTTGATTTTATCTCCAGGTTTTGGACCTAAAATACAAGAACGGTGTAGCCTCGCTGGCCATCAACGAGGTGTTCCCGGAAGACGAAGGCATTTACTCACTGAAGGCGATCAACAGCAAGGGAGAAAGCGAGACGAAGTGCAAAGTCTCCGTTGTAAAAGGTAAAGTTAAAATTTTTTTATTACTTGAACTATAAAATATATGAATTACTGCTTATACTAGCCACTTGAAGGGCTCTAGAAGCTACGGTGCCGTTGGTGGGCATGGCTTGCTTGGTGGGCGTGGCAAGGTGCGTGGAGCCAGTGGGCTGAACTTGATGAGCGAGGCCCGGTGGGCGGGGCAGCTGGGCGTGGCCTGAGCCAAAGTGGGCGGGACCTGAGCCTGAGTAGGAGACTGAGTGGCGTGGTTAGCAGGCGGTAGGCGAGGCCAGTAGGCGTGGCGTGAGTGAGCGTGTCCAGGTGTGCGGGGCCTGAGTCTGAGGGTCGTAGTCATTGGGCAGTGTATGGTAGGCGGGGCCAGTAAGCGTGGCCTGAGTGGACGTGACTTGGTGGGCGGGGCTTCTGGGCGTAGCCTGGGTCAAAGTGGGTGGGACCTGAGCGTGAGTAGGTGGAGCCTGAGGGTCGTGGTCAGTGGTCGTGGTCCGGTGGGCGGAGCCAGTGGGCTTGGCTTCATTTAAGTGGGCGGGGCCGGGGTATACAGAGCCTAGTGTATGGGGCCAGTGAGCGGGAGCGTTGCCCCACAGTGGACGGAGCTTGGTCCCCAATGGGTGTCGCCCCCGCGACTGGCCCGGGTGTTGATATCTCCAAATCTCACTTCCGACACCAGTTGTTACGTGTAGGGTTCGAAGGATTTGGAGAGAAAGACCTGCTGACTCTTTTGAAGACTTTATTCACTAGTATTAGGTCCAATAAATATAAATCAATAAGTCATTGATTCTTGAGTTTATAATATTAATATTAAAATAGGTCTCAATGATGATGGTAATAAATCTGATAATAAACAATATAATGATGAGGATAATGATATAGTTAAGAAAATAATAGCAATATGAATATAATTATAATACTTACACATGACATTACAGCTGACAGCGCAGCGAGCGCGGTCCGCGACCAGCCACCGAGAATAGTGGACCATGCGCAGTCACAGGTTGTCAACGATGGCGACCCCGTCACGCTGTCCTGCAGGTAAACAGATGAAAACATTATATTATTCGAATAATAGGAAAAAGTAATAGGTAAGTACTAAGTAAGCTACTACTCGTAAAAGACTAAGCACGTTAGTTTATACCTAAACGAAAAGCTGAGTAAGAATTAAGATGCAGTAGAGTTTGTTTAATACTCTAAGACAGTATGAATAAAATAGAAATGTAATGTATTTACTAGACTAGAATGCTACATACCAACGTTCTAAATGTTACAAACTTTTTATCTGGGTGCATGGTAGTGCCCCGCCAAGACGTGAACTTATTCTCATAATTTGAATTTAAGGACATATTGCTCAAATCAACACGAAATGAATTAATGTTACGATGTAAGGCTTTAAACTTTTATAAGTTATGGCTGTACAGTGATTTGAGAAAACCTCAATTTCTAATTTAACTATTTCCAGAATCTCGGGTGCTGAGAGGTTCGATGTAGTTTGGCTACACAATAACAAGGAGATCAAGCCGTCGAAGGACTTCCAGTACTCGTGCGAGGCCAACATCCACAAGTTACAGATTGCTGAGATCTTCCCTGAAGATGCCGGTAAGTTTAACTTTAGTATCATCTACGGGCGATTCGCTTTTTGATGGTAGTGGAATGTCATAAATCTTAAATGATCAATGAGATAATATATAGAATTTGCAACAAAAATCATAGTTAAATCTAGCCTAAGCCCCAATTTCACCAACGACTGTTAAAGTTAACGCTCGAATTAGTATCACGTTACCTCTTTCATTTTTCTTATGAATGAAAGAGAAGACTTGACATTTTAACAAGCTGTTAGCACTAACAGACGTTGGTGAAATTGGGCCTTCGTCTAGTAGTTTGACATTATGGGTAAACTACACAAATCCCACACGACTTTCATCAAAATCGTATAAGTAGTTTAAGTACAACGGTTGAATATACATATAGACATAATTTTGTTACACATAGCCAAAGACGTTCTTGTAATTTTCCGTAGTCGTGTAAGACATTGGTAAAACCCTCAAAACTTTACACAAGTACTAATTTCTCGTATGCACTTTCAGGTGTATACACATGCGAAGCCTTCAACGACGCGGGCGAATCGTTCTCGTCCTGCACGCTAGTGGTTTCTGTAGCCGGCGAGAAGCCTGAGACACCGCAGTACACAGCCTTCCCTGCATCTACTACTGTCAACGCTGGTGAACCCGCTGTCTTCACCGCTGAGTTGGATAAGGTATGATGATGATGATAAGGATCATTCTCAATTTATTTGAAATACAGTTAACTTCAGATATGATATTGACGTCCGTTATTTTATTTACAGCCACCACTCCAGCTCCAGTGGTTGAAGGACGGTAAACCAGTGGACGAGTCGTCCAACAGATACAAATTCACAATGGAAGGTGACTCCAAATACAGAGTCGAGATCGTCAACTGCAACTCGGAGGACAGCGGCCAGTACCAAGCACGCGCCGTCGGCTCCAAGGGCGACTCACTAGCAGCATTCTATCTTAACGTTGTAGAAAACTAAACCGGACTGACGTATAAATTATAATTAAAGGGGGCCCAAGATTGACCCTTGTGGCACCCACTCGGTATTGTAATGATAAAGTAATTGAACGCGAATGTTTTAATGGTATCGATTTTTATACGATTCGGAGTCGTGGAAGGGAGTTTTTTTCTATAATTTATTTTAATTTATTAAGTATTTATTAAGTGTTACACCCTATCGAAAGCTTACGAGAAGTCACGTCGAACGTTCTCTAGTCACTGTTAACATTATTGCAAATATTTTTCTTGTTTACTCGTCAGTACCTAACCGAATTACCTACAGCTTCTCTGGATTTAAGCTTGAATTGTGCCTTGAGGTAGAGCTGACCGTCCCTCGCATGGTTCGTACGCCACCACGGGCCATGCCCGCGACGGTCGCCTCGCGCCATACGCATCACTTTACTATTTTTATATAAATTTAACTGTACTATTTAACTGTAAATACATAATTTATATCATGTAACCGCAAAATTTATAAATAAATATGTATATCAAAAATTAAACAACTTTTTTATTTGTGCACAATAGTATAACTAGTGAGCATGATTCCGATATTGATTAATCGAAGCTTTTTAAGTCTTACCTTAATAATTAATAACCTTAAAATAACTTACGAAATAAAAACAAAATTAGAGAATGGAATAATTTTAACAAAGACTTCATTATAATTACAAGTTCCATATTCCATATACAAATCCTCAATCGAAGCCCCGGGCGAGAGAGGTACGGACATGACTTGGCAATCCTTTAAAAAACTAAAATATGAATTCCCCGAGAAACGGGTTGTTAGTTTTTAGAGTTCCGTAAGCAAAGGAGAAAACGAACGAACGTGTTACAATAATGCTCGTAGACTCGTACTAATTATTAGGTAGGATTCTATTATCCTGTCCTGGCCAGTTACTGTCCAACGTTCATGCGTTACCAGTCTTAATAATCTCAATAGCTACAGTATGAAAATATGTATAATCACAGATTATTATTACACTTACATTATAGTATTATAAAGCTGAATAGTTTGTTTGAACGCGCTAATCTCAGGAACTACTGGTCTGATTTGAAAAATTATTATTATTATTATTATTTTTATAAAATAGGAAAATAGCAAACGAGCAAACGGGTCACCTGATGGAAAGCAACTTCCGTCGCCCATGGACACTCGCAGCATCAGAAGAGCTGCAGGTGCATTGCCGGCCTTTTAAGAGGGAATAGGGTAATAGGGGAGGGTAGGGATGGGAAGGGAATTGGGAAGGGAATAGGGTAGGGGATTGGGCCTCCGGTAAACTCACTCACTCGGCGAAACACAGCGCTAGCGCTGTTTCACGCCGGTTTTCTGTGAGAACGTGGTATTTCTCCGGTCGAGCCGACCCATTCGTGCCGAAGCATGCTCTCCCACGTATAAATTTCAGTGTTAGATAGCTCATTTATCGAGGAAGGCTATATACAGTAGGTATATTCTATATAATTATCACGCTAAGAATGTTTGATGAATGAATTAAAAGAAACAGAGGAAAAGAACAGGAAAAATTAGGCGAAAGTGCGCAAAATTACGATTTCCGTGAAATTCCTTTTTTATGCGGGCGAAGCCGCGTAGAACGTCTAGTACAGTGGTTCCCAAACTTATTTATTCTACTGCTCACTTTGAAAAAAAAAAATTGTTTCAGCGCCCCCATTGTTTCAATTTAATATGCATCCAGATAAAATAAATCACCCCCCAAACCTTTACACATCACCCCCTTTTTTTCTGGGTTCCATCCTTTAGACCTTCAGCGCCCACAAGGGGGCGTTATCGCCCATTTTGGGAAATGCTGGTCTAGCACCTAATGTACTGCTCGTGCGCGAGCTCCGAGGAACTGTCAGAAATGTTGGGGGCGACAGCGCTGGTATTTCAATGGTAAAATGCAATTCGCAACCCCCTTAGCATTTGATCCCATGGCCATAAAGCCTCCTCAGCCCTCGCAAAGTTAATAGTTGGCACATTTATTTAAGAGGGCCCAAAAAATTAAACATTGTCCTTCTTTCTTCACGCTCACGCCCGTCTTTCATATGCCAGGTAAAAAAAGACGACGCGGAATCATCGCCAAGTTAGTTTTACTTGAATAAAATACGAACTATAATGATTGTGAAAAAAGTATTTTGAGAAAATTTAGGTTTTATCAATGCCTTTTTAGATAATATTCAAAAATATATATAGGAAATACAGCAAACTTCGAAAATCCAAGCAAAAATGTGTATAACACAAGGTTTTATGAAAAAAAGAAACTATCGAGCATTTTTTCAGTAAAAGTGTTTTCGTCTTGAGCATTTAATCTTCATGAACTGAAGTTACTTGTGTAAAAAAAATAGTTTTCTAGACCTTACAGATTTTGAGATCTAGGTTTAAGTATGTAGTCAAGTTGGGGTTAGGTGCATTCTTAAGAGTTACATTAGTGGGGCGCCTCTGCAGCAAACATATTATTTCTATTGAATCACTTTTGCTTAACGGCTACATTGATACGGAACCTTACGTACGCAAGTCCGACTCGCACTTGGTCTTTTTTTTTTCAAATCGAATCGACGATGAGTGAAATGACGCGGCGTATATATTATGTTAATCTCGATGGTGGGAAGTATGATTGTTTGAACCTTTACTATTTCGAAATATTCAAATAAGTTGAGTGATTGTTATGTACTTAGGAAAGTTGTATTATAGATCGTGACGTGTCTTCAATGTAAGTAACCAACTACTAGTTATGCTATCATAATATTGGATCCAACAAGAAACAAAAGTATAGAATAAACTCAACCTTCTATGCAAACTCTAATAACTTTTTTCTTTCTTCTTTGCTGAATAAAGAAGACTTATATGAAGACTAAGACGTCATCATCAAAATAACGATAACATTAAAAAAAATCTAATTGCAAGATGTTATCAAAAATATAGGAATACAATATGACAACAAAACAAACAATCTTAATCGTCTGAAAACAATTTTCCGCAATATCTTAAACAACAGCGACGATATCTCAACAAGCGTTTGACCACCAGACAATCAGCCTCGAATCGAGGACGAAATTCATAAAACGAAATGATTTTAAAAAATATATTCATTCGTCCGAGCTCATTTAAAATAAGAGAAATCGGACGCGAACAAAAAAGCGGAGACCTTTTCAGATTTTGTTCGAAAAAGGATGATCCCGCGATAAATATTGAAATATGGAATGTTCGTTGTTTTTTATATTTTTTAGTCGACCATAGATGTGTCATGAAGTAGATCCACAATGTATTGTAATTTAATTTATGTAATTTATTAACACGCTTTTTTATTGGGTTGTATGCAACGGAATCTCGGAACGGAAGCACGATTTTTACCTATCTTCAGCTGTAGTCTAATTAATAAGTTGAAATATTTTTGCATAATTTTTATTGTCTTTGCATCATATTTCACGGAATATGCTTTGCTCCTGTTGGCATCGTAGCGTAATGTTATGTAGCTTAAAGCTTATCCAACACAAAAAAATAATTTTGCAATTCGATAGCAGCTCCTAAGATCAGCACACCTAAACAAAAACGGAAGCCCTCAACTAAACAAAACATGCAGCTTTATAATAGGCTCTATTTAGTATAGAAGTTTAAATACAAGCTGCACCGGATTTTATTGGTATGCTATATTGTTGTACCTCCAGTAGATAAAATTCCACCAAAAACACTTCTTGTAAAATGATGCCGAGACGACCACATAAGTTTTACCCTAAAAAGATAATATTATGAGATCTCATGTAGAGCTAAGCTTCTGAATCTACACGGCCCTAACTCTACTTACCCTACATAAACATATTTTTATAAGTTGGTCCTTGTAAGTATTTATTTAAAGGGTCCCGTGTAAACTCTATTATGTCCTAATTCATAAAATTGGTGAAAGTCTCAAATAAATCTCCCCCCCTTGTAAAGGATGGGGAGAGAAAGTAATAAGTTTATGATTTTTTTTTGTTAGTTGTATACTAAACTTAGATTAAATACCAAATTTCAGCTTTCTAGCCCTTCAGGAAGTAGCCAAACATTTCGATGATCATCAGTCTGTCAGTGACGAAAACGGTGTATTTTAGATATTAATAAAAAAAGTATAAGAACTATTGAATTTAGACTTTGTATGTTTAATTATCATAATTTTGTACTTTTCGTAATATGACGTCACCTAGCCATTATATTATCTTTCATCGACATACCACAAAAAGATAGTGGGTATCTTCTAAGTAATTTCCTTGCCAACACTCCTGACGGAAAATTACATTCTTGCTTCATCTACAACATGATATCGATGTCGTCCTTTTAATTTCTCGTTAATGGCGTTTTGGACACGAGCTAACGGCCTCGTCCGCGCTACCGTGTGGTGACGGTCCCGCGGTGGGCATACGAAGGACATTATAATAAAAAACATGGACGATTTTAGTGACCGACATTAGTTCTTACTAGATGTTCCGCACGTCTCCGCCCACGTAAATAAGGAGAAACAATACGCATGTAGCCTATGTTCTCCTCCGTGGTCTTCTCTATAATAAGTGGGACATGTCACATGTGTCCCAAGAACCGATCCAGTAGTTCGTTAGATTATCGTGTACAAGCAAACAACCTTTCAGTTGTAAGTTGATGCAGGCAACTCCGTTGCGCCTTTATCACGCATAAACCATAATATATTATGTAGTCCGGGTTCCGTAGAACTTTTTTTTTTTTATTAAGTTACTATCAAGCTAAGTTTATGTTTGATGAGACGAACAACAATTTTATTTGCGAAAAATCTTGAAAGTGGTAGCTAACAGAGATAGAAAGGATTTAATACTTTGATTTGATGGTCCTAAAATATGGATTTTTCTATTTGTAGGACAATATTACTCTTAAATTATCCACTATTATCCTACCAATATACAAACAATCTGCTGGTTAGGGTTCCGTTTTAGAGGTCTATAATCAACAAAACTTGGTTAACTACGGAACTCTAAAACGGAACCCTAACCAGCTGATTTTTTATATATTGGTAAGTTAATAGTTACATATTTTAGGAGTAACATTATCCTACAAAATCCATATTAATAAATATAAGTAGGTACGCAAAGTTTTAAATTAATATTAGAGGTAGGTTTCGAAGATTTCGTTACATACATAATATAGCCGAAGTTTAAAAAACATGTTAAAAACTAATAATTTTTGTTAAGTTTTTTTTAAATGAAATAAGGGGCCAAACGAGCAAACGGGTCACCTGAAGGAAAGCAACTTCCGTCGTCCATGGACACTCGCAGCATCAGAAGAGCTGCCGGTGCGTTGCCGGCCTTTTAAGAGGTAATATGGTAATAGGGGAGGGTAGGGATGGGAAGGGAAGGGAATAGGGGAGGATAGGGAAGGGAATTGGGCCTCCGGTAAACTCACTCACTCGGCGAAACACAGCGCAAGCGCTGTTTCACGCCGGTTTTCTGTGAGAACGTGGTATTTCTCCAGTCGAGCCGGCCCATTCGTGCCGAAGCATGGCTCTCCCACGTAAAAGTCTCCTAATCTTTTGACTAAGATAAAGTATTGTCCTAGACGACGGCAAACACCAGGCTATCCCTCAGCTCGTTTCCCGATCACTTTTTGTACCACTTATATCATCTACCATTGAAATTCATAGTCGAGGAATGATCGATGACAGGCCAACAATGACCTTTTTTGTGATTCGGGTGCGGGCCGGGGTCACTGACTTCTTTTAGACAACCCTTCGCCTTTCGGATATATGTATGTTTTAAATATTTACTAGACTAAAGGCCTGTTTCACCACTTCCTTAAATTGACAGATGAAGTATAGAGAATCTGTCAAAGAAGCTGTGGATAGCCTATTCGGCACTTATCAGAAAGTGGTGAAACGGGCCCTAATTGGTGTTAATTTAACAATCACAGACAATTAAAAAATACGTCGGAAATTGTAAAATAATGTTTGAATTAGGTAACTAACAATTCTTTGAAAATTAGAAAATACCAAAGTACCTAGATACAGGCCCAACAGACAATATACTTACTAGGTTACAACTTACAGCTATGTTAAGTAGGTATAATTGGATGTTTAGTTAGTTTTAGTGTGGTTCTAGTTAGGGCTCCCACATAAAACTGCGAATTTGCTATAATATGAATTTTTTCTCAGATTTTTGCGATGCGGTTCGAATTCGCAGTTTTGTGTGCTTCTATTACAGTAAGTTGGTAGACATCCACACAGCTTTTATGCCAACAACATAAGGATCACCCACAGTAACTGGGAGGTAAAGTAACTCTGAACGGAAACGTCAAATTGCTTCGTTGAAAAATTTGTTTTGGTTTTGTATCAGCTTTTCATTCTCCTTTCACACTATTTGAAAGCTTGATCTCTCAGGTACTCATTATTTATGCACTTATAGTATGCGAGATCTTGCCCACCCTCGATTCCCCGTGATTCTTACCTACCATAAATTTATCTACTCTATTCAATAAGAAATATACAAAATATAAGTTTCTCGAACCGTAAGATTCAGTCATCATTTCAGATAAGTATAAATCTTGAACAAAAGCCAGAGGCAAATTATAAATTAGCGTATTTCGATTTAACTAAGAGATGTTCTATAAATATACAAAGGGGTACTACAATGTACCCTTATAAGTTAAATATATCGAGCTCGGCCCGATCTGACTTCACCCATACATATGAATTTTATGAATCGGGAATAGAGATGGTATGGAGTGGTATTGGTGCTTTAATTTTTGGTCCCATTTTTCGGCTGCTGATCATCGAATGGACCAATAAAATATTCTTAAATTTCCCTTGCCAGTTGCCTTGGACCGACAAGTTACTTTCGTACAATACTTTATTTAAATATTATGTAGGTAAGTAAGTTTTGCTTTTTTTCTCTCTACCTTTTTTAAAAATAGTTATATAAGACATCTTTGTTATATTGTAAAAATATTCTATCAAATATAAATTTATATTAAGTATACCGAAAAATTCATAAGAAAGTTGTTCAAAAAATGTTAATCATAAAACAAACAACAACTGTAACACTTGATTGAAAAAATAGCTTTGAATACGATAATTTTAATAATATTTACAAAAACAAATCTGTATAAATTAGGGTATATTATAGTGATAGTATCAATTACTACTAGTAATTTGCTAGTAGTAGGCACCCATTTTTTTAGTGAAAAACTGTAACAAACCCGCTCGTTGCATGCGTGCGCGCCGCTCGGCGAGCCCGCGGCGACGTGCATCGATTTATGCCGATACTCGATAATTAAAAACAATCCGCCATATTGCTTTTTGTCTCTTTTATTCCCGTTTTTGTGCGTCCCTCATTTGATTGTCTCTGTTTTGGACTTTTTTCGACGATGTTACTTAAAGCGCTCGTCGTTTTTTCCATTACGCGGCTATTCGCTCGTTCGTCTCGCATTGAGACGTTTAAATTTATAATTTTTATCGTTTACGGGACGCGCCCTTGTCCGGCTTTGTTCTTTGTGTTTCGCGACATCGGTCTTATGTTTTGGGACTTATTAGCAACTTTTTAATGGTTTTAGTACGTGCTTTACGTGCGTTGGTGTATGATTGAACCAATACAAGCCATAAGCTAGGTCCATGATTGCTCATGGGCCATGATTATTGATCAATGTCGACCGTGCCGTGCTGTGTGCGTCCTACAAACAGTTTCGCAATCATTGTAGAAATCATTGTTATTCATATTCCAGGATTTTAATAGTTTTGATGATAAATCCAAGATTTTGCTGTACTTATCTATATTTTCTGTATTTATTTGTCATTACAATCAAATCAAGAGACGTGATGAACCAAATCTATAGAGACAAAAATGGATAGATCTATAGAGATAAAAAGCCCAAAGAACACGAAACTACAAACTTCGGTGGCGATTGAACTTACAGTTTCCAAATCTGTAACTACTAATTTGATAATTTTCTGATCCATGTACTTACGTGTTAGCAAAACAGAAGTATTGGAAATAATAGTATATTTTTAATCGACTTCGTTTCGGCTGTGGATATCTTTTTGTGCAATTTGTTAAAAAAATATTATATCTACTAAATTGCAGTCATTAGTGACTTTAAGGTCATAAACTCTGTACTCTGACATTTTCCATTGTATAGTCACAAGTAATGGCCTTATTTGAAAGATAACGAACTACTATTGTGTGGAAGTCTATTTGATCCCAAAAAATCAATATTGACCCCAAACAAAAGGAAATTTTGCACTTTTAAAACTTTACACACAAAAAAAACTACGGGATAAAAATCCAGGTGCGGTAAAGGGTTGATGTTTCGTCTCTTTCTTTCACTATGTGAAGGTACTCCGTCTCGCTCTGTAACCCTTTCTAATGGGGTTTTTTGGGTCAAATCACGCTTTTTTCCTTTTGAATCGTTTTTTGAATCAGATATTGTATGACTCTTTTGTTGTTTGGAAGCTCGGAGTTAGTTCGCAAGTCGCACATTTAAAAACGAACTTCGAATAAAAAAATAAAAAATATTTAACTAAATTAATCTGATCACGTCTTAGATGTGATAAAAACTTTCGGCTGCCCTGAAAATATTGAAGTGCTCCGTAGGCGATGAAGAATAAGGCTGAACAGATTTTTTAATGTCTTAGTGGATGTGGCAAATTAAGTATCACCAAGTAACAGCCAATATTCGGGCAGGTTACAGAGTAATAAAATATTTGCTATAGGGAGCAAATATTTAAAATTTTCAAATTCAATAAACACAGACGACGACATTTAAATAATGGCCACAGCGAAACCTAGTGTAGCATATCAGCTATCTACAAAAATAAAAATGAATTTCAGTTTTGTTAGTCCCGCTAAAACTCAAGAATGGCTGTTAAGAAAATTTAGGAGTTAAGTGATACTAAGTTCACGGGCCAACAAGTTACAGACAGAGGTATAATATCGAAAAAGGATAGGCATATTTCGGTGCAATATAAGAGTGAAGCCAATTAGTTGAATAAAACCCACCTAAAGTCTAACGCTGCGTAGGCGCATTTAGCTCGAGTCCCAAATAAGAAGCCAAAGAAATAATTAAATGTATTTGTAATTGTGTAATATGCCCCGCCATCTCACGAACATCTGTTATTGTCAACACACCTGAGCTTAACACGATTCTTCCGTCTTCTTTACTCGCACACATATTGTTAGTGTGTGACAGAGATGGGAGGTGTAAATCGGTTCGGGCGAGATGTGGAAGTGACAAAAAACTCACGCTTCCTGTGTCTTTCGTATCATTTGGAAAAGGAATAATGTTTTTGTAGTATAAGCAAAAATGATATTTTTATATCTCCTAATTTTTAGTTAAACATTAAATGAAAGGAAAAGTCAGGGGTAAGAGAGTGGTGTAACTTCTCATAATCGAGCGTAGTCTCGCAGTCTCCCCTGCCCCCACAATTCCTCGGAGCTCGCGCGCGTAGTATGAATGTACTTGATTTCTACTGGAGGCTGCGATTTTTATGCAAAATGTTTTAAATTAAAATAATAACAAAGAAACGTTTTATTTAAAAATAATAAACGAAATATGAGTTTGAAATTCAAATGTTTGTAACGTGTATTAGTGTATGTATTAGTGTACAAAAGTACGTGGGTACTAGGAGTAGGGACTACAATTGCATTTTTTGGTTAAAACCTAATAGTTACAGAACTATTTATTTTCATATATTATACAGTATGTATTCGCAAGATACAGTAACTTTAATTATAGTATAGTATAACTTTAATTAATTATAGTAGTATAGTTTGTGCGTTTTAAGATGATATGGGTGACAGTTTTCATATTCCTTGCTACGGGTTTTTTCCCAGAAAACAAAAAAAAATCAAAATGTAATAAATTATATTCCATCTACAAAAACAAATGTTTCCTATAATTATAAATGGATAAAAATGAAAAGTTGCTAAATGCTAACTTATTAATATAAAATTATAAATATTAACTGCGAAATAGGAGTATAAAATTATTGTTACGAAAGCATTTGAAAAATATCAGATGCATGAAACGGAACTTATGTCAATAGAGATTAACGCTGTTGAATCGAAATCAAATCGATAAAAAAGGGCGTCCATCTTAAATCGCCGGCACCACTGAAATTTCAGTACGAAATCGATAATTTCGATTGCAATTCCTTTACGAAATGATTCGATATTTTTAAATTATCGATTAATTTTTGTTAGGTAACTTCCCTACTATTGTCAATTATAATGTGTCACGCATATCATCATAAAACGCACAAACTATAGTAGTATCGCTATTATAGGAATGTTTTATCTAACGCTGTGTCGTATACTACACTAGCTGTGGCGTTTTGACGTATTCCATACAATGTGGACTTTTTAACAATTTGAAAATAGAATGTTTTTAACTTAACCCTTCCATATTTGACAAAAAAGAGTTTTTATTTAGAACGCGACGCGGTTGGAATGAGAATTTATTTCTTTTGAATTTAGAAACAGTCAAAAATGGAAGCAACACTTTCTATACCCCGAAATATGGATTAAGAGATTAGAAATAACGGTGTGTTTTCTTTTATTCTTTACCACATGTTGGTTATAAAAAAGCATTCTAGCACTCGTTTGAGCGCACTACGTGAACTCTTTTTTTACTATGTTTATTGTCTCAACTCTAATTTGAATTAGATGTTGTCACGGACGTAAAAATATTTTTTTTACGTCCGTGGATGTTGTGCAACTTCGGACAGGGTTTCAATTACAACGTAGGAACTGTACATTAATACGCGGTACGCGGTAGTAATAATATTATCTATATACATCTATACATATAAATAAAATTGGAGTGTCTGTTTGTAATATTGCAAGAACCGTTTTTTTACTACGTATGCATTATGAATCTATATACGATACATACGCCAAAACAACATTTTTTACAATTTTTATCTGTATGTCTGTCTGTCTATCTGTCTGTTTGTTCCGGCTAATCTCTGAAACGGCTGGAGCTATTTTGCCGGGACTTTTTTTGGTAGATAGCTGATGTAGTAAGGTGTAACTTAGGCTACTTTTTAACCGACACCCAAAAAGGAGGAGGTTATATTTTACTTTTTTCATATTTGTTAGCGGACTATCCATCTTTGTTATTATACTATGTTAACGCGGACGAAGTCGCGGGCAACAGTTCTTTCTCGGGGCAACGTGAATCCCAATACCAAAACTGTATCAAACAGACAGACTGGGTAGTGGAAAAAATGTAAAATACAATTAAACCTATTTAATAAGTTTCTAAAAATATTTTCCCAAGCGGCAAATGACTGCGCAAAAAATCGGAACCCGGACTTAGGAATCGGTTAAAAGTTCCATTATGTTCTTCACTACAATGACATCAAATGTAACTTGCAGATGTTTTTTGCCTAACGTATCATTAGATTTTTATCTTTCATCTCAAAAATATCCGATAACTCCTTACAAAGATCCCGAAGAAAAAGGGTTAATTTAACAAAAAAGTGTGACAATGTAATATTTTGACAAAACTGCGGAGTCATGTTACATTTGGTTAAAAAACAGCTGATTTTTATTTTTTGTCAGTAAAACATTTTTTACGAAAGAAACAGTTTGATGGGAAAATTTTTAAAAATAATTTTGTAATTCACTCAACTTTATCACTACACTGCAGGTTAACAAAACAAAGAATATTTTAACATAAATCATTGCTGTGACACAGAACACAAAAATCCTTTGCGTTTAGGTTTTCGGATACAAAAAAAAAACAAAAATATTTCTAATTAAATCGCGAAAGCGGGACGCGCAAAAATGCGACGTGCCGGCCTTTATTAATTTTGAAAATTTTAAACAAAACTGACGTCTCATGGACAACTATGCGGCCGCGGCGGACCGAATTTTTGCGTGGAATTTCATGCCGGCGATGGATTTTTGTTATTGTTGACGAGAATAAATATTTTATTGCAATCGTAAAATATTTGATGCTTTGTTTTTGTTTGTAGACTTGTTATGATATTAATTTTTGAGGACATGATTTTTTTTAGAAATAGAACGGCTACTTAGACAAAACGAATTCAACATTTCAACATTATTTTTCCTAGTTATGTATCGAAACTAGAAAAGATAGCTACATTCATCTTTAATTATTATTGTAGTTGGTCTGTTAAAGAGGAACAAATTCCTTATCAGACGATAAGAGCGGTTAGTCGAGACCAGCTACCGAATAAATTTTGTTTTTCTATGAAAATGGCAGAAGATAAAGAAAAAAATAAAATAAATTGTCCAAAAACCCTAATTAAACATTAGAAACATGGTCGCACAGTACACGATATTATAACAAGAAAGTAAAACAGCAAACACCTTCGCTCGTTCGGCAGATGGCAGATATGACAAGTTTTTGTTAGCGGTAATTTTCAAAATATTCCCGCGTCAACTAAGACGCAATTATACCTATTTCGATCGTCCGCTTTTTCCTCCACATTGTTTGATAAATCGATTTTGAGAAGCGAACGCGAATTAAAAAGGTTATTTAAAATGTTTAGAATATTAGACTTATAATAATAATGCATGTTTCATTTGGAATCGACTTTAATGAACTTGCAGGCTTTCTTTTTGTAACCATCTGAAATCAGACAGCTGTTTACCATGAAATAATTTTAGCCAATATGAGCTGCCTTCATGTACTTGTCTGTCTACCCCATCAAGCCGGCCACATGCGGCCGCGAAAAAATTGAATATCTATTGTGTCTCGTTTCCTATGATCGAGGGATTAAAGAACTGTGGTTCTCTACTACGGATTTATTATGAGCAATAGTGGTTTCTATTCCCGTTTTACTGTCAGTGCGATGCTATATTGCTCCGTTACATTGCAGTGCGTAAAAGATTTGAACATTTTACATATTATGTCAAAGCTTTAAAAGTATGCCACACTCATAAAGTTCATATACCTACCGGAATAGAGCAACATTCTCGAGCTGTCAAACGAAACCAAAATTGGTTTTCATCTGTGTGAAAAATATGTGTACGTATACACTTACACAAGCATGAACATGAATTCAAAAAAAGAGTGCTGCTGTCACGCTGTGTTACTGATAGTAACATCTCTCTTGCTCAGGCCTTTGGTTCTCTATTCCGCTAGGTGTATTAACTTTATGGCCACACTGCTGTGTTTCGTCGTTGAACGCGATGTTATGACGCGACGACGGACAAGAGACAATGTAGAGAACGACGCGTCGCACTATCTTCGAATTGACCAATCACCATGCTCGAAATCTTCGCTCCGCTTCGCTGTCATTCCGCTGGAATAGCACTATTGGTCAATTCAGGCACTGCTAAGCTCCTCTCTGCTCTGCTCCGCGTCAGTGGAAACGCAATGTCCAACTACGCAATGCTTCGTAATGCAATGAAGCAATGTGGCTTCGCATTTCGCTCTGACTCGTTGGTTCGTTACCAACCTTACCAATGTCCTCCCTTAAGAAACGGCTCAACTTTTGTCTTCCCGCACCTCGCCGCAACACGTTATTCTGCCGATATCACAAGGCTACGCAACAAAACACAGCAATGTGGCTTTGCATTTCACTCTAACTTAATACCCCCCATCTCGGTTTCGGTGATGGTAGCCGGTTTCACTGAACTCAGGCCAGGTATGCAGGAGTAATTTGTATATTGCCCAAGTGTATGCGCAGTACATAAGAGCACTCTCTATTCCTTTACTCTCAGAACCCAGTGGGACAGAAAACCGACACGACTGGCGAGAGATCAGGCGCAGGACCGACTTTTTACATGCCCATCCGACGCATGGATCATCTTACTTGTCAGACAATCAGGTGATCAGCCTGCATTGTCCTAACCAAACTTGGAAATAACATGTTTCCAACGCGGGAATCGAACCCACGACCTCCGAGTCGAGAGCCACGCTCTTAACCACTGGACCACGGAGGCGTTTCACTCTAACTTATACTTCCATTAAACCAGGATCGAACCTAGGGTATAGGCTCAAGAAACGACACTACCCTACCCACTTGTATCTAGTTTAACCCAAATCTCTGGGCTAATTGAGACTTTCCGAACCGTTACAGTCAGACGTCTATTAATTTTGTACAAGCCAATTAGTCCAACACTGTCAAACACTAACTAACTCGTCCAGCTGAGATGAATAAAGTAAAGCCCAGTTGCTATGCACCTTTGAATAGATTGAATTGAAATGATGTTTTTTTTTTATTTTGTATAAATTTTTTTTTGATGAAAATGATCAAAAATTTCAATTGAATAATTTCTTATTTTCAAAAATTTTCACAAAGTCAAAAATATCCTGTTACGTACTGAATAATCTAAGTTGAGATTCTGAAGATTCAATTGTTTTGAAACCGCACAAAGAGATATGAAATGTTTAAAAAATAAATTAATAGCTGTAACCCTCCTGGGGTGCGCATGACCCACCTGCAGAATCTTCAATAAGGGCCCGACCCTTCGCCTTCGCCCTTCGCAAAAAAATGACAAAAAACGGGAAAGATGGCAAAGGTGTCTCATTTTGAACCAAGGTTAAGACCCATGGGAAAGAGTTAGGAATCGACGAAAGTTGATATCTTCCGCGTTTTTTGCGTAACTGTTTCGCGAATGTACCGTAAATAAGGGTGGAGGTACAATGTAAATAATAGAGAAGTAAGCAAAAATATTATTAGCCATGTTAGTTTCTGATAAATAATTTAAATTATTATACAGTTGGTTAATATGTTTGATTTTTATAAGAAAATTGATTTAAAATAATATGAACCATAAAAAAAACCCGCCAAGTGCGAGTTGGACTCGCCCATGAAGGGTTCCGCAGCAGCAATAAGGTTTATTTTTATGAAATTTAAAGATTTTTGATATTTTTATAATTCAGTTGATTTAATGGAAGTTAATTTAAGGTATTTTTGGCGTATAAAAAAAACTAATAGCTAGATCTCATTCAAACCAATTTTCGTTGGTAGTTTTTATAGTAATGTACATCATATATATTTTTTAGACTTATCATGCTACTTTAGAAATTAGAGGGGGGACACACATTTTACCACTTTGGAAGACTCTCTCTCGCAAACTATTCAGGTTAGAAAAAAATGATGTTAGAAACCAGTCAATATGATTTTTAAGACCTATCCATAGATACCCCACACGCATAGCTTAGATGAAAACTGTATGTTTTTCTTTATGTAGATGAAAAATGTAATGTAGTTCACAGACTACATCTACTTAACAAGTTTCGATAGTATAGCTCTTATAGTTTCGGAAAAGTGGCTGTGACATACGGACGGACAGACAGACAGACAGACATGACGAATCTATAAGGGTTCCGTTTTTTGCCATTTGGCTACGGAACCCTAAAAAGGAGAGTTCTTATAATATTAACCTAAGAAAACAATCACAAATAATCTTTGAGTAGATTACAGACTTGATAGTTTTCATAAAATTCATATTCAGAAAAAAATATTCAACGCATATATTTTGTAGTCATAACTTATTATGATATTTTTTTTTAAATAAGGGGGCAAACGAGTAAACGGGTCACCTGATGGAAAGCAACTTCCGTCGCCATGGGCGACCCGGCAAATAATCTTTGAGTAGATTACAGACTTGATAGTTTTCATAAAATTCATATTCAGAAAAAAATATTCAACGCATATATTTTGTAGTCATAACTTATTATGATTTTTTTTTTAAATAAGGGGGCAAACGAGTAAACGGGTCACCTGATGGAAAGCAACTTCCGTCGCCCATGGACACTCGCAGCATCAGAAGAGCTGCAGTTGCGTTGCCGGCCTTTTAAGAGGGAATAGGGGAGAGTAGGGATGGGAAGGGAATAGGGGAGGGTAGGAAAGGGAATAGGGTAGGGGATTAGGCCTCCGGTAAACTCACTCAATCGGCGAAACACAGCGCTAGCGCTGTTTCACGCTGGTTTTCTGTGAAAACGTGGAATTTCCCCGGTCGAGCCGGCCCATTCGTGCCGAAGCATAGCTCTCCCACGTATGAACATAAAACCAACCTAAAAACATCGCTTCATCTAAAATCTAAGGGAGATCGCAGACGACTGACTCGATCGTACAAAAAGTCTGTCGTCTGCGATCTCCCTTAATGTTGCATCTTGCGCAAGCGTCACTCTCAGTGTGCGACCCGCTTTATTTGAAGAATTGTAAAATTCACCCCTTTTAGGAAGTAACAGATGACGCCAGCGTGAGATAGTTCAGATTTAACAAAAAACCCTCTGATTTATAACTGTTTACCGTAATTTGAGATTTTTATAAATACATAACGTTTTTTCATATTTTTTTTATCACATTCAACTGTAATGGTTTATTTCCGTTTTAAGTTCCTTTACTTAGATAAGACTCTTTGTTAGTAATAATAAAAAATACTCTATGAATTATATACCTTTTCAGACTTTGCGGAATTAAAAATCTTGAATATAAAATATAGGTAAAAGTAAAAACTATTTTAAAATCGATTCCTAACTCTTTCTACCATTCAATAATTCATAATAATTCAAATCAAAATTTACTACAGTAGATATATAAAAAATTACAAAAGTGATTTTTTCACGTATTCATTTCCATTGCTGGGCAAAGGCCTTCTCCAATGACCCTACGAATAGAAAAAAATCCTAATAACAACTATTATAATCCGCTAGGGTCATTCTTTACAAATCTAAGAAAGACGAAACCAACGGGCAAGATGCCCATTTTTTTGGCACAATGACTTTTTTTACTTCCCAATCAGTATGCTATTGTCCATTTTGTCAAGTGCCCCATTTTGACCGCAAAAGGTCAAAAGTCGGGACTATTTGTAACAATGAGGTCAAATTTTGATTTTTTTGAGAATTTCTTAGTAACCCGATATTTGTGTGACCGTGGTCCACTTTGAAAGGGTTTCGCAATTTTTGTGTTAATTTTGTAAGGAGTTGTTAAGAATTTCTAAGAAATTATATACGAGAAATGGTAGGTAAGTTTTGTGATATATAAGTTTGGTTATTATTATACTTACATAATATTTTTTTTTATTAAATACTTACATAAGTATTTAAAAAAATATATCTAATTGTTGTCTGAATAATTTTATAGATAGCTATACTATAGCTTTACATATTATTAAGTGACATTGGACAGAGTGATAAGAAAAATAAATTTATAATTATTACAAAGCTCAATAATTATATTTTACAATTATTTTTTAGAGATGAGCTTAATTACGTAGTAACTATATTTTAAAAATGTGTGGCTGAGCTTAAATATATCTTAAAAATGTGTGACTGGCCTATGTTATTATTTAAACAATATGTTTTTTTACTTATAATTGTTCTTAAATTTTACCTAACAACAGTGTGTTGCTAAGTTAGACTCACAAATAAAAATTAAAAAAAATATAATCACCTACATTAAAAGAATTCGTCTTTTGTAATATCCACAAAAGAATAAAAGCGAAGATTTATTATAATATTATAATTTAAAGTAGATTAACCTTGGGACGTGGTCTTTTGGACCCCAACGTTCGTTTCCCACGAATCGCCCCATTTTAGGGTTATCTCGCGAACTTGAAAAGATTAAAAAGTGCTATCATTTTTTTGAATCCGCGTAAAAAAAGATATGACCCCATTTGATGAGGTCTCGAACTGTGAACCAAATTTAACCCCGTGTTTTTGTAATTCGATACGGGGTAAAAAAGACACCTTGGAAATTCGTGTGAAATTTTAAAGCGAGTACTTAATATTGGGTTAAGACGATTTTTGGAAGCGATCATTTTAATTTTCGATTGGTTCTAACACTTTCGCCGATCTGGATTATACTATAAAATTATAGTACTAAATTCTTATGTTGTGAGTATCCATTGGCGGTAGGTGCTTTTCAACAGGTGACTTGGACGGTGGACCTCACATGATCATTAATTAATATAATAATATCTATGGACCCTTCACACCACGTCAGTCTGGCCCCGTGCTAAGTACCTGAAGGACTTGTGTTACAAGTACCAGACAACCGAAATATATTTAATACTTTTATACTATACATATTATATCTATTTAAGATTTTTATTATATCATACACATAATTATTTAATACACATCCAGGCCCGGGAACAATGAAAACTTTATGTTCCGTCGGATTTTTTATTGCCACGGAAACTCTTTACACCTTATTTGCTTAGTAAAGCTAATATAATTGCAATCATGGTCTTTCAGGCAGAGGCAGACCACAAATGGCAGCGGCCAGCTACTATAGTCGTCGTACTTTGTAGTTTGTCATGTGCCAGACAAAGACAAGCAAACCCTGCACTGTATTCGCTGTATGAAAACATATTATAAATATATAAAAGAGTATGCTGCATGGTCTAATAAATATTTTTGTCTCGCCTTTCCCGTACCTAAATATCTCAAGTGCGCCACATTTCGATCTTATCACTATGAAAATAAGGTCTATATGTCGCACTTGTCGGCAATCAGCTAGTAAAGTAATACGCAACACTTTATAAAGTATTATATTAATGAAAACAACCTGAACCTGTCGGTGGAACAAGCTAGTTTATTAAAAACGATACAAAATTATGACTACATTGTTCATCCTGCTCGTGTAAAAAGCGATCATATCGTTTCTTAGTAAAAAGTACACAGTTAAAAATAATTTCCAACGTTTAATACAAAAATCGCAATAATTAACTTCGTTACAGACCAATAAATTACAATACGAGAAAGAAATGCAACTTGATACACACACCAGTGCACGCGAGATTGTGCCACGCACACATGCATGGATAGGGTTGTCGAGTTGAGTTTTTGGAATATTAATTATAGTCTTTTACTAATTGTTTCCATCGACTTTGTTCTTGTGGATTTCAAATTTGTGTATCTAAGATGTAACGCGCTAATATTTCTTGTATAAAAATCCTAAAATAGGATGTAAGTCCATCAATGTTATTATATCATAAAAAGATAAGCTTCTCATTCTGGACGAAACAAATTGTTCTACGAATATTTACAAGAGAAACTGATGCCACATTTAAGTGAAGTCGAAGATACCCTGACGTGTACTTCAAGTAATTATAAGTAAATTATATTTGATTAACTTAAACTAAGGGTTAGTTCACATAACAACGAGACGTTGTGAACTGTGATGCGTAATGCGATGCAATTCATCTCAGCCACTCAAAACTGAATTTTAATTGACTTGCTGCCTTTGGTGTTGGGTCCCTGTTTTAAATATTATGTCACTATACATAATTCTGATCTTGCTGTTACACATTATTATATCTATTTTATTATTACAATTTAGTAAAGTAATTGATTTGCACAGCCCTAGGCCGTCCGATCACAAATACATCGATATGATTTATTGTTAACACGGGCTACAATTCCGCTGTAGCCTGTACGCGCGCACACACACACACAGCTATTGGACACCAGATATTATCTCATGATACATTTATAGAAATAATTAACTTTTTAAATACACATATGCTGCTCTATATCAAGCTTTTGTCTATGCTTGTTAACTAGTAACCGAATCCCAAAAAGAAGAGGTAGTTAAAAGTTAAAAGTGCTTTGTAAATGGACTAAATTGAAATCCGAGATTAAAAACTGTTGCCGCAATATCGTTGCGCCTAAACTCCGTATTTTTTCTTGATAACAATTATCCTTTCTTAGGGACTATAATATTCTCTACAATCAGACAAGAGACACACCGATGATACATCTTTTCACCTAGCCGAGAGTAAAACGGCTAAGTAGAGAAAAAGTACCCACCAAGTATTATTATTACTATTTACAACATTAAATTAAAAAAATTAAAGTAACCGAAATTTATAAAATTACTAAAAAACGAGTTAAAGCGACAAATATAGCGATAAGTTAATAAAACTCTACATGCTCTGTACCGGACTATACACATATTATACAACTATACGACGCCCGAAACTTCTTTGCGCCAAAATACGTTTATCGCGCGGGAACCGTACATTTTTCCAGGATATAAAGTATCCTATGTCCTTTCCCGGGACTCAAAGTATCCCCATACCCAGCAAAATTGATTAAGCGGTTTGGGCGTAAAGAGGAAACTGACAGACACACTTTCGCATTTATAATATCAGTATATAGAACAATAAAAGACACCTTGTAATGACTAATGATCAATACGGAATCATATTTCCATGAAACGTACCGTGAAAATGTAATCTATATCAGAGATATGCAAATATGCATATGCAGCGCATGCTGGCCACCCACTGTATAACTGCTTAGTATGAAAAATAGAATAATTAGTTACCAGTAACTCCTACGACTTGTGCTAACAATGTATGGCCTCGTTTGGGAATCAGGATGTATAATGCTAGATTTTATATTAAAAAAAGTTATATTATGATATACGGCACTCAGAGATGAATATTATTTAACAAACTGTAATTAAATCATAAACCTGTAATGCTAATATATTATAAGTCTATGAATTAAATGAAGATTCTGACATAAGCAAGAGTTTGACTTAAAACAAAATTGAATTTTAAGTTAAATGTTAGTCTCTATAAAACTAGAAAACGGCGGAACCGATTTGACTGATTTTAGTCTTGAATTGTACGTGGAAGTTTAACAAAAGTTTATAATAGAAGGTTTATATTAGGAAGACGAAGTTGACCGGGTCATCTAGTAGATAGAATAAACTAAACAGATTAAGGGCCTGTTTCACCACTTTGTGATAAAGTACCGAATAGGCTATTCACAGATTTTTTTGCAGATTCTCCATACTTCATCTGTCAAAATAAGTGGTAGTCTATAGCCTATTCAGCACTTACCAGGAAGTGGTGAAACAGGCCCTAAATTAAATAAGGAATCTTTCAATTTTGAACTCAAATTATCTTCTGGATGAAAACTAGAATTATGTCTCAAGTTCCAGTGTTCATTGAGAACCAAAAATTAAACGAACAATATAACAAAAGAACCCTTAACCAAAGTACTAAGAAGGGTTCATCTCCACTAATAATATAAATACTAAAGTGTGTCTGTTGTAAGCTAATCTTGATATAGACCGGTTTAAAATCCGTTCAAAATCCCTTGTCTAATATCAGTACGACAAATAAACCTCACAAAAGTGGACATTTGAATCAAGTCAATGTTAGAATTTAAAATGTTTTTTTTTACTTATATAAATTTAGGGCAAACGAGCGAACGGGTCACCTTATGGAAAGTAATTACCGTCTCCTATGGACACTCGCAACATCAGAAGCGTTGCAGGAGCGTTGCTGGCCCTCCGAAAAGAGGAATACGCATCCTTCTAGATTCTAGAAGATTAACAGGTCGTATTGGTCCGGAAATACTGCTGGTGACAGTTCGTTCCAGAGGTATATTAATATATTTTATAATGAAGTAATAATAATATATTTTATTTACTAAATGTGGATTTAGTTAGTTGCAACTTGCAGATAGAAAAGAATGAAAATAAGATATCTTTTCTGAAGCGCATACGCAAATTCAGGTGTCAACATTTACTATTTTAGGTTACATTACTTGTACTATGTGTACATAATATTACATAATATCTTCCTTATTGAGTAGGTACTTACATATTATATTCTTCAGACTATTTTCATTTTTCAGACAGTTTCAATTACTGTAAAATATATAAATAAATGTAAACTAAGTTCAATATAAAATTATAACAACTGCGCACTTAAAAAAAATAGTCAAGTTAAAATTTTAAAGAGTTAAAACAGTAACTTTATGTTATTAAGTTTAACAGTAATAAATCTACAACTGTTGGGAAAAGCTGTCAAAAAGCCACTGAAGTTAGAAAATCTATTTAAATATTATACATGTTTTTGTCTGTCCGTCATATCTTTAAGCGCCTAAGCCGCTGAATCAATTTAGCTGAAATTTGGTATGAAGATACTTTAATTCGCCGAAATGGTTCCCGCGCGATAAACTAGTTATTCACCTAATAATCGACAAACTAATAATTAGTCATCTAGTAATATAGTAAGTAAATAAAATAAATAATAATAATAGCTCCCACACCGGTTTCGGTGACGGTGACCGGTTTCATTGAAGCCAGGCCAGCTACGCAGGAGTAATTTTATAGTGCCCAAGTGTGTGCGCAGTACACAAGAGCACTCTCTATTCCTTTACTCCCATGTCCCAGTGGGACGGAAGACCGACACGACCGGCGAGAGATCAGGCGCAGGACCGACTTTTTACATGCCCATCCGACGCATGGATCATCTTATTTGTCAGGCAATCAGGTGATCGCGGGAATCGAACCCACGACCTCCGAATCAAGAGCCGCGCTCTATATAATACCACTAGACCACAGAGGCGTTAAAAATATATAAAATAAATAGTTGCATTAACGCAATGCGCGATAAATAGTTATATAGAGACTAGAGATGCAGTGACTAATGGCGACAATTTCCCGCGCTTTTCGCGTCAGTTCATTGTTGCATTCCTGTTTCGTGCAATTTATTATTAGTTCTATTCGATACTGTAGTCGACAAAATGTCACCGGTTATTTTTGAGCACAAGGCACGCTTGTCTCCCGCTGATTTAAGACCGCGATTGTTGAGTTTGTGAGCAAAATTTGGCACAAACATCATTTACAATAAAATGGTTTTGATTTAGCTTGTAATTAAAACAATTGTGACTGTGTGCAGAAATACGTATAAATAACAAGATGACCTGGTAAACTTTGTTACATTCGTCCTAATACACACCTTCCCTGGACATCATCATGGATGTCTAGGGATTTGGCTGATTTTGGTCTTGAAATAATCATTTATTTCAATACCAACATCAGCCGAATCGGTTCAGCCGTTTTTGGGTTTTTGCGAGACTAACATTTGAATTCATTTTTATTTTTATAGATAACTCCCTTAGACCCTAACTAATACAAATAATAACAGAGCAAATTACTATATTACATATTATGCTGCCTTTTAAGGATTCCGTAGCCAAATAGTAAAAAACGTGGGAGAGCCATGCTTCGGCACGAATGGGCCGACTCGACTGGATAAATACCACGTTCTCACAGAAAACCGGCGTGAAACAGCGCTTGCGCTGTGTTTCGCCGAGTGAGTGAGTTTACCGGAGGCCCAATCCCCTAACCCCTACCCTATTCCCTTCCCTAACCTCAACTATTCCCTTCCCTTCCCTACCCTATTCCTTCTTAAAAGGCCGGCAACGCACTTGCAGCTCTTCTGATGCTGCGAGTGTCCATGGGCGACGGAAGTTGCTGTCCATCAGGTGACCCGTTTGCTCGTTTGCCCCCTTATTTAATTAAAAAAAAAAAGGTGCCCTTATTTTACTGACACTTTGGAAAAGTTTAGTAAACTGGTACTCTGCGTAATTTTTTTTAGTAAGAGGATATAATAGCACAATTCTGTCTACTCTGATAATAGGTAGGGGAAAAAGTCTTTCCACATTATAGTATGTATACAGTATCTGCGAGAGTAGCGTAAATTTGGTTAAAGCGTTTTCGATCCGGAAATTTTCATATAAAAAATGCACGTCGCTCTATTCGCCCTGTAACGGACAAAACTGATGCCATTTTTGAAAATGTAAAGCAAGATCGGCATATTAGTAGTTACAACTTAGCTGAAGAACTGATTGACTACAAAACGGTTTTGGCGCATTTTAAAAAAGCTGGGTACACAAAAAGGTTCGATATTTGGGTGCCTCATGAGCTCACTGAAAGAAACCTAATGAACCTTGTACTCATTTGTGATTCTATATCACGACGTAATGAAACCGAACCATTTTTGAAGAAGCTAGTGTTGAATAACTAGTGATGAAAAGTGGATCACATACGACAAGAAAGTGCGAAAAAGATCGTGGTCAAAGGCCGGTTAGGCTTTACGGACTGTGGCAAAACCCGGGTTAACTCGCAACATGGTGATGCGGTGTGTGTGGTGTGAGTTACAGTCAGGCAGGACCATCGATTCTGAACTGTACTGCGAACAACTGATGAGATTAAAGCAAAAAGTTGAGAGAAAGCGGCCGGAATTAATCAACAGAAGGGATGTGGGTTTTCACCATGATAACGCTAGACCTCACACATGTTTAGCCACTCAGCAAAAATTACGGGAGTTTGGCTGGGAGGTATTAATGCATCCGCAGTATAGTCCTGACCTTGCACCTTCAGATTTCGACCTGTTTCGGACGTTGCAGAATTCCTTAGGCAGTGTCAGGTTGACATCACAAGAGGACTGCCAAAACCACTTTGCTGCAGTTTTTTCATCAGAAGCCCTAAATTTTTTATAGCAATGGGATCATGTCTCTACCAACAAGATGGCAAAAAGTTATCGAACAAAATGGCACCAATATAATACTTCAGTCAATTGTAAATAAACTTTATAACAAAACCTTTAGATTTTTTAAATAAAATGCGAAGAAACTTTTACCCCAACTACTAGCTGTCCCGGCAAACCTTGTTTTGCCATATAAAGTAAATACATTTTATGGCAAAACAATTATATTTTATTTATCAAAGTGACTAAATAATAATAATAATGACAGCATGGCAACGTAAAATCGCTATCCCGTCGCTCAAACAATGGTCGCCTTTAGTCTCGAGTTGTAATAATTTACTACTATTTAATCAACAAATATAAAAAGAAGCCAGTAGCCGATTCTCAGACCTACTGAATATGCATAATATAAAATTTGGTAGAAATCAGTAAAGCCGTTTCGGAGCACGGTAACTAACATTGTGACACGAAAATTTTATATATAAGATATACTCAGATCCGTATTTAATCGCAACTTCATAAGATCTACATAATTTTAAAGCCATTTAAAATGACAATATATCATATTATTGTGACGAGACAAATGAAGAACGGTAATGATTTCTTTACAGGGATTTCTTGAATGTTATGAATAATTCTTAAGGCAAATAGGTCCCAAGCAAATACTTAATACACAAGATATAGTCATAAACAAGTTGGTACTTAAAAATACCTTCATTAAAAAAGTTAAGCTAAAAACCTCCCGCTCAACCAAAGATTTTCATTTAGTTTAAATGAGCAAAAACATGTCGTAAAAACATACACAGCCGAACATATAACCTCCTCCTTTTTAGAAGTCGGTTATAAAAAAATAGACAACATTATCGGACATGCAGTACGGAGGCACATAAATATATTATTGAATGAGACATTTTTCTTATCGATCCCCGAACATAATAAAGACATAAGTTTTAACAATGTAAAACAAAAACCCGTACTTCTGAATCTTCGAAGTTGACGAATAAGACAAGTAGAGATCCAAGCTGAAGTAATTAATTAGAGGTAAAATAATAATAGTAGGTAAATACATTATGAATATTATTTAAACTTTTATAAATAAACCAATTATTCAAAGGTAAATAGTATTTTTCATGATATTTATAAAAAGTAATCGATGCAAAATAATGACAAATCATAATTATTAACACAAAACTCATTGTAAGCATACAGGGTAAATGTTCCATAAACCGTCCCGGTCGAAGGTCGTTCCATTACTCCAGTTTCCATCTCAATATAATATCTCCGACCTCACATTTAACCCTAAACTAAAGACCCTTTCTTAAACTGTTTTTTGACAGAAAAAAAAACTACGCTCGCGCGTTCTTGCACCCGTCTCAGTATTCGTGGCCCAGCGGCTGCAGCGTGTAGTCGCTCTACATTACACGTACGATTCGAATTCCGAACCTCCAGGAGCGCGGGAGAACTCGATTGACAGCTGTCAAAATTGACATTAAAAATATATTCCTTTTTTTTTCGTTTTTCAAAAATATAGGCTAACATCTTTATTAGTATGCGCATCGTAATGTAGAGTCTTTGTTTTAAACCGCCCGATTTTTTAATTGTTTAATCGGCGAAACGGTACAAAATTTACATTTCTGTAAACATTTGATAATTTCGCGGTCGGATCGTGCGTGGTTTTTATGAATGTTTTTGCGCGGAGTGGGGGAAGGGTGGGGCCTCTGTTGACTCGTCCCTCTCCTATCGAGTATTTTGATTTAGTTTCCAACTCTTACGTAGTTGTGGCATTTTTTTCAGTCGCGTGTGTAAGGCGCGCGCGGCTGTCGTTTACTAACTTTAATTTTCTTTTCCGATTATTTTTTCCCTTCGAGTTTCCCGCGCTCTACATTTATTTTTTTCAGGCTTTAACAAAACCTGCAAAGACTTAAAAACTGTGTGTGAATTTTTGTGCGTGTTTAATTGGATTTTGTGATAAGAATTTGTGACTTTGTTGACATTTTTGTTTTGAGTTTGGATGTCTAATCAAAGGTAAGTTTTTATTAATCAAATTATTTACTAACAATTAAATTTTAAACTCTACCACTTTTATTCCTTATTTTAAAAGTTAAGTACGTCAACAAATTATTTTAAATGTTTTCTATTTTTAATTTTTTATTTCAGTTATTTTTTTACTTCTCATGTCAGCTAAAGAACTATCGCTTACTGTAATCTAATATAGATCTAAATCTAGGAAATGTTGGGTCAGAGGTCGTCTGGTTGAGAGATCACGACGGCTGTGAATTCAATCCCGACTCCTCTGTCATGATTATTGTTTCATTGATAAAATTATTACGATAAAGGAATTAAAATGTACATTTTTTTTGTAGTAATTATAGTCATATTTATGATTTGGATTCTATTTTTTTCGCGGTGGAATTATTGTTTTGTGTTAGTTTTTTTTTTAATATATGTAGAGTAGGAAAATGGTAAATAATTTTGTTAATCTTCAATTATTAACAATTGCTAATAATTCGAATGAAATTATATTAATCGTCTTATAAATTAACATATTTTTATTATTTAAATCAAATTAAGAAGTAAGTATGTAATATTTCAATTTTGAGTTTTGTCATAATTTTATTTTTATTTATTTATATCACAATATTTAAAAATAATAATCAAAACAACAGCTTTTATATTTTGTGGTTAAAAAAATTTAAAGTTTGCAACTTTTTCCCTTTTCATTTAAATTTATCTTAAAATAATTATTTATAATATCACTATTAGTTTAATTTCTGTATTTTTTATTTAAAAATTATGCTTTTATGACTGTTCTAATAAAACATTAACAGCTAACAACGAGAAAAGTTAACGAAAAGTTCCGTCATATTTTCGCGACCCAAGTTTACTTATTCTACACTTGATTTTTTTATAAAGAGTTTATTGTAAATTTATTAAGTTTATTATCAAAATATATTCAATAATTTCAAAGGACACTTTTTAAAATAATCAGGTTATATTAACATAATAATAAAAATATAAACTCCACAATTTAAAATTCTACTGTAAAACTCTACCTAGTTTATTTAGTACATATGTTCTTCCTAGTTAATATTCATAAACGCTTTACTAAAGTACAAAATAAAATAAGCAGCTGTAAGTTTAGTTTAATACGTTTTGTAAACAACTTAATATTTCCTTGTACATGAGATCCATTGCGATGAAAGTTTTGAAAAGTTTCACAAGGTAGCGTTCTGAGTTATTTCAGTAAGAACTACCTCTTCATTTTTATTAACCGACTTCCAAAAAACGAGGAGGTTATACAATGTGTAACAAAAATAAGTGATAATACTTTAGGGTGTGTACGTGTTCCTTATAGAGAGTTAACTGTGAAAGTAGCAGCGCTGAAAGAAGAAAATATTTTTTGACTTTTGTATGGGGAAACTCGTGACGCTCGGGCCCTTGCCCATACAAAAGTGAAAAAATTTTTCAACTTTCACAGTGAACTCTCTACAAGGAACACGTACACACCCTAAAGTATTATCACTTATTTTTGTAACACCCTGTATATTCGGCTGTGGATATTTTTTTGCTTAGTGCTTACTCTTAATTTTTTATTTATGTTATTCATTATTATTTGATTTATTACAACTATATACTTATAGTAAGTATATAGTAAATTTTTGAAGTAGATTCCAATACGTATTGCAAAATTTACGTTAATTTATTTTGTTGATCGACATAAAATATATTTTATGTTTTAACATCAGCTATTCTCATAAAGTTAACACATAAAGTAGGTAGTGAAAATTAAAAAAAATATAATTATCCATTACGTGTTAATGTGGAAAATATTTTCCTTACTTATATAGTAAATTATATAAAAAGAGATTAATAATAATTATTAAAAAAATTTTTCTTTGTTATGACTTATGAGTAAACTAAGAAACTAGATAGCTAATTTACATGAAATTATGTATTGATATTTTGTTACCGGAAAATGTACGGGTTTTTCGGGATTTTTCCGTGGATTCACGGAAAACATCTGTATTGACAAATTTTTACTTTATAAAGCAATGCTTTTTTATTTATTACAGGCAATTGTCTGAAACTAAATAAAAAATCGGCCAAGTCAGACTCGCGCACCAAGGGTTCCGTACCATTAGGTATCCGTACCATAGAGCGAAAGTAGGGAAAAAATTGTGTTTTTGTATGGAAGCCCACCTTATTTATTATATTTTAATTTTATTATCAAATATTAAAATACACATGATATAATTAAGGATTTTGTGAAAATTTCAAATATCTACATGTTGCCATTATGGATTACGAGCCAAAAAGGCCAAAAAAATCAAGTTTGTTGTATGAGAGTCCTCCTTAAATATTAATAACTTTATTTTGTTTTTAGTATTTGTTGTTATAGCGGCACCAGAAACATACAATCTGTGACAGAGGTCTAGCTATAGCGGTTCTTGAGATGCAGCCTGGAGACAGAGAGACAGACAACAGACGGACAGACATCGAAGTCTCAGTAATAGGGTCCCGTTTTTACCCTTTGGGTACGGAACCCTAAAAATAATCTAAGACTAGATGACGCGTGCAACTCCGTTTCGCCAAAAGTCGTTTATAGCTCGGGAACCGTACATTTTCCGGGACAAAAAGTATCCTATGTCCTTTTCCGGGACTCAAAGTAGCAGCTCCATGCCAAATTTCAGCAAAATCGGTTCAGCGGTTCGAGCGTGAAGAGGTAACAGACAGACAGACACACTTTCGCATTTATAATATTAGCATGGATCGTAATTAATAATATTATGTAGGTGCTAAAATGCTGCGTTTACCCTTGGGTGTAAAATGGTAAAATGATACAACCACGGTACAATGATCCTTATGATATCTCAATTGGCGGACACGCTGTCTAGGTTTTTGCGTTTACCTATTAGTGGTGCACCGTTATCATAATCACAAAATCTTCGATCACATAAGGTCGGGGTCCGTTCGGTCATCCATTCACCCGACCAGGATTTCGACCGGAAGCCCGCCTTATCAGCCGACCGGAGGTGACGTCACCGCACCGAACAATGTGAACGAACGTGATCGTTATAAAAATAAAGAAATATTCCTCCGTTTCCCCGTAAAACAATACGTTATACTTCCAACTCGGGCAATAAAACATAAATACGAAATTACACTGTGTATAACTTTTTTATTTTATCGTTTTGAGGCAAAGGCCTTTTGTTATTCGGCCGCGATGATGGATATTATAATATTCAAATACCCTCACGGCGCTAACTGGAAACACAATTGTAATTCAAAATGTATTTCCAATAAAAAACACATTTCCTAATTTACTCGGACTCGTGTAACGCGGCATTGTGGCAGAACAATGGTTTGACTCACGTCACGTGATTCATTCAAATCTTAAACGATCCTGATAAGAGTTCGAATTTTAAAATTGAACGCGTATTTTGTTTTTTTTTTTTTATTAAACACGATTCGAAGCAATGAAATCATTGGCTTCCTAGATGATATCTGTATTCGCCTTCGTATTATAAAATTCTTTGCTTGAGTATATTCTGACTAAATAATTTAAATTCATTATTATAGGAATACAAAGTAAGAAAAATATTTATATCTTGAACACACATCTTTCTTCTAAGATCCTAAGAACCACTTACTAAGTACATGATTCATGCTTATAAGAAAATTCTGTGTTAATTGGAATAAAGAGGTCCTATTAAATGTGATTTACACCGTAATAAAAGTACGCTATGATTATATTTGATTGTCTTTGAATTGGTTTCAATATTCATCTGATAGTGAGCTACATCCTTTAATAAAATATAAGCGAGCACTGAAAAATGCATGTACTTTTTATCCCACGAATTTGAATGTATTGCGTATATGCCCTATAGCTTGTAGCCTATAATAGCTATACTATTAATATTATAATGTCTAGTTTTCTTTGCAATAGGGAATATTAGGCAAGGGTCAGAGAAGAGGCCGCTACTAGCACAACCATTAAATAATCAGCACATAAAGTGAATAATCCGACCAAAATTGTCGGATTTTGGTCGGATTATATTTTACTGTATGTTGCACATTTCATATCAGAATATTCACAGAAACGTTGTTAAACGTCGAAAAAACTTTTTATGTACTGTCTTTGCTGGTAATTACTCTAACGTGAAAACATTGCAAAAGTATTTGTGAAAACTAAAATATAAAATAATCATAGACAAAACTGCGGGGCTAAAATAAGAGAGGAGAATAGGGCTTTGGAGAATTATAACATAATTCATTTCTTTTAAATCGCAAAATGGTCATTGCTTGTAAATGGCTTACAATTAATATGTCTAGTAATTCGCACAATTCGTACGGTACTAATTTGACATTCGTCAGTTTGACAGTTTTGACAATTCATTCGCTGAATTGATTTGAGAGGAATTGCAAAATATGACCATTTAGCCCCGCTGATTGAAAGATCAACGCATATTCTAAAGTCTAAACCCAACTTTAAATTTTGCACACGACGTGTTCCTCTTATAAATTGTAATTATGGTGACTTCAAGAGTTTCCCAAAGACAAAGAAAGGGTTTCCCGAAATGACAACCCTAACGGAATAATTAATTACAGTTCGTATTTATTTTTAATATTAATCTAATACGAATAATTTATTTCTATTTTCTGTCTATCTCCAAAATCTAAACAACAAAAATTGATTGAAAAATTGTTATAAACCACGCTATAGTACAAATAATTATTGCAGTCGCATATTAAGCAAATGGGTCACCCTGAAATTATCTACGTTCTGGTAAATGATGTCCATATCAGGTAGTTTTTATTATTTGCAGATATCAAGACGTCTATCCGTCAGTCAGTAGCGTAGTTTGATTGTCATTTACAATCGCAAATTGGCAGTTTATTCCGCTGAATATGTCTTTATTACATTTTCTTTTCGTTTGTTTTTTTTATATCCAAGATAAACTTAGTTTTAGTAAGCCGTTATTACTTGCGTGAATTTTTACAACCCTTGCTGTACACTGCGGGCTTAATTTAAATTCTTTTTAAATGTTTCATAGTTTTTCAACCACTGTAGTATAACATAAAAACTTCATTACATAACTAAGTAAAAAGTATAAAGCAATGTAAACATAATAAATGCGTTTAAATTTAAATTAAAAATGTATTACAAGTAAATATATATTTGTAGAGATTAAGATAGAGCTGTATTAATCGCTATTTCGCGTGCACAGACCGCGTAGATGTAAGAATCATAGATAAAACTTATTTTTTTTTAATATTATCCGCCAATAAACATTTAACTGCAAAAAAGTAATTTAAATCTCCAGAACACTTAGACCCCACATTTAGTACTTACATAATTTCGCTAACAAATTATGTGTCATGTTTGAAAATTACACTTTAACATCATAAAATTAAGAACAAAAGATGTTGTAACAATTATTATAAACACGTTGCAAAATTCATTTTTCCATCTCAACAATATTCTCCTTTCTTATAACACATGCAATTGTCATTAACCAATTAGCGAGCCGTTTTGAGCCCTTGCCCACTGAGATAAGATCCAATTCAGGTTATAAATTAATTCAGGACATTCAGCTGCTCCTCCGGTGTTAGATGAAACTGTACTTTGAATTAACGGACAAGGGTTGAATTTCCCTCGAATCGCACAAATGAATGATACTAAAGATGAAATGCGAAATGGATTATTTTTTTAAAAATGGAATTAAGCAGAGACAATACCGTTCATTGTTTTAAAGATGGCGACCGTTCGAATACGCGATTATTACGGACGTATGATAATTTTATTAATGCAGAATAATCAATGGAATACGTCGTTGTAATTATTGTTAAATGTATTTTTGTAGTCTCTTTATATCTTGGACATGGTTTTACTCTTTTGAAATACGCTGCAAAACCTAAACTCAACCTTTAAAACCAGCGCTCACTTTCTGAGGTTTCATATTAAGAGTCCGGGTGCCATCCAATGATGAAAAACTCAAAGCAGATAATATGTTACTACCGCGCGCGTTGGGAAGATTCAAATACGGCCCAATTGGGCCGTTTGTTATTTAGTCTGCATCGAGCGCAGTCACGAACGTGCCGCGTCTTGTCTTACCTAAATAAATTGAAAATGACATCGTGCGTGTTTCGAAAATGTACCAATTATGACTCGAAAGTAAACAAAACACATGGAATCTCTTACCACATGTCTTGATTGCAATAAATACCTCGATTATTTACATTTTCAATTATTTTTCGAACAATCTGGAAAAAGTAGGGGCATGATAAGTCTAAAAAAAATATATGATGCATTACTACAAAAACTACCAACGAAAATTGGTTCGAACGAGATCTAGCCAGTAGTTTTTTTTACACGTCATAAATGGTAAACCTTAATTTAACTTTCATTAAATCAACTAAAATATGAAAATAAATTAAAAACTGTAGCGAGTAGGCAACACAGTCGGGTGACGGTTGCTAGGCGACGGACTGTGAGGGATCGGAACTTAGTTCTTGGCGATATTGTATGTTTTGTAACCATTTCTAATTTACACTTTGTGGATTCTGTGGTAATAAAACGATTGCACTGCATTACAAAACCTTTTAATTTCATAAAAATAAACCTTATTGCTGCTGCGGAACCCTTCATGGGCGAGTCCAACTCGCACTTGGCCGGTTTTATTCTATTATTTGGCACAGATAAGAAGTAGACCACGTGAAGGATCATAGGCTATTTTTTGTGGTATGGAGGTACTTTGAGGCCCGGGAAAGGACATAGGATACTTTTTATCCCGGAAAAATATACGGTTCCTGCACGCTGAACGAATTTTGACGCAACGTAGGCATCATCTAGTTTAATCATAAAAGCAATTTATTCAAATTCCTGATTCATCCAACACTTTATTGTGAATTTTGTGAATCAAAAGGCAGGAAATCCATAACACTTGTACGGAAGCTTCATCATAACGTTCACCGTTACAACAATCACCTCCGAATCTTCAATCAGCGGAATAAACGCGACTTCCGAATCGAATTGCGCCATGATTTCTATAAATTGGGGAGAAATCCCTTGTTTCGTTTATTTTCTTTTTGGATTCAAAAAAATAACAGATATTTTTCTTAAACGAATTTTCACTTGGTGTTATAAATTTTCTATTAGAGAATTGTTATCAAGCCAAATTACTGTTGTAATTTTAAAACCAACAGATTTTTTTTTTCTAAAGCATGAATTTCGTGGTAATTTTGGAGTTGTCATTAATGTAAGTAATGAACTCACGTAACTACGAAAACATATTATTAAGTTCCTACCTCTTTTACCGGATAAGACATTTATTACTTTCAAATAATATTTAGCATCTAAGTGTTTAAATACATCAATCACCATGCCGAAGTTCCGCGGCGGAAGTTCGGCATAATTCCGCCTGCAATGTATTTTAAATTACCGATGACACACTATGCCTAAATTACGTCGCGTTAAATTGTATGCGTTTGACATTGCTGACAAATGCAATTTCTGCCGAGAAACTTCGGCATAGTATGTTTAGACACGAAAACGTAAAGCTTTTCAGTTATTGCCAAAGTCTTACACACTTCGAAAAAAAAACGGTAGAACTTCAAACACAAAAAAGAAATTTCCGATTCACTGACGACTACAGTTCGACAAGGCTTTATTTGAACGTGGGTGACATTGACGGGAGCGCTGCTGGTAAAGGAGAACTGTCAAACGCATGTCAAAAATTACGTTTTTCTATGATAGAAGCGTTTAGTTCCTTTTCTCGCCACGTTCAAATAAAGCCTTGTCGAACTGTATAATATAACTATAACAGCTGAAAGCTAAAAAACAAACTAAGTATACTTACATTTAATTATAAACGAAGGCCATCTATCAAATTTTTAAATAATTTAAACTAGTCCAATTTGACAGTATTGTATGACCTCGCCAGGTTTTGTAACCGTAATTACTGACAACTTTTGAATATTAAATAACTTTTCTAATAGTTACTGTGTGGTATGAAAGAATTCAGTGCTACCAACTTAATGAAATGTCTTGATAGATTAGATTTTAAAGAGCACTAAACTTATTTTGACCACTTATGAAAGAAATTGAAGAGCATGGAAGAGAATTTTAATTTTTAAATAATTGTAATAGTGATTCATAATACCTAAATAAAAAGTACTAATTATATAATAATTTAAAAAACAGATGCAATTCTGCCAACATAACAAAAAATTTGAAAACTGAGTAAACAGAAACAATTCTACCAACATAAAAACTCGAAAACTGAGTGAGACAATGGATTGCATTTAGTAGATTAATATGACGTGACAGACTTCCAGAAAGCTGAATAGTAATTTAAATAGAGCGATCTCTCAATTGAGGTTAATTCTCGTGTTTAAGGAATATGTAGAGTTTAATTACACTTGTGAAATAAGGGAACGGTTTTTTGTCTTAGTTTCATGATGGATGGAATTGATGGAATGATGAATCATTTTGTCGATGAGACTTCTACGTACTATCACTGATTCATAGGTGGACAAACTTTTTTAATTTAGTCGAGTTATGGATAGTCGATGTTAATTGTGATTTGTCGGCTGGACCTTTCATAGCCTGACCAGATAACAAGGTTCCGCTATTTGCCTATGAATATCATAATATATGAAATCGACTTTCTGAAAAAAGGCGCTGACGTATTGACGTATTACAGGAAGTGGAATGGCCATAAAGTTAATATACCTAGCGGAATAGAGCAACAATCTCGAGCTGTCAAGCGAAACCGAAATTGATTTACATATGTGTGTAAAAATGTGTGTATACACACAAGCATCTTTCTTAGAGATTAAATTGACAACGTGCCGATAAGTGCCGACTGGACTTCAAAAAAGAGTCCTGCTGTCATGTATCACTCGTCTCTATTTACCACGCAGTGTTACTGATAGTGACATCTCGCTTGCTCAGACCTTTGTTTCTCTATTCCACTAGGTTGTACCGCTTCCGCTTCGGACTTCTCATATTGGCATTTCAAAGAAAAGCATCCTTAATAAAGATTAATTATTACTGACCAAACTGGATGTTGCCAGCGAACATACTTGTAGATTAATATTAACTTCAAAGTAGCGCAGAATAGCCATAAATTCGTTGACGCAAAAACTCAGTAGCGAAAATGTAGAGCTACCTACAGACACTACAAATTTTAGCACAAGAAAAACTATTAAATATTCTTTTCCAGAAACAAAAATATCTCCATGCATAATTATGACAGACACACTTTCGTATTTATAACATTAAAACGATAGATACATTATACATAAGAACTTAGACTAGGAAGTATAATTTTAATTATTGCAAAAATCAATCAAACTTCATATGCTGTCAAAGTTATTTGGAACGAGCACGCTTGGCTATTCAACACCGTGATTTCTCCACCTGAAAGAAAAGAAAAAAACGCATCACTAAACCGTCAGAGATGTGCGCCTGCGCATCTGACGCATTCAAAGCCATCAATAACAGTTCATATTCAAATTTCTGTTATGAAAATAGGATGAATGGTTATTTTTCGTTCCCAGTATTCGTCGTCACTTGATATACGACACGCGCAGGAAATAAGACGAATGCCATATAATTTGTTCATTAAAGTGTTGTGGCAGCGGCTTAAGTAACTCTGTTAAAACAAGAGATCATTGTAAAACTGTACGAAGAATTTGTATGTTGTAATTAAACTAGTAACGATAGCTGCAGCCGTGGGTGCCAAAAAAAAGCAAATTTTAAATAATAGTTTATTAATTATAACTTTTACATTAATTAAAATTAAAATTACTAATTACGAATTACAAACTAAGAGTGATTCCCTACTGAAGTGGAGTAAAAGAATGAGGTCCTCCGTTGGTCGCACGATGGTGGTGGCCGCTTCTGCTGACTTGGATATTCCCTCGAATTGATGTTGAAATCTTGCACCGTGTGCGATACAGCGCGGTAAAGCTGTGTGCACACTTGGGTTTCTGAATATTAAAATAAAGGTGTGGATACACTTATATTGAGGTGTATCGTAGTTAGGATGGTGTAACACCTCCCCCCGTAGAACAGCGCCTGTTGAAGACTGTTGTCGTAAACTGCGCTGGAGGATGATCAGGATCTATTCTTCTAGGTCGAGCGTAGACAGCTGGCATCTCTATCTTGCTATTGTCATTCGGTTTTGATGTTTCAGCCAAGGATCTGGTATATCTCTTCCATAAGTACACGCTAGTGAGGGCGCATGCACTTAATAGTATCAATGCATACATAGGTATCGTAGTGTGATAGATACCGTAGTTGTCTTCATTTTTCAGTTTTATAGGTTGCTGCATGGAGATTCTTGTATTGATTTCTTGTAGATTTTTCAGGCTTACTGAGTTTAATGTAAGAGTAGCCTGTGAGTCTTCTTCAGTAGTCGTGTAGTTGGGCATATTCAGTAGCTTGAGCGCCTGGCCTTTTAGACGATCCTTGGAGTTCGAAATGGTAAATTCTGGGGCCTCCATAAAACATTGCTTAGGGATGATGACAAGATAGCTGCCTTGGAGAGTCTCGTACTGGTGACGTTCGCAGAACATGTGGACTTTTGTTGGCTCAGGAAAACTGACAGTGTAGTGCTTCTCATCCGATTCTTCAAATGCTGCATGGCTCAGGGTAACAGTGATGGGCTTGCACGAAGGGCTTCGCTCCTGGGTTGATATTAGTCGCTGCACGCAGTCCTCTGGCTGGTTGAGAGGGTTCGGCTGTTCCTTACATATATGCCACTTGTTGGCCTTCGGGCATTCTGCCTCTATGTACCTGAATTCTTTCTCATGGATAACTAGGAATGGAAAGGTGGGTTTGAGGATCTCATGGTGCTTATTAGGAACTATAGATAACTTATATAAAGTAAATATCTTAGCTAGAAATATTGGAAATTTAAAAACTAAAACTATTTCATTACCCACATAAAAGGAGCCTACTCTAATTATATCATAGTATTCTCTTACATCTAAATTAATAATACGCTCACTGCCGTACAATGATGACAGTTTGCTTAAAATAGAGCGTATGTTAGCTAGATCTAAAGCTGAATGATGTAAAGTGGAAGTTTTAATAAATGCTAAAATATTCTGCAACTTAATTATTTCCTGTGAAATGGAATCTACATTGTCACTCAATATTAAGAGTATTTGAGTGAGACGAGTATATTTCACTAAACTGAAATTCTGCTTTAAATTGTTATCATTAATTTTATTAACCATATTCATCATTTTATTCTGATTTTCTTTAATAATTTCTATAATTTTTGAATACTGAACTGTCCAATTTTTAGATAAGCTAATATGACTGTTTAATTCATTTATCAAATTATTTTCGTTTTCCTGCAAATTTTTAATAGCTTCATTGTAATGAATAGCATCAGTATAATCTAAGTTACCAGTGACACTTTTGATTACTGAGCCAAGACCATCAATAAGGCCTCTTTTCGCACGGTTGGACACAAATGTCTCTAGCTGATTTAAAACACCAGTAAGCTTATTTTTAAGGTATGCTATATGGGGTTCTAGAAAAAAATTAGTTTTATTCTGAAATTCTTGAGTAAAGGAATCTAATTGAATATCGATAGACTTAATTTGATACTCTAATTCTTTAAGATTAATTTTATTTAAAAAGGTATGATGATGGGAAATGATCCTAGTGGATCCTAATTTAAAAGGTAAAATTCCAGGTCCGTCGTTTAGGCTTTCAAGTTTTATCTCTTGTGCTCGGACGACGCTCAGGAGAAGAAAGAGGGTCAGCAGTTTCCTGTAATAATTGCGCCGATTTAGGTACTCTTTTGAGTCTATTTTTGGCGATTGGGTTTCGTTTTTTCCTCGTATATATATGAATAGGTAAGTCAGCCATAACTACATCATGGGTATAACGTGGGGCTAGTTTCTGTCGTGAAGCTGTTGGATTGTGGATAAAAACTGTCTGTTCAGGTAAGTAATTAATGTCAGGTTCCCTATTTTTATTTCGGTTTTCTATCATATTTTCTCGAGAGTCATTAGATATTGAGATATTTAATATAGGTTCCTCGTGGCTAGTATGTACAGTAGCTGTCCTTGAAGAGGTTGCACTAGCAGTAGCTGTCCTTGAAGAGGATATGCTGGCAGTTGCGGTCCTTGAAGAGGACACACTATTCGTTATTGTCCTAGATTCATCTTCTGGATCGTGAGATCCTTCTGAAACATTTACTACAATAGAGTTCGTTTCATCATTATGCAATTCAATTCTGGAAAGTGCATCGGCATTAGTATTAATTTTTCCCTGCTTGTATACTACAGTAAAATCGTATTCTGAAAGCTTAAGACGCCATCTCGTAAGACGCGAGCTGGGTTCCTTTAGGTTCATGATCCATTGTAACGGTTTGTGATCAGTGATGATTTTGAATTTACGGCCGAATAAATAAGGTCTGAAGTATTTAGTAGCCCAAACTATTGCAAGCAATTCCTTTTCTATTGTACTATAATTACATTCACTGGAGTTAAGGGTTCTGGAGGCATAAGCTATTGGTTTATCTGAACCTACTGTTCCTTGCGACAAAATTGCACCAATAGCAACATTTGACGCATCGGTAGTGAGAATAAAATCTTTGGAAAAATCTGGATACTGTAAAATGGGATCGTTTGTCAAGAGGGTTTTGCAATGTTCAAAGCATTCTGTATAGGCTTTATCAAAAGTAATTTTGGAACCTTTTTTAAGACATTGAGTAAGTGGTTTTGTTATACGTGCAAAATCCGGAATGAACTTTCTGTAATAGCCTATTAATCCTAGGAAACGTTTAATTTCGGTTGTGGTTTTCGGAAGTGGATAATTTTGAATAGCATGAATTTTATTAGGGTTTGGCTTAACACTCTCATTACTTATTATATGGCCTAAAAATTCTGTTTCAAGTTTCAGAAATTCCGAATTATCTAGCTGAATTTTGAAATTAGATGAACGTAATTTATCAAAAACTTTTCTTAAATTTATAATATGCTCCTGAAGGGAGGTACTGAAGACTACAATATGATCTAGATATACTACACATATTTTATTTTGCAATTCGTCTAGGACATTGTCCATGACACGCTGGAAAGTTGCAGGTGAGTTTTTCAAACCCATAGGCATACGTAAAAATTCATAATGGCCGTTTTCAACATTGAACGCGGTTTTGTGAATATCCTGGGGGTCCATTTCAACCTGATATAACCCACTAGCTAAGTCTAAAGTAGTGAAGTATTGGCATTTTCCTAGCTTATCTAGTATGTCAGATATATTGGGAATGGGGTATTTATCATTTATGGTTTTTTCGTTGACCTTCCTGAAATCTATTACAAGACGCCACTTAACTTTGCCAGAAGCATCTGCCTTCTTAGGCACTACCCAGATTGGAGAGCTCCAAGCAGAATTGGATGGCCTAATTATATTTTGTTCTAGCATTTTTTTAATCTGGTCTCTTACTTCTTGCCTATGAACATAAGGATACCTATAAGTTTTTGTATGAACTGGAATTTCATCGGTAGTCTGAATTTTATGTTTTATTTTATTTGTAAATGTTAAAGACTCGCCCTCAAGATAAAATATGTCCGAATAATTAATACATAAATTTATTAAATTTGCACGTTCCTCTGAATTTAAGTGATCTGTTCGTAAGCGAGATATGACTTCTTTTGCGCGTTCAGATATGGTTTCTGGCTGGCTCTCAACATTATAGAGTTCTGCTTCTACTGGTTTATTCATAGAAAATATAATGTCATTATGCGTAGGATTGGTTATTTCAACCCATCCTCGATTATTAATTACTTTCGTTAAACATTCGGTAATGTAACAGTTACAAATTACTTGCTTTTCAATTAAAACATCGCCATTTAAAGAGTTGATAGGTAATCTAACTAATTTTGATGAGTTAGCCGGAATAATCTCCTCGTATAAATTTGCGTTACGTGAGTCATACATATGAATTGGAATTGTAGCGTTACGGGTAATTAATTTTTTATTTTTCAGATCTATATTTGATCCAAAGACATCCAATAAATCAAAGCCTATTAAACCGTCAAAGTAGTTATGAAATTTATATACGAATAATGTTAAATCGCCCTTATCTCGAAATTCCGGAAAACAAGGTAAAGTGATAGAATAATTATTTCTACTGGTAGCGTGCACATTTGTAACTTCGAAAGGATCATAATTTAATGGTATATGGCTAAAATACTTTTGTACAGCTTCAGGGCTAATAAAAGACTGATTAGCGCCTGTGTCTATTAAAAACTTAAGGGGTGGATCGGATATCTGAATATAACCTAATTGTCTCTGAATATGAAAATTAACTTCTATTTTGGCTTTTCTAATTTCGGGGCCTGATGAAAATTTACATCGTCAGCAGTATTTTGGTTTTCAATTTCAGTCACTTGCACTGTTTCAGGGTAAGGATCATGATTTTCATAGTAGTCAGTTTGTTCGCATGTCAAATAATTTTGGTCATGGTCAGAATAGTAACAGTCTTGGTCGTAATACTCGTATAAGTCATTATATTCATTGTCAAATTCGTTATAATTCATTTCACGCGATTTCAAATAATTAGTTGGTGGGGGATTGCCGGATTTACGCCAATCGTGTCCACTAAGGGTTGGTGGCAAAACTCTCGGAACAAAATGACTAACGCCACTCATGGGACGGGGCTGATTATGATGATTAAAATTATTATTATAATTTTGATGCATGAAAGGCCTATTTATTCTGAACATATTACTTTGGGGGTTGTAATTTGGGGGTACGGCACGCATTATTTGCTGCGTACGTGTGGGACCACGTTGCTGTTGCATTTGGGGATGGTAATTTAATTTTGAAGGACCCTGAAAATTATTCACAAATTGTCGCGGAAAATTAGACGTATTTAAATTAAATGGTTTAGGAACAAAATTATTGAGAGGCAAATTCTGACTATGCTGGTTTGAATTATTAATTTCCTTTTTGCTCGAATGACTGCTATCATTTCTATGTTGCATGTATAATGCATTTAATTCCTCCTGTACATATTGTAATGCTTTTTCCATAGATTCCGGTCGCATACACCTAATCCTATAACCTAAGGGGTCTTTAAGGCCTCGCAAATAAGCTTGCAGTGTTAATTTTTGATATAATGTGCGCTTAGCCGCAATAGTAGTACTGACAGTTTCATGCAAAGAAATATATGTCATAATCGTGCTAAAAAGATTTTGGCAACGCTCATAAAATTCCTGTGGTGTACTGGAACCCTGGATCTGCATCGAAAGGTCACTATAGAGTGCTGTCTCGTCACGGTGGTCAGCAAAATTATTTATGAGAGCATTTTTTATGCCCTGCCAAGTTTCTGGTATGCCACTTGCATTTATTAATCTAGCTGCGGGACCAGTGATCTTATTTAAAATACCATTAAGTAGAGCTAAATTACCTAAATTATGTTCTGGCTGGGTGCCTAGGTGAGTTAAAACTATTTGATCGCAAAGATTAATAAAACGATTTAAAACGTGAGGGTTCCCGTCAAATTCGGGTAACATCCTCATTGATTTATAAATGTTATCTAATTCGTATTGAGACATATTTTCTGAAAAATCCCTGTTCTCGTCAAAAGCACTATTCCTACTAGAACTACGTTCACTTAACCTACTATTACTATTTTCTCTTGGATGAAAAATTTTGAAATACTACTTAAATTAAATTTTTAACCAAAATAACTTTAATTAAAAAGAAAATGTATCTAATCCTATTATTCACACAAAAATTATGCGATTTAATTTTTATGTAACGAATAAACCTACCTAATCCTATAATTAACACAAAAATTAAACGATTTAATTTCTGTCAAAAGAATAAATCTACCTAATTCTAAAATTAACACAAAAATTATGCAATATAATTTTTATGGTATAAGGAATACTTATATTTAATAGGAAACTTATGGATAGGTTTGGTAAGGAACTTGAAAGATTCAAGGTACTTACATTTGCATTTTTCTCAGCCGAATCAATGTCTGGATTCCCCGTAGGCTGCAACCGTAGGTTCTTCTACCACACGGGTGGTACGCGTCGCGATGATGATTATCCCGAATTTCGCGAACCAGCCCGCGAATAGATCCACAAGACTGCGCCAGTAACGATAGCTGCAGCCGTGGGTGCCAAAAAAAAGCAAATTTTAAATAATAGTTTATTAATTATAACTTTTACATTAATTAAAATTAAAATTACTAATTACGAATTACAAACTAAGAGTGATTCCCTACTGAAGTGGAGTAAAAGAATGAGGTCCTCCGTTGGTCGCACGATGGTGGTGGCCGCTTCTGCTGACTTGGATATTCCCTCGAATTGATGTTGAAATCTTGCACCGTGTGCGATACAGCGCGGTAAAGCTGTGTGCACACTTGGGTTTCTGAATATTAAAATAAAGGTGTGGATACACTTATATTGAGGTGTATCGTAGTTAGGATGGTGTAACAAACTTGAGGCGTTGATTAAAAATAAACAAGTAAAATACTAAACAATCAACAAATATTTTGTAAATCCACTCAATTGTAAATGTAATAAATGTAAACAATAAATTGCAGATAGGTTTAACGGATGTTAAAACGTTTAAATCAAACGAAATGACATCTAAAGGCATAAACGAAATTCTTATCTTGAACCCGTCATTCCAAATTCAAAATATGAGTGAAGCAATCGAAAAACGAAACGGAGCAAGTTCATATTACAGCGCGTTCCAAATTTAAGTGTATTCAAATATCGAACGTCAAAATGGATTACGTTAGCTGGAGCACATTTTTCTCAACAGTTTTTATTATCTCGGTCGATTATAAATACTATTCATTATTTCCAGCTCGTAAAACCACGACGAACATTCAATCAAGTGTAGATTTAAATAAAATATTACTCAAACTAATAAAATCATAATATCGGAGCTAGTTTCGTTTCGGCGGAGATATGATCCCATTGATTGATGGGTGACCGCGGCGGATCGACCAGTGTTACTAGACCCTCGTCTCGTTCACTTTTTGGGAGTTCCGAGGTCTTGTTACTGTGGTAATGTTTCTATCTTCGTATGTTGACCCCGCGGTGGGCTAGCTCGGATGTTTTGGACTTAATTAAAAAAGTATAAAATGTATTGCGTGTCACGACCGCCCCCATACTTCTGATCAAACAGCGATTGATTACTGTACGAGTAAATACAGATTATTAAAAAAAATTAAGCGAGATAGTAATTTGTTCTACAATATAAAACTGCTTTACAAGGTCTTGTCTGTCTGGCACATTCCAAAGACATAACACACAAAGACAGCGGACCTTGAATATTATGTGTATATGCGGTATGCCTTTAACAGTAAGGGCTATGTAGAACCAACGTTGGCAGGTATCCTATTTCGCCACCTTAAATTTTTGTTTGCCAATAATTTTTTCTCTACTTTAATGTCACGAACACTGCAAATGCCAATATTTGGATGTTTTACCGTATATCGTAAGCGACTTCAAAAAACGATTCTCAAATTGATCGTATTATGTTCTTTTACATCTTCAAACTCTTATTATACAAATTAATCGGATTTCACGGTGTGATTTTTATCTTAATTGCTAATGTATCACTATTCAGATATCATTAAGGCGAAGCCGCGAGGAATGCGGGCCACCCCGGCATAACGCGTGCCCACCGTGTTACGTAACTATACGTGTACGGATTGTAAATGTATAGAATTCTATACGTTTTCACCTATCATAGCCGACGACATTTCAAAAATGTCTAGACGCTTAGACGTTTGGGTATGCGAATTTAAAATTTGAATATTTCTGTACGAATCGTTTTGTGCTTATAGGTTATATTTAATTATAAGTAATTCTAGTTTTTTTTTTTTATTTAAAGGCCATCTACGCCATCATATGGATAAGTTAGCATTATTACTGCTAAAATAAATACAGAGAAAAACAGCTCTTTGTATAATATTTTATTTATACAATTCATAGTACAACATTTTTGTCGATATTATTTCTAGCTACACCAACATCTTAATCTTCTCTCTTTCTACTCTGATATGCCATCATTTAGCCAGCACCTATTAACACCATTTCACAAATTATACATCGCGACGTGTTGATTCATTCTAATGCACCATTATAGTAACGTTAGGGGTCACATCTCGAAGACAATACGAGGCCTCGTATGTAGGAAGGGGGGAAGGGGGGAGTGGGGTAATTATCTCCCCCTTCCCCCCTACCGCGCCTCTCGAGCCACGCCCGCCATTGTAATACTCAATAACGATTCCTCGTCGATAAATATTAACTTTTCCATTTTTAAATTTCGATTAAAAGTTCGATTGGGTTAAGTGTGATTTGAGATAAGTTTTACATGAGTACTCAGTTGTTTCTGATTTTGACTGTCCTTTATCCTTTGTCCTAATCAATTTTATAACTATGCTGAAATCTGTATCTATGCTACTGATAAAAAATAAGTCAGTTACATGAGATTTGAGAATGCTCGCAGCACAATGTTCCTTGGCCTTACATTTTTTTTTATTGAAATTAAAAATATCGAATCATTTTTTTATTATCATGTATTATTGCAATTTATACATAAAGGTTTATGTTGCAAAGCTAGATCTAACTGTAAAGTTTCAGGACTTATCCAAACTGCAATATAAGACGGTAAGCTTTCATTGGAAAAGTTTACCCAGCTTTACCGATTCTGGTAAACGATTTCAGTCTTGGTTTAACCAATGACTTAATTTCGTAGAATTATATTTTAATGGCTGTTCACTGCGACTTCATGATCTCAAAATAAAATATCGCAGAACCGAACATTTTCCATAAAACGTAGCCGATTTCCTTATCGGTCATCTACTTTATATTATCTGCGGACTGCGCCAAATTTTATCTAAATCAGTGCGTGGTTTAAAGATCTTAGCATATTATATATAGGGACAGACAGTGGAAAGCCACTTTGCTTTTAATTTTCTTATGCGACTCCTCCACGTTGAATTATGATGGACCAATGTAGGCGATTAGAAACATACATGTAGAGGATATTCGTCTTTAGTTGCTTTTCATTGACGTCGCAACTCGCAATACAATAGATAGCCTCGCAATAATGGTAGATGGTAGATATCATGTTTGCTCAGCATTAATTCATAATAATCATCACCTGGCTTAGTTTAAAACAGTGTAAAATATAATTTCAGGGTAAACTTTAATTCATCATCAACTCGCTTATAAACACACTGTAAAATATATCAAAATATGCAAGGTTACTTTTTTAATAAGCGTCTTTTTAACTCATGTGACAAGAGCGTTCTATATGTTTAAGCTGGTAATTACATTCGTCACGCTCCATGTCCTAGCGGCGACTCAAACATTTTTTCCTTCGACCTCAACTGACAAATTCCTCCATGTAAAAAAGTCGTTTATGGCTTTATCGGCTAAACGGCGCGTGTAGAATCGCCTTAACAGCGACAATTACATTAGCACACAATGAGAAAGAAAGCAATATAAGCTTTTCTAAATTCGTATACATCGGCCAATAGCGTATGCCAAAATGCCAGCGACACAAACAATTAGGAATGTGTTCTATTGCGAAGACGAAATGTGGAATAATCAAAGCGTTTATATTATATTAATTTGAACAGACTGGAAATTTACCTGGTCGAAATATTTTGCCCTGGATGATACATATAAAATTTGATAATTTTAAAGTTAAAATTTTCTATTCCTTTTGATTCTTAAATAAAAATAAGTCAAAATAATATGTTCTAAGTTCTAAGAGGTTGACAAAATTTCATTAAGTATGTAAATGTGTAGCGTGAATTGTATTTTTATTTTTTATGCATTGCGTCGTTTAAGAAAATAATAGTTTTCAAAGAATACCCATTAACTCTCTGTCAAATTTAAATTTCGCAGTACGCACAATTCTTACACAATAATAAAATATGTGTACTTACCCAAAATTTTTATTACTTACTTATTACTTATATACATAATATATTGGTAGATATTTGTATATTAAATGTCACTGGTACAATGGAACGATACGAGATTGATGTGTAACAAATCCCTGAAACTCTTGCGCAAGTGAACACAGCGCCTCTACGCCAACGACATAAGGTACAGATTCAAAACCCCGAGGCAGCATAACTGTGAACGCGTATGAGAATGTCAGATTAGAGAGCCATTATTTTTGGTAAACGATACGCATCTACGTCTGTTCTGAGTCGACGTGCCGGCTAATAGTTCAGACGAAATAATCTTGACTGGCAAAGGCGATCAAACATTTTATTCACATCGACTCGAATTAGAATCGAACTAGAAAACCGCTACGTAATTAAAACCATCCACTAGAAGAACCACAACTTTCGAAACTAGAATACAAAAGTGAACTTTGAAAAGTATTTAAGTATGTATTTCTTATCATCTAATCCTAATGCATTTTGCTATCACATCTCTGAGACATCAAACGACAATTCAAATTCCAAAGCCAAAACTCATTATGAACGCCACCAAAATAATGTCTTCAAATTCTTAAAACGCATTCATCAAAAATAAGAAAATAATTAATACCCGTTTCGGAATGAAACTGAGCGCTTAGAACGGACATAACAATAAAACAATACGCCGCTCGCAAACCGAAAACAAAACACAGAAAAATATGAATTCCAATCGAAACGGTCGAGAAACAAAAGATGGTTGATTTTAATGAAATGAAAATAAAATATAAATACTTTTTGGCAAGCGAGAATTCTTACATTTTTAATTTGCTACCGCGGAACGGGAAAAAACGTAGGATTCCCATACAATACCCCGCTGATTAGATTTCGATTTTAACTAAGCAAATTAAAATTTTGTCTTTTTTATGTTTACCTCATACCTGTATATTAATGTTGGACTAAAACATTCGTTATCCAGATTTCATTCTTTTTGTTTGGTTTTGTCAGATTCACTTTAGCAAAGAAATGATTTACGTAAGCTTTTACATTTTGCTACTTATCTAAATTGTTGACTATAAACCTTAGTGCTTATTGCTTTGGAAAAATATCACTTGGATTATCTTATTCGCCTATATCCGCTGAATTTTCTTCTCTCAAATCAGCCGTTTCATCGAATTTTACTATAACTTCAATAGCTGTCCCGAAATAAGAAGAAACTTTTGATGCTTTAAACGTTATTAGCTGACCATAATTCCTGGAATAACACATTGGCGATACAAAAACAGAACGATTTCGACATCAATTCCAGAACGCAATAAAAATCAATCATACGATATGAGATTTTTAACATTGGGATATGGTTTTCGAAAATAGACATTTTGAGTGCTTCGGATAAGATAAACGTACTTGTATACATTGTAATTAGAAAAAACATGTATTAATAGAACCGATGTTTGGTTTAGCCTTCAAGATGTAAAAGATTGGGGAAAGTTATGGTTCTATCGTTTTCTAAGGAAGTTCTTAACTCAGTGAGCACTTTCAGTTACATTTTGTACTTGCTCTTTATCTAAGGAGTGGTAAATTATAATATCTTTGGTGCAAACTATAGAGTTTATTTAATCGATCGTATATAGATCCTACATATCTTTGTCTCTTGGAACTTTATTATTTGATCTTATATCTTTAAACGAGCAATTCTTGTATATACTTATGTATATAATTGGAATCTCGGAATCGGCTCCAACGATTTTCATCAAATTTAGTATGAAGGGGTTTTCGGGGGCGATAAATCGACATTTTATTCGTGTGTTATTGAATACCGAGCAAAGCTCGGTCAAATAGCTAGTGATTATATTATGTGACCGAAATAATATAATCACTAGCTTATAAAGTAAATAATTACAATCTGTAATTTTACAATTATTCTTTTCGGTGCAATAGTGCCTATTCTTACGTGTGCGAACTTCAGTTTGCTCGATCTATACTCTTTGTCCTTATTATTATGCGTTCGAAATTCAAAAAATGCATTGTCAACTTGCATCATAGCGTAAACACTATTATTTATTGTACCTGTGCCAACTTCACCTGCCAAACGCCGCCTCCGCTAATAAAATCCCACTTTTTGTAGGTATTTTTATTGTTTTCCTATGAACATTTATTTCGGCATGACTGACGTCTTTTCCAACATGATATCATTTTTATTTGTGATCGTTTGCTCATTTATGTTCAAAATTTTGTTGAACATTTCAAATTTTGTCAAAATTTCAAAGATTTTTAGAGGGTCATATTTACTGATGCAGTTATTTTGGGTCCTTAGGTAATTTTTGAAAATTATTCCTTTACTCATTGGTCTTTTTTCCAATGCTAAGCCTTGATCTCCCTTTACCTGACATCTTATACATTATCCTACACTAGCCGAATCCATTTCAATTTTCAGTAGTAATATTTCATAATAGTTATAATGATCACGATGAAAATAATAAAAACAAATCGCTCACTTGCGCAAATCATTTTCCCGTCCGCTAATATGATAGAATAACATTTGTTCGTCTAAATATAATCCGTATAAATCTAGTTGTAGTTCGAATAATGTCTAGAATTAAATCTATACGGTGCACTCGAAATAGGGCGCGTTTGTTATATTTTAGTTCTGTCTTTCTGTAAATTGGCAACAGTGCGATCTTTTGCAATTGCAAAACGATCGTAGACTCGGATAATGTTGTATCGAAGAATGTGTCAATCAGTGAATAAATCGTCGCCATCGTGACAGTCTTTTCTGATATTTGTTAATTATATAATGAAATCGACGTTTGTATTTTTAGATATTGTTTTATCATTTTCAATTTGCGTATTCTTAGGTTCTTTGATGTTTATTGCAACTTTTGTTCTCAATAAAGTTTCTTCAAGTTAATTAACTGTTTGATTTTTTCTAATACTTACGTTAAAGTTTTCCATTAAAATACAAATTTTCAATTTGTATTTCATGTCTCTTGTAGTCGTAGCCATTTCGTAGGGACGTAGCATAAAATTTCTATAATTTTCTTTTAAACTTTTACGTTACCAGAGTTATAGTTTTTTTTTTTACATTTAACCTTGTGTCGATGGACAAGATAATGAATTGTAACTTTACGTTAACATCGAGTAGTTTCATTTTAATAATGGTTTTCTACGTAATGAAAAATTGTATTGCATCGTTAATACAACTTTTTATCGATTCAGATACATCATCGATCGGACGCGTTTGCAGCCCTCAAAGGTTAGCGCTCCGAAAACAGGTATCATTACAATGGCTAGTTAAAATAATAAAACAATAATAAACTCTATCAATTCAGATACAATTTAATACCTTATAGAGAAATGGAACAGAAAAAACCCGACCAACGCCGGCGCAGGCTGAAAATTTACATTTGTAATCAGAGCCATTAGCGTCTACAATAAACTGCATTGACACACGACGGAGCGGGACGGAGCTAGCGCGCCAGACCGAGACGGCTAGCGTTCCCCACGCACCGCGGACACAATTGCTAAACAATCGCGAAAAGATGTAATCCACGGTAACCGCTTTCCGAAAATGAACTCTAAATCAACATAATAGATCTCTTATTCCTCCAATTAACCGTGAAGATTTAGTGAACGACGAATTGGATGCGCTATCAAAGCGCGCTACGTTGAAGCGAGAGGGATGTATGCGGGCGAAGAGAGATAGATGGAGCCCGTATTTTCCATTTCAATTAAAGGTGCGTTCAGATTTTATGCGTCCGCGAAAAATGCACGTGGATTTATTTTGTTCTTACCCCATTATCTTGTACGCACAAGGTTTATGATCCGCATGACGACATGTGCAACGCGATGCATGCAAAATTTACATGTTGCGATGATATGCAAATGATTGTAATTTATTATGCGTTTCGTAACAAAGTCGGGTTATGTTGTCTGTAAATTAGTGCATCTTCGGCAACATTTCAAAACTTCAGGATACTTAGCACGGTATATATACTTATATTTGACAATTTCACCCAAAAAGGTCACACTCACACCAATTTAGGTTGATTTGTTTTCTTTTCCTTTGATAACGTAGAATTAAATAAATGATGTTCGTACAACATTTATTTTAAATCATGAACAACAACTACGATTTTGACTATACTGGATTTAATTTCCATTAAAGTAACAGATATAATAACATGAAACTTGAAATTTTCCGAAGTGTATGTAATTTTTAAATTCAATCCCACTAAGAAATATTTTTTCAAAATTTCACCCCTAGGGGTTAAAATAAGGGATCAAAAGCTATTATACATGTGAAGCCACTGTAAAACGCTAGGAAAGCGATAAAAAATAAAAAGACAAAGTACGACATAGTAGACAACAGGTGCAAACGCATGCCTTTGTGGAAATACAGAAAGTGCGATTAATATGAAATACGCGACGCATTAATTAATACTATACAGTATTCTCAGGCCGACGAAATATTGTTGTTATTTATGTGTCTGACTTGTCGCTAGAAAATAAACGCTGTCTGGTGTATTACGCTCAGTAGTACATAGTGGATGGATGGATGGATAGAGAGGCTTTAGGGTCACGAATTTGAATCGTAGAAAAATGTTTTAAATACTTAAGTAACACTTTCAAGTGCCATTAAAGTTTTAACTTCTTCTTTATTAAAAAAAAATCCTGATATTTAGGTGCGTGTTAGTAGAATTATATCATCCGCAAAAAAATTTTGAACCCAAGATTTTTTTAGACTTAAAAAGATTAAGTTCAGATTTTAGAGTCAACTACCCTTAGTTGGTCAATGTAGGGCCAACATTGACTAACTAAGGGTAGTTGACTCTACATTGGCCAACTACCCTTAATTAGCCAATGTAGAGAAAAAGTGTAGTAACTGGTTGAATATGTCCTTAACATTTGTTAAGGACATATTCAACCAGTTACCACACTTTTTCTATTTTTTTTATTGATGTAGCCGGTTGCAAATTCTATGGCACATAATTTTATGTACCATAGAAATTGCAACCGGCTACATCAATATACACTGCCACAAACCCACAATATGCGGCAAAGTGATAAACTTTTCCCAAAATTCCCGTAATTCCATGGAAATTTTCCTAGCGTTTTCAGCGCATTATTTATTAAGTAATATGACATGTCACAAAGGACGTTTATAGCGCATTCTCTGATGTAATGACAACAAAAGCAACACGTTACGCGCTGTTGTTTTGTTGTTCTGTTGCCGACAACACGCAAATAGCCAGACGTCTACCGCGCGTGTGACGGCGCGCGTAAATAACGATATGTCGCATTGACTTAACTGTTAAGCCCGTTATACGTTATGCGATATGAAGTAAATGTGCTGAAATGTGTGAATAACCCTTTATTGCGCGTGGCGTTGCAGTAAAAAAGTGGAAGCGCGAACATAATATAGTTGAAGTTCGAAATTCAAAATTCTTGGAAAGTTGGATTTTTAGTTTTTTTTTTTCTATTTTCTTATCTATAAAAAAAGTCAATTGCCAACGTGATGTCTCCTTAAATTAATTAACTTTATCTAACACCTTAAGAAGTGAGCAAAAATTACAAAGATTACAAAAAGTCAAAACAAAATTGACTTCCTGAATTGCATTCCATTTTCAAATCTTCAAAAAAATCAATGAGAAGCTATAAGAGATAAAGAGTACGCTTCGTTTGAACATAAATAAATATTTCTTTAGATCCAATACAGCAATATTAAAGTAATATTGTATAGATCGACTGAAGGAACACTTGAAGAACTTAATCAGTGCAACAACTTCAAATAACGACTCTGTAAGTGAACCATAAAGTTCATTTTTCCCTGAAAGCCCATCGCACAGCTGGGAGGCTGCTTTTTATGAGATCTAATACGTAATAAGGGTATAGACCGAGAGATAGCCATACGGAGCAAGTATTTAGTTTTTTACAAACTTTATAATATTGGAATTTATGGCGTTAATTAACTCGACACAAAAGAAATTACGCATTTTTTTAATGACAAACGAAGGGAAACTATGGAGAAAATTATATTTGTAGCTACAACTATTCGTTTTCGAGTGCCTTACAAATAATTACAATTTACATCGAAATACTTTAATTCGCTAACTTTAAATCTATAAAAATTAAGTTGCTAGCTTAGTTCAAGTAAGAAAAGTAAAAAAAACCATTGAAAAAACATAGTAACTTATTAAATAAACATTAAAACCACTAACTTTCGTCTATTAAAAAGTAAAAAAAAACGCCTAATCGATCACCTCCTGGCCTATAAAGTGTAGAGTTCAACCGCATCCTGCATCAAACCAGCGTCATCTATTGCCGCTCGAATTTCAGCCTTAAAATAGCCGAACCTTTTAAACCAGCGATGTACGGGGTATCCCTGTCTAAGGACGTTCACCCTTTTTTTTTCTAAGAATCCTTTTTACCGGGAGTAAGTTTTTTGTGGGCTCCTAATTATTCAAAAATCTTGATGGATGATATTTTTATTGATTGTAGATTGTGATGGTTTCCTTGCTTGAATATTTAAACGGGGACTCAGTAGGAAGTGGTAATATTGACTGTTTTAAGTTTTAACGCTAATTTAAGAATAAGTACCTATGTCCTCTATAATCTTTAGATTGTGTCGGATTTTGTCATTTAATTAAAATTTTTGTCATTCGGCTCGTGGTTCAGATCATATCGAGTTTTCAGCAAAAATGTAAAAGTTGTAGGCATGCTAATCTAAATAATATACTAAAAAGTGTATAGTATATTTTTAGAACTTTAGATATTAAAGCTCCATAGCCACATATTACTATTAAAGCTCAACCTTCAAACCCAATATTTCAGTATAAGATTTTATTAAAGACTTTGTTAATATTTCAGTATAAGATTTTATTAAAGACTTTGTTTAACATGGAGTAGAATTTTAATTATTGTAGGGACCAATGCTGCCATGTTAAACAAATTACAAACAAAGAGCTATCTCAAAAGAAAATCACTGCCATGCACATTATAAAGAACGAAATCAAATGAAATCCCAACAAAACCTAACCCTTCACGATCGAATTTTAAAAAATTGAATACAACACCCGCATGTAACTAAAAAACACCCTCACCCCAAAATGTTCCAGAAATATTAAAATAGTCAAAAGAGTTAAAATTATAATGGAGGGAAGGACAGAATAATCCCAAAACTAACACAGCTGACGTTCCGCGCTGTAATCGCTTATTTTGTGACGGATTCTATTTTTAATCGCGAATAACTTGAAAAGGATTTTTAACCTTTTTTTTCTTTAAAACCCCAGATTTCTTGGTTCGTATGTATTGACTATTGAGTAGGAGGAAATTATAAATTTCGCTCAAAATCAAGGCAGTAATTCACGAAAATGTAAACAAAAATGAGACAAAAGTAAAGCACAATAATTATTAATAAATAAATTGCCATTGTTCTAAAACTATTTTCATATTCATGCTACTATTTTCAAGTTTACGGTATCACGACAGATCTTTTGAATTTGGAATAAAAAAAAGTTTAAAATTCCATATTCAAATTTCTTTGTTCGGATACATGATAACTCTTTGTCGAGGGATCAGGGGGTCGGCATGACGAACGCAATTTCAAAATGGTAGGGTTTCGCTTTACGTTCCAATTCCACAAAAATGAGATGACGAGTGATTTGACGACTCGAACGGATTGTAAACCCGGAGGTGTTATGCGAAACGGAACTAGCGTTTTAAAATTTTTTTTTTTTACTTTTTTCGTTGCTTTAAAAATTATTTTCATAGAATCTTCATTTCATATTTTTAATATACTTATTTGTATATAAAGTAAGTAACCTTTTTAAAGACGTAGTTTTTGATAATTTTGGAAATAAGTTCCAGAGACGAGTAGTAAAAATGACGGATGAAGTTATAGTGTGTCAAGAAAGTGAAGAAATTAAAAAGTGGCAACATCGTAGTGTCATCCCTTTCAAATCAATCTAAAAAAGGGATGACACTACGATGTTGCCACTTTTTAATTTCTTCACTTTCTTGACAGACTATAGAAGAGATCAATGTTGAGTTTCATTGTACTCAATTATATCACACATTTTAGACTTTGCTTAAAGTTTATTTTAATACTAATTAGTACTTAAAAGATGATTATTCTTCAAGCTGCGCATTAATTAGAGCATACGCATGAGAAACCGTTCCAATCTCCGTACTTTTCAGAAAGTATTTCGAATAAAGAGCACTTTAAATCTAAAATTAACATGAGTGAAAACAGAGTTCGAAATGTTCCCATCCACTTGAAACAGTATTACTTTTAAGTCATTTTACTCGTGTACATAAACCCCTCGGCGGGCATAATGCTTGCACACAACTCCGCCGCAGATGTTGATTCCATATAATAATTCATGTAAAGCACTAACCGACCGAGGGCGGAAGGATTGAGTTCTATTTTTAAAGTTTTTATAATTCCATTCCCGCCGAACTTCTTTTGTGCCAGTGTTATTTTAATTGTCTTCGGATTTTGACAGCCGTGTTTTTTTCAGTTTTTTGTTTAATTTTCTGACTTGTAAGTTGCAAATGATTAAGCAATTATTAGTTTTTTTAGGAGAAAACGTTATCAGTATACTTTACTCTATTAAAAATTAAGGTGTGAATTGCTAGTACATACATATAATTATATCATCGGAACTTAATGCAGATTGCAGAGGGTGTATCTCATAACCGCTCAATAAATATTAAAATGAAATTCGAAGAAACTAACTCCAATTTATAAATTCTCTTAAAAGCTTTTCAAACGTATTATCTTTTGAGACCATTCATCAATTAAATCGGACATCAGACCTTATTAAAAGGTAAAAAAGGAAATAAATCTCGAAGCGAGTTTAAAAAGCTCCGTTTCGAAGTAAAGAATGTTGTGTACAATCTGGGTTCAGACAAAAAAGTGACAACAGATAAAAAATAAAACACAACAAACACAACACAACGCGGCCGGGGAACAACAGATTATCAGCGCTAAAAGGGTTGCTCCCGCGCTCTCCTTCTTTTGTTGCTTCCAAATTCAAACTTCAAGCCCGTACAAGGAGCGTTCGAATGCGAATTCTATTTTTGAATATTCTACCGAGAATTTTTAATTAATGCCGCTCGACTGTGCTCGTATTTTTAAAATTCGTATTCTGTTTTAAATTGACTTCGATATTCAATTTTTGCGTTCGATTCTGCTTTTTTATTTTTATTTATGCTGTGCGATAATGACGTTTCGCTTTAAGTGCTTTATTTCGATTTCTGATTTTATTCCGATGTTCTCCTTGAAGGTCGGTAGTTTTAGTGATTAATGGTCGAGATATGTGGAGTGCTTTTTAAACGAAATATTGAATTTAATGATATTTTGTTGAGCTCCACCGTCTGTTTTTAGCGTGTCGGTATTTGCGTATGTTTCACATCATCTTGGAGATGTAATCTCGGTAATAATGCAAACGATATGCCAAATACATAAATCTGTGTTTACATTAATTCCAAACCTTAAAAAAACAAAATACTTATTCAAGAGTTCCTCATCCTCCATTCCACCTCATTCAAAAAACACCATCTAGAATTCTTTACTTTTGGAGGGGCCAGAATCTTACATTTGTGATTTCAGGGATCAATAGAATCTTATAAGCACAAAATATGATGAAGAGTGGTAGTTGCGTTATGAGTAACCAATAAGTCGTATTAAGGGTCACTTGACGCACGCAGCCAGCATACGCGAGTCGTTGACCCCGATACAAATGAGGACTTATGATGACACCTATTATTGATATTTAATATCTAATAATTAAAAAAATTAAAAATCCTAAAAGATTGATGTGATCTGTCATAATATTATTTGTCAACATTGGGTTTATTATATTATAGTAACTTGCCAATCTTCTTTAAAAAAAATAAGAAGAATTTACAATCTACGTGCTTATTTTCAATTAAGTTTTGCATAATGCGATTCATTTTCTCGAAATTTTGAGTTGCTATAATATTTTATATTGTTAGTAGGTTAAAAAATTAGTCTTTACGTGTTTCTTATAAAGGTGTATGATAATAATTAATGTAATCAAATATTCCAATATCCAGCTTACCATAATGTAAATACGAGAGTATAAAAAGCTTTTAATTACAGTGTACCATAATGAAAGACTCGGCAACTCGACGTTATAATAGCCACACTTAATATTACATTTTAGAAAATATTTGAATCGTCATGCTCTATCTACTGCTTTGTATGAAGACGCATTCCATTCTAATAGGATTCAAAATAATAAAAAAGTTTTTTTTTAATTTTCTTTTTTTTTGTTTACAGGTAAGTTTCCGAAGTAGTTGCGTCAGTTGTCACAAACCATTGCAATTCCGTTCCTATGACCTACGAGTGACTTCGTGGAAGATTCGATCGGGCAGACCGCAGACGTCGTGTCTACTAATTCTGACACAAGGTTTTAAGTATAGAAATTAGTGAACAATAATGTTTTTTTTTCAATATCAGTATCTTTATATCAGTAACATTTTTTTTAACTTAGTATTTTCTTAACATAAATTCAACTTATTTGATTATTGAAATATTTTTCCGTAATAAGAAAACCTTATTAGCTGCCAATTCTTATTAGATGTTATAAAAATGAAGCAATAAATTCCAACCTTTTATAGATTGTTAAAGTATTCGATACCTAAAACATTCTAGGGCTTATTTAACATTCAGAGCAGCCAACGAGTCGTATATTAACACCTTAATTAAAGTCCACATCTACGCACTTACAATCATAAACATTTTTACAACTGTCAACACCGACACAAATATGTCACGCTATTTATGACTTAATTACAACCACTTAAGGAGTAAAATAGCTCGCGGTTATATTGTACAAATTAGTCGTTTCGCAGACACATCGGGGCCTATTAAATGACGTCATATCTAGTGAGATACAGAAACGCTTTTAAAAATAAGAGAGCAAGAAAGTAGAGAGCAATCTACCTCTTCGCGTCTCTATCTACGGATAAAAAGTAGAGACAGCTGCATAAAGGTTATTTAAAATCTCGTTTTGTCCAATCTCTTGAAACAAAGACGCCGATAATTCGTATGAAATGACTGGCATTTGCTTTGTTGTAATCCATTCCATTTTTTATAATCAACTCTAATTGTCATTAATAATTGTGTTTCGTACGAGCGTTACTTAATTTAAAAACTGTTTGATCTCAAATGAGCATGCCTAGCGACTAATGACCACCATAAACGGATAAAAACCGACCGCTTATGATATTGCATTTAAAATTATTTTACAAGGCAACACTGAGACTCTTTTGCGCGATCTGAATTATTTATGAACAACTTACTCTCGAATCCGCGGCCACATATATTTTGCGAATAAATTCATCGAAAACGCCTTTTATGAGGCATTAATATTTTTTGTGTAGCAACACTGGATATCATGAAAAATATCAATTTCGGAATGTTCCGTTCGATTGTTTAAAAATTTTCGTGTTTCGAACGTCGGTTCGTTAAAGTATTTTTAAATAAAGAATTCGCGTCTCGAATGCTGTTTTCTACGAAAAAGCGAGCGATTTTATGAATACCATATTTAGTCAGAGTAAAAAGTCAATACAAGCCGAAATCAACCGATTGCGTCGTGAAATACTTAGTAACGTGCAATTATTCTTAAAAATATTTCGTTTTTACGATTATGACAGGAATTTTAATATTGTTAAAGCTTTATAGAGTTCCGTATTCCACTTGCGAATTTTATGTGGGTAGGTTAATAATTTTTAGCCCCTCCTTTTTGTGACGGTTTAACTATAAGACCCTGATTTTTTAAAACAAAATAACTTAACACTCTACTATCTTTTTTAGACTTATGAAACGCACAACAAAATCAGATAGATGATAAAGTATAAATGGATTCGAGCGGAAACAGAAAAACTAAAAATTAATTGTGATTAATGGTTTTATAACAAAAGGATTATCTTTTGTAAAGATAAAAGAGTTTTAATTTTAGAAGATATTGTATTGCTCAAAGGAAAAACTAGAAGAGGCTGTAGTGTTATATTATAACTTAGTTCTAACTTATAAGTAAGTAAATCAAATTTAATTCCCACATCTTTCGACTTTTCCCAAAAAAAAATTGTCTTTTAACATTCTTAAGAAACTGAATCTATATGAATCACACATAGCGAACCTCCATAAAAGTGTGCCGATAAAAATTCCAGCAAACGTTTTCAGAAAGTTTAATATGACCCATTATTAATGTTTTATATTCTATAACCATAGGACAACAATGGCCACCATAATTCGGATTATGCAAAAGATATATATTTTTGTATCGATAATGGACACTTGTTACGCCGAAAGCGGCATAGAAAGTCGTAATAACATATTTGATTGCACGAAATAATTTCACCAGAACGTGAGCGGGGAACGTACCTTGGACATGCATACTGATTCGATTTTTCCGAACGAGACGTTTCCGAAGCGCGGAAATTTTGATTCCTGAGAATTTATTAAAAGGTTTATGATCCCAGTCTATGACGTGACATTCATTCTTTTTTAATCTAGAATGTTTTAATCGTTTCCAACTGGAAAATCCCGTTGAATAAAAATATGTATGAATGTAAAATTAAAACTAGCAATTTAACGGTCGATTCGCGTTTTAGATTGACCTGTATTCCTTTAAAAATCTCAGTTGAGCCGGAAAGCTACACGGTAATACCAGTAGCCATGCCAGTGATACCCATTGTGAAACTCCAATAAGTCATGCGTAGTGCGCATATTAAAAACCATCGTTTTGTACCGCAAGCGAAAACGGGAAACAATCGAGCGGCCATATTTGACGGCGTTTGAATATGGAACTATTTAAAATTTCGAATCCGTTGCGTTATCGCCGCGACGTGCTGGCGTTTTCCGATTGTTATTTAGAATTTGAAATTGGAACCCATATAGTTTAAAAATTCCTTCCGTCATAAAAAATAAATGAGGTAGGTACTTACTTAATGCTTTCTGACTACTGTGAAGATAATATTATGTTTTCTTTTTCCTAAGACCTAATTTGTAAGTAGTTTAGCAATCTGACGAAAGTATATAAGTACCTAATATTGAATATCAAGCTCATAAATCACAAAGAGAAGAGGTTCTATTGCGCACACTTTTATTGTAAAACAATTTCTACTTTATAAAATAGTATCAAATGTACTTAAGTATCCATTTCATCAGCTTAATAATGAATTTAATTAGATATCTCACCTACAAAATAATTTTCCTACTATAACGAGGCACAAAAATAGATTCATCATAGTTTTTAACGTGAAAGCCGATTCCGATAAAATATCCAAACTGCGCCCATATTCCGTAACTCTAATTGTTTATTTAAATTTTACACCACAGTCGCCTTTATTTCTTTTCCCTTTAAAGTTCAATTTTGCGTGCCGTAGAATGATCCTCTCGAACCAGCTACAAATTGGTAACTTCCTCGAGGATTTTTATTTTTATTGATAAAGCGTCTCAGCAACAATTGATACAGATTTGGTCTTGAATTGGACGAAACGGGGACACCATTGTCCCATTATAGTGAGGGCATTTCGTCATAAAATTCCTTTGGAATATTAACGTACAGCTATATACACTTTAATATCTTCGGCTAGATGTTCTCTAGCGTAGGTGACTGTATGAAAATAAAAAAATATTGCCTATTGCTTTCAGGATGAGTGTATATGTAACTTCGATAAGAAAATTAGTAGAAAGCCGAATTGCTACTATGACGTCTCAAATTAAATTGTCGAGGTGTTTAAACATCAAAACAGCAATCGCAGCATCAAAATCGATATGCAACAAATCTGTTAAAATCCCACTCAAAAATATGGCAACATTTTAGCGAACTAACGAGAAACTACGGATTCACCCCAACAGAAACAGTGTTAGTATTAAATTTTCCGTCGGACCCCGTCCACTTACGCAACCCTTCCAAAATTTTAAAAATAAACCGGGAGGGGACTTTTAAAATCGTTATTATAATCTGGACGCCATTTTGCCTAGGGACGCGCCCTTCAATTTTAAATCATTTTTTAACAAAAAACCCCTTTGATGTTTATGCGTTTCGGCAATATCTCCCGCGCGACTGGCCGCGCGACATTTGGCCATTTCGAGGATTTTGCAGATGCATGTTTTAGATTAAAACTTAATGCCACTTGCCCAGTGCCCACCCAAGCTCGCGAAGGCTTCATTTGAACGTGATAAATCATAGCCGCTGATGTATTACATACGGCCTAACTGGACTCGTTTACGGCACACGCTCACTCGCCGACGATCGTCTCTAACGTGACGTCGTATTAATCAACTCATTTCAAAGACAAACAAAAAGACGTGTGGGAAAACCTATTTAATACGCACCAAATTCGAACGAATCTGAAAGGCAGCGAGATTTGAAAAGAGAATGAGATTCAAAAATAGAGCGCGCCATTAGGACGCACAATGGTCTCTCGTTGGTCGATTTGAAAAAGGAACAATTTGTTAAACGTCAAATATCAACTTTTTTGTTGTTGTAACTCGACTCAGTGTGATACCTAGACGGAGGTTTTTGTAGAAACGCCCGGTTAATTTCTCATTCGTTTTGTCTAAATGTCAGCTTAATAATGTTAAATTTAAAATGGGAATTTCGAGATAGAGCTGCCGGAGGCGACGTGATTGTTACTTTGTAAAAGTGGTTCGGCAACATACTAATAATTATTCCCTGCTCTATTGTGTGTGTAAATAGTTAGCATAAGATATGAACGAATTTTAAAAGATAAATCTCTTTTTTGCGTTCACCACACATTGTTCTAACGTCTAATATATCCGACTTTCTATCTACAAAACTTTTATCGTGCGATCGTAACATGCGCAATGACATGAAACTATCAATATTTCTAATAACATTTTAGGAGCACCGTGCCGCGCGCGGAGGCAATATATTAATCATTAGAACGGATTTTCGTGCGCCCTGTCATATGGAGTTCGTTTATTAAAAATGTGACGTATCAAGATCAACATCGAGCGAGATGACGAGATACGGAGGCGGCGCGGGGGAGCGAGATAGATTCCTGACGTTTCGACGGGTCATCAACCCTATGTACGTCCTTGTCTAGCAGGAATTCGAAATTTGAATTGTTATTTTTTTTAACTCGATCTAAAGTCAAGGCTTCGTGTATATAAATCTTTCCTACGAACTGCACGCTAAGATTAATTTCATCTAGATTCGGCTTCCGTTTTATCGCTTTATCGATAAAAAGAGTCGGAAAAATAAATTTAGTAATTTTATATCTTAACAAAGATTGATAATAGCGTGCTTCCAACTAAAATCGCGGCGCTCGATCGCGGTTCAGTAGTTTTTTTACTTGACTGGTTTTATGTTACGGAATCATTGATATGCTTATCTTAGCTGGACATTTTGAGAAAAATCGCTATGTTAGTATTTTCTATGACGTACAAATTTACATAATAGTATAATTCCTTATGAATTATAGCAATAGGTAATTTGATTATGATCACAAATGGCACGTCATAAAAACTAAACGATACTTTATCTAGTATTTATTTTACATCGATGCCAAATTATTTATGGTATTATGATAAACAGAATATGAATAGGCGCTTTTTACGAATTCGCCTTATCTGGTTAATGTGATAGGTATTGTGTGACATACTTGAACATAATATTATTTTTATTTTGAAATGAGAAGTTTTATTTATATTATTAAAGCATCTCTAATTTAACATCCTACGTATGTTTGCAGTTGCTGTAACAAATTTCTGCGTTCCAAAAACTACATTAAGATTTTAACAGTCAAAATCTTTTGCAAATTTTACCTCGAACTCTATTTTTGTCTATTTTTATCATACCAAAATATGTAACTCATCTACCTTTGAAGTAAATTACCATAATAAATGAATGAATAGTATATACTTCAAGGAACAATTCACAAAAAGCGTAAGCTAATAAAACATGAGCCCAAATTAAAATGCACAGACATATTTCTATCCGAGACAAAAGGTACAAAAATGCAAAGGAGAATCATAAGCGATCATAACTGGTTCCGTACCTTGTATGGTGATGTTATCCTATTGTGAGAGGGCCTCTATAATGTGAGTACATAACTATAAACATTGATGTATAATTAATAGATGCCCAAGATTATATTCGGTTGTACAACGCGACCAACATATGGGGTGGCTTTTTGTTTGAATGTTTGTTGGTCGCGGTCCTGCGACTGCGAGTGACTGCGACAAAGATCGGAAAGCTCACCTTTACATATTCGCTATTTTTTTAGGAGGTGTCAAGAAATTTTTAGTTGTTTTGTGTGTATTGCCTTAACGCACTAAAAATCATTATTTATTTATTTATAAGCAATTACGAATATGTGTGTCTATGACTGCCTAAGATCGACGGCGATTGTGTACGACCAGCTTCCCAATAGTAATGCCAATCATGGTTAATGGTTATTCATCATGACCCAAAGCAGGGATGGAAACACTAGGATTTGCAGAAAATCTATAACCACATAATATATATTAATGATTAACCCGGCGTCATGGGGGTTGGGTCTGTGAGACCCATCACTTTTTATTTCACTTGTAATTCAGTTACCATGCGTTCGGCATTGCCAAATTTCTCAATAGCTGGAGCTGTTGAGTTGGTCTATGAGTCACAGGTAACGCGTTAGTCCTGCGACGGCCGCAGCGGTAGTAACAGGGGCCCAAAGTTGCATAAGGTATGTGAGACCCATCCCCGCAGTCAGTGTAACAATTTCGGGACATCTTACGCAGACATTATTTTAATAATTATCAGTGTTTTTAACATTTTATTTTTGTATTTTTGTTGTATTTATTTTACAATAAATTTAAATGATTTATAGTTAAATGTATTTTATTTTTTGTAGGTACTTCCTTAATTACTTTTTTTGCGTTTTTTGTAGGTACTTGAAGCATTTTAATCTTTTGATCGTGGATTCTTGGAAATCTATTGTTATTCTATTGCTGTCGCGATCACCTGTGATCTTATGGCGCTTAATAGGTTAATCTCAAAATGGATCGAGAAGAGGCAGAACGACAACGCATTCTTTCAATTTTACAAGAGTCGGAACTCGGACTCTGATTCTACCTCTTCAGACCAGGAAATATGCGAAGCAGAAGATCACTTGAGTAAACGTAGTAATCCTAGTGACACAGAGCAAAATATCTCTTGACGATGATGACATTCCACTGTCTTCGCTTGCGGGTAGAAATCGATTGTCGGAAGAACATTGTACACCTGAATCGGCCAGTTCTTGACAAAGACGGTGCAATTTGGTACAAGACGCCTATTGAAAAATTTGTTGGTGAATCTTCAGGGGAACCTCCGGTAAAGAAGCCGAATATTTGCAAAAGATGTCAAGACTGGCCAGCCAAAAAAGACCGTAAAACGAATAATTACACTTGCGAAAGATGCAACTTGCACCAAACACATTTGCTTAGAACATGTTGTACCTTTCTATGCTGATTGTACCAAAGATAATAATTAGATGTGATTATATGTTATTTTTTTATAAAAATATTTTAGTATTCTTTAAATAAGTGCCATTAAAAAATTAAAACTGTTTGAATAAGTAATAGAGTAACATTTAAGTAGAGGAGAAATATTTTGTTGACTTTTGTCGTTCATTTTTTAAAGCTCTATTAAATATGGTTAAAAATTATATAATATATTTTTGTTTCATTAATTCATATAAATACATAATGAACTTTATATAAACATATAAAATAAATTGATTATTATAAAAGGTTGGACTAATTTTGATATCTAACACACGGGTATGTGAGACCCACTCCAACGTCCGCGTAACACTTTTCAGCCCCCATGACGCTGGGTTAATTATATTATGTTGTCACAGTTATAAAGTAATGACGTTATACCAAAATGTAATAAAATATACAAGTTACATTTACTTATCTAAACAATATTGTAATGTTAATACCGAAACCGAGTTTAATAAATACCGTTTGAACATAACCTTTGTTTAAACGAATTCCAAACTAACTCGCCAACCTTCAAGCAGCTTATAAGATTAGAAAAGTTACAAGTCAAATCTTTGTTGACAAACCTTCAACAACTATTGAAGGGCCTGAGAGTAAGGGCAGGAGAGAAATATTTGAATTCGTTACAGTGTAGGGGAGGAGAGTAGAAGGTGAGTAGGGAAGACTCTACTTTTTGCGTTGATTGATCTAAAATTTAAGGCCTATAGGTGACAATAATTTAGACAATTAAAAATACTTAATATTTTTTACAAAGTATCCTACGTCATTAAATAATAAAACCGGCCAAGTGCGTGTCGGGCCACGCGCAATATGGGGTTCCGTAGTACCGCTAGTTTTATTTTTATTTTTGTATGGTCAATGAATGTACATTTATAACGTGTTTTACACTACTAACAACATCTTCTCAGTTACTTTCAAAGGAATTCGAACGAAAAGTTCCTTTATACTTCGCCGAATACATTTTTTTAGTTGATCGACTATTACTCAAAAACTTATGATGACTTCTTAGCCGTAATGATTTTCCTTTTAAATTCAGGAGTAGGAGATATTCCTGTGAATTTTTTCACATTTCCAGAAACAACCGTTTAGCTAGTAGAAGGGGGGGGGGGGGGGGGGGGCACTGGACTCTAACGATTTTTTCCCCTTTAAAAAGTATTTCACAAACGGATCTCTAAATCTATGAATACTCATAATATTTTTAAAAAATCTATCCAACGACACCCCACACGAGATGGGGTGGACGCGAAAATCATCCCCGCTTGATGTGTAGGGAAGGTGCCTACCATAAAAATATATTTTATGGTACCTTCCCTACACATTAAGATTTCATGTAAGTACCATTTTGTCGGCATCATTAATTTGACGTGCATTCATGCCAAATTACAGCTTTGTAGTCTCTGAGCAAAACCGCGGACAGACAGACAGACGGACAGACAGACGGGCAGATAGACAGACAGACAGACGGACGGATAGACCGAAACTATAAGGGGTTCCTCGTTGACTACGGGACCCTGGAAAGGGAGAATAAAGAGTATTCGAATTGTACATTCGTATAAACTAAAACCACCACACATTACAATGTAAACGATACGCATCTAGTTTTTACGTATCGATGGTTCAATCGTTAATTTTGTAATTGAACGAGTATTCTCGGCAAAAAGTCGATGTTCTCCGAAACAGAGTGAGTACTTTAGTGTTCCGATCGGCCGACAGACTGCGAATGTATACGTTCATAAAATTCTTTTGTCAAATTTACGTTGGAGTTCCCAATAAACTGGCCGACGGATTCTTTACCGAAATCATCGTCTACCGAGCTTTTTCTGACAGTTATTATCTTTTTAAAGTACATACATTAGGTAGGATTCCTCGGGAATTGATCAGATTAAGAGCAAATCATTAGTGTTGCTTATAAGGTGATCCGCTTGTTCGTTAACATTTTGTAGTTGAGGTACAAGAAATTATATCTTGCTTTGTTTTAGGAATCTGCTAATGTCTTAGGGGTAGACAGCTATTAGATATTTTATTAGTACACAATCTTATGGCCTTTCAGAGGCATAATATTTTAATTATTACTTAACTTTAATTTAATGAAAAGTCAGACAAAAAATGTATGGAGTCTCTATTCATACAGTTTACTATAAGAATATTATAAACGCAAAAGTTACCTCTTCACGCCCAAACCCCTGAACCGATTTTGCTGAAATTTGGTATGGAGATACTTTGAGTCCCGGGAAAGGACATATAATACTTTTAATCCCGGAAAAATGTACGGTGTCAGCGCTATAAACGAATTATGGCGCAATGGAGTTGCGGGCGTCATCTAATATACGAGAGCCTAGAGCCTTGAAAATTCCTCTCCTACTGTTTACTTAATGCAGATAAAGATTTCGTCCAATAGAAAGTCACGATAAAAGAATCGGTAAAAGCATTTATCATTTATCTCTATCGGCTACCATGTTGGTGGGGATTCGGCAACCGACTTTACATTAATAATTACTTCTCAAAATACTAAGTCCGATGCACGACCAAGATAAGGTACGGTCAGCAACGGTAGCTCAGTCTAATAGAACAGTGACACTATCTACTGAAACTTTTGTTAGACTACTACTTAATTTAGGTAATAACGTCAGAGGATGAATTGCCAACGGCCTGTTGCAACAAAATTTTTGAGAATAAAAAATGTAATAATAAAAATAAACTTTTTTATTCACACGCCATTTCAAAATCGAACGTCGCCTAATCCGACAAGAATCGGCTTAAAAAGGTTAAGTAACTAGAAATTCTATTGTTTTGTATGTGTACAGAATACAGATGATATGAACTGGTTTTAGTGTTGGGCAACGCATATCGATTAATTAATTTCATGTCAGGATCGATCACATGGGATTTGATCAAATGTTTGTTTGTTTGTTGACGTGACACGCTACGTGTGCCAGTTGTTGTGTCACGATTCTAATTGTTTTACGTAACTAATTGACAATGAAATATTTTGTGGACTTATCTTTGGATCTGTAATTGAATGTTGAATAAAATCAATTACGACTGGCTCATATGAATCTGTACAAAGAATTATTTTGTAATCGAAATCATTAGTGCCTTTATGAGTTTGATGTATCATAGACTTAGTTCTGTTGATTACAATTTTTTGTCTCAAATACGACCAGCGCGCTTAGGCTAGCTGTAAAACAGAAGAATATAGATTAGGTGACAGATTACCAAAATAATCTGTCATTTTGTTCCTGAAATCGGCCTAGCTTCTTTTATTCTTCCGATTTATTATTCCGATACGACCTGCAAACCTTCAAGAAAAGAGCGTATACCCTCTTAAAAGGCCGGCAACGCACCTGCAGCTCTTCTGATGTTGCGAGTGTCCATGGGCGACGGTAGTTGCTTACCATCAGGTGACCCGTTTGCTCGTTTGCCCCCTTATTTAATAAAAAAAAAACTGTATTGTTACTGCTTTAATGCTCTGTCTGCCAGTAAAAATACTATGTTTTCAAATAGTAAAGTATGCAATTGCACTTTTCTGCATTCAGTACTGGCCACGTGCATAACAGTGTTGCGAATTGCGAATATCGATTATTGTTTCCAATATTGTCGGTATTAAGATAATGTGAACACAAACAGCCAATAAAACTGTCTAATTTACATGCCACGGGGAAATATAGAGGCGTGATGCGACTGATCTACGGATTAGATACATTCATTAACATTGATTCACAGCTCAGTTTACGTGGCGCGTGCGCATGTGTCTCCGCGGCTTTATCTTTTACTTTATCGTTAATTTATGACGGCTCCAAGTGTTAATATGATTTTTATGTGCCTATGTAATGTCAATTTCGGTTTCCACGCTTGTATTAGCTAAAATTTTTGTAAAACTTTTTTTTTAACTATAAAGAAAATACAATCATAAGCTTAATGTAATACAGTGTAACATAAACCATTACTGGTTAGCTACCACTTCATTTAAGAAACAAAAACTTTTTCGTTCTCGAGTATCAAAATTATAAATGCTTGGCCTAAAAGTTGGCCCACCTACTTATATTTCCATAATCAATGAACATAATATAATTATAAGCTAGTTTTTTACATGTAATATGTGGAAACTGCCTCGGGGGCTAGCGGTACTCCAAATATCGCTGTCAGGTTCCGATTAGAAATTTGGCTTTGATGGAAACTGTACGTCGTGTACCGGACGTGGCTAGTGAGGGGCTTCGTTATCGATAGTTTATATCGATATATCATAATTTACATTTCATAATTTTATTTATTTGGACGAGCCTGTCGTATACAAAGTAACTTATAAGTAAAAAATAATAATATTAAAGATGATTTTAGATGTTAAATAATTAAGCAGTAGCCTATTTCCATTAAGATATTCCATATTTCCATTAAGCATAGTTTCACATTAAAATGCAAAGAGCGATCAAAAATAAATTTCATGTTACATATGCCTATACCATAATATAATATTATGTTGACCTAGATAAAAAACCCGAAAACAAATGTTTAAAATTATTTTTTTATGTAAAAATTCAAACAAACACAATCAGTCAATCACCAAATATGATAATTGTCATCAATCATTATTGTAAAGACAATATTACTAACATAATTTATAAGCCTTTACTAACAAATGAGTTTATATAACTTGATTTAATAAACTATTTCACTTCATTTCATTGTAAAGTTTCTCGATAAAATTATACAACAGTGCCAAACATATCGTCTAGACAAAAATAGTTTATCGAAAACCCAAAGAACATCACTAGTCCACGCTGCGTTGTAACACTTGTTTTGTGATATGTAATTACTTGATATTTACGTAGTTTTTTATGGCTAACTCGTGAGATCTTTCCTAACGCTAGTTGTTGCTACCAATTATCTTATATAAGCTGTTTTGGAAGAAATATGTTAATGCTAGAGTTGAGAATGCTCGATTTTACCTTATATTATTGCGTGTTAATGTATTTACTGTAAGCGTAAAACGAGGAAAATGGAGTGTGAGTGAGAGCTTTTTCAGTATGACGACATCAAAAGAACATTTTTAGGCAAAAATCAAAAACCGAGAACTGGGTACCGTACTTTTCTAGAATAAAATGTATTTTCGTCTGACGGGCGTGGATCGAAATGAAATTTATTTCTTGTAGTCTACTCTGTGTCTATAAAAAACATCGAAGTCGAAATTTTCCTTTTAATTTCATAGAGAATATGAGGAAACTCACTTATAAAAATAATATATTCAATATAATATTAAGTACTTACTGCTTATTTGCGTATCAAAAATATTTGCTCACCGTTAGATGTAGCCACAAGTATACTTTGTTTGTCCAACAAAATCTTTGTGTCAATACTCAGAAAACGAGAAAATGTAAATTTTTCTCGAGTGTTCGATTGTCGATGGGATATTCGAGCTTTGATTTTTTAAAACAACATCGATAATGGCACTTCACTCGAGTTTGTTACCGTCTTACGTAAATACTGACGAGTGCTCATAAGAACCTTTGTAAAGGGACATTCCATGGTTTAGTCTTAGTAATTGATCGGTAGAGGCATAGACAATAATTTTTAAAACTTTTATATTGTTTAAAATCAATAACTTATGTCCTGTTCAGAGGGTTTTTGGCTGAAGCCTATTAGATATCTGTTCACTGGCATTTTTTATTTCCGGACATATTATAATTTTAAGTTACAAAATTGTAAACTTTATTTTAAAAAAGATGGAAAAAATGAGCCCTGTGCGAGTTTCTTACGCCGGTTCTTCTCGCCGGGTTAGTTCCCGAACCAGTGGTAGGCACCATGTAGGACATTCTGAAAACATTTATTTTAAATTTATTCAGAAATAATCAGAAATAAAACAATTATGATTTTTGACTTTTTTGATTTCAAATATTAACAAGCTAACAACGCTAAAGCGTTTATTCTAAAGAATAGAATAATTCCCGTCAAAAAACTTTAGAAGCTTAGATATACAGATCAATATTTTTTTAAATACCTATCAAATAAGTTACTTAGAACACAATAATTAATTATTAAAGGCAAAATGTTTTCTAAAAGACTCTAGTATTCCATTAGGTGTGCCGTCCGCTCGTTTGCTCAACAAAAACGATTATAGATTAACGGATATTACCCAACGTCTAAACATACTTACGTTTAAAAAAGCCTGACGCTGATACAATCAACCTCGTATGCCATGGAATTCCAATTTCAAAAACTATAATGATTGATTGTCAACCAATGACAATCGCGTATTCAAATTCTTATATCAATTTAAATTTGGAACGAGTTAAGCCGGTAGCCAGTATTTTAGTTTATCGCACACAATAATGAATACACAATTAATTTTATTATTTTCATTGTTCTGTTTTATGGAGAATCCATGACATCGAAACGTTTATGGGATAATCATGATTAAAATAAATTATTTAGGCCTGTTCCTTTTATAGAAATGCACAAAATATCACTAAACAAAGTGATAAAATTTAAGGGTGTGCACGAGTTCCCGTATAGAGTTCAAGTATTATCAAGTATAACAGTTTTTTAAACTTTTGTAAGTATGGGGATCATTACGCTCGGGCCCCCTACAAACCAATGATGAAAAATACTCTTAAACCTAGACGTGGCCACTCGTTACTTCGCCAAAAACGTCCGTCAAAACTCAATGTAACATTATGTTACATTAAGTTTTGTTTGTTTCGTAACGTTAAGTTACATTGACGATCTTGCTCATCAATATTATTCTTATCATAATAATAAATTGTACAATTAGTCCAAAAATACAAAACAGAAGTCTGGCAACCCTGTTTATCATCTCTGTGTTTGTAGTCATGTATGTGTGTGTAATTAAACTGTGGATATGCAGCCCTGGGTACTTAGTTGAATGCATTCGATAGTTTTGACAGCGAAGTTAGAAATCTAAAATACTGGGATTTGACACAACCCTGGATTTAAAATAGGCCGCATAGGCCGCGGCCTAGGGGGCGGCAGGTTTCGTACATGAGGCGGCGGAAATAAAGTAGCCTACACTCATAAAAAATATAAAATCCGGCACTGATTTGACATACGCATCCCCAGCGCCATATCAGTCGTATTCTATACAATCTAATACCTATATAAAATTCTCGTGTCACAGTTTTCGTTGCCATACTCCTCCGATACGGCTTGACCGATTCTCATGAAATTTTGTGAGCATGTTGAGTAGGTCTGAGAATCGGCCAACATCTATTTTTCATACAAAAAAAATTATATAGCAAAACAACGTTTGCCGGGACAGCTAGTATATTATAAAACAAAGTCGCTTTTTTCCCCTCATGTCCCTTTGTTCCCTTTAATCTTTAAAACTACGCAACGGATTTTGATGATTCTTTCAGTGTTAGATAGCTTATCTATTGAGGAAGGCTACAGGCTATACTTTATCACGCTGAGACTAATAGGAGAATGTGGTAAAACGGGGGTAATTATTTGAAAGGGCTTATCTCGCGAACTACTGGAGCAATTTTTATGTCATTTAATACAGATAAGAAGTAGATAAGAAAGATCATAGGCTATCGATTTTAATCATTTTTTCAGTGGCTATATGACACCGGGGCGGGTCGCTAGTTATTTATAAGTTTTGAATTTTGATATCTATCTTCGCCGTCTTTGTCGAATGAGATTTGACTAAAGGCTCATGTTATGTTTATGTGTGTGTGTGTGTGTGTGTAATTAAACTATGGATAGTAATATGCGTTTTGAAGTGTTTTCTTCATAAAACTCGAGAGGGTACACTCATGTGTCGTTGACCTTTTTCTCCCCTACGAGCGCACTCTTTTTATTTATTTTGAAACATTTTATTGGTTTACAGGAAATGATTGATAGTCTATCATAATTACTTGAAGTGGATGCTTAGTAGATAACGTGGAAGATATTTTATGTTAGTCTATAAATATAAGTTCTAAGTTGTTGCAGCGTAGGTAAATTATAATACAGTAACATTTCTTTGGTAAAATTCTTTAAAAACAGGTATCTCACATGTTTAAACCTTAGTTATGAGTTAAAGAATATTATGACGCACCTCTCTCCTCTCCTCCGACCGATTTTCCATGAGGCTCCGTCAGCAGATCATCAAAAACCTAATAAAACGCTCTAAATACCCCGTGTCCCGTAATACCTGGAGCATGCTAGTATGCTAACACTAACGCACAAAAAAGATTTGCTTGGCCGCTTTTCCAGAAAAATTTGATGCTGCTGGCTCAAGCTGCTACGCACATTCAAATTCTTACTAAAAATGCTCTTCTTTTGATGCTGCTGGCTCAAGCTGCAACGTAGCTTTAAATCTTTACTAAAAACGCTATTCCTTGACAGTTAAAAAGTGCAATTCTAAACTCTATCATCTTGTGCAAGAAGGCGCAGTAGCATATTAACACTAGAAAGACCGGAATTCTGAACTTCCTGAACTTTTTTAGCTTTAGTTATAAAAGATTTTTATATTGTGACCAAAAATACGACACGAAAAAATAATAGTTTTGTTCTCCAATAGGGTATTTTCATCAAGATGTTCATGGCTTCCAGACGTGAATTACTGTACATAAGAGTAACTTTACTATTCTATTGCTAAAATGAGAAAATAATAAATCTGAAAAAAAAAACGGTGTTATATGCTCAAATACAGGAACAAAACCAATAAATCTTGTGGAGTCATTATAATGTCATTATATCAGTAGCAGGTCTATAAAATGCTTTTTTAAATAATTTTCTTGAATATTTGTTCTATAATTTAATTTAGGTACATTTATAAATAATTACATAATCAATAAAATGCAAAAGCAAAATAGTAAGACAAACAAAAAAATGTAAAAACATACGATGGGTCATTTGACCGCTCCGGTCTTTCTAGTATTAAAACCTTACTAAAACGCTTTTCTTCACTGATTTTCCGTAAGGCCGTATCAGCTTTAAAGTTCGCAATAACTAAAGATCTTTTCCTCGCCGATTTTCTACATTCCCGTGGTGTTTCTCCCACGTAAAGCGCATTACAAAATCCAATTACCGGCAAATAATTTATTATCGCCCTAATTTACTCGGGCAGCCATAACGTGATTTAGATGGAAAAAATTGTTACAACGGAACCGGTCATTTGACGAATATTACGATATTTGACTGGAAGGGGTCGTTACACTAAGCTTGCGCGGTTAGCACTTGGTTTTTTTAAGAAACTAACATAATATTATAGCTCAAATATCATCTAGATATAATATCTCCCTAAGGATTCTGAGGAGTGCACATGGATGATATAGCTAGTTGGAGTAACGAGTAGGATTTAGATAGAACTCATAATTAACTCTCTATATAAAAAATATAAAAAAACCTCTCTAAAACTAGAACGGCTAAGCCGATTTGGCTAATTTTAGTCTTGAAATATTCGTCCAGTAAGTTCAGCGAAGGTGTTAGGAGAAAAGCGAAGTTTATACCAGGTCATCTAGTAATAGTAATATTTTCGCAATAAACATTAAACAACAAACAGAAACGGGAATAGATCGCTTTTGGTAGTGAAATAGTTTGGTGAAGATGAAGTAAGCAAGCTTTTATTTTCTTCCATGGAAACCAACTCATAAATCAGAAATCATAATTTAATATTCTCAATACATATAATATGTATTAATAATGCGGTATATGGTGATAAGTGAGTGGGCACGAATTATTAAATTAATAATAAAATAACGACAAATACGGAGGTGTGAATCATGATTTAATGATAATTAATGAACGATCTCCATTTATATTATTAAGTACTTAATGGCTTCATTTTATTTATAATGTTATTTAAGTTATGGGCATACAAGTATTTTAAAAGTTGATACTCTTTCTTTAATTCAGGAAAAAATAGTTGTTATAGCCGAATACGTCTTTACTTGAGTGCCTACATATAAAAGTTATCTACCTCATCTATGACCTACGCTACCCATAGACTAAAAGTCAGGGTAATAATAATTTAAAAATGGTATAAACAAACTCAAGGCTTAGAAAAAAATGAGGACAAAAACTTGCCTCACGACCACACAGTAATTGAAAATAATAATTGAATTCGAATTAACAATACGAAATCAGAATAGAATGCGTTCCATATTTGAAATTCGCGGCGACCTACGCTGTTCTTTTTTCATGAATTCGGAATATATTAATGTTCTATTGTACAAACTGAATAAATTACGTTACGTAGTTTACAATGAAACTATAATTGAAATCATTTTATTGTAGACCCCACATGAAAATGTTAGTTTTAAGTAGATGCTAACACTTTAGAGGTGTATAATTCAAGATACGCTGTACTTACAATGATGAAAAACTCAAAGCAGATATGTTACTACCGCGCGCGTTGTGAAGATTCAAATACGGCCCAATTGGGCCGTCTGTTGTTTAGTCTGCATCGAGCGCAGTCACGAACGTGCCGCGTCTTGTCTTACCTAAATAAATTGAAAATGACGTCGTGCGTGTTTCGAAAATGTACCAATTATGACTCGAGAGTAAACAAAACACATGGAATCTCTTACCACATGTCTTGATTGCAATAAATACCTCGATTATTTACATTTTCAATTATTTTTTCGAACAATCTGGAAAAACTCGAATTTTCGTCATAGCTCAGGCAAAGAAAGAGACAGCGATACGATTCGACGTTTAAAAATAGAACTGTCTCTTTTATGTAAATGGTTTTTCGTATCTTTTGTTTCACTTATCTGTCAAATTGGTCAATGTTTGCAATTTTGAATTTGAAAATTGTTCGGAAGAGATTTAAGCCGGAAAATAGTATGGACATAACATATCTGTATAAGTAGAATATCATTGTGTACTTAGCTTTTTATACACCCAAAGGCACGTTGAAGGTATTAACACTAATTAGGTTTGATAACATTTTCGAAATGCGAACACAAACACAAAATGATTACTTTATAACTCAAACAATTCTTAAAAAATAATAGTAGAATATATAATATCGAAAGCTACTTTGAAATTAAAAAAAATCGAACTAAAAATTACAAACGTCAAGTGCATTAACTTTTTCTTTCAATACACGTAGTGGCAAAGGATGTGAGCACTTGGCCTAGAAAAAAAGTTATTTCAAGTAGGCAAATAAAATGTATGTCTGTGTGTATGTGTGCGATCGGTCGGACGTGCAGCGCTTCACAATCGCGTATCTAACACCGGAAATTTATGAATTTAAATGAGAAAAGTGTTAGGAATTTAATGACAGTTCGAAGTAAAATCCCTTCCTGGTGCCCTATTACATAATTAATTCTTTGTTTATGGCGTACAGTGTTCATAGAGTAAGCCTTGGGTTGTCGGCATAAGATCCTGTCGGAGGTAGAAACATTTTGAACGGTCACTAGACGTAATTGTTACGATTTCCGTTACGCTGTTCTGTTGATAATAAAGGCTGTGTAAGCTTGGAGAATTCCTATTTGATGAATTGCGCAAAAAGATGTACCTAGTAAATGTTGCGACTGCGACTTTTTCTACACCCATATCCCATACTAATATTGTTATATATTATTACTAGCGACCCGCCCCGGCGTCGCATGGGTATAAAATATAATATAGCCACTGAAAAAAAGATTAAATTCGATAGCCTGTGATCCTTCACGTGGTCTACTTCTTATCTGTGCCAAATAACATAAAAATTGCTCCAGTACGCGAGATAAGCCCTTTCAAATAATTTTCCCCGTTTTTCCACATTCTCCTATAAGTCTTAGCGTGATAAAGTATAGCCTATAGCCTTCCTCAATAAATGGGCTATCTAACACTGAAAGAATTTTTCAAATCGGACCAGTAGTTCCTGAGATTAGCGCGTTCAAGTTAGCCCTTTCAAATAATTTTCCCCTTTTTTCCCACATTTTCCTCTATTTTCTTCGCTCCTATTAGTCTTAGCGTGATAAAATATAGCCTATAGCCTTCCTCGATAAATGGGCTATCTAACACTGAAAGAATCATCAAAATCCGTTGCATAGTTTTAAAGATTAAAGGGAACAAAGGGACATGAGGGAAAAAAAGCGACTTTGTTTTATAATAATTATGTACTTATATGTTATAAATCCAAAAGTATGACTGTCTGTTACTGCTTCATGCCTAAACCACAAAACCGATTGCATAATATTTTTAGTATTTTTGAGTAGATATCGGAAAAGCACAAATGTAAATTTTCGCACAAAAATCTACGAATCCCGCAGTAACTAATTTCCAGGTAAAGGTAGTTGCGACCAAGGTGATACAAACCCAACCTTATGAATGCCAAACATTTTATATCTAACACTAGATTTTTGTAGTAATAGCCTCAGAGCATACCTAATTAGGGTACATATGACAGCTACAAGGCGTGGCGTGCGCAGTGACATACGGACGGCCGGTAATACTCCTTTGTATGCTAATAGAGAATTATCTAGCCCCTCGAAATTGTAATCTTAAAACTCGCTTGGAATTTCTTCATCCGTACCTATTCCGTTGTTTAAGTTAAAGTGCGAGATAAGTTTCGAAGTTAATGTTATTTAAAAACTAGCTGACCCGGCAAACGCTATTTTTCCATATAAATTATTTCTAGTATCAATATAAAAAGTAGACAAAAACCTATTCTCAGGCGTAACGAATGAAAATACAAAATTTCATTAAAATAGGTTGAGCCGCTTTGGAAGAGTTCGCGCACAAATACTATGACACGAGAATTTTATATATTAGATCTATTTTACCACTAATTGTATGTCTCATCACAGTAATATTATGAGACGAAAGTTTGTGAAGAAACATACTGTATATATCTATGTTTCTCCTTCATGCAAAAATTAAGAAAGATGATCGACATGTTATAATGTAACATTTTATTACATAATCAGAAAAAATATTCCAAATACTGTGTTACAACTTAACAAGGATACTTTTGACTTCGCAAAACACAGCCTTGTAGATTTTATAACAATACTAGATGTCCCGCGCGGCTTCGCCCGCGTAAATTAGAATTTTTACAGAATCCGTAGGTACATTTTCCCATAAAAAATATTTCCCCCGTTTTTCCCACATTTTCCTGAGTTTCTTCTGTCGTATTAGTCTTAGAGTAATAATATAATATAACCTTCTCGATAAATGATGAGTCTTACTCGATAAATGATCTGTCTAACACTGAGATAAGTTTTTAAATCGGACCTGTAGTTTCTGAGATTGACGCGTTCAAGCAAACATACTCTTCAGGTTTATAATATTAGGTAGATATAGATATTTTTTAATTATCGCTTGACAAACTCGAGTCTCGATCTAAAAGACTATGAAATGGTATAATATGGTAGTGATGATGATGATGATGATGATGAAGAATGTAATTTGCATAGTAGCATATGCTTTCTGTTCTTAAAACAACGCCGAAACTCCCAAACTTGTATCTATAAAGAATCAGGAATTCTCTCAGCACCTTCCGAACCACGGTATACCAGGTATATCTCGGTGCAAAATCTTACTTGTTGGTAGCATATGCTTAGAATACTTCTCACGAAACCGAAGTCACCATATGTTTCCCTATAAGTTTTGAGGAGTTCCCTCGATTACTTATGGATTCTTCAACAGATCACCACTTTTCTGAATATAATACCAAATTGGGATGATACCCTATATACCAAAAGAAAAATTTTGAAAATCGGTTAACAAACGGCGGAGTAATCGTTGAATATAAGAAAACGAACATAACACCTCCCCCATTTTGAAAGTCGGTTAAAATTGTAGCCTATGTGTTATTTATTTAATATTTTAATCAGCACATGAATTGAATAACAAAATTTTTTTCAAATTAATCGTAGCACCATCTGTCAGGACAAACTAAAATTGAAATAGAATAATATTGAATGCGATGATAGCGCCGTCCGCCGGATCTAATGTAAAACATTCCAAAATCAACAACTCCTTATAAATAAGAAATTAATTGAAAAAACATTTTCCAGTAGACCAAACTGTAAATCTAAACCATTCTCGAATCTCCACGAACACACACAAAAAATTTCATCAAAATTGGTCCAGTCGTTTAGGAGGAGTTCAGTCACATACACACGCACACAAGAAATATATATATTAAGATATTCTATGGACGCTTCACACCACGTCAGTCTGGCCGAAGGACTTGTGTTACAGGTATCAGACAACGGAAATACATTTAATACTTTTATACTATATTTATATTATACACATATTTAATACACATCCATGACCCAGGAACTTTAAAAACCTTTTGTTCCGTCGGCGGGATTCGAGCCCGCGACCCCCGGCTTAAGCTACCAACAGCCCACCAACTGAGCCACAGGGGTCGTCAAGGATTTAAAACCGCGGGGCTAAAATGGTCACTTTGAAGAATCATATTATGAATCATGTTATCATTCATTCTTTTAAAATCGCAAAATGCAAGTCTGCTTGCAATTCATATTTAGTAATTTGACATTTGTCAGTTTGACAGTTTTGACAATTCATTTGCTGAATTGATTGAGAGGAATTGCTAAATGTGACCATTTTAGCCCCGCAGATCTAAAACGTTAGACACCCGTTAACGCAGGAAGTCTGTATGTTTTATTAAATATGAATATATTCAGTGGCACAATTACAGCTTATTATTATACATCACACCTTGCTGTTGCGTCTGTCGCTTTGTATTCATCGCGTACCACTAGATGCAATAGCCAGTCCTTCGGTCGCAGGAAAATGGCGGCGACGGAAAAACATTGTTATAAAACTAGCTCATAGTTATCAAAATCTATCAAGATATACGTGGGAGAGCCACGCTTCGGCTCGAATGGGCCGGCTCGACCGGAGAAATACCACGTTCTCACAGAAAACCGGCGTGAAACAGCGCTTGCGCTGTGTTTCGCCGAGTGAGTGAGTTTACCGGAGGCCCAATCCCCTACCCTATTCCCTCTTAAAAGGCCGGCTACGCACCTGCAGCTCTCCTGATACTGCGAGTGTCCATGGGCGATGAAAGTTGCTTTCCATCAGGTGACCCGTTTGCCCGTTAGCCCCCTTATTTCATAAAAAAAAATCCAATTGGAGTTTGATGTGACTTGAGTTTAATATACGCGAATATATTTAGGTACACCGTATATCTCATGTAAAAAAATTGTTGATTGCCACAAACTGTTTTGATTTATTACAATTAAATACTATAGTAGGAATTCCCTAAAACTTTAGTTTATACATAACCCCATCAACTCCCAAGCGGTCTAATTCGACCGCGATAACAATAGAATAATAATAGATTTCCAAGAATCCGCGATCAAGGGATATGAACTATAGTAAGAATTCTCTAAACTATAGTACTATAGTAGGTAAACTATAGTACTATAGTGAACTATAGTAGGAATTCTCTAAACTTTAGTTTATACATAACGGTAGACTTCATACTAAATATATTGATTGTATGAAGTCTACCGATAATGATTTTTCAAGGCAATTTAATTATGTCACTGATTTTTATCTTAAACTAGTTTTCAACGTTAATATTTTTTGTCAATCACAGCCTACATACATAAAAATATAGTACAGTTTCTACGTTTGTGAGTAAAAGAACATCGCAGGAGTGTTCATATTCTTAAATAATTTACTGACTTTAGTGACAAGTTTAAATTATTACAAAATTCAATAAATAACTCGAGCTTTGTAGTCTAACCGACTAATAAAGATTAACGTAGCATTCAAGGTCCGTTGTCTTTGTCCGGCGTGTCACCTAGTTATTCGCTGTAAATAATTTCACACAACATTAGAATACTAGAAACCTTAGTTCAAAGACAATTGTACACGTAAATTTACGTGCTGTACACGTAAATGTACTCGTAACTCACTAAATACTATATTATTTGCTGAGCCAATAACTCAAATTTAACATGAGCATTTCAAAACATCAAGCGAAGCAATGACAAACGACTAGTCGTATCAATTAGCCGAGGGCCATAATAAATTATTTTAGAAAACTTGTAATTTCGACCGCGCCGGCCTACGCCTAATGAAATTATCGATTCTGACTCGATATAGTTGTCGAATAATCGATTATTCGGAAGCATTAGCATAATTTATCATATTATATTATGTACTGAAATAATTTTAATGACATGAGCTTGGTAAACGAGCAGAAAATAGCTTGGTAGTAGGTGACATTGGACGGCAACTTTATCTCTATTTCTTATTGTGACGCCCTAAAATTATTTTTTATTAGGGATCCATACCCAAAGGGTAAAAACGGGACCCTATTACTAAGACTTCGTTATCTGTCCGTCTGTCTGTCTGTCTGTCTCCAGGCTGTAACTCAAGAACCGCTATAGCTAGACTCCTGAAATTTTCACAGGTTGTGTAGGTATATCTATTGCCACTATAACAGCAAATACTAAAAATAAAATAAATATTTAAGGGGGGCTCCCATACAAGAAACGTGATGTTTTTTCCTTTTTTGCTCGTAATCAATAATGGTAACAGCTAGGCACTTGAAAATTTCACAAAATTCTTAATTATATTTGTACTTTAATAATTAATAATAAAATTAATATTAGTAAAGTAAATATTTATTTCCCATACAAAAAACACAATTTTTTGTCTACTTCTGCTCGATACTGGTACGGATCCCTTTGTGCGCAAGTCCGACTCGCATTTGGCCGAATATTTATATTATTAATTTTATTTTATTTGATTTTTAAATATAATTTTGTGATATATCATACTTACCTACCTCTTTTTGAAACCTTTAGCCTAACTAAAGTAAAAACAGATAATTCAAAATTTACCTGTCATATTATCAGATACACAAACCGTCTATGTTGTTTATTAGTAGTTATATCAATTTAACTCTACCTTTTCAAGATAAAAAAATCAAGAAGCCGAACGCTCATAAAAGTGTAAAATTTGAATCGCTGTATCCAATTTTATTTGATTTTAAATGCCGTAACGATTCGAATATCGAATACCGCCATTTTTGGTAACCATAGACTAATCATTTAAACACTTTTTATTTGAATAAAACTAGGTACGAGGTGTTAAAAATGTTTGTCTCTTTTGCGTTGAAATCCGCACGAGATAAACAAAACTTTTCATTGATTTAAATTTTGTAAAAACGTTACATATAGCGACACAAAACTATGCAATTTGGCTGTTCATAATAAATGTCTTTGCTTGTATTGCGTTAACCATAGACCAAATTATAATTTTGAGCGCGTGATTTGAAAATGGAACGCTCATGTGTCATGAAGCTATAAAATAACTCAGAGATGGCCAAGTGATCATTATAGGCAGTAAACCGCCGATAAAACAGATTAACACTACACTTATGCATACAGGGTTGTCAGCCATGGGAAATTGTTTAGCTTGCGTTTCAAAACTCTGAAACTAATACCGATTTTGGTGGAATGTTAGTGACAAACTCATAAATAAATGCCATATTTTATTATATTTTTTCTTTTAGGATGTAGAGCCTTTTAAATTTTCTAGAAAATAACATAAGTAATCTCTCGTTGAATTGTACAATTGTAGCGTTCACAGCAGCGTATTTTTGGACGATAAGTGATTTAAAAAATAAGAAATATAACATGTTATGTTGCATATATGATATCATGTTATTATAAATTTAAAAAATGAATAAAATAATATTAAAAAAATAAGCGAAACGACGAAACTGTGAACGCGCGAAAAAGATGTTCTACGATGCTACGACGCGCGTAGCTGTTCTACGACATTTTTTTCCTAAATCTTTTGTATATTTTACTATAATATTTCAACTTAAGGATGTATATAAGGTCAAATTCCGTACTACATCCAATTAAATTATGAAAGTACTAAATATGTAAAAAATTGGACATCCAGACACTTATTATTAATTATAATGATTTTTTATAATAGATTTTTAAAGTACTATTCGATATTTAATTATTATTGAACAAAATTTTGTTGTAATTTGACTACCGCAAATGGCGGCCAAGAAAGCTCGGCAAAGCTTTAAATGCAGGTGGCGAAAAAAGGAACTAACTCTGGCACATACAAAAACGACATATTTGACAGTTCTTCTTTACCAGCAGCGCCCCCGCCCAAGTTCATATAAAGTCTTGTCGCACCCTTCGAACGCTAATTTTCATAAATTTCAATTTGAAATACTTCCTCAGAATTACCGGTGAACCCACTTTTTTTTGGGCTTAAAAATCGCAAATCGTACAAAGAAATTAAAAAGTAGTTTTTTAGCTGTTTATCTTTGATACAAAGTTCTTAGTTCTGACGAATTTTTTTTCTTTATTTTTTTAATTTAAATAAAAAAAAATATTTCACGTAACTTGTCGGTAAGGTATTGATTTTTTGGTATCAATCGATGCAGGATGTTTTATTCTACTATATATTTCAAATTTAGGTCAGAATCTTTGAATTTATAAATGTTATATACATCCTTAAGTACTGGATTTTAGTAACTAATTTACAATGATACCTTTAATAGTTAAAGTTACGGGCATTTTTGTTCTATTACCTAAAACGGTACCCGTATACGAACAAGAAAATTATTGTTATTAAATGTCGACGTTCTAAATTTAAATATGGCGTTCAAATTATGATTTAAAACGTGTTCCGGAGAAACTCGACGTTTCTAAAAACATCTAGCGGCCATACGGGTAATGAGTGGTACACACGATTGATACGGACATTCACTAATATTATATTAAGTTTTTTTAACCATAATATTTACTTTAAGTAATTTTACTCAGTATATACAGAAACTAGTCCTATAGTGTATTTACAACTTAACTAGATGATTTTTGTAAAATAATTAAATCTGATAAAGTGTTACATTTAAAATTACTACAAATCACATAACACCTGTATTTTAATCGGTTTTTATGACTTAAGTGATAGCTGCAAAACTCTTCAGCCGTGTATATTTTGACACAAATATCAATAAAACTATTTTTAACGTAAACAAATCAAAGAACCAGATGGAAGCAATAAAGAAATCGTTATCGAGCTTTTACACAAAACATTTGAATGGCCGCAGCGCCCGTGTGTGAAGATAGTGTACTTTATAATATAATGTTTCAAATATTTCAAGGCTAACCGTTCTCAGCTGTCAATCATAATAAGCTATCCGTCTCTGTCCGATTTACATATTTCGTTGGTCTCCTCTCCCGCTCTCGCGCCCGATCGACCGCCTCGACTTTATTTGAAAATTTTATTTTAAATGTGGAATGAATAAGCATTATCTTACGAAATCCATTCTTTTTTTTATTCCTTCTGCTTTTTTTTTTATTTAGCTTCGGCAAGGATTTATCAAAACGTGCTTAATTTAAATATTTCTTATGTTTAACTTTGCAAATGTTTATGTAATTTGATATATAATTCGCTTAATAATCCAAATGGAATTTGTCGTGGAATCTGTCGAGTTTGTTATTGTAAGATAATATTTTGCCCGATGCTATGTCAGCTTTCGTGTAGCCATGTTAGGAATATATCTGCGCACATAATAGTTCTGATTTAATTTCGCTCAGTATCAATTTCTTAAATAGCACTTCAATCTCAAGTTTTTGCTAGTATTGCACTAGTTTTCGATAAGATAACCACAAAATGTGACTCACACTTATTGCATATAATTCAGGTATTCACCACAGATTTACTTAACAAAAGTAACAACGTTTAAATGTGAAAAAATTAACTAAAAAAGTAACAGCCTGTAGTCTGTATACTTATATGAAAAAAAATTGAACTAAAAAAAGTAACAGCCTGTAGTCTGTATACTTATATGAAAAAAAAATGAACTAAAAAAGTAACAGCCTGTATATAAAACAATCTGTGTGCAGAGCAATTAGTGCTTAACGAGTCTAGACCTACCGCGATAAGTCCTACGCATATCTGGGAATCAGAAACACAATACCTAACATATAAACAATACAAAAGTGTTATTGTTATAAACCTTAAGTTTCTTCTCAGAAGCTCTCCATATCAAAACATTATAAGTATCTTACTTTTAACTGTTAGGCGATTTTGAACTTTAATACGACGGTATAGGAGTGATTGTGACTACAAAGGACTGGGCATAAACAGTTGAATTTAAGCCGAAATTCTAGAAACCGTTGACAAAATATGTCTACGGTGTTTCTCTATGGCCCACTTGAAGTATCCAAGTATGAATGTAATATGAACGTTGTACTATAATTCATTGTTTATTAACAATGTAATATTTTATTAAGTATATTGTACGTGGGAGAGCCATGCTTCGGCACGAATGGGCCGGCTCGACCGGAGAAATACCACGTTCTCACAGAAAACCGGCGTGAAACAGCGCTTGCGCTGTGTTTCGCCGAGTGAGTGAGTTTACCGGACGCCCAATCCCTTACCCTATTCCCTTCCCTACCCTCCCCTATTCCCTTCTCTTCCCATCCCTACCCTCCCCTATTACCCTATTTTCTCTTAAAAGACCGGCAACGCACCTGGGCGACGGAAGTTGCTTTCCATCAGGTGACCCGTTTGCAGGTTTGCCCACTTATTTCATAAAAAAAGTATACGATGAATAACATAGTGATAAATTCAAAAATGTGTATGAGCGTATCATACATGTTTTAAGAAATGTTGCCAGCTTAAAAACAAAAGCTGTAAAGAATTGATAAAAGTATACTAGGTGCAAAGTACACTTCATTTGACTCTAATGTTATAGTAGGGTTTAGGGTTTTTAAGATCGTGATAATTTAAGAAATAAGATATATATAAGATATAACAGCTGTAAAAAAAGAAAAGGAGACAATCTTGAAAAACTGATGGTAACTGGCAAGATTGAGGGAAAAAGACCACGAGGTAGTAGTCCCATGCGTTGGTCCGATCAAATCCGCACCACACTTGAGTCCACCGTCTACGACGCTCTTCGAGTGGCCGAGGATAGGAACAGCTGGCGTAAGACCATTAGAAGGAAGGTCATGGAAGGGGGAGGTCACGACCCTCAGACATGAGGAACACGACTGGAGGAGGAGGAACAGCTGTAAATTCCCATGACAATCGAAATAAATACCCTATTGCTCCGGCAGATGGTAAAGTAGGAAAGTGTTGGAAAATTCTTATTGACAGTTTTCGCAAAATATTCCACCACGTATAAGTTGGGTCTATCCTATATTGGCCAATAACTGAAAACCCTCATTTAAGGACACGTTACCCAATTCATCAAACCTCAAAGTCTTTTGCGTTCCATGAATGAACAATCAATGAGTTTTTCTGACTATATCATATTATTGTTCTAATCTGCGTCATACATTAGTATCAAAATCACATACCACAATAAAATTAATAGGCAAAACCGAAGGGCACAGCCTTACAAGTTAACACGCCTTTTCGAGCTCGCCTTGGCAGAGACAATATCCAATAATAACAATAAAACATTAATATGGCCGAACCAAAATGGCGGATAAAGGAAGTGGTTTAATGGTTGTTAAAATTTTCATAAAAATTTCGTTTACACGAATTTTATTACTGCGTTTTTTGCACGAAGAAACGATGAGATAACCATTGCTTCTTAGGGTTCCGTAGCCGTATGTTTTCTGACATATTTAATTGGCATTCGTAGAATTAAATAAAGCTGTGTATTTTTGTATTAAAGTTAGTTGTCTTATCAATCTCCAAGTCATAATAATATGCATAAAATTTCATCCAAATCAGTTCTATTTCTAATAGAAGACAGTATTTTTTCCATTTAATCTATATTATGTAAAATCCTTATAGATATCTAAAACAACCAAATCACACAACAGATTCCTATCGTTACCTAAAACTACTGAACCCATAGACCACAGGTACATCCTGTTTTATGTTGTCGATAAACGGCACAGTTTTTATCGCACCAGCTGTAAGGTGTTTCAAATCAATCAACCTGCATGGCTACTTACAACACAGGTATTTGCGAGATCCAGCAAAACATGAGAGGAAGGATGATAAAAGAAAACATACTCGTAGTTCCTTTAGAAATATAGCTAGTTTTCTATCAACTAACAAAAATAAGTGATAATACTTTAGGGTGTGTACGTGTTCCTTGTAGATAGTTCACTGTGAAAGTAGCAGCGCTGAAAGACCCAAAAAAATTTTTCACTTTTGTATGGGGAAACTCGTGACGCTCCGGCCCTTGCCCATACAAAAGTTAAAAATAAATTTCGTCTTACAGCTCTGCTACTTTTACAGTGAACTCTCTACAAGGAACACGTACACACCCTAAAGTATTGTCACTTATTTTTGTTACACACCGTATAAATAAAATGAATTTTAAATTTCATTAATCTCGCTCATACTCGAGAATTGCTGAACCGATTTTTTTTTTTTTTTTTTTTTTTATGAAATAAGGGGACAAACGAGCAAACGGGTCACCTGATGGAAAGCAACTTCCGTCGCCCATGGACACTCGCAGCATCAGAAGAGCTGCAAGTGCGTTGCCGACCTTTTAAGAGGGAATAGGGTAATAGGGGAGGGTAGGGAAGGGAAGGGAATAGTTGAGGGTAGGGAAGGGAATAGGGTAGGGGTTAGGGGATTGGGCCTCCGGCAAACTCACTCACTCGGCGAAACACAGCGCAAGCGCTGTTTCACGCCTGTTTTCTGTGAGAACGTGGTATTTATCCGGTCGAGCCGGCCCATTCGTGCCGAAGCATGGCTCTCCCACGTAAACGATTTGACTAATTTTAGTCTTGAAATATCCGTGGAATCTTATATATTATATATTATATAAAATCACTCAAAGGTGACTGACTGACATGGTGATCTATCAACGCACAGCCCAAACCACTGGACGGATCGTGCTGAAATTTTGCATGCAGGTAGATGTTATGACGAAGGCATCCGCTAAGAAAGGATTTTGATAAATTCCAACCACAAGGGGTTAAAATAGGGGATGAAAGTTTGTACATAATAATACTTCTTAACGCGAGCGAAGCCGCGGGCAAAAGCTCGTCTATCATAATAACAATGAATTTATTATCCGTGGAAGCCCAGAGAAGGTTTAAAGGGTAAGATAATTTAGGATATACTTACTACTTCCTTTTTTGGCAATCTGTTTAAAATCTAAACTACCTATATGAAATGCCTTACAAGCATACTGCTAGCTAATAATAAATGATCGTATGTCCAAAGTATAGTATAAAATTGAAACTACCCACATTTACAAAGTCTAATCAAATCAGAAACTGTTTCGTCACATTACCGGTATTGCGACCTTTGCCATTTCGAACGAAAGCTTAAATCATTAAACTTTTAACAGAGACAATATGGCATTGATATTTTATAATACATATTTCAATTTTTTTTTAAATCCAAAGTTTTCCAGAGATTATTTCATGTCAATAACTGTATTTTAAAAAGATAAAACCGAATTCAAAATTATTGTACGTAATTGAGAATTAAAACTCCCTATCTCCAAAACTACTCAACCGATTTTGATGAAACTTGCACTATTCCCTAAGATAAACAATACCTACAACAAAAAAGAATTACTGAAATCGGAATGGTAGTTCCAGAGATATGTGAACACAAACATAAAAACATATATACATGCATACATACATACATACACTTTTGAAATTTGGCACACTTGTTCAGACTTCGATATAGACTACTGACTAACATAATATACTAAAATTGGGTGGTTCTGGAAAAATTACATACATACGCATCGAATTGATAACCTCCTTTTTTGAAGTCGGTTAAAAAACATGCACCAACAAGAGTGTGAAATTAACAGCCTGCTGAAAATATATCGGTTCTCTCTTATCAATATTATGATTTTTTATAAATTTTTGGAAAGAAGAATTAACTAATGTATTTTTTATTTGCTGATCTATAATAATGTAATGTATTAAAATAAATGGTCTCCTTTAAAGACTACTGAAGTTTGTAATTATTTAAATATTAGACTTGTTTTCGACAATACGTTAATTCCATTTTAAGGTAAAACATTAACTATTTATTTATAATACGTTTAAAATCATTGTAATCGTAAAGTCAGTGAAATGTATTGAATATCATAATTTCATTAACGAATCTATAATTAATAAGCTATCAATGCGGCGACCGGTCGCTTTTTGTTCGTTTAACAATGGTTTCCGAACATTCTTGTATATCCAAGGCTTTGTGTTGCCGATAGTATCAATAATAAAAAATATATTTTAGTTATTTTAATTAAGTTTTAAATTAGCTTTGTCGAATAACCTTCAATTTAAACTACGTTAAAGCAGCTATAATAATAATTGACAGTAACCGAAACAACGATTGGTGTACACAACATTTGAAGATTCAGGATTTCCTTTCATGAGTTTTGAAATTTTCTAACTCATTCGGCGCTGCTACTTCTACAGTGAACTCTATTCATGGGACCACAGAACCATAAAAACAGTATGGGACACATACACCCTGAAGTATTATCAACTAGATTACCCTGTGAACTTCGGATCACTTCCCTTCTAAATCCTAATATAAAGCTTCCTTGGACTTCTACGAATATTTCAAGACAAAAATTAGCCAAATCGGTACAGCTGTTTTTGAGCTTTAGCGAGACTAACAAAATTAAGGATTCATTTTTATACTTATACTAGCTGCTGTCCCGGCAAACATTTCTTTGCCATATAAAGTATTTCGCTCGTATTATTTTATTGAAGTGACTAAATAAGTATGTCACCATGGCGACGTCCATCGCTATCCCGTCGCACGAACAATGGTCGCCGTCAGTTTCGGGTTGTAATAATTTACTATTATATATTCAACAAATGCACTTATCAATATAAAAAGTACCCAGTAGCTGATTCTCAGACCCACTGAATATGCATATAAAATTTGGTTAAAATCGGTAAAGCCGTTTCGGAGGACTACGCGGCCTAACATTGTGACACGAGAATTTTATATAATATAAGATAGAAGGAAGAAGAAAAGTTTTGTTACACTACACCCTGATATTGTATACGTCTATATTATACATTTTTATAATATTCGCTAAAGTTTGGCTCTATGGTTTCCTTTTCTGTACAAAAAGCCGTAACAGTATAATTCACGGGAAATCTCAAGCGTCTGACGTTAAGGATACGTTTTTTACGTTTTTTGTTTCCATGTTCTTTGAAATATGATTAAAGATATTACGCAATACACAAAATATGATTCCAAATAATTGCAAGTTGAGGAAAAACTAGCTAAAGATTTGTGTGGTAAAGTCGCAATTATGTTATTACTTTTTACTGCGAACGGCCGGGCAGATTTTGATTAAATTCGGCGCAGATATAGAGTAGACCACGGGGAAGAACATAAACTGGCAATATTTTTCGCTGGAAAACACGCGGCTCCTGCAGGATTTTATTTCATACGAAGTCGCGGGGAACAGGTCGTATATTATAAAATATGATCAAGAAACTTTCCTAAATTATTTCTCAAGTACAAGTGTATTTATTTAAATAATTATTAATTTAAGCACTTTTTGAATCAAGTATTATTAAATGTTAAGACATTTGGGGCAACCGCCTGCGGCTACATTCTAATATTACACTTACAGTTTCGTCATGTTTTTTACCTATTACTCTTAAAAAGAACATGCAGCTTTTTTATTCCATATTCAAATTACAGAGTTACGTCATTTCGTTTAGTTTTTTTTTTATTAAATTTTGCCCGCATCGCCAGTTTTTATGCCATTTCATTAAACATAAGAGCAATCATTCCATTTAATGATATGGAATTAAGTAACCGGCTTAATTGTATACATTTTTTATGCCCAGTGATTACAGAGAATCCATTATTATAGTAAATTTTATTTGTTCCAGGACGTTAAGACTGAAACTGCATCTGTCAAGCTAGGATGTGATTGGAACATTAAAACTTGGTGAGCTTTATTTTTATTATCTTTAATTGGGTTTGAAATCATTTAATTTTTTTTTTATTGCACAGAGCAGTTAAAAGTAACCATAGTAAATATACCCTTTTGATCTAAATTACACGGTACTTGCGACAATACTTAAAGCAAAAGAAATTAGTTGAATCAATTATTATTTACAACTAATTGATCATCCTTTACTTTAGCCGATAAAAAATGGCGATTGCCACGTTTTTGCGTTCGAATTCCGAACCATATAACTAGTTCTTAATTACGACATCTACATATTAGTTAAGGCTTTTTTGTATCAAGTAAGTACCTAGCCAATTAGGTTACTATTATCTTATTAATAACTCAGCTACTTTAACGCTGTAATTTATGATGTTATGCTAAAATTAAATCTGCGGTCAAAAAGTCTGTAGTTTTATACAATTTACCTCAATGGTTCTCACTTTTTTATTTTCTTTAGTAATTTGCGATAATAGTCTAGCATGAACTGTTTTATAACGGTAAGTAATTTAGTCTGATAAGTATTATTCAATATTATAATTAACTTTTATCTAGTAGACGATCGTCGGCAAAAAGAAAATAAATATTATAATGTAAACGTCGAAAAGAATGTTTACGAGGACTCATCGTTCAATGAAAGAAGTTCATTCATTGTGGACTGTTATTCGACACATTATCAAAACACTCATAATTCATTTCAATATTTTTAAACAACGGCGAGAAAATTTTGAAATAAATTCAAAACACCGGCTCGTTCAGCTAATCTGCTGTCAACAAAAGACTATTGTTTCATCTCGATACATTGTCTTCGTTTAAATCGAAAATGATTCACTGTTATTATTGAGCAAAAATGTGTTGAATTCGTTTTTTATTGTTTGTAATCGAAAACAATTATTGCAGGTTGGGCTTGCACAAAGTCGCGGTAATCGGAGAGAGATGACTACTGCGATGGCGGCGCACCAGGAATCGATACACGAGAGACTACAGGCTGGCCCGGAGGAACCTCTGTACCTGCACCACGCGGCGTCCTGGACCACCGACAACTCCGACCATCAGGAGGACCACAGCGCGGACATGTCGCCCTACTACAACCTCCCAAAGAGAAACAAGAGGAAAAACTTCAAACCGCGATGTGCTCCCAACGCTACCACCTTCTCTGATGACTCCAACGGCGCTAACGGTGATGCAGAAAGCCCAGTCAACGGCAACGATCGAACCACCCCGGACCGAGCCGCAGAAGAAGAAAACGAGGAGAGCTACGCTAAAATTGGGATTAAAAACTTTAGCCTTCTCAAAGCCGGAGCGGTCGATCTCAGTCGAAGATTGAGTGCAGATTCGAATGAAAATGCAGAGGCAAATTATGACAATAACGAGCGAGATAAAAAAGAAAGCTTTCAGCGGTCGTATTTACACAGTTTACAAATGAACCAGGACGCTGAGAGAGAACAGACTGTTCTTAATTTTAGTAATTTACAAAATAAAAGTTTTTGTGCCAAAAACCCTTTTGCTATATCTCAGTTAATCAAAACGAATTCCCCACCTAGAAGAAGGGATTCCGATTCGGAAGATGATAGTAAAAGTCAAGACATTAATGCTAACGAGAGAAGAGAAAGCCAGGAGGCTGTGGATACTAGTGAGACTCAACAGAACGGTGACGCTTCTGGTGCAACTAATAAAATTCTAAGAGACTATGCTATGAACACAATGAAAGAACTTTTAGGGATTTATGGTTTATCATCAAATGAAGTAGCTGATGCTATAAGTGGCCAAATCAGAGCTTTGGAAGCTCTTCAAGGTTAGTTATTCTATGTATTCATAAAATATTTTAGAAATCGTATGAAAAATTCGACGGGATATAAAAATAAAAGATTAAAGATTGAATTTTTAAAAACGTAACGTGATGTCTTTTGAAACATATTTCTGAGTAGCTCATTACTAACTAATCTATTTTGTCGCAGGAAAACCATTCACCCAACTACCTCTAAGCCTGAAAAGGCGTCATGACTCAATTGACGGCGGAGACAGGACCCTTCGGCGGTCATCATCGGCTACCGAAGACGAAGGATCCACTAATATCACACCACCGAAAACACCAGATAACGACATTGAAGCTCAAAGGTAAATTACGAAAAAATCCCAAAAAACGTTACAACTAAAAAATAAAAACTATTATGATTTTTAATGATAAAACAACCAATTGTTTTTTCAACAGGCAAAGAGCACTGCAAATTCTTAATCATCAATCTATGAGGCTGTTCAACAGAAATCATGAGGAAGACGGTAGCGGGTCTGAAGAAGGAGAGCAAACTCTCGACCTCAGCGTATCTAGAGAAGATGGCCAGGTATACAGAAAGCTTTATCACAAATCATGTGTTAAAAGAATACCTACTTTTAGCATTATCGAGGAACTGCTTTTAGTCAATTTTGAGAAGGCTTAAAAAGTAGAAACCTACTTTATTTAACATTTTAAACTTTCGCGTTACATTATAATTAAAAGTTTTTAAAAGTATGTATTCATAGTAGCATTACTACTTGAATAAGTCGCGTTAAGTCCCGATTAAAAAGTTTTAAACTACTTTATTTATTATAGTTATAATTTTCTATTTTAGGAGCTATCTACAACTTCAAGTGCTGCTAACAGTGTATCTGAATTTGAACAGCAGAATATACTTATGAGGAAGAACCTAGAAGATTTAGCAAATTTACAAATGCAGGTAAAAGTTTCATTGCATCTGTAGTCACATGTTATGTTTTGATTTAGTAGAACATTGTTCTAATAAAATTCATTGTTTTAGAACTTCTTCCAAAAACAATCAATGATGGATGCTGATGACTCACAAGAAAGAAAACTTCAAGCTAGTGGTGAGTTTGCTTTTCATTTGTCGTACTCATCATAGGTAATACCATAAAGTTAATATACTTAGCGGAATAGAGCAACAATCTCGAGCTGTCAAACGAAACCGAAATTGGTTTCATCTGTGTGTAAAAATATGTGTACGTATACACTTACACAAGCATGATTGAACATGATTTCTATGAGATTAAATTGTCAACGTGCGGCACGTGCCGACTGGACGTTAAAAAAAGAGTGCTGCTGTCATGTGTCACACGTCTCTTTTTACCACGCAGTGTTACTGATAGTGCTTGCATCTCGCTTGCTCAGGCCTTTGTTTCTCTATTCCGCTAGGTATATTAACTTTATGGTTAATACCACTACTAATATATATTCTGTGGTAATACTAAGATTTTCAGTATCGTGTTAAAATGTATGCAATTTACAGTTATAGAATCGCCTATTTTTTGTACAAAAGCGTATTAAATCGGCCTATATCAAACCACAAAACTATCAAAATAGAGCAATCAAAAGAGCAATAAGGGATTTCAACTGCGGGGTTAAAATGGTCGCTTTGAAAAATCATAATAATATGTATCATGATAAATGATTCATTTTTTTTAAATCGCAAAATGCAATTCTGCTTGCAATTCATGTCTAGTAATTCGTACTAATTTGACATTTGTCAGTTTAACAGTTTTGACAATTCATTTGCTGAATTGATTGAGAGGAATTGCTAAATGTGACCATTTTAGCCCCGCTGATATCAGCTTGTCTATAACCCGGAAAATATGACATAAAATTTTTCCTAAAATTTAATAAAGTGATCTAAATTCTAAGACATATAACATATAATGTAACATAAAGTCAGTGTCCCACTAAAAGTGCGACAAAGTGAAAATGGTGTAAATCTATAGGACCGAGTTGTGACAGTTCGCTAAACTGTTTCACCGGGTTTCGCTAATCACGACTGTTAGTACTTACGTAATTCCGTTTCAGTTACTTTAAAACAATTTTCAGAAATTACATACGTTACAAAATTAGTTTATTCAGTTTCGAAATAGTACATGAAACGATTGCCTCCTCCGATAAGTATGCGTCGCAGTGATAGATTTTATTAAAGCGCACGAGTTTTTTCTATATTGCCCAAGTTTGTGCTCATACACAAATGCAAAACTGGTAGATAAAATATATTGATGCATGGCGCAGAACCGAGGTAACGAGTAATGTTGAAGTTTGCGGTATTATTAAAACGCTCCAACTATTTTATAGTGCCCAAGTGTGTGCGTAGTAAAATGAAGCACACGCACATCCCGTCTCTAACTTTTTCTACCTATCTCATGTACCTAGCACGCTCAGTACGGACTACCGACTCTATGTAGCTGTTTATTTAGTTAATGTGTGGTATTTCTGTGCCATTTGAGGGTCATACAGTTTAGTGGAATTTTACGCTCCTACACATCCTGGAATCACAACAGGAACTAAAGTGATTTTAGGTCCCCTACACGCGGTAATTGGCCGCTCTAATGTGCCTCAATAGAGAGAATAAATTGACTCTACGAGAACATTTCGTAACATTGTCATGCGCAGGAGTCGGAGTTTTGTAGTATTTTTGTTGTATAAAGATTGAAATGTGATGGATGCTAATATTATAAGTTATGCAAAAATTTGTATGTCTGTCTATCTATTACCCTTTTATTATTAAACGGCTAAATCGATTTCAAAGGTGTAAAGATAATTTGAGTCCCGTTGAAGTATTTGTATGTTTTTGTCGAGGAAAAGGTACAGTTTTTCCCAATCTACTTGGCAAATAATAGGTTCATCGGAAATTTATTTTATTGGTAGTTTTTTTTTTGAGGGTAAGAAATAAAAAATTGGCTTATAATTTAGTGTATGTAGAAACTTCATTTAACACTAAAGCTTAACTTACGTATAGGAATAATTTCCATATAACTGTTCACATTTTCTCACCAGAAGTTCAACGGACAAATCCAAATGTTTGTTGATCAATAATTAATAGAGAAACATCCGAAACACAGCATAAATTAGTGGGCTGTCACATTTCACGGGCACATGTAAACGGTTTTTGTGGAAATCGCTTGGACTGACCGGCGGCGCTTTGAGAGTGTTTGTGCATCTCATTAGACTATTGACTGCATCAGAAGCCGCTGATCACAAACTATCAGGATCAGCAGGAGTTACTGTACGTTCCCTATATGATATAGGGAACGTACAGTAACTAAAGGTGGCAACAGATGTCAATATAGTACAAGTTTCGGATTGGCGACACCAGTTTCCAGCTTCGTTGCGAACGTTCTACGGCATATCATATTCTTCATCATTGGTTTAAGTTACTATTGTAAATAGTTTAAATATACTTTTAAATCTTTTTAGTAAAAGATGGCCCCGGGCGAGTTTCTTACGCCGGTTCTTCTCGCCGGGTTAGTTCCCGAACCGGTGCCTCATGTAGACGCGACGTTCTAAAAGTGTTAACTTTGTTAACCTATTTAGTAATAAATATTTTGATTTTTTTTTTGATTTGCAGAAAAAAAATTCTATAAGTACCAGAAAAAAGTAAAACTATTTGAGAATTACAGCGTTAAATCCCAGAGTGAATATTCAAAATTACCCCGAAAAACTTCCAACATGTTAACTATGCTTTTTATCTTGATATGCTTTGTCTATTGTATTCACAGTTTATGATTTAATCCTTCATGGATTACACTATTGCCTACACGAGATATTTTCTTCATTTAAAAATATGAAGTCACTATTAAAAAGATATTAACTTATATAAGAAACACACAGTTTGTCATAAAATTACCATTCATCAAAAACTTAAAACAAAAAAGGTGTTAAGTCTGTCGATTTTTAATAATGAACAAAATAAGAAATATTTTAGCCACTAAATCAGTTTCCAGATAAGGAATAATATAAAATATAAAACCATAAATATCTCGTCGAAATTAAAGTCGGAGTCACAAAGGTACCTTGTCAAGACACAATTTATATGATAACGGAGATAGTTATTAAAAAATTGGAATTAGCTGAAGTAAATCCTATACAAAATCTGGTTTTAGAGGAAATCGACATCAAAACACTGGTTTATAAGTAATTTATTGTAAAGTTAATTAAATATTTTTGTAACAGGTTTAATTATAAACTTTTGCCAAAAAACATTCAATATCCACACAAGCTTCGTTTATTATTTAAGCGCCTCACTTCGGATTTCGCAAAGCAGAGTAGGTTCTATAATTCTAATGAATAAGAGTGCAATAAGTTAATAAGTAAAATTAAACACGTAGTATATTTAAACTATTTAATAATTAGTATGAAAAAACCTCACGCAGTACATATTAACCGTCCGTCCGTAGTCCTCTACCTTTAAACCTCTTATTAAATTTAAATTATTACTGTCGCAAAATTACGATTTATGCATACATTTTAGTCATAATATTATTATTAATTATAACGCCTCCGTGGTCTAGTGGTTAGAGCGTCGCTCTCGACTCCGGAGGTTTGGAAACATGTTATTTCCAATGCAGGCTGATCACCTGATTGTCTGACAAGTAAGATGATCCATGCGTCGTATGGGCATGTAAAAAGTCGGTCCTGCGCCTGATCTCTCGCCAGTCGTGTCGGTCTTCCGTCCCACTGGGTTATGAGAGTAAAGGAATAGAGAGTGCTCTTGTGTACTGCGCACACACTTGGGCACTATAAAATTACTCCTGCGTACCTGGTCTGGTTTCAATGAAACCGGCCACCGTCACCGAAACCGGTGTGGGGAGTATTATTATTATTATTATTAATTATAGTCATTTTCATACACCTTACTAGATGATGCCCGCAACCTCGTTGCACCGATGTACCGTTCATTTTTCCTTGATAAAAATATCCCCTCTCTGGGCTGAAAGTGTCTTATATACCAAGCAAAATCGGTTTGGGCGTGAACAGGTAACAGACAGACAGATTTTCGAGTTTATAATATTAATATGGATTACCTGACATACAACTATATAAGTTTAGTAATTCAAGTGGAGGACGTGGGGCTAGCAAATAGGCAAATAGTATCCCATTTGCCGCATAATAGTGCGGTCCGTCCGGTGCGCGCCGATTTACGTTTATTGCCGTGCGACCAGAGCATCTTTTTGTTTATGGAACACTTTTGAAATTGGAACTGATTTTTTTTATTAAACGATCTGAGACTATGGTTTTGTATAAATTGCATCCAAGGACATTAGGCACTTTTTAAGAATTCTGAGATAATCTACCTACAATCTACATGTGTGAATCCTCTTACTTAGCCCGAAAACAAACGAATTTAAGACAACATGACGGATATTATGTTTATGTGGATGTTACGTTCAAGATTAACACATCTTTCGAAATGTGTGCCCAATTCTTCTACAATCGTTCGATCAACGATGGCAGGGCCGAGGCATTAGGACCGGGTCCTAGACTGTCTAAGCATCCATTTTCTACTTCATTTAAATTCTTAAAGCTGTCTCACTACTAGTCGTCCATATACCGTCATTAACACTATAATTAAACTTCCAGAGAATTGTACAATCCATACATATAAATCAGCCTGTCTATCCATATAAACATATTCCTGGATTGGGACTTCACTAATTAGTAAATAGCACACGTACCTGGTAGACGTAGTCTGATGATCATAATTATTATGACCTACCGGATATACATAAACCTGTCGTCAAAATAATCATATGCAATTTAATTATCTGTGCACTCGACTTGACAGGAATTCAAATCCATAGATAATAAGCTCGAAATTTTAATTTGACACATAACTTTTTCTGTCCTTTTATAATTCCTTATATTTTAAAGTTGGATAACAGAAAAAAACATAAACACTAATAAATGTTCATTATATATAATTCACTCCATAGACGTGTAATTTAATGGAGTATATTATTTTAAAACGAATAAACTAAAAAATCGATTCCATTTTTAACGATTACCATCTTCGATTCCCACATATTAATACTTTATAATCTGTCCCTCTTGAATGGCTTTTAAATATCTTTTGTCTCTGTTCCTCTAGCACCGGGGGCGATGGAGTTATAATTTATTTAGTTAAGCCTTTTAATTGCTGTTATTAAAACAATATATCAAAGTTATATCGCTTTTGAAAATGGATACGATTTTATTACGAATAAACCATGAAACAGTGAATTTTATAAGCCTACGAGCTTTTGCCCGCGGCTTCGCTCGCGTTAAGAAGTATTATTATATACAAACTTTCATCCCCTATTTTAACCCCTTAGAGGTAGAATTGATCAAAATCCTTTATTAGCGGATGCCTACGTCATATCATCTATCTGCATGCCAAATTTCAGCCCGATCCGTCCAGTGGTTTGGGCTGTGCGTTGATAGATCACTATGTCAATCAGTCAGTCATCTTTGAGTTTTATATGTATAGATTTTGCATTAACAATAAGACGTGCTTATAATACTCATTTTAAGCACGTCTTATTGTTATATAAATAAAAGTATTAAACTGTATAATAATTAATTAGAATGTATTTTATATTAAAAATAGAGCTTCATAATTCTTAATTGGCTCCATCAATCCTAAATCCTAATACAAACTAGTTTAATATTATTTAAATGCCATAATTATAATAAAGATCCTCTAAAACGTTAACAAAATATAATCCATTTCACTATTTCGATAATCTCTTCACGGAATAATCGATTAACAGATTAATTATCTCTTAATATCGATATGAACTCGTTAAACAATTTATAAGTTTACGATGCAATAAATCTTTGAAATTAGAAGATAAGTAGAGCGCTCCTCGTTTAAGCTTCAGACTAGAAACATCAACACGATTTATTTTAAACAAGTAAATAGAAATACGCTGTAAAATAAACTGTAAATGTTGTTAACAATAAGCCTAAATAGCCTGATAAATTACCTATATAAGTATATATATATAAAACTGGATTTTCAATTGTGTTAGTAACGCTATAACTCGATAACGGCTAAACCGATTCTGCTAATTTTAGTCTTAAAATAATCCTTGAAGTCCAGGGAAGGTTTTTAAGTGACACGAAGTTCACCGGGACAACTAGTTGTTAAATATTTACGGTCATACCACAAAAAACTAAACATCTGTTAAACAGTTGTTTGGAGACCATTTTGTACTGAATTTTTCTCTAATCAAATGTTCAACGGGTGTTTAAGTCTTTTGTGGTAAGACCGTTAGTTTTTATTCTAGTCTTCATATTTGTATAAGCGAGTAATAGGTACTTATTGATATTTTTATAAGAGACTAAAACGTTTCAAAATATAATTTAAATAGAGTGAAAAGTTACATTCATTCAAACCTTGTATAGTCAATGCTGACATGTGAATATTTTAATGTATGGATGGATTTATGTATGTATGGATGAATGTTTGAGAGGAAACAGTGCGAGCATTCAACATCAACATGTGCATAAACTTATTGTTTTGTTAATTAACCTCGGGCCTCGCATCCTGACGGACATGGCGACTTTCTTATACATTAATACCGAGAATATAGAGATTAGTATCGGGAATATAGAGTGATGAATATCATGAGAACATAGAGATATTGATATAAAAGTATTGAAGATAAAGAGAGATGTGTGTTAACATAAACAAACAGATAACAATGTCTTGTTTAAGAACATACCCATGTACCATATACTCTACATAGAGTAGAGAAAGAAAATCTCTTGAGAATGTAATATTTCTTATCAATAATTGTTTAAGTAATTGAAGTATTCATTTTCATAGAAATTTAATTTGTGTTAGTGCATTTATTTAATAAAATATTGTAATAAACTGAAAATAACTCATAACTTTATTTCACTCTGTAACACGTTACTAAATCTGCTTTTACGAAAGAATGCTATGGCTGTTGCCTTATTTCTTTGCCATCTTATTTATCGCCGATGTAAATCTGTTGCCGATAAATGATATCCATAAAAAAGTATAAATCGTTCTTTTTTCAAAAGGCCATCAGTTCCAGAATTTGCTAGTTATCATTTCGCATACGTGTGCGCCGCGAAAAAGGAAAAAGATAACACCTTTGGCTTTAATACGCGTATAATTTCTTTGTGGCACCGCGCAGAATGTGAGCAGACGTCATAAAATATGCATTTCTTCCGATGCGCACACATGCGCGTTGCACCCATGCGCGTACGCACTCGAGCGCTTCCAAGGCTTTCCACACACAATGGGTATTGATTTCTGATGCGAATTATAATAAAGCTATTTTGACAAATTTTATTGTCTTTTATGCTCTGCAGCAGTAAATTTTCAGATATGAATTAACAAAGAAATAAACTTAAAAAAAAACTGTCGAAAAAATATTTCGATATCATCACGAGATTCAAGGCAAATTGTGTGCTACGGAATACTCGTTTCGTGGTTTTTTGTCGAAGTTTTAGACACGTGATTATTATCATGACATTACTTTCAAATCAGTCGACAATTTAAGATCATGAGCTGTGCTCACAAAAATCACGTTCGAACTTTCTCTTCATACCTATTATGAAGACATTTTAATAGAGCTTATGTTTACTGAACCAAATTCTGTACATTTAGTAACGAATATCGTTCATTATTTTGTAAAACACGCCGATGATTTTAGACAGCATAGTCTTAATAATTATAATAGCTATATTATAAGCTCACATTTAAAAAATAGAGTACAAATACTTTTAATAAATAAAAAATTGCTGCGCCTACGACTAATAATACGACGACAACCTATACCATAGGGTACTACTAATCTTTTTAATATATAAAAATAAGTCGGATTTTCCTTCCTGACGCTATAACTCCAGAAAGCACGAACCGATTTCCACGGTTTTGCTTCCGTTGTAAAGGTCTCGGGCTCCGTGAGGTCTATAGAAAAAAAATCAGAAAAGACATCAAGAGAAAAGCAGGAAAACAGGGAAAATCATTTTATGGTAAAACAACGTTTACTGGGACAGCTAGTATATTATATTCTGTGACCATAGTATTAAATATTTCAACACTCTCAAAAAACAATTACCCTTTTTCACAATCGGGTAAAAATAAGTGTAGGTTAATGTAGAGTATGTGTAGGTTTAACATTTTTGTACATCGATCATAATCACGCGTGGGCAAATATTGTCCCCTCGTGTGAGTGGACCCTAACATAAGGCGCGGCGCACACTACAACACACGCGCATCGCTTTTGCATATTCATTTGGAGATCGCAGTTTGTATCTTTGTATAAAATTATAATGCATTATGTGACCCGGCGCGTCCCCATCGTGCTCGCTTTGTGACCTGTTCACTAGTGGCCAGTGACTCGTGCCAGTGCTGAACGCACCAGAAATGCCAGTATTTACCATTTAGTAATTTTGAAGCGTAGTAGTTGCTAATAGTTAATTAATATTAACTTTTTCAAAAAACAACATCATATTTCTGAAATTGTTATAGACGCTTCTTAAACGAAACAATACAATTATAAACGTATAAATTTTTTGGCCAAAAGAATATAACTTGCAAAGTGAATTGTGTAATTAATTTAGATAATGCTTCATTGCAATATAGTAACAAAAGATGGCATAATGCATCTCTGAGGAATATTTTTGTCATAACTAAATACACTGGGGAGTAGGTTACCTTTTTAGCAATTCAGGAGTATTATTTGTGTAATGATAACATTTTAGATCGCTAGTATTATAAAATAAATGAAAAACTTTTTACGTTTTTTAATGAAAGAACAGAAAAGAAATTTATTGATAATATTTATTATCTAGGTATACTTAGTATTTAAAAAAATAGCAAAGAAAAATAGTATCTACGTTATATTAAAACAAATTATTTAACGTCAAATGAAAGTTTTCAACCTCGAACACGCGTTATACTACTGGCGCAAGTAGTTCAAAGGCAGCACGAAAGCATGACTTTATAAAAGTTGTGTTAAAATGAATGTGTGATACAATGAACGCCAGTGACGATGTAAATAGATAATGTAATGGTTTTATTATGTATAGCCACGTATATATTATAGATTTGATGCAAAATTGCACTGAAATATGCAGATAATTTGAATAATGTCTAGGGTTGATGAGTTGGTATAAAAGAGGTTTGGTTTTTTCTTACACCTGCTTTTAGTAGTAGCTCCGATGATTCGACTCAAAAGCATTCGATTGTCTCGGTCCCCAATTAAAGGTACTAATTAACAATACCCTGTCCATCACCATAAACGCTACACAGTAAAAAAGTAAAAATGTCACTTTTGACACGTCGATCAAAAATCGATTCGCGGCAAAAAGTTTTAAAACGGCTTTCCGTTACCGTCCAATAACTCAAGGATTCCACGAAAACGCGAATTGTGCTCGGACTGGTTGTATATCAATATTTTTATTTATGCTCCTCTGTAATCGTATATTTGAAGAAGCTGGAACAGATTTAAACGGTGTTTGATTTCATTTAACCGATAGTTATACTGCTATTTAAGAAAGAAAATTCAGTGAGTTGGTTTTAGGATTAACGATTATTGAAAACTTACTATCAAACAAATCATATTTATATGAATTGTAAGAAGATATGAAGGTGGTGAGATTATTACTAAAGATAATTAATGTAAGAAAAGTCTAATGATAATAATAATTATTAGTCAAACTACATCAGACCAAACTTAATATAAAGCATTTTTAATATAATTAAAGATGTCTTAAAGCTTACAAAATTGAGTAGTTTTCTGCACTACGATACGAAGACATAAATTCGCAATTGTTGAACAATACGACTGATTTCCAAATACAGTCAACAATGACGCTACAGAGGAAGGATAATAATGATTCAATTGGCCTATTCCAGCGAGTGATTCCAGCAAATTTTCCATAAGCGTCTTGTATAGGTGATAAAGCGTTACCCATGGTGTTAGCACGTAGACGCGTTGCGAAACCTACTCGTATATTATGCTGATTTTATATTGAAAACGTGTGCGATGCATGCACGTCGCATGTGCGTTTATAACGTTAGTATCAGTTAAGGTAGAATCTAGATTTTATTGGACTGGAAATCATTTAAATGCCTTAAAATGAAAGGACATACCTTTTCTGCGAAAAGTAGCGGCAATTTCTTAATACCTGAAAGAAAAACAACATTATAGGTTTTTGATAAAAACGTCAAAATGATCTTAAATATTTGCGATTTTGGTCATGAAGGCATAATGTATTCCTTAGGGAGAAATAAATTTTTGCATCAACACTGGCAAAACTAACTGTTAATGTACCATCTTTACTTATAGTCCATTCTGCTTCATCTCATAAAACTACCTCATGTTTTTAACAAGTAGCAATATAATATCAAAAGATACATCTTATTTTATTAGCAACGTCAGAACTCGTGTTTGTCTGACCTCTTTACTGATTTCTCGTAAAACTCGTACTTGTCCAGAGGCGATGATTGTGTAAATAATCATTTAGTACGTGATAAATCATCGCTGATCGCACATGATTATCGTCGTGATTAAATTATCACTTTATTTTTATAACTTGATGATGATATGATTAAAATAAGCTCAGGGTAATTTAGCTCATGTCCACAGCTTCGTTCGCGAAGGTCCTAAATATATTGAAAGTCTATGTTTTGTTATCAAAACATAGATTTCCTAATCTAGTTTAAAATCTTATTTCACTAAAACATTACAATGCAAAAATCTCAAATCTTCGAAAGCAGCGAAAACTATAAAGATACTAGCATCGTATACAAGCAATTAAAGAACAAAAGTATTCACAAAAGTTATGTTAAAAGTAACATTCACTAATTGACTACCGACGGAGCAAAAGGACAAGACGACGACAAAGTAAACAGAGCAAAAACCAAACAAGATCATGTGGAATCATTTACTCCAATCACCGGGCCTCCTGATGGACACTATTACGTAGCTTAATAGAAAGAAGACTCTTTCAAGTGATCTCCTAGTAAAATTATTATCTAATATCTATAGTAATTTAATGAAAAACTCTGTATAGTTAATTTATCATTGGAAAAAACAGCGTTCATTTCCAACAGTGGTTTGTACAAGCTGTTTATTTTTAAACGCTGAGTAATGAAAAAATAAAGCTAGTATAAAATAATAAATACATTTGAGCGTATAATATGTGGTATGATTAAGTATCTAAGTTACAAAAAAGTTATGAAATTATTCCGCCCACTTAAAGTGTTGTTTATAAATTTGCATGTAACTACATTGTACATACATTACACCTACTGCGAAATAGTCTAACGATTCATGGGAAACTTAACACCAGGATCGGTTAAGCTTCTTATAACGAACTTTTTTATAACTGGTAGTAACTAAAATATTCCAGGTATCTGAAGTTTTCAGACTACAATCACTGACGCTTGTTATTGGCTGACACCAAAACCTTAGCCAATCAACCACGTAATAATATAAATAAACTCTTGTCAAACATTTTCGGCAAACGAGCATCAACCAAACTTTAGTTTTTACTTGCTATCTCTATCTTTATACGGAATGACCCCTGATCGGGAGCACCATATCTAGATCCTATCGATCGATGGCCCCCGATTTGATCTACGCATGCGTACGTTCATAATTATCAGCCCTTTCATCCGCCGCCAGAGTTCGCCCGACTTCATATTGTAATTAATGACTACATAGTTAATACGGATAATTAACTATAGCACAATACTAGTCCATCATTTTAACTTATGATCGGATGTATCGAATTTACAGGCTTTTGTTTCAAGTTATTTTTGTTGGAACATTGCTTTGTGTAATGTTCTTACAGCAGTATCAACTATCTATTGAGTTATCTTCGATCGTTTATTTAGTCACCATTGATATTCTTTTTAATTCACGAAATCATTATCTGCTTAAAAAATATTGTAAAATAAAATTCTTCGTAATAATATAATCTCTACAATCGTTCTTAATAATATATTTGAGAAAGAAGGCACGGCATAGAAATATTATATATGCGCAAGTAGACCTTATTAATAGCATTTTAAATCATGAAATGCATGATTCCAGTTATATTTAAAAATGTCATGAGTACAATATTATTATTTCAACACCGTACGCTTGTTTAGTGGCTTTTATATCCTTCATAACCTTTGATTTTTGAAAAACTTTAAAAAATAACAAGATAAGGGCAATTATCTTAATCAGCTACGTTTATGGGTTCAAAGTCTGGATTTCGTTTATAGCTCCTGATTTAAAAAGAAATAATAAGCGTAATTTTATGAACCTAATTTGAACAGAAAACCTTATTTCGAGTTAACAGTAATAGCATAATTATCTCCTTTTTTATATAATATGCAAAACTTTACTTTTTATTTTACAAAAACATTTAATGTTTTATAAAGGTACTTCCCTATTGCAAGGGTTTCTCCTCAATGTGAATTAGTATTAGGCTGTTTCACCACCTTTGTTTTTTTAGCTAGCCAAATATCAATCAGATAGTTAAAGTTAGATTTCAAAAATTCAATACATATTTTATCTTGACAAAAAACTCTACGTTGAGCAAAAAATGAACTCAACAACATACATAACAATATGTAAGAAAACATTAATCTTGAATCTTTAAACGAACTTATCGTTAATCAAAACGAAAAATTTTAATACAACAATTCACTAACGTAATACACGCTCCCATTTTTTATCTGAAATAAATATAACTCTTATCTCAAAGGTATAAGGATGTTAATCCGGGATTATTGGTGTTGTAATGTATTTTACTATTGTATATCATATTGGCGTAATCACGAACTCAAAGTTTGATCTCAGCTAAAATGGATATCGTGTGAGATACCATTATTCCATCTCTCTCTCTCTCTCTTTAACACAGCTTCCTAATTATAATCGTTCCTTATGGAACGATTATAATTAGGAAGCCTGATACTTCAAGATTTTTTTTAACTTATGTTAAAAAAATCTTGAAGTATCAGGCTTCAAGTTTTATTAATAACCTTAAGTTTATATATTTATTTACTCATCAGTCGTCCCTGATTGTATTTATTGAGCTAATAGACAAGAATGATTCATCTTTAAATCAGTTACGATTCTAATTCAATTAATACTAAGGAACTTCCATATACGTCCCGTACTTGGAAGCATGTTTGGTAAACTCATCACGTGTTCATTTTGGATGTTTTACTTGGTTTGGTTTTGTGTATTTCGTTTTGGTTTTGAGATCGCTCAGATACGCGCTTATGCATCCATTTACGATTTAATGTTGATTCAATAAATTCTGAATTATAATTAATCAAAGTAGCGAGACCATCTTGATGTGCTTCCAGTGACTTCCAAATTGGCATTGGCTTACGTCTTTTACACATTTATAATACGATATTAAAATTTGTCATGTTCGAACTTTGCGCTGATCCCTTATTTAGTTTTTGCTCTGCTCGTGTCTTTCTTATTAACTCGCTCGTAAGTCGTAACTCTGATGGTCATTATCATAATCATGACTAGTTTTGTATCATTTTTATCTCGTTTTTTACTAACATTCTACGTTTGAAATTCTCTCTTGATTTAACAGTAATAATCAATTAATTTTGACACTACAAAGTTGCTGCTCCAGTTTTTTTGAAGCTTAGTAATCCGTGATATTTTCCGCGTGTCAGTTCATCCACCTATAGCCCCGCCTTACCTCCTCCATATGAAATTTACAATAACAAAACACAAATACACATAGATCTCTCGCTTCAATAAACGATCTTAATAAGCCAATCGATAAAAAGACAGAAATCATCGGCGGCCCACACTCCGAAATGGTACTTACGGACCTCGGGATAGAGATGATATTCGTGGCGAACGATGTTGTAATACATCTGACTTTGGTTTGGTGCGTGTAACCGCATTTACATTTTAAAGATACTTGCAGGGAATAAATGTCAATTGAGATGGAAGAGGCACGGATGCGAGGAATTGATGATGCAGTTATTGAACTCGTTGATAATAATCAGAAGGCCATTATTAGATACATTATACGATGATAGTCAATTTTAAATTAGATCGGAGCACGTTTAATAACGACGTAATTTGATTCTTACCAGCACATGCTCTAAGTAATTAGACTTTGAAATAATATACTGAGGTTTTGTAAGTTATTATTACCGATTTAGAGGAAATTCTTCATGGTTTAGTTAGGGCCATTACCATTAACGCAATAAAAAGCTCGGTTTTATTAGCTAACAATATACTAGTTACTTATAACCAGCTCATTGTTAGGCACTGTAATATGCGAAAGCAAAAACCTTAGAACTGGATTAGTAGAGTAGAAATATTTTTTAGTATGTAACGCAACATGGCTTACCATGTTAAAATATAAAAACATACAAGTACATCCGCAATGAGCAAAAAAATTTCACGCAAATAATCCTAGTTACAAGAATATTATAATAAGTATAATCTATGTACATAAATTACCAATCAATCATTTATACTTTAATGATTTTAAAACAAAATATGAACGTGACATGTTAGTGATAAGAATAACTTTCAAATATATTAAAATTATAATTAGATATTAAAAGCAAGGTAAAACATGATGTAACAAATATTGTAGAAGACAATCTACATCTGGTCTTAGAATATCAATTACGCAAACTTAAAAACCAGTATGAGCATTAAACTTGTTGTTTAAGTAAGATTAAAAGTTTCAAAGCTAGTTCGGACACTTGAAGGCCACTTAATTCGTTGTTAGAAAAATAAACTTTAATTTGATGGCGTAAACAACATACAGAGCCATATCGTTAGAACTCAAAATTTTGTATAAGTAGACGGTTATTACTGAATTAAGAATAATAAAGTTTATAATAAAGAAACCAGGCTAGTTACGCAGGAGTAATTTTATAGTGCCAAAATGTGTGCGCAGTACACAAGAGTACTCTCTATTCCTTTTTCTCATAACCCAGTGGGACGGAAGACCGACACGACTGGCGAGAGATCAGGCGCAGGACCGACTTTTTACATGCCCATCCGTGATCCGACGCATGGATCATCTTACTGGTCAGACAATCAGGTGATCAGCCTGTGTTATTTCCAAGTTTGGTTAGGACAATCCTAACCAAACTTGGAAATAACATGTTTCCAACGCGGGATTCGAACCCACGACCTCCGAATCAAGAACCACACTCTTAACCACTGGACCACGGAGGCGTTCATAATAAAGTTTAGTCATGATATATGAACGACTAGATAAACAAGCTTTACTATAAATTATGACTCATCTTAACATTCATTGGAATGATGAAAACGAAGAATACACAAGTACACGCCCTTTTGATAATTTTCTAAAAACTTTCGATCACAACGCATGGTTCCATTGAGTGAATTCAAAAAGCCATTATGAAGAACATTATGGAGATCCCATTGTCTCGGCTGAATGATCCAGCACAATATCTTACGAAATTTACTAAAAAAACCAACCTAAGTATTAATGTTTATTATGTTTTACATTGATGCGGTCGGGCTCATTGTCTTTTTGTCTTTCGATTCAAATCTGGAATTTATAAAATTATGCCCTCATTTTCAAAATGGTTTTGATTTTGTGGTGTTTTCAATCAGCATTCCGTAATGGTGTATTTTAAAAATAACCTTTAAGACATGTTACTAGTAATGTTAGTACTTATATTTTTATACAGATATTGAAGATGTTTTATATAGTAGCAGCACTATCTATTTAATTCGAAATTACACCTATCGAATCGAAGCTTGTTAAATCAATGAGCAAAAAAAGCAATATATTCATACCAATTAGAAATACAGTTAACGAAAGCTCATAAACATGCTTCGATAAAAACTAGATCGAAACGATCTTTGAAAGCTGAATTAAAAGTAATAAATATACAGTAAATAATTCAATTGCATTTTCGCACAATCACTCATAATCGTGAGCCATTAAGTCTATTCGAAACAAGAAACTTTAGAGTCGAATACCTCATTTATAAATAAGCTCTCTCCATTCAATCGCTGGTATGCGTTATGTAACACACGAAATTATCAAGCTGTATGTTAACATCTATTGTGTTCGCACTAATCTACATAAGTATAGGTATTAATCCGTCTTTCAAAACGTCTTAAAAATATAAAGTTACGACACTACAGGTTTCGAACACGAAAAAGTTTGGGACAATGTAGACGGATTTAGCAATGTCAGTCAATACCTTTGTGATACTTCGGATGAATAAAGCAACATTGTTGCTTTTAGAACTACGATCTAGAATGTTCATCACTTTTTGCTTTTTGTTTGATTAATCTTATAATTTTCTAATTCCTTTTTGATTTATTTAGTTCGCGAATCTTAGTAATTATACAAATTATCATATAATATCATAGATACAAATACAATTGAAAATAGGTTTTTTGGTCCAAAATTTCGTATATGGAAAAAATTCTTTGCATCATTTGCTTGCATTTGAAAGCCTTAATTAAACAACTTTAATTAAGGCTTTCAAACGCAACAACAAAATAAATGCCTCTAACTATTCACGTTTCTGTAACAAATACCTATCTAGATACATCAACTTGTACATCAAAAGAGTTGATTTACAAAAAACAGTTTCGTGATGTAATACACCAGCGATCACTCACAATGGCATAGCCGAGAGTGACTAGGAGAAAACATTGATTAATTACCATAATAATTTATTTGATACACGAAAACTTGATATGGGGAGGGGCCGGTTTCATGCGCTAGTTTAAGTTCCTTTTCGTCTAAAAACGATCGCCGACTCAAATGACTTGGAAGTTATTAAATATTTCCTACACGATGAAAACAGTACATTGTTCGTGGAGATGATGCATGGAGGTGATTTAGCTGTTCCGAACAATGATCCGACCCGGCTATTTATTGTTTGGGTATTAGCATAAGTTAAATAACTTTTCTCGTTTTAGGTCTGCTGTCCGCGTTGAATCATTTGGATCAAGCCCGGAAGAATTCTTTGCAGACGACCGTCGATTATTCTAGATACGTAAAAAGGTAATTACAAGTTCTATTAATGACACCTTCTGACTCTGTCTGAAGGTCTGACGACCTCTGTGGCTCAGTGGTGAGGGCGTCGGTAGCTCAAGCCGGGGGTCGCGGGTTCGAATCCCGCCGACGGAACAAATAGTTTTCAAAGTTCCCGGGTCTGGATGTGTATTAAATATGTGTATGATATAATAAAAATCTGAAATATATGTATAGTATAAAAGTATTAAATATATTTCCGTTGTCTGGTACCTGTAACACAAGTCCTTTAGGTACTTAGCACGGGGCCAGACTGACGTGGTGTGAAGGGTCCATAGATATTATTATTACCTTGCCAGTTATTAGCACTATTGATCATGAAAAGTGCAAAGTATGTGTAGTAGATTACGTTGGGGTTAAAAAGACGAATCAACAAAAGATCTAAAATTAGAATACGGATTTTATGCAATAGTAAAATGAAGCCAAATACATGATTCAGTAGTTAGTACAATGAATTACTATCCAAAATACTGGATATCACTGTCACAATATATCTTCAATATTATTTATTGATTACAAATGTTTGCAATATATTGTTAAAAACAATAATTAATAATATCTTTCACTCAAACATTTTGGCCAACTTTGTTGTTTCCACGGGTTCTTTGAGTTTAGCCGAACTTAAATTTCTTCGGTTTCTCAGAATTTTGCGCATCAATACAGTATGCCATAAAATTTTTATTGACACCAAATGATGGGAACCAAGTACCTTGACTTTTTAGAACATTTAAGCGCTTTATTTATGAGTTTAAATTGGAACTTTTAAACAACCTTTACCATTCTTTAAGACTGATTGATTGTTATTCAGGACAGTCAGATTTAAGAACATTTGGTTTCAATTCAGACGGACCAATAGTTTTGAATTTAATTTTCCTACATAGATACAGCTCAACGTTAGAATGTGGTTCATCGTACTGCAAGGATCTGGGCTACAGGGAGCATTTTCACTGCATGGACTGCACTGGCCGTGTTTTTTGCAAGAAGGAAGAGATGATACGGCATTTCAAGGTGAGATTTCTAACTACTACTAGACTACAGCGGGTCAGATATTTTTACTGTCTTCGTAGTAAAAGTACACATGTTTTGGTAATCCTTACTGATATTATAAATGCGAAAGTGTGTATGTGTCTGTTACCTGTTCACGCTTAAACGACTTTACCTATTTAGATAATATTTGATAGTTTTTGTTGCGGAAATAGCGTTATCAAGTCTTTTAACCCCTCCACTGTTTCAACTTTCAAGCAAATCAGCTACTCAGTAGGTAATGTAATCCCTTCCACTGAATTTATATCACCTGTCGAGTATGATTGGTCAGTTTAATTTATTCACTTATTAAGGGCCACCTTATTATAGTTAGGTACCATCTGTCTGTCAATTGGTATTTTTGATTAATTATGTTGATATTATCGTATTTGGAACAATGATCAATTTTCCGATAGAATCTACTTTGTCTAGTATACTTACTTTAAATTGGATAACTTTTGATATACTGAAGTAACAAACGAGCAAACGTTTCACCTGATGGAAAGCAACTTCCGTCGCCCATGGACACTCGCAGCATCAGAAGAGCTGCAGGTGCGTTGCCGGCCTTTTAAGAGGGAATAGAGTAATTAATAGAGGAGGATAGGGATGAGAAGGGAAGGAAATAGGTTAGGGGATTAGTCCTCCGGTAAACTCACTCACTCGGCGAAATACAGCGCAAGCGCTGTTTCACGCCGGTTTTCTATGAAGAGAAATATTTAAGATTGGATTGTATTACGAAAGACAATAATTAGTTATAAATAACTATAATTCAGTATACCTAATCAAAATAACGAGGCACAAAATTTCATAAAAATTTTGATATTTCTTATGAAGTTTTGTACCTTAATTTGCATTTTGAACTTTATCTAACTCAACGTTGTGCGTTGTGGTTGGTTCTAAAAAAATTACAAAGTTTTTTTTTTATTTTCAGTGGCATAAGAAACGTGACGAATCCCTGGCCCATGGGTTTATGAGATATTCCCCTCTCGACGACTGCTCGGAACGTTTCAGTGACTGCCCTCACAACCGGAGTCAAACCCACTACCACTGCATACAAGATGGTTGTGATAAGGTATGTTATAAATTATAATATTATTATGTCGAAAATTTAATGTGCAAATAAAGATCAATGATTTCTTCGCTTGCATTTTTTATCCAATTAAGTTTTTATTACTTTATTCTTAACGCACGCACAAATATTAACTAGATAGTTTTATGATTATTACCAAAGATATATTATGTATAACTAGCTTTTGCCCGCAGCTTCGCTCACGTTAAGAAGTACAATCTTTCATCCCCTATTTTATCCCCTTAGGGGTGGAATTTATCAAAATCCTTCTCAGGGGGTGCCTACGTCATAGTAGCTTTATCCATGAAAGTCTCAACCCAATCGGTTTAATATTGACAAAGTTTCATAGCCCTTTGGGGGTGGAATTGATAAAAAAACTTTCATAGCGGATGCCTACGTCATAACATCTACATACCAAATTTCAGCCCGATCCGTTCAGTGGTTTGGGCTGTGTGTTGATAGATCACTGTCAGTCACCTTTGGGTTATATATAATATTGAGATTAAGAAAATTATGCTTTTTATTTAAACAAGTTTTTCAACAAAAATCAACATTAAATAAAATTTTACCATTACCTCAACTCTAGCCCGGCGAGATTGTTTAGTTCTGCAATTAAACATTTCCAATATTTTTTTAGGTTTACATATCAACGTCCGATGTGCAAATGCATGCGAACTACCATCGCAAGGACTCAGCTATCCTCCAGGAGGGCTTCCAAAGATTCCGTGCGACGGAGAGCTGTGCAGCACCACACTGCATCTTCGCTGGACAAAGAACCACGCATTTCCATTGCAGAAGACCTGGCTGCACTTACACCTTCAAGAACAAGGCTGATATGGGTAAGTATTAGAAATTGCTTTTAATTACACATTTTATCTAAGACAGTGCAGTGATAATAATTATTTTCAGCACTAACTATTGTGAAGTTCTATTAGAAAAGTTGATTCCTAGGCAAATGGCGGGCCTTAAGCGATGAGTGGAGCTCCATGGGGTTTAGTGGGTAGACTAAAGGAGTCCCACATACCCCGGCCGATATCCCCAATTTGCCGGGGATGCGTAAAGCATTTCCACATGTTAAAAAAAGGCAAATGGCGGGCCTAAGTAATTTGGTCGCGTTACGTCAAATCCATCAAACCGATGGCTGGATGGATGGATGACCTGCTAACATTGAATTGACATAAGCCGACCACACGACGTAGGTCCGTCAACTGCCTAGGAATCAATTTCCTCGATGGTACAACGCAAAATTATATTTATCACAATTATTGTTAAAGTCCACATTTTAAAATTTATCTAAACATTGCTGCTTTACAAAATATTTTACGAATTCTACATTATTAAAAATAGGCTCGTAGTTTGGTAGTATACTGCCATCTATGCGTCATTCAAGGAACTTCACTTTCAACGCCGCTCACATAGATGGCGCTTAAAAATGGTCCTTCTAAATTCAAAATATTTTCTAGAAAAACACAAGACCTACCACATCAAAGACGAGGCTTTATCGAAAGACGGATTTAAGAAGTATATGAAGAACGAAGCATGTCCCTACCGCGACTGCCGCTTCAGCAGAACCTGCAATCACATCCACTGCATCCGACCACACTGCAACTATGTTCTGCACTCAAGCAGCCAAATATTCACCCACAAGAGGAAACATGAGAGGAAGGAACAGGAAATGAGTTTTGGGTAAGAATTTTAAAATCACAAATAAAAAATGTGGTTGGTCATGGTTGATCAATTCTTATGTGTGTAAATCAATTCAGATCTACTCTAAATGATAAAATACGCTTTTTAAAGCAAGATTTTCAAGTAAAATTAATGGTACAAATTGTTGACAGGCTTCCAACGTCGGTGATCCAGAGCGCACTGATGCAACAAGGTGCAGACCTCAGCCTCTACTCCCCTGGCAGCAATCTCCATGGAGACGAGGACATGTCCAATTCCATGGGTGAAGGAGACTTTCCTTATCCATTTGTAAGTATTTCATTATAAAAATTAAAGTATTCAATGAAAAAATACGTGTGGCACTCGAGGACTGCCGCGGTAAAGCTATTGCATAGCCTTTTTATCAACTTATACAATTATAATTCGTCTAGTCGCACGCACAAAAAACACCGTGCTGAAGTCTGGCTACGTCGCACCGACCGGCACAGCGGTGCCGCCTACTCGGTCGGAGTGGGGGGGGGGTGTTAGGTTTTTTTGTTACGGAATTTCTCGATTCGGTCGCCGCCCTTAAAGAATGCGATAAAAGCTATGCAGCTAATCATTTTAGTACCTCATTGGAACAATATTCTATTACAGTCGATGTTAATGTTAGTGATTATATTTCAGAACCCAGCTCTGGTAGAAGAAATCTCCAGGAAATACATTGAGACTTTCAACGGCAGCAAGGACGTAGAAGATAAATGCCATAAGTGCAGCGCTTTGAACAAACACTATCATTGCTTGGCTGACAACTGCAAAATGGCTCATAGGTATAATATCATTATTATGCCGTAACCCTAAACCTAAACCGGGAGTGAAAGATGTCTGTTTTATACTTATACAACTTATAGGCGATAATTCTTATTTTTTATATTTTTAGCTGCCACAATACCATGGTAAAGCATGTTTTGGAGCACGAACAACAAAACCAAGTGACTGATGCTTATTTCGTGACGTACACGAGAAACAACCCATGCAACAACTCAGCTTGTCAGCACATTAGGGATATCACACACTATCATTGCACCTGGGTGAGTATATTTTCATAAACCATTACAAAATCTAGGGAAATTAAATAATATTGTAGTTCCAAAATTAATCTCCTTGAATTTATTTCAGGAAAATTGCGGTGCTGTAATACTTTCCTCAGAGGAGCATCCATTCAGACGTCTTGAGCATCACCGGCAACATGCGATTTTGAGTCCTATGTCTCCGAATTTAGCGGCGAGATTCGCACCCAACTTTACCCCGCAGTTATCAGCACAATTGCACCCGAACATGGCAGCGCAACTCGGACAAGTTACCAATTTGCCTAATCTGCCGCCAAATCTCGCGCAATTGGCCCAAATGGCGCCAAATCTGACTTCTCAATTAGCGCCTAATTTGCAAGCACAATTAAACATGGGACCAAGCCCTGGCATTGTGCCACAGCAAATAAATCCATCGAGCTCGTTGGACGAAATGTTCAGTAGGAAGCGAGGAAGACCTCCGAAGAATAGAGTTGTCGAAGTCTGGACTGACAACGTAAGTGTAAGCTCTCTTTTTTTTTCAAACATTTTAAATAAATATATTCTTAAATTGGTAATTTATATTTCATCTTATTTTATTATTGTTTACAGGTTACTCCTCAGGCAATTTTCACATCGTTCAAGCTGCCCAAGAGCAACCAAATGCCACAGATGCCACCAGTAGTACAATCGCCTGTTATCCCCACCGTTGAAGAGTTTCCGGTAAGTATTTCATTCTATTCCGTACCGTAGTACTTATCATTACATTCGTACTTGTAATGGTTAAATTATAAAAGACTTTGCTTTTTTCAGCGTATACGCTTCCAACATTTTGAAGTTTTCACAACCCCAGATGCGTGCAGTCAATATTATTCTAACTGCAATTTGCGGGGAACTAGACTTCATCTACACTGCTTCTACTGCAGTTTTGCTGGCGAATCGCACGTGGTCATGGAATCACATATGCGAGACTCACACTCCATAAGCCCATTCTTGGAAGGATTCGACTATTTCGTATCCTTCGAACAGTGTGGTGGAAAAAGTTGCTTCAAAAATCAACTTCGCTCGCATTTCCATTGCGCACAAGGAAATAACTGCCCAGCAATTCTAACACAATACTCAGCATTGGCTACCCACAAACATGGAAGAGGCACTCCAGTGATTAAAACTGAAACTGAGCAGGAGAAATCTTTTGATGAAGCCAAAGATTATTCGATTAAGGAGAGAGCTTCGGCTGATAGCGTTAGTTCAATGAGGGAAAGTGCTGAAACATTTACTCCCACTAACTTCTCAATCAAAAGTGAATTTGAGAAAGATCAAGATAATGTTTCGGGTAAGATTTTTTCTATCATTACTTCTATTTACATAACAAAAGACTTTTCTTTAACTAGGTATTAGTCACTATAAATATAATATAATATGTTCTTCTTCACAACAATATGTCTATAACATTTTCTTAATTTCAGTAGTAAAAGCTACGGGAACATTTTACCCTTCTTCTCATCTGCGAAGCAATACATCTTCACCGAGAAGCATTTATGATGCATCACCATCTAAAGACATGAAGAGGATGGAATTTGATCAGAAGAAACCTTTCGAGACCCCGAAAATGACGGGACCTACTATACCACCATCCTGTCATGACAGAGCTTGTCCTTTGAATAAAAATACCGGTGGTATGAATCTACATTATCACTGTCCACACTGCAGTCAAGCGTATGTGGACCTGAAGTTATTGTTCAGTCACATGGTTAAGAAGCACAGTAATGCAATGGAGCCTGGACCCGTTGGATTACAAGCCACAAAGGTAAGAATTAGTGTACGTACCCAATTTTCGAAATTCATTATCTTTTTTTGCATATTTTATCTAATTAAGACAATATTTGAATTTTTAATTATTATTTCAGGAGACTCTGGAGAGAGAATATCCAGAAATATCTATTTTGCCCTCTACAGCGACTTCATCTACTGCTCAAACGCCCAATCCTGGTCAAAGACCTCCTAATCCAGCAGATCAGGTAAGAAGCATATTTTCAACAAAAATTAACTTTTCCAAAATATAATATTATGTGTTTATAATTAATTTATTTCATATTTTAGGTTCAGGCTGTTCAAAGTCTTCTTCTACAACAATACTTAGCTGGTGGTCGCAAAGGTTCTCTTCAAGATCAGCTAAAAATGCAGCAACAATATACAGCTTCTCTTGCTGGTCTTCCTGGCTTAGCTCAAGTCGCGTTATTACAAGGGTAAGTTTCTCTATACTTAAAATATTAACTGCTTAATCCTCTTCTTCATTTAACATGTTACTGATGATTAATTTCTCTTTACAGAGGATCTCCATTCTCGCTATATCCACCTATGCTGTACCCACCCGAGTTATTACTGGAACAAAGTCTCCTCCAAGGTCATGGTCTTCCGCCAGGTCTTGATAAGGAAGCAGAAATGATTGCAAAGTCGTAAGTATATCATCTAATTAAATTGTATTATTCGTTATTTTTGTCAAAAGTAATTTAGTGTTCCAAGTGCAAACGTTAAGATTCAAGAGCAATGCTAAATATTTTATCTCTGACATTTGTTTGTCTTGTCTTGACTAATTATTTCAATCTTTTCATCTCTTATCAGCAGACGTACGGTACCTAGAGGCCCCCACGTCCGCGCCTTGAAGGATGAACCTATCCCTGAAGGCTACCTCCGCTTCCGGTTCAACGAAGACTGCGCATATCAACAGTGTGGATACAGGTAAATATCATTTAATTTATTAAAACATTGTTTGCTTAAATCTTTTCAATATTATTTGTGTCTTTTTGATATCATCTGTTGTCTTTTCTATATTCTTAAACATCCTAGAACTTGTTTCAACTAATTGACTATCTCAATTTTCAGGGAACACCAAACTCACTTCCACTGCACTCGCAAAGACTGCGGCTACTCTTTCTGTGATAAAACTAGATTCGTGCAGCACACAGCCAGACATGAGAGGTATATAATTTTCTACTTTCCCTAAGAGATTTTACAATAGTTTTATTTTCATCTTGTCATTAATTTTTGATTATTCATGTTTCATGTTCATCCTCATCTTTACAATTTTTTACCCTTTTGTACTTACTATTTTCTGTACTGTAACTCGTTTTTTTTTTTCAGATTGGACACACTTATGGGTGGTGACTTCCAGCAATACAGAGCGAATGTTTATTGCCAAAGAGCGCAATGTCCACATGCATCTACATTCGGTAAGTACACTCATTGTAATATTTTCCTAGCTCATACTATAGGTAAGTATATTAAGTATTTATCACTGTGTATTCCTCGCTATTACTTTTAAATGACATTATCTTGCTTTTACTTGTCATTCAATTTTAATATTTAATTGTTCATCTCTTCTTAATAAGATCTTTAGAAGTCATCTAAAACTTTATTTTCTTTTCAGGTACTGGACAAAACAAGGCGTCCCACTTCCACTGTCTTAAGTGTGACTTCGTGTGCACCGACACCAACAAGGTGGTGGCTCATCGCCGGCAGCATCAGAAGCTGGACTCCATCCAGGCGGCTGGCTTCAACAAGTTTCCGCCTAGCAAAGGTAGGTTCAAAGACTGTATTAATATCTGAGTTTTTGTAAATAAAGGTCTCTAACCTTAGTGCCGGATGCAACAAGCACGTAGCATCATTTCTCCACTTTTAAACTTATTTTTTAGACTCCAGACTTTAGCAATCTCTAGTTTTAACATGAAGCATGCCCATGAGGAGACATGCCCAAATGTATTAACTGCATGAGGGCGAGGAGAGGCAACGAAGAGCACAGCGCCTTCGATTGAGAGTGTATAGAAAGAAAGAGGTGGGACGCTCTAGCCAGATCGGCGGTGGCGTATTGTTGAGGTTGTCCCAGGTGAGTCCTTCCAGTACCGAATGTTGCAGTCGAACCTTCAGCGGAGCTAAACCGCCACAAAGGAGCTATTGCTCGAGGCCACCAAGCGTAAGGCTTGCGTTGCGCTGCTGCAAGAGCCCTACACAGGCGGAGCGCGGAGTATGAGGACATACAAAGGAGTGAGGGTCTTCCAGAGTGATGGGGAGGGGGGCGGTGTGGTCAAGGCATGTGTTGTAGTATTCGACGACACGTTGGATGTCGAACTACACCATAGACTTAATATATACTGTCGTACACACACGCCTCAGCAATAACAACATTGTTGTGGCCACCCTCCGAACCAAAACCTGGGAGATGATTGTTGTGTGTGTGTTGTGTCCTTCTACTTCGAGCCTGATAAGCCTGTAGGGCCCTACCTGGACCATCTTGTACGGATAGGAAGAGAGCTGGGTACCGACAAGATGGTCTTGGGAGGTGATGCAAACGCCAAAAGCCCGTGGTGGGGTGGCGATAAGGAAGACCCGCGAGGAAGGGAAGTGTCTGCAGTACTGGAAGAAATGAGTCTACACATACTCAACACAGGGGACACACCGACATTCGACACCGTCAGAGGGGGTAAAAGGTACTCCAGTTACGTGGACGTGACAGCGTGCTCCGATGATCTGCTGAACCGAGTGGGCGACTGGAAGGTAGAGGAGAGTCTCACGAGTTCTGACCACAACGGCATATCCTTCGGCATCAGACAACACAAATCCACAGGCACGAACATAATACGTACTTCACGCATCTTTAACACACATAAGGCAAACTGGACTCAATTTCGTAAGACGCTGACCCAGTTTATGTCAGACAGACAATTGACTATACAAGACATCGACACAATACATAGCACACAACAAATAGATGAAGCAATAGACAGATACACAGAAGCCATAACACAGACATGCAGAGACACTATGCCAACCAAAAAAAACACACAGAAATTCACGTTGTCGTGGTGGAATGATGAGCTCGCGCAGATGAAGAAAGAAGTCGCTACGAGGAAACGCAGGATCCGAAACGCAGCGCCTGATCGCAGAAACCGCGTAGTTGGACTATACCTGGAAGCGAAAGAGAAGTATGAAAAGGCAGTGAAAGATGCTCAAGTGGAGAGTTGGAAGGAGTTTTGCCGGAAACAGGATAGGGAGGGGGTCTGGGAGGGCATCTACAGAGTGCTGAACAGAATTGGAGGGAGGGAGGAAGATCTGCCCCTAACAAGGGGCAGTGAGACCCTCGACGCCCGAAGCTCCGCAGAATTGTTAGCGGAGACCTTCTACCCCGCGGACCTGGAAAGTGATGAAAGCGAGGAACATCGACGGACGCGCCGGCGTGCGGAGTCCTTGGACTATGAACCGCCGACGAGCCCGGACGACCCTCCTTTCATCATGGAGGAGTCGAAGAGAGCCGTAGGGTCCTTCAACCCAAAAAGGCCCCCGGGGCGGACGGTCTCACGTCCGACATCTACCAGCACGCTGTAGATTGTAACCCGAAATGGTTCCTTGCCCTGCTGAATAAGTGCCTCACTGTCGGCTACTTTCCCGAAAAGTGGAAGCGGGCGACAGTGGTGGTGCTAAGGAAGCCGGGCAAGGAATCATACCGGGTACCAAAAGCCTATCGACCGATCGGCCTCCTTCCTGTTCTCGGCAAAATCTTCGAGAAGATGCTGGTCGCCCGACTTAGGTACTACCTGTTGCCCAAAATAAGCCCCAACCAGTATGGCTTCATGCCCCAAAGGAGCAACAAAGACGCCCTCTATAGGTTGGTGAACCACATCAGAAAACTGAAGGAGGAGAAGAAAATTTCTGTTGTGGTATCACTGGACATAGAGGGAGCCTTTGACAGTGCTTGGTGGCCGGCCATTAAGGTTCGGTTGGCTGAAGTTGGGTGTCCGGGGAACCTGAGGCGGGTTTTCAGCAGCTACCTGAGTGGAAGGTGTGTGAATGTTAGGTATGCCGGAGTAGAAGTGAACAGGGGGACCGACAAGGGGTGCGTGCAGGGATCCCCAAGTAGTTAAGATTATTTATACGGCGGTCATAGAACCAACTATTTTGTATGCATCGGCAGCGTGGGCACCCAGCGTGGAAAAGATGGGGGTCCAAAAAAGGCTCAACTCCGTTCAACGGGGTTCAACGGGGGGGGGGAAGATTTGCAAAGCATATCGGACCGTCTCCCTGAACTCTGCGCTGCTATTGGCTGGGATACTCCCTCTTGATCTCAGAATACTCGAAGCATCGAGACTTTATGAGATCAAGAAGGGAGTGTCATACCCGGCAGTGAGGGACAGGGAGGTGGAACGAATGGCTTCTGCGATTGAGGACCCACATCCGGCAGAGCAGGTAGAGCTGAGGTTCAGGATGGTAGATGAGGACTCGTATGCTGATGTGGTTAGCAGCCACATCCATAGGATCTATACGGATGGCAGCAAGATTGAGGGTCGAGTCGGAGCGGCACTCTCCGTATGGAAGGGTGAAGCCGAGACTAAGGCCGTCAAGCTTGCTTTGTCGCCGTATTGCACCGTCTACCAGGCCGAACTTCTAGCGCTCCAAAGAGCAGTAAGTATAGCCTGTAAGAGTGGAATGACGAAGGTCGGTATCCTTAGCGATTCCAGATCGGCTCTCCAGGCTGTCACCCTTAGTTCCTCTCATCCTCTGGCAGTGCAAACAAGGGCGGCCCTCCGAAAAGCGGAAGCGGGAGGTATCCCTGTTTTGGATTAAGGCGCACGCAGGGTTAAGGGGGAATGAGAGGGTTGACGAACTAGCCAAGGAGGCCGCGCTGGGATTGAGAAGGAAACCTGACTACGATCTGTTTCCTGTTTCATTCGTCAAGCGTATCTTGAGAGAGGATACGATTGAGGAATGGGACAGAAGATATGAAGTAGGAGGGACGGCCGGAATCACGAAGCTCTTTTTCCCAAGCGCTGCTGCTGCATACAAGATAATCAAAAAGATAGACATCACACATGACACCACACAGATTCTGACTGGACACGGCGGATTCGCCTTCTACTTGTACAGATTCAAGTTGAAGGAGGATCCGTCGTGCCTGTGGCAGCCAGGAGTTGAGGAGACGGTTCCTCACCTGTTACTCGAGTGTCCAATTTTTGCTAGCAATAGATATGATATTGAGCAAAGATTGGGCATATCGGTGACGGGTGAGAATCTGCCTGCCATCCTGCGGGGAAAAAGAGGGATTTGTTTCTCTCTTTTTGTAAGAGAATAGTGTGTGCTACTAATAAGAGAAATTCGAGTATGTTATTGTGATTCTTAAGCTGTGATATTAGGGTAGTTAAATGTTGTGCTATATTTTTATTGTTTTTAATTTTGACATTGATATTTTTTAATCGGAATGTTATTTATTTGAATTGTTAATTATTAATCGTTAGTTAGTTTAATTGGAATAATTTTATAAGAATTTAATATTTGAATGTAATGTACTTAATTTTTAATGTAAATTGATTGTTATGTTGCAAAAACTTAATTGTTAACAACAAGCCCTGACACCGTTAATGAATATGCCCGGATGAATATTAATAAAAAAAAAAACATGAAACATTTCCTCATCTATTTTAAGTTTTATGTACTCAAGATTCGCATTCGAGCAACCCAAAGGTTTTTTTTTATAATAACATCTGTAGAAGTATCCTATTGTGTCTAAGAGTTTTTTTTTTCTGATTTCAATCATATTTTCTCTTTACAGAATGCGGCTACGAGCCTCAGTGCATCCACAGCAAGAAACAAACCCACTACCACTGCCTCATGTGTGGCTTCGCAGTGCTGGGCCTGTCTCAGATGACGTCACACAAGTACAAACACCAGGAGCACCAGGAAGCGAACCTCGGACCATCCACCAGCTCAACCAACTGACCCTATACATAACCGTAGCATAGCAAACTGAAGCTTACTACATATGTGATAAAGTCTACAATTGTATATCACGACAACTGAAATGTGTTCAGAGACATATTGTATACGACAGATGTGAATAAGAATTAAGAATTCAATCAATGTGTAGTCCCTCAAAAATCGTGCCTTAGATGCAAAATAGTTTCAGAATATATTTTATCTAAAGGCAACATTTGTGCCAAAATTCATAAAGATGACTTTGTAAATTGTTGATAATGAAAGAATACGTATAGACACGATGAAAGTGTATATAAATTAATGTAACTTTCATAATGCATTTTATAATAAACATGAAAGTTTAAAGTTAGAAATGTGTTTTATGTAAGTGCATGTTAAAGAGTGTATCCTAATCCTGACCAATTTAGGTGATAGTTTATATAAAAGTATTTATATTTATTAATTTCCCTTAAAAGACATTTTTACGAATAGTATTACTAATTAAGGATTCGTAAATTTATAAAGGCAAAACTGGGTTCTGAACACCATTTTGTGCCTCGGAGGTAAAATTATGACAATATTAAACTATACTTTGCAAATGGTTCCGATGTGAAGAAATTATAAAAGAAAAAAATATATCACTATGAAAGTAACTTTAGAAATAAAACTAATCGTAAAAAATTGAAAGTCTTTCATCGGAATCATTTCCAATAAAATAGATTAAAAAATTATATGAATCAAAAGCGTATTTAATGAGAGATTTGTGTCAATTTTATAAATTGTAAATAAGATAAGATATATAAACAAATATGTTAAAAATATTGTTAAACTGTATAAAAAATCTCGATTGGACATTGTACATTTGTACCGTGAGGTAGCCATTTTATGCCATAAAACGATTTAGTTGTAACATGATTTTCTGAATCAGTATTAGTGACATCATCGACCTTAGCATTCCTGTAATATTCCCGTGTCCATTCCCGTATAGATTTAGTTTCAATATCCAGGTCCTAGCTTTTATCAGTATTCTAGTAGTTTAAGTCCTACTCTTGTTCCTATTCTATCTTTTATTCTTTGAACCAAACTTTACTGTAATTTTAATTTATAATTTTTTATTCTTAGATGAAGGCCGTGCCATACATATTTAGTCAACATTCATTTTGCAATTTTTCTTTTTTTTCTTTTGGTTTGTTTCAAAATTTTACATTCTACATCATAATCATTTTTATAATATAAAGATTAAAGCTATGTAAGACCGCACTTTATAATGAAAGTCTTTCATTTTAGAAACAAAAAATGACAACATTATTACCTTGATTCGTGTTATAATTCATTACAATGTTTATTGATTGTTTATTTTATAAAATGGACGAATATAAAAGTAAATCAATCACACGACACGATAGCAATTAACTGTGAAACTGAAAGCATTAATTGAAGTGTCGGAAAATTTTAATTTAAATATTTAACGGATACATTGGGCTATGAAAATTAAATTTTTAGGCTATAAAAATTGAATTTTCGGCACACAACTCGTACTTTTACACCTGTTTTTTAATAGTTTGTTAATTTTTATTTACATTCTAAATTTAAAATTGTTTTACACTTTGGTAACTAAAGATTTTGTAATAAATTATGAAGATATTATCATATTATCTAAGGTTCATTACTTATTGAGAGATTTTCTTTAAATTTCATTTCCATAGCTCCGTGTACTTTTGAGATTTTATTAGCAATTTCGTACTGGTCGTGCAGTCTTTGAGATTCAGTTGATATTATTGGTTGTTATTGTTATGTTATTTAATTTTACGTACCGTTTTTATTTCTCTTTCACAGTTTCAATTATTTATGTAATCTAGTTGTATTTAGTTTTAATTTGTAAATCCCAGTTGGACATTCGGTATGTGGAGTGTTTTGTCTAAATTGTCTAATATAACTTGTGAATTGGCACGAGAACTAGTTTAGTGTTGTTTACCTCATGAGTTCTAGGAATTAAATGACAATATATACGAACTTTTCTCTTTTATTTCTAATTCTACTTAAATGATGAAAGTCTTTGATTGATATGTGTTGGAAAAATAAAAATGCAATTATCAGGAAAACTCCTTCTCTTTTGTTTTTTATCTAAGCTTGGCTACGAGGCTACGACAGACTAAGGGCGGATTCGACCAAACTGGAGTAAAATTTTACTCGAGTATAAGTGTCTCCTAATCTAAGAGTAAGCTGGTTTTGCGTTTTTCCAACTTCTAATCCAAGAATGAGGTAATTACACGGGAGTAAATATTTACACGGGCTATTTTGGTGGAGTAAATATTAAACTGAGAATAGTTGCACAACAGGGTTCAACTGTCACGGTCGGTGTCATTGTGAAATATAATTGACATTTTATTTCATACTCTTTGAGTAACTTGGTAAAATGCAAACGATAATACCCTAGAGTAAATTAAAGGAGTAAAATTATTCTCATGATAGTTATACTCATGTAACTTCAAGTTTGGTCGAATCGGGCCTCAGTCGAATAATTTTAAGGATAGTAAATAGAAGTTTCGTACCGAGGCCAGCTGAGGGCACAGTTTAGGGCCATTTTGGCATTTGAAAATGACCATCACGTTCCCTGCGTTTCATTTAGCGTTAAAAACGATCAAAACGCTCAAAATTCCTCCCATTTCTGATCGTTTTTAACGCTAAATGGAACGCGGGGGTTAATTGTATTTTTTACACTTTACGTTGTGTTACTAAGGTAATTAATACACATATTACGTTGAGTTTTATCCTGAGTTATGGTATGGTGAAAACTTAAGTATCAAATCTTTCTACATTATAATATGAATGTGCTAATGAGAAGAGGCGTCCTACATCCTATATTATTAATCTTCGATTAAGTGTACTAAACAATTTATTGAATCTAGTTAAACTATGGCATTATTAGTTTGAAAAGACCAATTACTAAACATTCCTGTGGTCTGTGTACATAGCTGCCGACGTCACAGATATCTGTTACAATAATATCAATCAGTAATTATTAATCTATTTTCGTACATTGGCGTCATATCCGTAGATTTGTTGACCTTATTAGGTTTTATGCGACTGACAGGGAACAATTGATATGAATAACTCTTAGGGTGGGTTGCAACAGAGGCGTGGTTATAACTTATAGTGTTATGGTCTAACTTTAACTTTAACCTTAACTTTGACCACAGAATTTGACAGATGACGGCTGGTCTGACAAGGCTTTAAATGAATGTGGGCGGGGGTGCTGTTGGTAAAGGAGACTGGAGAACTGTCAAAAATGGTGTTTTTATATGATGACAGTGTTAGTTCTTTTTTTCGCCACGCTCATTTAAAGCCTTGTCGAGCTCAAGGTTATCGTTAAATATCGCGTCCATTATTGACTTTAACCAAAGATTTGACATTTTGCATTGTAGTTAAAGTTACAGTTATAGTTAAAGTAAGTTGGTGCAATCCACCCTAAGAATATATTTGAATGTACCTACTGTAGTCTGTACCGTACCTAACTCCTTGGTTGAAATTCATGTTTCACCAGGGCTGGTTTCAGTACTACTAGCGCCCTGGGCGAGATTTCTATAAATATTATACACTTTTCATGTCTTTATAAAGAGTGACCAGCGGGGCTAAAATGGTCACATTTAGCAATTCCTCTCAATCAATTCAGCAAATGAATTGTCAAAACTGTCAAAGTGACAAATGTCAAATTAGTACGAATTACTATAGTGTTAAAATATAAGAACGTGGGCGGTGGCGCTGCTCGTAAAGGAGAACTGTCAAAAATGACGTTTTTGTATGATAGCAGCGTTAGTTCCTTTTTTCTACACGTTCATTTAAAGACTTGTCGCGTTGTGGACATGAATTGCAAGCAGACTTGCATTTTGTGATTTAAAAAAAATGAATCATATTATGATTCTTAGTGTGATTCTCCAAAGCGTCCATTTTAGCCCCGCAGAGTCTCACTTTATTCATAAGGCGATTCAGATGAAATTTGGCATGTACAATGAGCATTTTGTGTCCCAGACATAATATAATTCTTAAATGTGATCGCACATTTATCAGCACGCGTCGTACGCGCCGCATATTAGAATTCGTTGTATGAATTAATGATATTGTGAAACCTCGCACATTCGTCCGCGCCGTACGCGCCACATATCGTGTACTATGCGGTGCATTGCGATTCCTTAAATTTTCTAGGTGCCCAAAATTTAACAAACCTAATCAAAAAGACTTCATCGAAAAGATATAATAGAGCACACCTAACAGAAATCTGAAAAATCTAATCAAACACCAAAGGTTAAGCACCTGTGAACATGAGACAGGCCACAAGTGGCGTGGGGCCTCGGGGCCCTTGGGGGCTCTCGGGGGCTCTCGGGGGCACTCGGTGCCTCAATTACCAAACCTATTAGCCCCTGTCAATCCAAGTCACTGTTAGGGGCAAATTACGTCTAAGCCCTATATACTAGTTAATTGACTATGCGGGCCTGTGTTTTTCAACCTGTGATCGCCAGAGGTTGAGAGAACTATTTTAGTATAAAAAAAATTATAAAAATATTTTTTTTATACTAAAAATTTTATATAAAAAATATTATAATATTAGGTAGGAGAATTAAGAAAATCGGCCAAGTGCGAGTCGGACTCACGCTAAGGGTTCCGTACCGTGATAGAGCAAAAATAAGCCAAACATTGTTTTTTTATGGGAGCCCTCCTTAAGTTATTATTTTATTTTAATATTATAATTAAATATGAAAGTACACATATAATAAAGGACTTTGTGAAAAATTCAAGTGCCTACCTATTTCCATTATTGATATAGAGCAAAAAAGGCCTAAAATATGACGTTTGTTGTATGGGAGCCCCCCTTGAATATTTATTTTATTTCGTTTTTAGTCAGCGAACGATTTGCGACAAGTGAGTGGTCCGCCGGCCGACGCGTTTTGAAGTTATCGTATGTCGGTGCAAAAATACAGGTAAACGGACATTTTTACGTCTCGAATTTTTTGATTCATGCTTTAATTATTTGGTTTTGTGAGTGCAGATTTTTATATAATGACTAGTTATATAGTTGTTTATTACAGTTCCGTGTTATTTTATTAAATATACATACAATTTTTTTTAATAAGTTGTTATATGCAAAAAGGTCCTCGGGGGCTAGTTTTAACAAAAGGAACGGGGTAAGTATTAACAGGTTAAATGTTAATATTTGGTTTAATATTCGGTATTAGAAGGTTGTACAAAAAGGTCTTAAGCAAGTTGGAGCTGCCACATCTGCCGAAAGAGGTACGTCGATCACTCTGTCGGCATCGGCAGCGGTAAACGCTATCGGCAACACCATACCACCGATGTTTATATCTCCGAGGATCTGATTAAATTACCTTTTTGTTGCAAGCGGTTTACCAGAATCCATTGGGGCTGAAAACAGCTCAGGGTGGATAACAGAAAAATAAATTTATGTTATTTGAAACTTTTATTGTTCTTTAACATTTGTATGTCAAAAAATAAATAAATTACCATTTTAATATTGTTTTGTTTTTTACATCCATGGTTTAATGAAATTCTAACAAGTTTACTAGTTTTAATACTTACCCCATCACTGTTAATATTTGCCCCCGAAACGGGGCAAGTTTTAACCGCTGACTTTTTCAAAAGATGCGTCTCCCTTCGAATCCAAGTAATTTAGATGAGTTTTTAACTTAGTGTATGCAGGTCATATAAATTTCCGTTACTTGGGTATAAAAATAAAAACATAAAGTTTTCAAATTCAGAAGATAAATGACAATATTTAAAATCTATTAGAACTAGCCCCCCTCTCCCCTAATAGAGTCCCGTTTTTACCCTTTGGTTACGGAACCCTAAAACAGTAAAGAATGCAGGTGGTGAGGAGGATAGCGTCATAAAAAAGCTGAAAAACACTGGACTGTGCCAATGAAGTGAGAAAGTCTTGTCTCCTTTTGAAGTAAGAAAGTTTTGTCTCCTATTTGACTTATAGATGAAGGAGGCTCTATATTCAGCTGTGAATATATACAGGGTGTAACAAAAATAAGTGATTATACTTAAGGGTGTGTACGTGTTTATTCTAGAGAATTCACTGTGAAAGTAGCAGCGCTGAGAGACGATTTTTTTTCGCTTTGAATGGGCAAGGGCCCGAGCGTCACGAGTTTCCCCTAACAAAGGTAAAAAAAGAATTGATCTTTCAGCGCTGCTACTTTCACAGTGAACTCTCTACAAGGAACATGCACACCCTAAAGTATTATACACTTATCATCCGCCATATGTTTCAGAAAACTCAGTGATTTTTTTAGTGGTTCAGTGGATAAGTAACGAAATCCGAAGTAATGCTTTCTTTGCAATGCTTTCCGCATCCCGGGCGGATTGGGGACAGTGGCCGAGGTATGTGGGACTCTCCGGATGGGATCTACCCACTAAAGCTCCATGGTGCTCCACTTCCCGCTTAGGAAAAGTTCCAGGCACGATTAAGTAATGAAGTACTTGTGTATCATCAAATTAAATATTAATCTACGTTAACGCGAAATTAATATTCAATAAAGCACTGCTTACAATCTAATAATCTACAACAGCCATTATCAAAGTGTGCCCCGCGTAAGGCTCTGCAAAGGCCTTGTAGATACATAACTTTTAGCGATACATAATATAATTAGCTTTAGGAATGAAACTCATCAGACACCAGCGGGGCTAAAATGGTCGCTTTAAAGAATCATGGTATGAATCATAATATGATTCAATTCATTTCTGTATTTTTGTACTGATTTGACATTTGTCAGTTTGACAGTTTTGACAATTCATTTGCTGAATTGATTGAGAGGAATTGCTAAATGTGACCATTTTAGCCCCGCAGTATGAAGACAATTCATTCAAAAACAAAACATTATTTTTTGGGAAACCGTCAAAAATGTCACTAAAGGGTTCCATCATCAAAATATTGAGAAGCGCTGTTCTATAAATAATGAAGAACTAAGTACATCTCAATTTGAGGAACGTGTAAGCGTTATTACAAGTAACCTACTCGTTGTATCAACACACTTGGAGCGGCGTAATAGATCTCTAGTAGACCCTTTTACTGACACTATGGTCACATAATAGACTTTATATATCAAATTCGGGTCAAGACATTTCATTCTAGATCTGAAGGGCCTTTTATGAAATGGGAAATGTGAATTTGCGAATGTGCGTCTTTGAAACTACTTCATCTTGTTTTATGGTTCGTTTAGTGACTATTTTTACGAAACGAGCTGTTTGCTAAAATGCGTTGGGGTAGTATAAAAAGTCGTTTTTAAGGTGACGCCGCGTTAAAGTAAAAGATCGTGTTGGATTGCTTGTTTTATTTGCTACCGATTTATTTTGATTTTTGATTATTGTTGTATTGCTACCGATTTAGATTGCTTGTTTTCTACTGAAAACAAGAAATGGTACAGCAAGAAATGGAAAGGGCGTAAGCGACAAAATTGTTTTCGTCACGTAATTTAAAAACCATAAATATAATTTTTCATATAAGTTATGGGCAAATTAAAGCGTATGCCATATTGAACCAATCTATGTACAAATTTTGGAAGCTTAAATCACTCTCCTCTGTTAGCAAAATTAGATTAATTTTTTTACAGAGGTCTTTTTGAATAATTATACTGTGTTATAAAAGTTGACCAATCGTGTTATGCTATGCGTAATTCAAAGACAAAGACGTCATAATGAATACTGACACTGAACTTTAATTTCTTAGCTTTAGTCATTGCTGAGAAAAATCGATATCGCTACAGCCAAATTATCAAGGCGTCGCCTTAATGGGAAAGTTGCTTTTATGGAATAAGCCGCTAATTATGAAATTCAAGAGTGAAATAATTAATTAAAGTACATATCTAAGGCTAATCTAATTTTCTAATAGATTAACGCACATGCCGAATAAACCCTAGAGTTTTAGTCTTGAAACGCTTACTCTCAATGGCTTAGAATCCATTCATAGAAAGAATTTTTAAATAGATGAAAAAGGTTGCCCAAAAATGCAAAAAATTGAGTGTAGAATATAAAGTCCATCAGCAATATTTCCATTTTAAACAATTTTCAATGAACAACAAAGCTCTTTTTATCCTTTCCAGCCTTTCAGACTTTACGCTATTTAATCGTCTGCACCCACGTTAAAATCCATCCATCCGTAATATTTGCAATACCTGTCCACGAATTGGAATGATAATATTTTAAAAACTTTTTTGGTATAAAATCGATACTGTATATTTCAAGCCCAAAGTATTCTAACTAATTTTAAATGCAAAATTGTCAACCTCTCTATTACCTTTTCACGCTTAAATGGCTGAACCGACTAAGATGAAATTTGGTATGTAGATACTTCGTGAGACGGGAAAGGACATACGATAGTTTTTGTTGCGGAAAAATTTATGATTTCCGCGTCATAAATACATTTTAGGTGTCTAAGATCACAGAACACTGGCCTTACTAACTTGAAAAGAAACTTTTTTTTTATTTAGTGGCCCTAGTAAACAAGCATTTTTATAATTATGACAACATAATAATTTGCCACTGAAATTATTCATACCCCTAGGACCTACCTACAAACCTATCTACCCCAAAAAAGCATTAAAATAAGTTTTCTTAAAGTTTATCCAGTACGATCGACTTAGGTCTTAGAAATTTTCTTTTGAATTAATTACACTATCGTAAATCTTCACAAGCAACGGATTATTCCGAGGGATTCCGCTTGTAATATTTCGCAAGCAAATCCCTAAAATTAAATACAGCTCTACAAACAATACTTTTAAGAGCTAGACAACTTTTTAATATTGTTAAGATAATGTAGGCTTTTAAATTATTTTCTCTACAGCTGTCAGACTTCATCTTACCTACTAAAAAAATATATTAAATTATATTTTTGAAGTCTACCTTAATACATTAAGGGCGCTATCACAAAAAATATTATAAAAATTAGCAGGTCAGTACGAATATCGACGTTAAGTACATTAAAATAACATTCAATATCAGCGCACCTTGAACAGTGGCGGTTACAACGCTCGCCGCGTTCTTGATAGGGCGAAAATGTATGAAGGAGAGTGTTTCTTATTTTTCTTATAAACAGAATTAACGTTATTTATTTTTATATAAAATATTTAACATTTTTTTTGTATTTTTATTTTCCTTAGTTCAGTGTATTTAGCTATACTGGTACCTAATCAAACCCCATTTTTTAATTTTTTGCGATTATTGTGATGGTTAAAACGTGTTTACTCGTGAAAATTGCGACAATAGATTCTTTATGGTGTAGACGTAGAGATGCATATATTCATTCACATAAATACGTTTATGAATTATCTATCAATTGAAATATATTTATATCTATAAAATATCTTTCATTTGAAACCAAAATAACCTCGCAGTGTGACTCCTAATTCTTTAAAATGGTACTTAAGAGGAGTCCACATCGCCGTTTTTCTATACAAACGCTGTCCCCTGTTTCCTCCCTGGATAATACCGGTAGAGTTATGATTTTTTTCCTGAATATCTATGGCCACTATTAGCATGTCCCTATGTTTTCTTTTTTTTCATAATTTTATTATTAAAAAAGATAAGAACGTCCAAAAACCCAAAAAAAATGGCCAGATTTTCCTCTGTTTTCAAACACCCAGAAAACAAAACTGGCTAGAATATATATAAAAAAAAAAAACATAGGAACACAGGTCAAGCCTTTCTTTAATTCTTAATGAAAAAAGTACTTAAATGCGTTAAGTTTTGGAAAAGGAATCAGCGGACAACGAATCGAAGATTTTCTGTTCTTTTATTGGAACTTTTGTCGTGTTGTCTCTATCACGCTCTGCGGTGGAAGACTTGAGATTGGTGAGACAGCATTACATTTTCAAATACCTATTTTCAATTTCTCTCGTCCCTGGTGTATCCTCCTGAAAATCGCTGATATTGTGTGAAAAAAGGTGATTAATTTATTAAAAAGTTCAGTTTTTCGTAACTGAATATAATTCTCGCAAGTCGCAACTTTTGAAATTAGTTTTCACGCGAGAACTGAACATTTTTTCGAAACACAACTATCCGATGTCTTTTCCAGTCTCTTAAAATAATATCTCCACCAAGTTTCATCTAAATCGATACAACCGTGAAGAGTTGTAACATAATATACATACTTCCGCATTAAATTAGTAAGGATATTGCAAAGAAAAGAATCCGTCTTGAAAATTATATTTTAAGTTCCAAGATACATTGTCGTAGAGTGTCTTGGAGGAGACAAGTTAAAAATCCAATATTTACGACCAATAAATTGTGTATATGTAGGCATGAGTGGATGTAGGCTGTACCTACTGTAGTATATACTAGACCGTAACATCCCGCGCGGAAGGGATGTGACATAGCTGCCGAGTGCCGACACGTGTCGACAAACTTTATTTTTCCGTTATAATTAATAATATTAATTGTTTTTTTTTTATGAAATAAGGGGGGCAAACGAGCAAACGGGTCACCAGATGGAAAGCAACTTCCGTCGCCCATGGACACACGCAGGATCAGAAGAGCTGCAGATGCGTTGCCGGCCTTTTAAGAGGGAATAGGGTAATAGAGGAGGCTAGGGATGGGAGCGGAAGGGAATAGGGGAGGGTAGAGAAGGGAATAGAGCAGGGGATTGGGCCTCCGGTAAACTCACTCACTCGACGAAACACAGTTTTTCACAGTTTCACGCCGGTTTTCTGTGAGAAAGTGGTATTTCTCCGGTCGAGCCGGCCCATTCGTGCCGAAGCATGGCTCTCCCACGTGAAATGATTACATTTAAGTATTTTACATACTTATTTCTAACTTCACTTTAAATATAGTACAGTTTCTGTATGGAAGATAAGTTGAAAAATTCCGTGAAAGTGTGACCCGCGTTGCTCGCCCAGTTCAGTCGATCTGAGAGACTCTTTAACAACTCGACTTTCCTCTCGCTTCAATCGACCACACTCCTTGCGACCCTTTCGACCACGGAGCTTTAGCTCCGTGCTTTCGACACATCTAATCGACCGACTGCTCTACAGCGGTCGCGTTTAAATTTGTACCAACCGCTCAAGAACTGCTCCAGCAGTCCGTGTATTGCGAATATGAATTCAGTATGAAAGCTGCAGATCGCCGTGCGCGTGCGGTCCGTCTATGGCCGGCCAGTCTTACATCAGTCGACATCACTCCTCTCGACTTGACATTCGTCGACCCACTCTCCGACACGCATCTAATCGACACATTGGACATCCCACCGCATTCCCCAGGCGGCGGGCGATCGATGCGGCGCCTGCGCTGTCCTCCCCGCAGTATTGAATGGACCATTCATGGAGCAACCGGTGCCTTAAGAATGAACCTTATAAAACGTATAACGACGTAGGCGTTCGGCCCAAATATTAAATGTGGACCTCCGCTCTGATTGACTTGGGATTTGGGATTCATATCCGCTTTTTTGGACGTTTTATCTGATTTATGTGGATTTATGTAGATTTTCCTGTTACCATACACGTTGACGTGTATTTATATCTCTCTCATAGTATGTCGTCTGTCTTACTTTTCGTGCTATGCTTGAGCTCATATTGCCGATAGGGATCGACCGATTATGTTTTCCGTTATAAGGCTTCGAAGAATGTTTAATTCTGTACAGCCAAACCGCTGAACCGATTTTACTGAATTTTGGTATGGAGATACTTTGAGTACCGGGAAAGGACATAATATAATACTTTTTATCCCGAAAAAATGTACAATTCCGGCGCGATAAATAAATTTTGGCACATCGGAGTTGCGGGCGTCAAACATTTACAATAAACAACTTCCCATTAAAAATCTTGTGTTTCATACACAAAAACCTAGATGCCTGTCGAAACAAAATTAACACTCTGTAGAGAGTAATTTTGTTACAATGGTAAAACAAATTATGCAGTAGTTTAGCTGCGACAATATGAAACAATAGACTTCAAGATGTAGCTCCGACATTCATCTTACGGATCCAAACAAATTATTGTTTCCATTTAACAGAAAAAGTGTTTATGTCCCGAGATAAGATCTATTGTATTCAGTTTTATTTGTTCGTATTGTACAACTGAAGCTGTGTCTGCGGCGGGGGGGGGGGGGGAGTAATTTCCCCCCTCCCCCCCCCCTGGCCCAGAACCTGGGTACACCCATGGTGTTCACAAAAGTGGTGATCTGATGATGGGATCCTTAAGGAATCGAGGGGACTCCTTGAAATTTGTATGGAAACATAATATAGTGATTTCAATTTTTTCTGAAGTATTCGAGTCACATGCTACCAAAAAGTAAGACTTTACACCAGGTTATATCCTGGATCCGAAAGTACCCAACAGAGCTCGATACAATTGTCAGCGCGAAAATGTGTCACCCTCGAAATGAGTGAGCTCACTCATCTGAGAGCAGTGTGCCTTAGGACGCGGTAACAGCCGGACGTGTTTAATTCATTAATTACCGCATTGTTTTTTGCTACATTTCGCTCCAGAATGCCGTCATGTGCCTTCCGACAGTGCAGTAACAACACGAGGAATACAAATAAAGCCAAAGGTGTAATATTTCACACGTAATTACTAAGATTTTATTAATATTTAAATTATTGTCTCCTATTTTAAGAGAAAAATCAAAGCGAAGCGTAAAATGGGCGAAAGAGAAAGAAGTATTTTGATATCGTTGGTTTAAAACCACTGAAAGCATAAGCCAATATATCAATTTGATTAATCATCATCATCACAATAATTATAATAATTATGGTACCCAATTAGTGGTACTCTTCATGATATTTTGCATCGAAGCTGATGTTTTTGATGATTGTTTCGCTGTTTGTGGACCGATTTTTAAAATTATTGTGTTGTTGTAAAGGATATAATCTAAATTTTGTATAAAAATTACGAAAGTGGTGACCTGATGATGGGATCTATGAGCAGTCGAGGTAAATCCTTGATTAAAACACACATAGTGGTTAAGAAGTTGTTTCTAGTAACTTAAACATATGTTACAAATAAGTGAAATTTCATACGAAGATGTCCCTGGACCCAGAGACACTGAACAGAACTCCTGAACCTTTAAAGATAAAGGTTTGGAAATTGCAGCATCGCTTAGATAACTGCAAGCATTTACCACAATTTTGCTTACAGTAACATAATGTGAATAGTTAACATTCGTAGTGGTTATTTACGCATAAAACCTTATCTTGTCTAAAAAGAGTGAAATTATTATTTTTAACAAAAAATTAAAACCGACCAGCTAATTTAATCGTGAGTTCAGTCAATATCAGAATATCTGAAACTTTTGGGACTGGTACCGACTTCAAAATAATGAATACTGTAGTATATACAGAAATAGTTGAGATTTAGACGAATTCTGAAAAAGGCAATATTAAAGAGTAAGAGTTATTTAATACTTTTCGGCTTTATTATTGTTTTTACCTTGGAAGTCGGTTTTAATTTTTTGTTAAAATAATAATCTTCTACGTGAAGCGAGCACAAACGATGCTAAGGTTGACATCTTTACCTCTGTCATGACTAAAATTTATGATAAACATGCGCCCGTCAAAGCTATTCGAACTAAGCATTTGCCGGCCCCCTGGCTCAATTCAGAAATTAAGAGTTTAATGACGAAAAGAGACAAGGCCAAATCGAAATGTAAGCGATTTCCATCTGCCTCCAACATTGATAGTTATAAAAAACTGCGCAATTTATGTAACAGGAAATGTCGCGATGCCAAACGTCGTCATATTCACTCTTCAATAGAACACCTACCTCCACCCCTTACTTGGAAATTCCTTGGTTCTCTTGGGTTTGGAAAATCATCTAGCTCTAAAGATTCCACCTTAAACTTTAAAGATGTCAATGCATTAAATAAATATTTTGCTGATCCCCCTTTGCTGTTGAGTCCTGAAAGCAAATCTAAATGCCTTCAGCTATTATCTGAGCGCAAGATCAGAGATCATGTACCTTTCTCTTTTGTGAATATTACTAAAGACGAAGTTTTCAATAATCTACTAAATATTTCCACAAAGGCGTCTGGAAGCGTTTGGAAGCTCAGCAGAGATATGCTTGTACCAGTAGCAGACTTAGTTACTCCTATCATTACACATATACTTAATTTCTCTCTCTCTACTAACACTTTTCCGTTATCCTGGAAAAAAGCCCATATCATTCCTTTACCTAAGGTCCCCATTCCTAATTCTCCCTCACACTACCGTCCTATTTCGATTTTACCCATCCTGTCCAAGATACTAGAGCAAGCGGTTAATAAGCAACTGACAGAATATTTGAATGAGAATCAGTTGCTGAATCACTTTCAGTCTGGTTTTCGCACGGATCATAGCACCTCTACTGCACTACTGAAGGTGACTGAAGGCATTCGCCAGGCCATGGATAATAAACTACTGACAATCATTGTTCTCCTCGATTTTAGTTGTGCATTTAACTCAGTAGATTATGACCTATTACTTGGTATTCTCCGCTCGTTAGGTGTATCGGCTTCGGCTCTAGCGTGGTTTAACTCCTATCTAAGAGGTCGGCAACAGCGCATTTTTATATCCGACTCCATATCCGACTCCATATCGTTCCTCACGGTGGAGTCTTATCTCCAACACTTTTTTCATTGTTTATTAATGAAATCTCACGCGTCATAACTTTTTGGAAAGAATAAAAAATGTTAAATTTCGACAGAGGAAGACTGTGGTGTATCATTTTCACGTTATATAAACTACATATACTAGTCTTTTTCGGGGACCTAAAATATTATATTATATTACGAGCTTTTGCCCGCGGCTTCGCTCGCGTTAAGAAGTATTATTATATACAAACTTTCATCCCCTATTTGAACCCCTTGGGGTTGGAATTTATCAAAATCCTTTCTTAGCGGATGCCTACGTCATAACATCTACCTGCATGCCAAATTTCAGCCCGATCCGTCCAGTGGTTTGGGCTGTGCGTTGATAGATCACTATGTCAATCAGTCAGTCACCTTTGAGTTTTATATATATAATTATGCATGGATGATGGACATGCATAATAATATAATGTACTTTAGGATTTTTTTGGATGGATATCCAAAAAGGCTCAAGGTAAAGAAATATCTGACAGACAAATTCGCTTTCAGAGAATATTTATAATGATAAAATATGAATAAGTTTGCAAGTTCTTTTAGAAGCGTAGGTTTAAAGTATTATAAATAGGAGATTTCAAGTATTTCGCATTTGCAAACGTCTGTTGAGGGTAACAAATGAAATCGTAATAGCGCCTTAAACGGTTCTCCATATTTAAACTTGTTAAGCATTTTATAAAAATGTTATAAATATCTTGGCTATTTAGTTGTAATATTTTAAAGTAAATAAACTTTGTTTTTTTTTATTTAAGTACCCTATAAGAAAGGAACATACCTACAAAAAATTCCAAATTAGTAAAGCCAAAATGAAAGTTTGTTTGCTTTGCTCTGTTATAAGTTATAACTTATACTTTCTTGAAGAATAAAAAAATACAGTCTGTTAGTGTAAACACCGTTATCCTTGAAACCATCAAATGAGCCCGTCAAAATGAACAATGGGTATGAAGACGGATTTTTTTTGAGTTCCCAGCATTGTTCTCATAGAAAAAGTTGTTCATTTTGGTGTTTACACTAACACACTGTATTTTTTTATTCTTCAAGAAAATTATGATACGGCTATGCCTTATAATTTTTCTTGACCTAGCTTTTTAATAAAGTAATATATTTTAAAGTAATATATTTTAAAAGTCTTAAAGTATAACAATAAATTATTGGTATTTAGAATACTAGCGAACACAAAACCTCCAAAACAAATATGAACTTATTATACGTGGGAGAGCCATGCTTCGGCACGAATGGGCTGGCTCGACCGGATGAATACCACGTTCTCACAGAAAACCGGCGTGAAACAGCGCTTGCGCTGTGTTTCGCCGAGTGAGTGAGTTTACCGGAGGCCCAATCCCCTACCCTATTCCCTTCCCTACCCTCCTTTTCCCTTCCCTACCCTCCCCTATTACCCTATTCCCTCTTAAAAGGCCGGCAACGCACTTGCAGCTCTTATGATGCTGCGAGTGTCCATGGGCGACGGAAGTTGCTTTCCATCAGGTGACCCGTTTGCTCGTTTGCCCCCTTATTTCATAAAAAAAAAACTTTAACTTTAACTACAACGCAAAATGTCAAATCTTTGATTAAAGTTAAAAATGGACGCCATCAAGACGCCATATTTGACCATAACCATAAAGCTCAACAAGGTTTTAAATGCACGTGGCTAAAAAAGGAACTTACGCTGTCATCATACAAAAATGCCATTTTTGACAGTTCTGCTTTACCAGCAGCGCCCCCGCCCACGTTCATTTATAACCTTGTTGGACCAGCTGTCATCTGTCAATTTCACCGGTCAAAGTTAGGGTTAAAGTTAAAGTTAAATTTAGCCTTAACTATAACCATAACTTTAACCTTAACTTTAACCACGCCTCAATCCAACCTAAGACTACACTAAGACGGAGGAGTCGAGATGAGAGAGCGAAAATATACTTTTTTATGATACTTTACTGTAATATTTTAAAGCGTTAATAAGACCTTCAATTACTTAAATTAAAGATGAAAGTAACGAAAATATTAATTTCGAGAATGACAACAAAAGTAATTTACTGTTGAAGGGTAACATTAGAGGGTCGCTCCCTCACATCTTCGTCAACAAATTATATTATTCTATTTTTAGACGAATACCGCGTACTGAAAGTAAATAATACATTTGGAGCAATATTCCGTACAGACAATTAATTACGACCATAATACAAAGTATCAATTATGGTGGCTTTTCGGTCGTTTTTCTTATAAAATAAGGGGTAAACGAGCAAACAGGATGGAGAGCGACTACCGACACCCTGCCTAGCATACGCCAACAAGATATCTCACTCTCGAGATAATTTAAAAACTACTCGTCTCATAATGTCAAAATCTCGACATTATCTCGACAAAACTCTTTAAAAATGTGTTATTTCGATGATAGATCTACGCGAGAAAAATTTTTTGTCATGCTAGGATCAATAGAGATGAAGAGACAAACCATCAAACGTCGAGAAAACATGTAGAGTGAGATATCTCGTTAGCGTATGCTATGCAAGTGTCCATGGGCGACGGAAGTTGCTTTCTATCAGGTGACCCATTTGCTCGTTTGCCCCCTTATTTCATAAAAAAAATATGGACACTCGCAACATTAGAAGAGCTGCAGGTGCGTGGTGCGGGTTTAAAAAGCTGTTAAGAATTTGTGTATGATCCCACAAAAAATTACGTATTGAATTATTATCAATGCAATCATGTTCATAAGATCATTTAAAACGAAATAGCATTCTTAGCTAAGTACCAATTTTTTATGGGTTAATACACAAGGGCTTAACAGCGACCAAATAAGATTTCGTTTAACGAACCGTGTTGTCGATCAAATAAGGTTTCCCAAACCGGTGGTAGGCATCATGTAGACTTTCAGAGAACATTTGCAAAAATTTATTCTGAATAAAAAAAATGAGTTTGAGTGTTTATGATTTCTTTTTTGTTACAGTCAGCATAATATTATAATTATTATGCTTTTAAGATAGTAAAAAAAATCCAATCAAAGAAGGAGTTGTGATTTCAGACGTTGTAATGAGAACTCCTTTCGAACCTCCAACTTTTGGACGAACTTTGTCCGTGATTCACGATTTTTCGTCCACAGTTTGACTGACCGTATCAACGTCTCTGAGACCTACAGAATAAGCACACAATGCTTCAACAAAACTGCTCTAGCCGACTAAAAAGAGAAGAGAAATATCCACGGTAGTGATACTAAGGGCCTGTTCTGATAAAGTGCCTAATAGGCTATTCACAACTTTTTTGACAGATTCTCCATACTTGATCTGTCAAGTTAATTGGTGGATAGCTTATCAGGAAGTGGTGAAACAGGCCCTAAACTAGCTAATCCCAAAGATAAAACTTTATCCTCGTATCGTCGCGTTTTCTCGTCGGCTGGACCGATTTTGGTGTCTGAAAGTTGGAGAAGTTGTCATTACAACTCCTGTGGTTGGATTTTTTTTTTTAACTATCTTAAAAGCAGGTACCGTAGCTTAGAAGCAAGATTTTTGTGGGATGACGTTTAGCAAGTTGCACCAAAAAAATAACCAAACGTAACTGTATTTAGCGATCCCCTAGACGAGCAATTTGATTGCGCAATATCACATACTCGTATTGCGTAATATTATTGTCCGTCTAGGGTTTATATTGAACATCGCGCGCCTTCAATATAATTGTCAAAAAACCGTTCACTAAAACTGGACAATACTTGGTACTACTAATATAATATATTCTGTGACAATACAATAATTGATCGTCTAGGGGCCGGCTTAGTTGAAATAGTTTACCATAATATCATTATTTGGGTAAGTTTTTACATAAGTGAAGTTATGATGTAGGTATAAATAACAGTGGTTCTACAAACTACAATTTGTCGAAACTTAGCAGGAGAGTGGGCGAGCCAGCTTTTCTCAACTACGAAACTTGGGCGTGCTTTTACAAATTGTAAAATAACTTTCCCTAAATTAGCTATTTTGGTAAATAAATAGTGGGCTTTAAAGCTCTAGAAGGAATAAAAATATCCGTGAGTGCCGGCAGAAGAGAAAACGAAACGTCAATAGAGAAAATAAACTAATCGGCCAAGTGCGAGCCGTACCATTATAGAGCAAAATTAGGCCAAAAATTGTGTTTTTTGTATTGGTTAATTTTTTATTTTATTTTAATTTTTAGTATTAAAATTAAATATTAAAGTACATATTATATAACTAAGGACATTGAGAAAAGTTCAAGTACCTAAGTACCTGTTGCCATTTTTTAAATAGAGTAAAAACGGCAAAAAATCACGTTTGTTGAATGGGAGCCCCTTAAAATAATAAGTTTATTTTGTTTTTAATATTTGTCGTTATAGCGGCAACAGATAAACATAACCTGTAAAAATTTCAACTCTCTAGCTATTACCGTTCTTGAGTTATAGCCTGGAGACAGACAGACATACAGACAGACAGATAGACAGACATACAGACGGACAGATGGACAGACAACGATGTCTTAGTAATAGTTTTTACCCTTTGGGTACGGAACTCCAACAACAAGGCCTTTGTATCCATTGTAGATTATCTATAGAGTATTTTCCGAGCGAAGAAACCACTCCTCAAATACTGTACTGTGCCTAGGACAAGATTTTAAATGTCCGTACGGTATAGTCGATCTAGTCCAGAGAAATGAGCAGGTCAATACGTCTGGGACCAACCATAATATCGTCGTATCCTACGAATAAGGGTGCTGTTGCAAAAACCCTACTTTACAGGAGAAGGTTTTTTGTGTTAATTTCAAAATATTGTTAGACAACTTTTAGAAATTAATTATGAAATTATCGCATAACTACGCAATGGTTGCTATGAAATTTTGAATGGGACGTTTAATTTGATATTTCGGGTAGATCTGTCCTTTATTTCTTTTTTCGGCGGAGTAAAATAAGTCTCAACAGACACAAGTAACGTTATGCCTTTTTTGTGCGGATTCAACGGGGTCTAAAGAGCATTTGTGTCTTTTTAGTGATCATTATCAAAGAATTTCCTTTTTAAAACTACATTGAAAAATCGGCCAAGTGCGAGTTGTACTCGCGCACGAAGGGTTCCGTAACATTATACAGTAAAAATAGCCAAAAATGTGTGTTTTTTGTATGAGTCGTCAATTATTATTAAAGTATACCTAAGTACAACGGAACATTTCAAAAGCTCACCTGTTGCTATTATTGACATGGAGCAAAAAATAGCAAAAATCACGTTTGTTGTATGGGAGCCCACTTAAATATTTAATTTCATTTTTTTCAGTATTTATTGTTATAGTGGCAGAAGATATTATACTCAATCTGTGAAAAGTTCTTGAGATAGAACCTGGAAACAAACGGACGGACAGACAGACATCGAAGTGTTATTAATAGGGTCCTGTCTTTACCCTTTAGGTACGTAAACCAAAAAAAAACAATATAAATAGGCATATGGAAAAAACATACATTAAATCATAATATGGAACGTTTTATAATATTAATTCTCAACCCTTCAGGGTTGAGAACCAATAGTTATTGTGATTGCTTTCAAGCTATCACAATAACTATTGGTTTCCTTCAACTTGTAAAAATAAAACATATAGCGTGATAAGTATAACTGGCATAAAACTTTACAGTTTTATGCCAGTTATTTTAAATAACCAAATAGCATTATAACTATCGACAAGTTACTCTGACTATTATAATATTGGTTAACTTTTATGACAATTAGATTATCCAAGAGCCAGCGATAGACAGATTTTTGTCATTTTATAAAAGCTGAAAGTTTTCCTGTATGAACAAACAGCAACTATAGAATTTCGATCGCGTTTAGGAGGTATCCAGTTTTGAAGGTCTAACTAGCCTTCGATACAATGTAAAGCGCTTTTTTTTCTTACTTCTTTCGGAAATGTAGGAATCTCATCAACATCAACACACCCCACTCTAGCTTGCGTGACCCCTCTACACCGAGCATATATCTCACCATCTAAAGATATCGAGTGGTTGGGTCTCTCTGAAGATATTGGAAAGTGTCAGGTGTGCAAGCTAATAGATAGTTGGTTCATTGATAGACAGATAAGTCAATTAATTAACTGACTATCTTATAGTTTACTGTTAGCTATTATGATGACTCGAGGAACCCTGGCTCGTCAGACTGAGGAGCAACTCCGTCTGACACTTCAGGAACTTAAGGAGTGTAAAAATCAAAATGAAATATTGCTTTCTGAACGCGAGGATCATGAAAAAGAAATGTTAAATATTATTAAAAGAAATAGCGACTTAAAAATTGAATTGAATAAGTTAAACATAAATTATGAGGAATTGTGTCAAAAGAATATTCAATTACAAAATATGGTGGACAGCTTCGACCAGTATAGGGATGAGTATGAGGAGGCCCTGAGCAACACTACCATGTGGAAGAGGAAACTCGATGAAGCCCATACACAGATTAAGTCGCTTGAAACCGAAATTCATGAACACAAATCCTCACAAACACAAAACTTGTTCCAAGAAATGTTTGGGAGGGATCCTAGTATTATAGAGAAAGATGTCACAAACAATAAGAATACTTTATTACCAATAATAGATTTAACGGGTGATGACAGCATACCTTCCTACACATTTCAAAGCAAAAATAAACTAAAAAAATATATAAAAATTATTAAATGCATTAAAAAAACCAGAAAATTATTAATAAATAATAAGAAAAATATTATTAAACTAACGAAAGTTGCAAAAGACAAAATCTTAATAAGGAACAAATATTTAGCTAGTACCAAGGAATTGGAAAGTACGATATGTTCATATGAGGCAGAGGTATGCAGTCTCCAATCAGAAATTACATATTTACATGCCTCCCTCCAATCTGTTACTAAAAGATATGAACTGGCACAACTGGAAATATCTAGTCATATATCAGCGTTGAACACTTTGCTTGAGGAGTCCCATTATAATGAAGAAAGACTTAAGTCTCTATTACTAAACTCATCATGCCAATGTAAAGTAAACTGTTCATCGGATATCATTAATCTTACTATGGATGTGGAGACTCATTCCAAACCCTCTAATATAGAAAACTTAGATGCATCATTGGCCTCAAGACCGGGCTCAATCAATATTTACAGCGATGAGCTGGGTCGTGGTGTCGGAATGCAACTGAGTAAGTTGTACGAAGGACAGTCAGTATGCAATACCTGTATGCCGGGTGCTACATTTGAACAAATATCAAATAAAGTTTTAAGCATTACTCACTGCCCGAATACTACATTAATAATATTGTCAGGGAGACGGGGAAATGTCAATAAAGATCAATTGGAAAAGTATATAGAATCACTAAGTTTACTTAAAAATGTAAGTAAAGTTATCTTATTTACATTTCCCTACATAAAACGGTTGCCATGGGAAAACAAATTAAGATATAAGCTTAATAGCCAATTGTATAAGGCTGTTAATAATAATTGTATATTATTGAATGAAACTGAGAATAAGATAAACATTATTGACATTAATAATATTCTTAATTATAAATTATGTAAGTTGACATTAGATAGATATTTTCTATCATTTTACTTTACACGACTTATAGCAAGTACGCTATTCAATTTTTTATTTTTAAATTCAGCCAAGAACTTGGCTAGTAGGACGATAACTGCTTCTGTTGAGCAGTTTGGTCATAATGATATGACATCTAATGACAGCTTGGAATATGTTCCAAATAAAAATAATTTAAATTAGACTATAAGACAACAGAGGATGTCTCTAGCACTGTAGATCTAATTCAAAATAGTAAACTTAGTTCACTTACGCTGGTGCATCAAAATATACAAGGAATGTCAAATAAGGAACTAGAAATTGATTTATTTTTAAATAACAATAATGTAGATATCTTATGTATTACTGAACATTGGTTCAAGAAAAATGAAATAATGTTAAATTATAGTATGCACCAGCTGGCAAGTTCTTTCTGCAGAGAAAAAGCCATAAGAGGTGGTTCACTCATACTAATTAAGAAGAATTTAAAATATAAAGAACGTAAGGACTTAGTGAGCCTCTCTACAGAACGAACAACTGAAATAGCCTGCGTAGAGGTGGGAAACTTTATTATTATATGTGTATACAGGCCTCCACTAGGATTATATGATATATTTGAAAAGGACATGGAGATTTTATTAACAAAAATAAGTGCATGTAACAAACACATTTTACTTTGTGGTGATTTTAATATAAATATTTTAGACAATAATTCAACCACTGTTAGATTCACTTCTTTGTTAAGATCATATAATTTGACAAATTTGTTTTATGAACCCACAAGGATCAGTGGCAACTCTGCTACATGCATTGATAATATTTTTACCAATATAGACTCCTTAAAGAAAGAAGTCTTAAACATACTAAGCTCTGATCACTGTGGACAACGAGCTATTTTCCCCATGAACAAGAATTTCAAAAAAGTATGTAAAAACAAAAGTACTTGTATTCCAATTAATGATGAACGTATTGAGAAGTTTAGGGGTGAAATTATTTCTAAGATTGGAAATTTAGAATATCATAGTAGTCCAGATATGACATTTGGTAATCTTTTCAAATTAATTAAAAACCATTTTGATACTACCTTCACCTCTAAGACAGTTGGAAAAAACAATAAGAGTAAATTTAGTGAATGGGCTACACCAGGTATTATGAAAAGCAGATTAAAACTGTATGACCTTTATAATGAAAGAACTATAAATCAAAGTGAATACTTTATAAACTATGTAAGATTATATTCAAAAATATTTAAACAAGTCTGCAGGGCTGCCAAATCTATTCACATTAGAAATAAAATTAAGAATTCAAAAAATAAAGTAAAGACAACGTGGCAAATAATAGCAAGTGAAACTGGAAGAGTCGCCAGTCACAACTCAGATTTTAAATTAAATATAGATAACAAAAATATAACTTCCGACAGTGATGTTGCGACTGCTTTTGAGAAATTTTTCGCTGACATTCCAGTTTCAATTACAAGTAACCTAAAGGACTCTCCTGATGATGCTATATTGTTACTTAAAGAAAATGTAAATGAATGTGATATCGACTTTAGATTTAAAGAAGTAGGTCCTGAAGACATTTTAAAAACTTTCAATTTACTAAATATTAAGAACACTACTGATTTGTGGGGCCTATCAATGAAAGTTATTAAATCTATAATCGATGTTATCGCGCCCTACTTAGCGACTATATTTAATGATTGTACAAAAAGTGGCGTATTTCCTGATCTAATGAAACACAGTAAAGTTTTACCTCTTTTTAAATCTGGTAGTAAGTTGGACCCGTCTAATTTCCGACCTATATCTATTTTACCGACATTGAGTAAAATTTATGAAAAGATAATACTGAATCAATTACTAACGCACTTTAATATAAATAATATTTTACATAATAAACAATTTGGATTTACAAAGGGACGGTCTACTACAGACGCAGGCGTTGAATTGATCAGTAGTATTTTTAATGCCTGGGAGACGTCGCAGGATGCTCTAGGAGTTTTTTGCGATCTCTCAAAGGCCTTTGATTGCGTGCAACACAAAACATTGGTCAGGAAACTCTGTCACTATGGCATAAAAGGCACAGCACTCGCCCTCCTAAAATCGTACTTGTCAAATAGAACTCAGAGGGTTGAGATAAATGGTAAAAAATCTGCTGGTGCAAAAATTGAAATGGGGGTCCCACAGGGGTCTATATTAGGACCCTTCCTGTTTCTTATTTATATAAATGACCTGCCATTCTTAATTAAAGATAAACATGGGATAGTATTATTTGCTGATGATACATCTCTTACATTCAATATCAAACGGCTTAATGCGTGTTATGACGAAGTAAATAATGCTCTCTCAAAGATTGTACATTGGTTTAGTGTTAATAATCTTTTTTCTGCTTCAGATTTCGTAGAGAGCGGTCGTGTGTTGGAATTCGTATTAAATCAGCAGACTGTGTTGTGTGTCTTGGATCGGTTAGGCCCCTGTGAGCCCATGCTCCTAGGAGCCTTCGCCCCTTCACGGAGTTCCTCGGGTCGTGAGTGTATGCTCCTGGGAGCCTTCGCCCCTTCACGGTGTTCTGCGAGTCGTGAGTGTGTGACTGTTTAGTGTTGGTGCAGATTTGCAGAGTTATTACAAGATCTGGCGCCGGCTGGATTTGAACCCGGGTGCATCGGAGTTTCGTACCGCTCTGCCGGACCGCTTAGCCACTAGGACGTGAACCGCCGCCGCGAAATTATCCTTCGGTCTCTCCACGCCTAAAGTATAAGCAGTGATCAATGGAGAAACCTAATGAGGCAGGTTGTTAACAGATGGCGCTTCATGTTCTGTAAAATATTTTAAATCTACGATTGCGACGAAAAAATTAAATATGTCTTTTGAATCAAACAATATTACCTTCAGGAAGAAAAACCAATATATATCAAGGTCCATGGATTCAGAAATACTAAATAATTCTTCCTTAAACTCATCGGAACCTGAAATTCATAAAAGTTTAGACCTATCTACCGGAATAAATATTGTTTATGAAGAATTAAAAACAGAAATTTATGAATTAAAACTACAACTGGAAAGCACTAGAGAGGAACTTGACAACATCTTGCTTGAGAATATTGATCTAAAACGCATAATCTCTCGTCAGAGCCAGCATATAAATGCTCTTAAAGGTATTTGCACAAACCCACGTAGCTGTGAGAAGAAAAAAATCAACTCGGCGAGAAAAAAGAAACGGCGATCAATACAGGACAATTACAGGAATCTGAATGAAGAGAATAATACTTCATTTAATTATAATACTGGCAACATAACTAGCACACATAATTTAGACGAAGAACTATCATCTGCAGAAAAATGTAAAAAAGTTCATTCTTCCTCTCTGATTTCGACAGATTTCTCACTCGATAACCACCTATTAAAGCCAACTCAATATCAGCAATTATCGGGAAATAATGATGACCCGGAAAACACTGAACCGTGTTCAAAGATCATAGAGCTATCAACAGCACAGCCAGAAAAAAATGAAAACAAAAAAAAAACTATATACATAATAGGCGGTGAACAGTGTATAAATCTAGCAGAAAAACTAAATAAATCAAGACAAAATTCCCAATATGATAAGTACGGGGTTGTGTCATTCATTAAACCAGGTGCAACAACAAAAGAAATCCTAAAAACGTGTAAAACATTCGAATACTCTACAAAAGATCGGATTATTCTATCAGTGGGCGAACACGACAGAAACCCTACAGAAGTATCATCTGAACTTAGTGCGGCTTTAAAAATCCTACCTTGTCCAGTGTTTGTGTTGAGTGTAGACCATAGTAAAATGCTAAACGAAAACAAACTGAACAGTATGCTAAAATGTCTTTGCAATTACTTTTCATCTAGTAGTTATATAGATTTTCGAAAAAACGAGCCTACACTAAAATATTATAATGAAACGGCAATTTTGTGTAAATATATAAATTATGCTATAGATAAATATGATTATGACAATGAATATTTTTGTAAAAGCAAAAAGCTATATGTATGGAAAAATTATTCAACATATTATAACATTAATAGTAAGTATAATAAGCTACATGATTCATTAAAGGTTCAGGATTTGCAACCTAAAAAAGGAACAATGCCTTATTATTTCCCTGTCGTTAGCAAACCTCAGACTGCAAAACAGTTTTTTCTCATTTCAAACTGACAAATCTGTAGACTTACCGAACGAAATAGTTAATAATGCTAACAAATGTATAACACATGAAACTCCTCAATATATTCAATTATTGCACCAAAATATTGCCGGCTTATTTTCAAAACAAGATTTAATAAATATAACAATTGCTGAACTATATTCTGGAGCTCAAAAGCCAGACATATTATGCTTTACTGAAACTTTCTTGTGCTCAGGAAATATGCAAAATGTAAGAATTAAGCTATACAAAATTGCTTCCTTTTACTGTAGGAGTAATAATAAAAATAGAGGTGGTGTATGTATATGCTTGGGTGATAATATTTCATATAACGATTTGCCAATTATAAAAGAGAAATATGCAGTGGACAACACTTTCGAATGTTGTGGAGTGGAAATACCACAGTGTAATATAACCGTTATTTGTTTATATAGGACACCAAATTCTGACGTAAATCTATTCTTGCAAAAACTTGACATAATACTCTTTGACCTTCTAAAAAATTCAAAGAAAAAGTTAATTATCGCTGGAGACCTAAATATAGACACTCTAAAGGGTAATACAACGGCAAAAAAAATTATTGCAACTACACAAAACTTTAATCTAACCGTCCATATAAATGAGCCAACAAGGCAAAAATCATGTATTGATCATATCTTAAGTAATATACATAATGCATCAAGTTCTCTAATTGAACTTGGACTATCTGATCATAATACCTCACAAATCCTGAACATACCTGTAAATAGTAAACCACAAACACAAGCGACATACTACATTTACAAAAGAGATTATAGCTTAGAAAATATGAATAAATTTCGTAATTGCCTAGACAAGCTATCTTTTAATGACGTTTACAACGAAGGGAACATTAATATGGCAATGCAATCCTTCTATGATGAGTTTACTCTTTTCTATAAACTATGTTTCCCATTTAAAAAAATAAAAATAAAAAATAATCTTACAAAGCAGAAATGGATAAGTAAAGGTATACGAATAAGCTGTAAAATAAAAAGGTCCCTACGTCTTAAATATTACAAAAATAAAACAAATGAAAATAAAAATAAATTTAAATCTTATTCAAAGGTATTGCGTACTAGTCTATATCTGTCTCAAAAAATATACCATGATAAATATTTAAACCAGGCAAAAAATAAATGTAGAGCAACATGGAAAATAATAAATAATGAAATTAATAATAAAACGCACAGTAATGACTTTATAACAGAAATATATAATAAAAATAATAAATTAATTACTAAGCCTTTTGACATTGCAAATGAATTTAACAACTATTTTATAAATTTGACAAGTGCTAATAATGACAAGGTAAATAACATCAATACAAATAAAACAAACGTTCTCAGTAGTATTTTCTTGACACCTTGTGATTTTACTGAAATAAGCAAAATCATACAGTCATTAAAAAACACAAATTCAGAAGGATATGACGGTATCTCAACAAAAGTCCTTAAATATTGTAAAAAAGTAATAACGCCAATACTCACTCACCTCATAAACTTATCTTTTGAAGTAGGACAATATCCAAATATATTTAAAATATCATTAGTAAAACCGATTTTTAAAAAGGGGAATAAAAAATTAATAGAAAATTACAGACCTATAACACTTATACCTGTTATATCAAAAGTTTTCGAAAAATGTATGCACAAAAGAATCACTACTTTTATAAACAAATACAAAATACTGAAAGAAGAACAATATGGGTATCAGACTAATAAAAACACTATTTTAGCAGCTTCTAATCTTGTTCATACCGTAGCTAAAAATTTAAATGAAAAAAAACCTACATTTGGCATATTTTTTGACATGTCAAAGGCGTTTGATTTTGTTTCACACGAGCTATTGCTGCAAAAACTTGAAAATTTGGGAATCAGGGGTCCAGCTCTAGATTGGATTAGATCTTACCTCTATCAGAGAACTCAATTCGTTGAAATAACTTCAATAAATAATTTCAATGTACAATTGGTGCATAAGTCCAAATCTAGAGTAATCAAATGTGGGGTACCCCAGGGCAGTGTTTTAGGCCCATTACTATTTTTAATCTTTATTAATGATCTTCCTGCCGTGACAGACGATAATTTCACACTATTCGTTGATGACATATCAGTGATCATGAATCTTAATAATTATATAAATATTGACCTTAAATTAAATGAAACAATTAAAAAAATTATTCTTTGGATGCAAAATAATAATCTTAATGTTAATCTGACTAAAACTAATTATATCGAATTTAAGACTCGTGTAAATGAAACAACAACTTATACTATTATGTACAATAACCAACCAATAAAAAAGGTAAATGAAACAAAATTTTTAGGAGTCTATATTGACCAAAATCTAAATTGGAAGTCACATATAGAGCATGTATGCTCTAAGCTGAACCGATTTGTTTATGCTCTTTACAGATTGAGACAAATATGTGCACTACCTACAGTTCTCGCTATGTACCATGCTTACGTAGCATCTGTTCTCAGATATGGTCTAATGCTCTGGGGAAACTCGACAGAAATTAATAAGGTATTCATAGTACAAAAGAAATGTGTAAGAGCCATTTGCGGTAGACCCTCCTATGAATCATGCAGACCACTATTTAAAAGATTAGGACTTATGACATTGCCTAGCCTATACATATTTGAGCTAGCCAATTTTGTAAAGCAGAATTATGGACAATTTACAGAAGCACATGAAATATACACACGAAGTAATAGAAATGCTGATAGATTGGTACTCGACACTTTACCACGAATAACCTTGTATCAAAAACAATACTACCCTATGTGCATCAAAGTATACAATGCCATACCGAAAAAAATTAAAGAGCTACCTTATATTAAATTTAAAAAAGAACTAATAAAGTGGCTTAAATCTAAAACATTTTATTCTACAAATGAACTTCTACAAATCTGAAATTATTTATATTATGTATTGAAACAGTGTTGACTAAGAAATTGACATATTCTATAATAATATTGTAACCCTATAAATTTTGCATGCCTATAGTTATTAGGTAGAAAGACTGGAATCCTGTATAATTATTGTAACATCTTTTGTAACGGTACTTTCTGCAAATAAATGATTCTGATTCTGATGATTCTGATTCTGATTACTTAATAGTAAAAAAACAAAATGTATTAAATTCAAATTGCCCAATGTAAGGCAAACGGAAACCAATGTGCTTTTAAATGGTGATGTTATGGAGCTAGTGGATACAGCTGTATTTTTAGGTATTACACTAGACTCCAAGCTTCAGTGGGGCCCTCATATTGCTGGGTTGGCCGACAGACTCAGTTCAGCAGCATATGCAGTAAGTAAGATTAGACAATTTTCAGATGAAACAACAGCACGTCTAGTGTATTTTAGTTACTTTCATAGTATTATGTCCTACGGCATTTTGCTGTGGGGCAATGCTGCAGATATAAATACAATTTTTGTGCTGCAGAAGCGAGCTGTGCGGGCAATCTACAAGTTGGCCCGTAATACTTCACTTAGAGAAAAATTTAAGGAAACTGGAATCTTAACTGTTGCTTCTCAATATGTCCTATCAAATGTATTATATGTTAAAAAGAATATATATCAATTCACGAAAAAATGTGATACCCATGGGAGAAATACTCGTAATAAACATAAGCTTGAAATTCCGGTGACTAGACTTACTAAAGTCAAAAATTCTTTTAAAGGTCAATGTATACGCCTTTATAATAAGATCCCAGAAAGCGTTCAAAATCTCTCAATTAATAGATTTAAAAAAGTTGTTAAAGAACGTTTGTGTACCAAAGCGTACTATAAAGTTACTGATTTCATGAATGATAGTACACCATGGGAATAAGGTCGCCCCCTGCAGAGCTGTTTCATTATAATATGTATAATAATTGTACATTCGTTGTATTTTATTTAGTCATAATGACACTGTTATTTTATAATATATTTTTTGTAATTTTCCATCTTTTTAGAAAAAGATGGCCCCGTGCGAGTTTCTTACGCCGGTTCTTCTCGCCGGGTTAGTTCCCGAACCGGTGGTAGGCATCTGTGTAGCCCCGACGTTCAGAGAATATTTGAAAAAATTTATTCTGAATAAAAAATTTTGAGTTTGAGTTTGAGTTTTCATCTCAGACACCCTTAATTATTCCCTAAAATGCCAAAAGTATTACACTTTAAGGTGGTATGGCAGTGGTAAGTAACTGGCATAAGTTGTCTGGCAATAGGGAGCAACTGTCATAAGGGTCCGTCAGTGGGAGACGAGATTCGAGAGAGAGAGTGGGAGAGAGGAAAAAAAAATACCTTAAATTTTATCGAAGGTGCGGTAGACTTTCAAAACTGGATACCTCCTAAAGTATCCACAACCGAAGCTCTATAATAGTTGGTTGCCGTTCTTACCTCTATATGAGTTACTAGCTTTTGCCCCCGGCTTGGATTGCGTGAAATTCTCGAAAAAATCTCGTAAAACACGAGTATTTTAGGAACAATTGTTTTCCAAAACCAAAAGTAGCCTTTTTTTTCTTTTTTTTTTTGCCCATGGCGTGGTGGCGCGAGCGCCTCGTCCCCGCCCCGCGCGTCCTTTCACGCACTCCAAGAAAACGGTCACTGAAGCCTTTGTTGCTTATTTCGCCGGGGAATTTAAGAGCTAACAAATGTGGCATTTTTTAAAACTTCATTTACTGGTTATTAAAATTAACTTTTTACAATTTTTTACACTGAAGGTTATAGATAATGAGCTGCCGATTTCGATTTTGCAATAAAAATAAAAAGCCAAGTGACCAGGGCGCCCTTATTCGTAGGATACGACGATATGCGCGGTCAACTCACGATGTTTTCCTTCACCGTAAGAGCGTCTGTATTATGTACTCACATAAATTTCGCTACTTGGTCGTCCTGTGATTGCCACAACATGTTGTGACCGTTTTTACACAACACGAATTTCGCGTAGTGGCTGTTTTACTGAGACCACAACGCGATGTGAGCTATTTTTCCGCTCAATGAGCGTTTTCGCTTTTTGAGCGTAACATATCTAAACACAGAATACCTACCATTTTTATTTCAAATTATTTTCCCGGTCCTCAAGCCTCCATTTATGCAAAAAAACAGCAGTTTTCAAACTGTTAGCTATGTGGTTTTTCCATTAATGTCTTCATTTATAATATTAGTATCGAATAATGGACGTAATAGAATATTGTCAATGCCTTAAAAAATACTCGTTTTGTCCGCATTTTTAGACGGCATAATAATAAGTCATCCGATCTTTATTGAATCTTTTGTACGATGGAAAAATAAATATTTGATCTTCGTAAATAGAATTCCTTCATATTCTGCGATAAATTACTTGTAATGGATCAGTTAATGCTGGAGAGCGTCGGAGAATACGGATAGGGGATTTCAATATTATATCCAGGCTTTTTAAAGACATTAAGCTGGCTTGTCAAATTTTGAATACGTTTATTTCACTTTCAATATCGTCAAGAGGCTCGAATAGGACCTAAGAGCCAGTCCACACGGTGCGTTGCGTCAGCGTTGCGGCGACGCAGTGCTGCAGCTGTTGCGTTGTTTTACATACAAATAACCAAGGTGTTCACACGACGCACAGCAGCCCCCGAGACGAAGCGAGAGGGGGTGTTGACGTTAAGACTGCGCGCCGGCCACACGGGCGCAGCGATGACGCAGCGCGCGTGTGGCCGGCTATGCGTCAAACGGCAGCGCTGCGTCGGCGCAATGCTGTCGTCGCGTTATTTACATACAAATAGTCAAATAGCCAAGGTGTTCACACGGCGCGCTGCGTCGTCGCAACACACACATGAAGGACAGAAGCCCCCGAGACGTAGCAGGAGGGGGTGTTGATGTTAAGACTAATTCGTAATAACGCTGTAATGGCACAGCGCCCCTGCGGCCGGCTATGCGTCAAACGCGCCGTGTGGACTGGCTCTAACTCGAAAAACTAGGGTTTTTAGATTTTTTTTTGTTTCCAATGTCTATAGATGGGCTATTCGCTCATATTCTATAATTGTTTTTCGATTGCACAAGAACTGGGATGGCGAACCTTTTCGTATCAACGTGGCCTTTTCTGAAGAAATCTTTCTGAAATCATAAACGTGCCATTCAATTATTTTTTTTTGTGATTCAGTGCGCATTTCAAAATATGCCTAATTTGGTGCTGAATAAAGGTGGATCTATAACCTTCATTGTTGGTAAAATAATTTCGATATACTACGATGAACTTTGGCGCAACGGAGTGCGGGCGTCATCTAGTAATAGATAAATAATAAAGAAATTTACATTTTTAAACATCAAATCCTTAGCCGATTCTCGACTTTTTATTAAAATAAATAACATGACTGCTCCTAATAGGGATGACGACAAGGTCATAGGTTAGCTGATTTAAAAAAATAAATAAAGACAAAGCGACAAAAATAGGTATTCCCAAAATTTCAGCTTCATAACTTATGTATTGTTTTTTGTTATGAGCCTTCAAAATTGGATAGTCAAGTCGAATTTTACTTATAAAATTCCTTAATTCATGTATACCATTCGATAAGTTATGCAATTTATAACATTTTTTCTTATGAAGCCACTTTCATAAACGCAATATTTAACATAGCTATCGACTACCTAAGCGTGACGTCACAGTTAGCTGACATTTTGTATGGACCGTTTTGGGAAGATATATTTTATGTGACTTTTGAATTGTGATATCTTGGAGAGTTTTAAAGCTATCAAAGTCATTTTTTCATCGATATTCCTATTTTTGAATGGTCCACTTACCAACAAGAAAAAAAATGTTTCATCATGCCTATTCCAAACCAAGTTATACTTTATCATGTATTACAACACATGCTATCAAAACATTTGTAAACGAAACGGAACTAAAACAAAATATAAACAAACCAGCTGAAAAACCTCGAATTAATTCATATTACAGACCGCAACCAGCGTTTGATATTAAATTTAAACTTTTATTCAAACCACAATGAATATTTGCCTCGACTTTATTACGATCTGGCGACTGGCGGTGAACGTCTGTTATTTTAAGAAGCTTTCGTAAATTTCAATATCATTTCATATTTTATCACTTTTTAAGGTTCCGTAGCCAAATGGCAAAAAACGGAACCCTTATAGATTCGTCATGTCTATCTGTCCGTCTGTCCGTCCGTATGTCACAGCCACTTTTCTCCGAAACTATAAGAGCTAACTATATACTATTGAAACTTGCAAGTAGATGTAGTCTGTGAACCGCATTAAGATTTTGATACAAAAATAGAAAAATTATTAAAAATTCTAGGTATTTTTTTAGGTACAACTGAAACAAAAAAAATCATCTAACCTATACGTGTGGGGTATCATATTGAGGTTTCTAATATCATTTTTTTTCTAACCTGAATAGTTTGCGAGATAAACTCTTCCAAAGTGGTAAAATGTGTGTCCCCCCCCCCTCCCCTAATTTCTAAAGTAGGGGCATGATAAGTCTAAAAAAATAAATAATGATGTACTTACATTACTATAAAAACGAAAAGGAAAAGAAATGAAAATAATTTCACACTCAAAATTAAATAACACAAACCAAAATATAAAACCTCCTGCGAATGTATGAATTTCAGATCATGTATGAATTTAAATAAAATTCAGCGCTTGCGTGAAGAAGTAACAGACTTTTATTATGGATTATAAAAATAAAGCCTTACATAATCCGCCTCAACTAATTAGGAGTGGGTGTTCTGAACAACAAATTTTTGGTGAAAAATATTCGAAACGTGAGCCCTCAGCTCCGCCCTCCTGTTTTAATTAAAATTCAAGAGAACTGCTCAAGTTGTGTGACGCATAACTTAGATTTAGAATTATCGGATTTTATTAATTTATTCAATCACCGATTGTTATTTCGTCATCTGAAGGACTTTCGGAGTTTCTAAATGTTGGGATGGCTTTGGAACTTTTCGTGGAATTATTGATAAGTCACGTTAAAGAAATGTTACAAAGAGAAACTTTATCAATATTTAAATTAATAATTATAAAGCAGATTAGGCCCTAAAATACAACTGCAATGCTTTCAACATAAAAATCGGCCAAGTACGAATCGCACTCATAGGGTTCCGTACCGTTGCAGAGCAAAAATAGGCCAATAATATGTTTTAGTATGGGAGCCCTTAAATCTTATTTTATTTTAAGTTTATTAATAACTATTAAATAATGCATAATATAATTGAAGATCTTATGCAGATTTCAAGTGCCTACCTGTTGCCATTATTGATATCGAGCAAAAAAGACCAAAAAATCAGGTGTTAGGTTATTTTCGTTCCGTTTTTTTTTGGTCGCCGTGCTCAAAACCAGCATAAAAGCTATTCAGCTTACAAATGTGTGTGTGGCTTTCAAGAATTATTGTAATTTTCGCATCATTTCTGCCAACTATAAAATACTTTCTGTCTTATTGTCTACATAAAATATTCTTGTACTCAATTCAGCGCTGTAGATAGCAGCCCTTTGAATGAACCATTTGAGCGATAAGGTAAATTCAGTTCATTCGTTTTATGTCCCATTCACTTCCATTCGGTCTTTCAGTTTTGTAATGAAAGTTTTCAATTATTTTGTAGTCACTATTCTTAAGTCACTATTTAACTTTTTATTGAGAAATCGAATATTCCAAGTAACTTCAAACCTGGCAAACAAAAGAACCGCAGTAACCGTACATTTTTCGGGAAAAAGTAGTGCACATGTCAGCGTGGTCGACTTTTCGTGCTTTTCCAATATGAAGTAACGGCATACGACAGTATATAAATAAATCTATGACGGCATCTTTCAAAATTCATAATATCCCAACAAGTCACGTACTGTAAGCGTTTTTTTTCTATTAAGAAAAAAAACGCTTACAGTACGTGACTTGTATAAATAAAATGCATAAGTAATACTAGTATTCGTAGCTTAAGTAATAAAGCAGATATTTAATACTTAGGGGTTAATCTCCTACTTATTATTTTATACTCTAAACTCTAAAGTATTATGGAAATTTTTATTTTATAATCTTTCATAATATTGTATTAAATCGTAAAGTCTCTAGAAATATGAGTCTTAATTTGAAAAATCATAATATTTTATCTTAATCCTACTTTCGAATTTCAATAGCAATTCTCAGAAAATCTCAGATCGAATCGACCCGAGATCTAAGCAACGAGAATCGGGCCCCCGTATAATGATGATTTGCTTAGCGACTAAGGGGCTTAGACCGTGGCTCTTGACTGGAGATAGTTCAACTCCCACGTTGGAAAATGTTGTTACTAAGTTCCAGATTTGGTATGAAAATACCGACTGATTAGCTGGCATTGATTGGAGTGATTGTCTGACAAGAAAGATGATGTGGGTATGTGAAAAGTCGGTCCTGATCTCTAGCCAGTCGTGTCTATGGCAGACACGACTGGAGAGAGACAGCGTGCCACTCTCGAAGAGAGAGCTTTTGTAAACTGCGCACACACTTGGGTAAAATATGACGATGATGAGTATAGTCTAAGTCAGTGTTTTCCAACCTGTGGTGGAGTATATGTATTGGGGTCCGTGGTGTCATCTCTGGACCATACGTAATCCCATTTTTTTTTGCTGTGTATTTTATTAAGTGAGTCCGTGAAAACTGTGCCTGATTTCCTAAGGGTCCGTGGCGGAAAAGGATAAGGAAACACTGGTCTAAGTTAATTTATCAAGTGTCTCATAATAGCTAAGCGCGAGGACAGCGCTCGACTCGCTAATAATGAATACTCTCACAATATTGGATTCTCGGTGCACTTAGGGTGAACTCACATATCGACATTTTTTTTTTAAATAAGGGGGCAAACGGACAAGCGGCTCATCTCATGGTAAGCAACTTCCGTCGCCCATGGACTCTCGCAGCATCAGCAGAGCTGCAGGTGCGTTACCGGCCTTTTAAGAGGGAATAGGGTAATAGGGGAGTGTATGAAAGGGAAAAGTGTAGGGGATTGGGCCTCTATATATGGGCCTGGATAGTATAGTTAAATATCAAAATCTTATAATTTTCTAGTGTAATATTGTTTATTTTATAACATTTATGTTCGGTCGGTCGTTCGGTTATCGCTTAACGCTAAATCGGTTAACGCTTAAGCATGCGCTGCAAAGTCTTAAAACAGAATAAAATCACCTCTTCCTAACAAAACCATTCTTTACTCTCTTACTAATAAAGGTATTCAGTAATCATGTATTTGTCTATATTCGTATGTAATGAAATTTTTCCTAAATACCAGTCGTGTGTTCGACTGGTATTTAGGAAAAATTTCATTCAATCATAAATCATAAATCAGTCCTTGTATTATTTATTTGCTGTTTAATTATTTTTATACCTAAGGGGGTTCAAAACATATCATACTGTGAGCCAACCTTTACCGTATTAGTGCTAGCACAATATTTCGCTGTATTTATCTCGTTGCGGTTTTTTGTACATTCACCATTCCCACTGATCCGGAAAACTTAATAACTGTTCTAACTAAAACATTGCCCACGCTAAGTGTTTTGTGAAATTTAAATCCATTTCAAACTAGCTTTTATCTAGTTTGGCTTGAATTTTATGAACTGCTTTTATCGTGGGCTTTAAGCGCGGCGACCGAATCAAAAATTCCGTGACGAAAAACATCTAATCTAATATTAAATACAAAAAGGACAGGATATTTTTGTGGCAAAAGGTATATGGTTTTAAACGATAAGCTAATTAATTCTTCGCACGAAATGGAGTTACGGGCACCTAGTTTTAAGTAGTTTTAGTAACAAAACAAAGTGGTAATACTTTAGAGTTTAGAGCATAAGGGCCAACCCACCCGTACCACAACCACGGTGGTCGGACGTATATTTCGTATAATAACTAGACCATGTGAATGGTCTAGTTCATTAACAGTGTCATGACCATGACACTGTAAATGAACTAGACCATTCACACGTACCATATTTTACAGTCGTTGTCGGCCACTTGTCAAATACCGACCACATCGTAACCACAGCCGGCTACGTCGCAACCACATCGCAACCACATCGTAACCACAACATTGCGTCGATGCAACGACAGTGCGCGCACACCGCCCGCGCTCCTCCCCCCTCCGTTTCATTGACTTTCGTACGTAATCACATCGCAATCATTGGCGACAACGCAACCACAAAAAGCTGCAGCGACACCATTTACACGTAACCACTGCTCGACGACATTTTGTCGTTGCGATGTCGTGTGGTTGTGGTACGTGTGGGTTGGCCCTAAATGTTTATGTGTCCCTTATATAATGTGAAAGTAGCTGCGCTACAACAGTAAACTCTGTACATAACTCTGAAGTGTTATTTCTTCATTTTGGTCATACCCTGTATAATTGTTGTTATTGGCGAGGTAGCTATAGGCAACGTATAGGTTCCTAATTAGTAATAAATAAACCAAAGTTGTACTACTAATATTATAATAATTGTTTTAAAAATATCTACTTACCTTATAGATATCACCGTCCCCAACACCAACAACCTGCAACAAAAACACAATGAAAAAATACAAAAATATTTAATTCCAATTGCAGACGAAATTAGGCAAATGGTCCAGGTTCCACCAGGGGGTCGTTAAAATTATCCCCATTATCATTTCATCAACCGGAGTGATACCTTTCTCGCCGCTGCTCTAAAAACTCTTGATCTACATAAAAACACCTACATCCAAATTCAACAATTCATCATCTATACTTCCATACATAATATTATAAATGCGAAAGTGTGTCTGTTGGTCTATCTGTCTGTCTGTCAGTCCCCTCTGTCCAATCGTAACTTTATTCATGTTAGAGGTGTTCTAACATGAATGAAGATATTTATCGGAAAAATGAAGATATTTTTCCGACAAACAGCAAAGACTATTGTTCCTTTATACATAACTTGCTTTTGTCCGCGGCTTCCTCTGCGAGGAATTCTGAGAACGATATAATTCCAGGAAAACATATATAAAACTCAAAGGTGACTGACTGATTGACATAGTGATCTATCAACGCACAGCTACTGGACGGATCGGGCTGAAATTTGGCATGCAGGTAGATGTTATGACGTAGGCATCCGCTAAGAAAGGATTTTGATAAATTCCAATCCCAAGGGGTTCAAATAGGGGATGAAGGTTTGTATATAATAATACTTCTTAACGCGAGCAAACCGCGGGCAAAAGCTCGTACAATTATATGATTCAAAATATAATATTACATGGGCTCCTTAAATCTATACCTATGCATATTTGATGCAACCTTAAATTGTTACCACCTGTACGTACAGCGAGAAAGGCAAAGTACAGATAAATAATTAATTAATTGTTCGTAATGTAAAAATAAATTATGAATAGAACGTGTTGAAATGTCCATATTTTAGGAATAAAGCATGTCGGAACATGTGGGCGCGGTCGTTATGTAGAGAGTGGGTTGTCGGCATTCAGCGCGTACTACACCAGCTAAATTTGTTACGTACTAGAGGGCCCGATAGACATCGTCCCGTCCTATGAAGTTTAAGGGTTGATTCAGACCGCAACGCGACGCGTAGATGCATTTCTAAATTTGTATGGATTTGACAGATTTCAATTGCGTCAGACGCACTGACCTCTATAATACACTGGACAGGCTATGCCGTACAAAATGACAGCTATTTCTTATGCCGATTTGAAGCGCCGCGGTGAGCGTACTGTGAACTAATTACATAGAAAATTACAACCGCCATTTGCAAAATAGTAGTTCCAAGTACACTCACTACTGCTTTCACATAGCAATCAGCGCCAATATGGCGACTTTCAAATAGGAATATTTTATTGATAGCGATCGCCTGTCCAGTGTATTATAGAGGTCAATGGTCAGACGTCTTGCGAATCTGTCAAATACATACTAATTTAGAAATGCATCTACGCGTCCCGTTGCGGTCTGAATCAACCCTAAATTGTCAAAAACAGTGAGGTAACCTCATTCATCCATAGTAATCTACGAATAATAAAAACTAAGGAAACGTAACTACCATACTATATTTACCGTTTTATATTTGGTTTCTTTCGAACTGTCACATAACGTCCGCCTGATACCGCTCAAGGCCACCTAAATATTGCAAATGTATTGAAATATGGACCTAAGGACTGGGTACACATTTTTGACATTTATTTTAGAGCATGTTTTTTGACGGAGTTACTTTATGTACGGTATATAATATATTATGATATTATAAATGCGAAAGTGTGACGGTCTGGCTGTCTGTCCGTCTATCTGTCTGTATGCCTGAATGGCTGAACCAATTTTGCTAAAATTTGGTACGTAGACTGAAAGTAATCTCGGGAAAGGGCATAAAATAGTTTTTATTCCGGAAAAATGTACGGTTCTCGCACGATAAACGAATTTAGTTGTGGGCGTCATCTAGTTTATAATATTAGTAAATATGGATATTCGATCAAACGCTACCCAGTGAACAATTACGAAACAAAATTACTTTCGGCTGAATCGGTTCGATTCCGCATTCAATAAATCAGAAATGTGACGAAGTCTGGGGCTTGCAGATAAAGGGGGTGACGCTCGAAAACGTTTCGATCGAAAAATATTTCATTATGTACAATGTCGACGGAAAATCATCATCGAGAGATCCTCTTCATCTAAAATATAATTTTTAGGTTACTTATATTATATGGAACGATGATATGGAGTGGAAGACTTTAGAAGAGACCATGGGCGTACCCAGGTTCTGGGCCAAGGGGGGCAAATCAGATTTTTTATAAGCTAGGTGTTTATAAAGAATAAAAAATTAATAATTGTATTGTAAAATATTGTATTGCAAACAAATGGCAAAAAATTCGTTTCCTTAATTTTTATAGACAAAAGTACTAGGTAAGATACTTAGTATTTACGTCAGCTTGATCCAGCCCCCCCCTGTCCCCCCCTGGGTACGCCCATGGAAGAGACCTTTGCCCAGCAGTGGGACAGAAAAGGCTTTTCAGAAACCACAAAATGCACTGTTACTTTATAATTTACATTTTAAATGTTACACAAATATAAAAATTCCGCTGACAAGTCACGAGGGTGGAGCGGTGGAGCATCGTCACGAAATGTTTTCTAAATAAAGAATTCTATAAATTACGACAAGTTATAAATAAAGTTTCCTCAAACAAAAGGATTATGTGATCGAGTACTTTTGCCTTTGAACTTTGTTAACCCTTAAAAAAGTAATAATTATTTGATTATTATAATTTCAGTAATCAGTTTTAATTATTTTGCGATCAGTTTTTAGGGTTCCGTACCCATCCCTATTACTGAGAGTCCGATGTCTGTCTGTCTGTCTGTCTGTCTCCGGGCTGTAGCTCAAGAACGGTAATAGCTAGAGTTGAAATTTTTACAGATTATGTATTTCTGTTGCCGCTATAACAACAAATACAAAAAAAAATTAAATATTTAAGGGGGCTCCCATACAACAAACGAGATTTTGCAAACATATTTTGCTCGGTATCAATGATGAAAACAGGTAGGCACTTGAAATTTTCACAAAATTATATGTGTACTTTGATAATTATTAATAATATTTAAATAAAATAAAAATTGTATGGGGCTCCCATACATAAAACACAATTTTTGGTCTATTTTTGCTCCCGTACGGAACCCTTCGTGCGCGAGTCTGACTAGCACTTGGCCGATTTTTAATTAATTTGATCGACATCGATTGCACAATCGACTTAAGAAATAATTTATATTTTGTTTTTTTTTTTTGGTATGACTTTTGAGCCTGCAAAGTTGATTAGGCAAGTCGACTTTTTTAATAAAAATTCTAAATATTTGTATAACATTCGATAAGCAATTTATAATAATTTTTCATAAGAAACCACTTTCATAAACACAATATTTAACATTGCTAACGAACAAAATTCTCCCGCGATGCATACAAACTCACGAGGCGTGACATCATAGTTCGCTAACACTTTGTGTGGGTCGTTTTAGGAAGGTTTATTTTATGTGATTTTCGAATTGTGATATCTTGAAGAGTTTTTAAGATATCAGAGTCATTCTTTCACTGATGTTTCTATTTTTGAGAGTTCTTTTAATTACCAATAAGAAAAAAATATTAAACTTTTTTTTTATGAAATAAGGGGGCAAACGAGCAAACGGGTCACCTGATGGAAAGCAACTTCCGTCGCCCATGGACACTCGCAGCATCAGAAGAGCTGCAAGTGCGTTGCCGGCCTTTTAAGAGGGAATAGAGTAATAGGGGAGGGTAGGGAAGGGAAGGGAAGGGAATAGTTGATGGTAGGGGAGGGAATAGGGTAGGGGTTAGGGGATTGGGCCTCCGGTAAACTCACTCACTCGGCGAAACACAGTGCAAGCGCTGTTTCACGCCGGTTTTCTGTGAGAACGTGGTATTTATCCGGTCGAGCCGGCCCATTCGAGCCGAAGCATGGCTCTCCCACGTAAACTAGACTATCACGGCGGCAATCATGGCTATACATAATGGCCTACATGAAGAAAGGCCTGAAAACACTGCGCTGGGCCTTAATTTAACCTTGAAGGTTGTTTACGCTCTTAAAAATTGAGTTTAACTTACGATCTCGGCCGTTTAAGACCCTTAAAGTAATCAAAATGTGTTTGTTTTTAATTACGGTCTGTTCAAACTTGTTTTACCTCGAAGTCTGTACGAGTGCTCCTTATTTCGTTGGCATTAAAGTGATTTTAGAGGAAATATATTTTGTGTGAAGAGTAAGGGTTTGTGAATCGTCCCTCGCCCTTCGCGGTCAGTAATTTATAACATAAGCTTGATACGTAATTAGCTCTTATAAATTAATAATGATAATGCATTACTAAGGCTTTTTCTAAGCATGTTACCATTAATGTGCGTATACCAGTTATCTGCATCAGTAATCTGCATTAACAAGGTATTCTGCAGATTATCTGGGTGAGTCAGATTGGAAAAAGTTTATTCTATTCTTACATCAACGAGATAAGCTGCAGAATACCTAGGTAATCTGCGGACTAACGACCATGCATATGGTAAATTGCATAAAACAGGTTCCTGTTTAAATGAAACATGACATTTAGTCGTAGGTAATTATTTAATTATTTTGTATTAGTTTCTTAAAATTGTGTTATCTGAGTTTTTAATGTAAAATATTAATAGAATATTAAGAATTAGGTATTAGTTGCACAAGTGTAGGTAAGTGATAAAACGTCCAGAAACAAAACTGAGTTTTGTTAAACCCTGTATAAATTGAACATACACACCCTGAGGTATTATCACTTGCACCTTGTATACAATTCGCTGTGAAAGTAGCAGCGCTGAAAGATCTTTTTTTTTTTGTTTTGTATGGGCAAGCACAACAGTTACGAATTTTTCCATACAAAGGTGAAAAGAAAAGTTACTCTTTCAGCATTGCTACTTTTACAGTGAACTTGGGGACGCATACGCACTCTAAAGTATTATCATTTAGTTTGTTAACCCTGTATAGCCAAAGCGCCATAATTTTTTTTATTAATTAATTAATTTTTATAAATAAATAAACTAAAAAAAATTACTACCATATTACTTCACTCATAAAATATAACTCATCAAATCAACCCGGGAACAGAAGGGCGCAGTCCTAGCGGAGGAGCTTCACTGTCTTCCGCAATTTAACGATGTACTATTCGTTGCTATGTAAATTAACTAGATAAAGTGCGGATAAAAGCTATTTTGATTTGAATTTCACACTTTAACGGACGGTATAAGGAAATCTGCAGATTACCTGGTTAATATGCACAGTAACGTCTTCTGCATTCTAATGGTAACATAATATATACTAAAACGTATTTATGTTACCGTTAGAAAACAGAATACGTACATGCTTCACGTATGACGCACGAAAACTGGGTATACTCCACTCGGGCTAACTTGTCGCTGGCGGTCATTGACTCCCTGTCAAAAACTTGTCATTTTTCATATAAACCGCGATTGACAATGAAGTGTGAGATATTGTCAATCGTGGTTTTATATGGAAAATGACAAGTTTTTGGCAGGGAGTCAATGACCGCTAGCAACAAGTTATCCCGAGTGGAGTATAGTTCTATTACGGGTCAAATTGATTTGTCCTTTTTGAAGTCCGTTAAAAAGAATCACTAAATATCTGATTTTATTTGTACCAATCAGAGACTGGTATACCAATAACTATTATCCTTCCAAGTTTCTCAGAGATAATATAAAACTTCGCGAAACTCAAAGGCCCGTTAATAATCAGGAATTTAAGTGAAATAATTGGAGGTATTCCAGTGAAGTTGATGTAAAGGAGCAGGCGTCTTTGAACAGCTGTGTCTTATTTAGTTAAATTATTACTTTGATGAAGCTGTAATAATAATTTAATGTAGTATAATAGATACATAAGGTGCTAATTTTGAAGTAAGGAATGTTGACATTTCACCTTAAAGGGGATGACAGACACGCGAGTAAGTACGCGGACTTATGGCTCGACGACCTTACTCGCCTGTGTGTCACCTAAAGTTCGCATACTTAAAGATTGCTGCGTAAGTTCCCGTCTTGGAATTTTACTCGTAGCTCGTACGTCTGGCAGCACTGCGAGTCGCGAGCCGCGAGCCGTGAGCCGTCAGGCAGTGTTGCCAACACGACTGATACAAAATTTGCTAAACTACTGTTAAAATTTACTGTAATTAATGCTAAAAATTATGCTAACATTTTTCAGTCAAAGAAAACGTTTTTTAATTTTAAATCTTTAATAATCAACAAAATCTCAATTTATTTTATGTTATTAAACAAAATATTAATTTATTGGTGTTCATCGATAGCTGATGCTGCTGATGTACCTACATGTAGACGTAGAAAATTCATTGTCCAAACTATAAATTCTCCTTGGTTCCATAAAGTTAATACCTAGCGGAATAGAGCAACAATTTGGAGCTGTTAAACGAAACCGAAATTGGTTATCATCTGTGTGAAAAATATGTACGTACGTATACACATAAACTTTTCGATTTAGTTTTTTCTTATTAGTTTAACGTTGTTCGTGGCGGCCGAAAAGGAAGATCTTCCGACCGAGCGAGATAGCATGCTCGGTCAGGCCGAAGCCCACTGACGTCATTTCAGACGTTGTATATATCTTGCCGTTCTCCGAAACTTCGATAGCGCGATGCAGGAATGTTAGGCGAATTGTGTGTACCGCCACATCACTCCCCCCCGAAGACCTGTGGTATTCTTCGATGCGCTTGTGTTGTCAGGTGTGGGCCGAAGCTACGCGTGCAATGACCAGGAGAGGGACCCCGTGCTCTGCTTGCTGACCGGTCGTTGTAGCCTATGGCTGCCCCGTTCAAGCCAGACGCGGGTTCGACCGGCGCGGACCTCCAACGCGGCTTATGGTCGAGGCGACCCGGTTATGCTTGATGTCTGCTGACGTGGTGCGGAGGGGCGGGGAGTGTTGATGATGATTAATGTCCAGAAGGATGCGTGTTCTTGTCGGTGGTCACCAATTTAACGTTGTTCGTGGCGGCCGAAAAGGAAGATCTTCCAACCGAGCGAGATAGCATGCTCGGTCAGGCCGAAGCCCACTGACGTCATTTCAGACGTTGTATATATCTTGCCGTTCTCCGAAACTTCGATAGCGCGATGCAGGAATGTTAGGCGAATTGTGTGTACCGCCACATTAGTTTTTAAAACGTAATATGATAATATTATTCCTAAATAACACAAATCTTCTTCCGTCGACGACATGGTAACCCAGTGTACTCGTGTGTCACCGACGCGAGCCGAATAAGTTCGCGGACTTAAAACCCGCGTACTTAAAGTTCGTACGTCTATCACCGACGCGAGCTGAGTAAGTTCGCGAACTTAAAACCCGCGTACTTTAAGATCGTACGTCTGTCAGGCACTTAAAAGGATACCGCAAGATAACTAAAATAGATGAGTCGTGTCTAAGAAAATTGTTTGAATATCTGGCTACAAAAGCAGGAGATAAATTTTTAAGAAATGCAGTAACCAAATGCAGATATATTTGCAAGATTTGCAATGTATCTCTAAAATTGAGTAGTTGACAATTTTAATAAAAAAAAAATATTACTTAAGATATTTAAATGCAATCTACTTAATTAAACGTAACGTAAACGTAACGTAATTAAATAATTCTCATTTTATTTAGGACCTGTTTCACAACTTACCGAGAAAGTGCCCGATAAGCTAACCACAGCTTTTTTGACTGATTCTCCATACTCTGCCAAGTTAAGTGGTGGATACTAGATTCAGTATGGAGAATCTGTTGTGGTTAGCCTATCCGGCAGTTTATCAGGAAGTGGTGAAACAGGCCCTTAGAGAATTAAATAAATAAAGTACTTAATATAAGGCAATGCAATGCAAATTAATACCGTAGCAAGGCGTAGCACGTAGCGGCGTAGACGCCTTCGTAGCGCTACGTCGTAGATATGTCTACGCCGTAGACACTATGGTGTTCTTTAATATTAATCTTTACTAATAATATTAAAAACTCTGTGTGTCTGTTTGTTACCTCCTCACGCTTATACGGCTGAACTGATTTAGATGAAATTTTGTATGGACCATAAAGTTAATATATTTAGCGGAATAGAGCAACAATCTCGAGCTTTCAAACCGCAAACGAAATTGGTTTACATCTGTGTGTAAAAAGATGTGTACGTATACACTTACACAAGCATGATTGAACACGAATTCTTTGAGATTAAATTGCCAACGTGTCGATAAGTGCCGAATGTACGTCAAAAAAAGAGTGCTGCTGTCATGTATCACACATCTCTTTTTACCACGCAGTGTTACTGATAGTGACATCTCTCTTGCTCAGAATGCTCAGGCCTTTGTTTCTCTATTCCGCTAGGTATATTAAGTTTATGGTATGGACAAGTATGTGATTATTTTCAACAAATTCCCGTATCTTAAAGTATTAAGATACGGGAATTTGTTGGAAATAAAACATCATAGAAGTTTCCGAACTGTTATATGTAATAATTTTTGAACGATTGTCAAGTAATTCCTATTTTGCTCACTCGTGGCGCTTGTGTTTCCTTTTTTCCCGTTTCCGCTTCTTGTCGCGTCTTGTCACCATTTTGCCTTTGTACAATACGCTATTAATAAATGTTATTAAGCTTTATATTCAGGTTTATATTATCTCCTACAGAATTGACATAGGTTTTGTTGCAATAAAATGCCCGCATGACATACAAACTTCGGTGCGTTGCGGGAAAAATCTAGGAGGTAATAAAATTTAATCATATTGTTGGACAAAATTGCAAATAAAAAACGCTTACTTCATGATTAAACGACATTAACGTAATATTTTTTTTTATTAAATAAGGGGGCAAACGACCAAACGGGTCACCTGACAGAAACCGTCGCCCATGGACACTCGCAACATCAGAACTTTATTTAACGTGGGTGAGCCGTGCTTCGGCACGAATGGGCCGGCTCGACCGGAGAAATACCACGTTCTCACAGAAAACCGGCGTGAAACAGCGCTTGCGCTGTGTTTCGTCGAGTGAGTGAGTTTACCGGAGGCCCAATCCCCTACCCTCCCCTATTCCCTCCCCTTCCCATCCCTACCCTCCCCTATTACTCTATTCCCTTTTAAAAGGCCGGCAACGCACCTGCAGCTCATCTGATGCTGCGAGTGTCCATGGGCGACGGAAGTTGCTTTCCATCAGGTGACCCGTTTGCTCGTTTGCCCCCTTATTTCATAAAAAAAGAGCTACAGGTGCTGCCTTTAAAATCCTAAAATATTTACTTAACTGCGTTCAATATTTATCGGATTATTCGTTAAACGTTCGTCGTAGTAAATGCTACGTAGCTGAGCCATAAATACCTTTTTTAGGCGCAACGCCCACGGAATATCGGTGGTTATTTTTTACCGACGAAAATCTAATAGACTGCGACATTGTAACGCGTATAATAAATAAATTTACTGTAGGTACTATTTTATTTGAACATCTACGAATAATAAAAATAGATTTTAACTAACTATTCTAGTAGGATCATATTCATGTTAATATTATAAATGCAAAAGTTTGCCTGTCTGTCTGTTTGTCCGTCTGTATGTCTGCCTGTTTGTCTGTTACCTCTTCACACCCAAACGGCTGAACCGATTTTGCTGAAACTTTGTATAAAGATTCTTTGAGTCCTGAGAAAGGACATAAGATATAGCTTTTTATCCTGAAAAAATGTAAGGTTCTTACGCGAAAAAAGTTATTTTGCGGGCGTTATCTAGTTTTTGAATACATTTTATTATTAGCTATTGCATCGCTTTTATTTTGGGTTTTGACCGCGGTAACCGAATCATGAAATTCCGTAACGAAAATAAACCTAACACTAACTTAACGAAAACAAGTCTAACGTCGTTTCAGTTCGGCAGACTTCTGCACGGTGTTTGTGTTTTTTTTTTATTTATGAAATAAGGGGGCAAACGAGCAAACGGGTCACCTGATGGAAAGCAACTTCCGTCGCCCATGGACACTCGCAGCATCAGAAGAGCTGCATGTGCGTTGCCGGCCTTTTAATAGGGAATAGGGTAATAGGGAAGTAGGGAAGGGAAGGGAATAGGGGAGGGTAGGAAAGGGTATTAGGGTAGGGGATAGGGCCTCCGGTAAACTCACTCACTCGGCGAAACACAGCGCAAGCGCCGTTTTTACGCCGGTTTTCTGTGAGAACGTGGTATTTATCCGGTCGAGCCGGCCCATTCGTGCCGAAGCATGGCTCTCGCACGCACGTGTGCATGCGACTAGACGTATGCGTATGATAATTGCATAAGTTGATAAAAAATTTATTTGCGATGGTTTATCGCGGCAGTCTACGAGTGTCACACGTATTTATTTATTTTCTTTAGAACGCTATACTTAATCTAGAGTCTCAACAGATTTTTGCATTCAAGCTTAAAATATCATCACATTTGGCCTAGTGGTAAGAAAGCCCTTTATAATGTGTACTAGATGACGCCCGCAACTCCGTTGCGCACAAAGTCGTTATTCACGCGGGAACCGTACATTTTTCTGGGACAAAAATTGTCCTATGTCCTTTCTCGGGACTCAAATTATCTCCATGCCAAATTTCAGATAAATCGAGTCAGTGGTTTGGGCGTGAAGAGGTAACGGCCAGACGCACTTTCGCATTTATAATATTTTAATATTTAGTATGGATGTCGAAACAGTCCGATATTTATATATTCTCTAAGACGCAAAGGTGAATCACGTTATAAATAAAATTTTGAAACATGTGACAATGTTTGTTACATTGTCACATGTTGAACCTGCGTGTTATTGAAAATGACGAAATTTTATAATAATTGTTATATTTTATAAAGTCTTGATGGTCACGGTTATATATTTAGAACCAATGATATTCTATGTTACTAACGTAACTAGATTGGAAGTTTACGGTAGCAACGCGTTGCCACTTCGAAGATGCCTGCAGGCATATCTCACATACATAATGACATAACGAATATATGACTTGACATTATCTTTTGAACAAAAAAGTGGTTACGCATTTCTGAGAATCTTTTGTAAGACATTGCTACTCTAGTATTTTAGAAACTCATTGTTTAGAACTATAAGCAGCATAATATAGTTAAGCTAGTAATAATAACTAGTTGCTCGGAAACTAAACGTCAACCGTTATAAAATTTTATGACTTGCGTGAGCCGCTCCGGCACGAATAGGCCAGCTCGACCGGAGAAATACCGCGGACTCACAGAAAACCGGCGTGAAACAGCGCTTGTGCTCACGCCGCACGCCGAGTGAGTGAGGTTACCGGAGGCCCAATCCCTACCCTTTTCCCTTCCCTACCCTCCACTATTTCCTTCCCCACCCTCCCCTATTCCCTTCCCTACTCTCCCGTATTACACTTTTCCCTCTTAAAAGGCCGGCAACGCACCTGCAGCTCTTCTGATGCTGCGAGTGTCCATGGGCGACGGAATTTGCTTTCTATCAGGTGACCCGTTTGCTCGTTTGCCCCCTTATTTCATTAAAAAAATCCTGATATTAGAATTAATTCTATCCTTTCTCAGAATATAATTACTCTCGAAAGACAAAATTATCGGTATTTATACCCAAAAATACCTCTAAAAAGGGCATACAGGCCTATTAAGACCTCATAAGCATACAGCCCAATTCCCACTTTTCACCTTAAACTTGGTAAATTAAGAGATTTCGGTCAAACCCATCTGTACTGACGTCAGATTACAACGAGGTACAAATCCCGGCCTACCCAAATCTTCCCTAGGGGCATCCAGAGGCTGTGCTGCTCTATCTCTTTCAGTCCTATGTGAATTATATGTTCGTCTCTGTCTAAAAACTCCCACTTGATTGCTCACACCTACGTAGGTCCGAGGCCCGCTCAGTGTAACTCTACGCGTCGCCGCGAGCGGTTGTGCCCCCATGCCATAAATATTTCGGCTATAATGACATTTTGATGTCTGCATGAACTAAATTATACAACACAAAGCGAGGTCAAGACTAAGTCAAAGACAACACAACAGGTGAGTTCCCATTCATGATTTTGTTCGTATGATATTGTTTTAAATATTATGTTTTATGCCATACACAATGGCACTTCTAAGATATGATGAATACTTTTTTATTTTTTTTACTATAAATTTACTATTTTTTTAAACATGCTACTATCGTCGATATGGTGCTATTGATATTCCATTTTTTTAACATATTGCAAACCTTCAAGAAGAGAGCGTATTTCCTCTTAAAAGGCCGACAACTCACCTGCAGCTATTCTGATGTTGCGAGTGTCCATGAGCGACGGTAGTTGCTTCCCATCAGGTGACCCGTTTGCTCATTTGCCCCTTATTTCATTAAAAAAATATATAAAATTATACCGTTGTCTGCAGAAATTATGAAAATTTAAAAAAATTGAATTCATCTCGTATATTTACGAAAGTAAAGTATATATAATGCACGGAAATAAGAAATAAACGTGATATTTTTATTTCATAAAAAAAATATTTTATTATAATATAATAACTTTTTGTGGTAAAAACATAACTTTACAATGTATTTTCGACTATATAACCGAATTAGATGCTGGCTGCAATTTTTTGCGTAGCGGCTTAATCTTATATCTTTAAACGAGCGATTCTTGTATATAAATATATAATTGGAATCTCGGAATCGGCTCCAACGATTTTCGTGAAATTTAGTATATAGGGGGTTTCGGGGGCGATAAATCTATCTAGCTGGGAATCATTCTTAGAAAATGTCATTTTATTCGTGTTTTATCGAATACCGAGCAAAGCTCGGTCAAATAGCTAGTTATTATGACACGGGAACCATAAATTCTTTTATGATAAAATTTATCCTTAATAACGACCGAAAAAGGTCTCGGGATTCCAAATATTTTTGCTCTAAAATTATTTTGCTGCTATCTATAAAATAATAATTTAGGGGTTTAAGCGAAAAGACTTTTATATAAACGCTGTAAAGCATTTGTGTACTAACCCACAAAAATACGTATTGAGTTATGAATGCAGTTATGTTCTTAATAGATCATTTAATTTACAACAAGACTGCATTCAAAATTCAACAAGAAACAATTTTTTTTGGATTAGAACCTTCCTAAGTTAGAACACAATTAATGCTTAACAGCGACTATATTATATTTTGATATATATGGTCCAGTGGTTAATAGCGTACTCGGAGGTCGTGGATTCGATTCCCGCGTTGGAAACATGTTATTTCCAAGTTTAGTTAGGACAATGCAGGCGGACCACTTGATTGTCTGACAAGTAAGATGATCCATGAGTCGGATGGGCATGTAAAAAGTCGGTCCTGCGCCTGATGTCTCGCCAGTCGTGTCGGTCTTCCGTTCCACTGGCACTCCTGCGCACCTGGCTTGGTTTCAATGAAACCGGCCACCGTTACCGAAACCGGTGTGGCGGGTATTATTATATTTTGATATTAGAATAGACATCCAATACGAATATTAATTTGATAACGATCAAAGTGTTTTTGTAAAGCTTGTAAAAATAAAATATTTCATCACTTTTAAATGCTAAAAAAAAAACTAAAAAAAATCATGGTAGAGAATAAAAAAACAATTAAAAAAAAATGCGTACTAAAAATATTCTAACAAAAAATAGGACGGCGAAAAGAAAAGGAAGCGACAACAAAAGATACTTGCTGGGTTTCGCAACCTGAAACCTAGATAACCTTTGACATCTATGCACTCGGTTAAAGTGTGAAGTATTACGCCTGGATTCTTGAAAAGGATTTTCTTGAATACAATGTATTATTATGTTAATAAAAGAGGTTGCATTCAACTTGTATGACGTATGAAAAATATTTATCATAATATTAATACGCGAACGAAAAACTTTGTAACCCTTTTTACGAAAAATGGGGAAACGTAGGTGCATGAAATTTTGCACAGTTATAGTTTATATGGTGAAGGAGTGCATCGAACTAATATTATTTTGAAATTATGCTTTTCTCATACATTTTTTTAACAAATAAAACATTACACACACTACAAAACACACACATGAGAAATGACAGATTTTTGAGTGACAAGCCTATACATAATATGATATATGAATAATATGATAATGATGAATAAAGAGTAAGAAGGTCCGTAGAACAATTTTTTTTTTTATTACAGTCAAGCCAATTTTTTGTAAGCAGCTTCATTTTGATAAGACGAACAACAATTCTATCTGCAAAAAATCTTGAAAGCGGTAGCTAACAGAGATAGAAAGGACTTAATACTTTGATTTGATAATAAGGCATAATAATATTATATTCATTAGTCCTGGACAAGATATAGACAGATTTTATCACCTCATTTACGGTTTCCGCACAATGTACGTGGGAGATATTAGAATTCATACGTGGGAGAGCCATGCTTCGGCACGAATGGGCCGGCTCGACCGGAGAAATACCACGTTCTCACAGAAAACCGGCGTGAAACAGCGCTTGCGCTGTGTTTCGCCGAGTGAGTGAGTTTACCGGAGGCCCAATTCTCTTCCCTATCCTCTCCTATTCCCTTCCCTTCCCTACCCTCCCCTATTACCCTATTCCCTCTTAAAAGGCCGGCAACGCACCTGCAGCTCTTCTGATGCTGCAAGTGTCCATGGGCAACGGAAGTTGCTTTCCATCAGGTGACCCCCTTATTTCATTAAAAAAAATGCACAAGTTGCGACGCAAGGAGGTTGTAGGCATTTCATAAAATATATTAAATTAAAAATATATTCATACTAATATAATAAACGCGAAAGTGTGTCTGTCTGTTACCTCTTCGCGTCTAAACCGCTGCACCGATTTTCCTGAAATCTGGAATGGAAATACTAGAGTTCTAGACATAGGATAGTTCAACCCTGAAAAATATACGGCTCCACGCGATAAACAGATTTCATTTCATCTAGTATAACATAAACCATAGTAGCCAAAAATCATCAACATTGAGTCGCCACAACCAAACTTTAATTCCAATTTCAAACAGTACTAGTAGGTAAGTTTCACTTTGACGGTGAAGTATGCGATGCTCACCGCATTTCGCCGACTTCCGCCGGAAATACAGCCTGAACTGTGACAGTTACATGAGTAATGCACGTAATTAACCGACTACGAAGATGCGGATTGCATTTTCTAGTATTTATTTGATTCGCTCCAGAGTCTAAACAGCTGTCGATATTTAATCTTCTGAGATGTTTTTAGATTCGTCTTTTTCGTAAGAATCGGGTTTTTAATGGTAAAGAATCGACGACTACCATATCTCAAGAGTTACTTTGGAAATTTTCGGGAGAATTTCACATGCCATATCTCGATTTGATCTTTGTGTTTGAATAAATTCTGACCTTAAATTTGAGGAGCAGTGAACTGCTCCTGCTTCTACCTGGTGCTGAAAAAATATTTTAAAACATAACCTTTCTTCTATCTCTTTTTTCTTCCGCTTCAAGACAGCTTAGCTGCGATCCAAGAGCGTTCCAAACATACATATTATGTTACTGTAAAAGCTCGAACTTCGGTAAACTCTACAGACAATCCTTCATTTAACTTAAACCTAACGAAATCTCTTTTATAAATGTAAAACTAAACAAAACCTTTTATCTGAGGCTCTGCGGACTACGGTGATCTACGTCTGAGAATCTAATATATTGCAAATGGGGGCAAACAAATTTAATTTAATTGAAACGTTCTTCGTTTATATCTCTCGAGATACTCGCAAAATGGCCAGGTCCCTTAATAAATTGAAGATAATTTAATTTTGTACTTTCGCAAAATTAATGATAAATTCTGCGAAAAATATTTGTATTCTTATAGAGCAGGGGTCACCAATTAGTTTCGCTCGGAGTCTGTTTTAAGAAATAAAATGACCTTCGCTGTCCGCACATTTTTTTTAACAAATGTAATTACGGAAATAACACAGGTATATATTGTTTGTATCAAAGATCTTAAGAAAAGTGACAATTTTTGTTGCTATATGTTCATCAACTGATGAACATCAGTATGTTGAGACCGAATTTATTTTTAACGAAGTTCATCTTCGAACATATTATTATTTTATTATGCTTGGTCCGCACACAATGGGTCGGCGGTCCGCCATTTGGTGACCCCTGTTATAGTACTGAAAACCTTCAAAATATTATTGTTTGATTCTTTTTATTGTTTCGAAACACACATCTTACGAGACACAATCTTCGTAAGCAACTTAGGTTTGTCTGGAACTAACAACATATAATTAAAATAATAATATAAGATGTAGTGCTCGAAGTAACGAGTATGTCAGCATCAATCATGAAAAGAAAGTCTACGAGTTATGATTTCTCGAACTGATTTTACAGATTTCAGTGTTTATATTATAATGTAGAAGGCGCAACTTTTTAGGGTTCTGTAGTTTCTGTTTGATAAACGAAGATTTCAAATGAAAGAATAACTATTCCTTCATTTTATAATATTTCATCTTTAAATCTAATAATAATAAAAACTTTTATTTTTTTATTTTTTCCAATAAACTTTAACAAATTGTAGACATTGGCTCTTAATACGTATGCAAAGTTTCGAATTAATTAGACTACTGGAGATAGTTAAAAATCGTGCTCAAAGATTCCGTTACATACATACAGCCCAAGCTGATAAATGCGTGTTAATGATAGAACGATAAACCATTTAAAATGAAACCAGCAAATATTATGATATTAATAAAGCTTTCGTCAGTTATTACTTGAAGACGCCGAGCCAAACTCTATTTTTTATCAGCCAACCCCACGCCGGTCTTCAGGCGGCTTATCGTAATATCAGTTAAAATTAACTACTTACCTGAAATGGTTTGCTTTTGGAATGGCTAAAACTGTTGAAATCTTTTACAATTTTGAAAATTTCGTTTCATTTTCTGCACCGCAACTTGTTTAAATATCTATTTATTTGATACTAGATGACGCCCTCAACTGCGTTGATATTAATTATACAAATATTAATTATTATGACTTGATTTTGTATTGCACACCATTTTAATATGGTAGAATGAAAGATTCAATAGTATAATATATACAGGGTGTAACAAAAATAAGTGATAATACTTTAGGGTGTGTACGTGTTCCTTGTAGAGAGTTCACTGTGAAAGTAGCAGCGCTGAAAGACCAAATTTTTTTTTCACTTTTGTATGGGGAAACTCGTGACGCATGCCCTTGTCCATACAAAAGTGAAAAAAAATTTTCGTCTTTCAGCGCTGCTACTTTCACAGTGAACTCTCTACAAGGAACACGTACATACCCTAAAGTATTATCACTTATTTTTGTTACACACTGTAGAATTAAGACCAATCTGTAGTTCATTCTGGCAATAAACGAATTATGAATTATGAATCCGTTGCGCCAAATTTTATTTATCGCGTGAGAACTGTACATTTTCCGGGATAAAAAGTATCCAATGTCCTTTCCCGAGACTCAAAGTATCTCCATAGCCAATAGTACAGACAGACAGACAGATGAAAAATTTTACTTTAACTAAACTAAAGCTTAAGTAAAGTAAAACTTTCTCTGCTACGATAATGGCAACAGCGTAAAGTCTTGTTATAAGGATCCGATCCTTAGAATTAAAAAGTCTAGAATCTAAATGCTAGATTAACTTGTTTTATCGTTTGTAATAAATAACTTTTCTAAGAGACACAAGTATAGCGACTAGTAGTTAACATCCTTTACGGTAAACAGTAAAATATACGGCAAACTACTGGGAGAACTCTGCCAAAGTCGACCAAACTGTGTATATGGAAGATATTACGAAATTAGGGATGGAGCAAAAGTTTTCATCTTGTGTCACACCTGTTACACACTAGGGTTGCCGCTCGCTAGTTTTATGAGACATCAAAGCGTGTTTGTTAGAAACTGAAACAATAATAAAGGATTTTACGTTGTTTTTGTTGCTTTTGTTTTGATGTCATAGTAAAAATAACATACAGTAGATTATAAAATAGTTCCGGACAGCATAATAATATCATATTGACTTGCTATAAGTACATTCATTTTCCTATCTGCTAATGAAAATTAAACATCATAAACTATGCAGCGTATAATTAAGATGTCCGCTGTCTTCGTCTATCATATGACGTTTCCAATTTACCATACAAATACAAACAAACCTTTTTGACCACTTTTTATTGGTATAAAAAAAATATCTACAGCCGAACATAATATAACCACCTCCTTTTTGGAAGTCGGTTAAAAAGGCATTATGGTTCCGTGATTTTCGTGAGTTATCCGCAAGTTTATGCCACATGAACCATACATTTTACAAGGGAAAAGCGGGTAGCTTAAGCTGTTACCTCCCAGGTTTCATCCCAAATGAACCGTACATTTTTCTCGGCCTAGAAGCTACAATCTGTGTCAAATTTCATTCAGCTGAATGAATTATGTGGGATTACCGCGGCTATCCCAATTCTATATTCCGATATATCAGACGCGTTTACGAAATCTCTGACGCGCGTCGTGTCCAATTATATCGACGTGTCGTCACATGTGACGTCAGCACATTTACTAGATTTTTCTGTGTTAGTTTTGCCACAATTTGGAGAGTTTTGGAAAGGTCCGTTACCTAGATAAATATACTTAGTGCTTGTTCACACACAGTGGGAGCCGCGCGTTTCCCGGGTAAAAACCGGGTGGTTAGTGTGAACACTGTAATACAACGCCAGTAATAAGCTGCAGCGGTATAACCGCGCGGTTCCCGCTGTGTCTGAACTAGCACTTGTATACGTGTTAATACTTTTAGCTAGCTCAGCAAACTTTGGTCTGCCTTATTATAAGTTATTAGGGGTTTAAATATAAATTTGGCCGATTCTCAGGCGTACTTAAAACAAAATTTCAAGGACATAGGCCCAGCGGTGTTGAAGGAGAATCGCAACAAACGCCACGAGACGATAATCTTATGTACTTATTTAATTTTTTTATTTAGAATAATATAATAATTTGTAATTTTAATTTCTCGCTGGACCAGTTAGGCTAATTTTAATCTTAAATAATAATCGTATCATTTTTGAAAATATTTGAACACCAAATTTAGGTATGAAAAAACAATATTCATAGGGACCAAACCATAAAGTTGTTCACAAAATTTTGCACAAATTTTATCTTTATATGAATTTCTGTGTCTCGCTTCTTGGTTCAGACCATAGGTACTGTTTTCTTTTTACAGTGATCATTAGTAAAGCCAATAAAAGTCCAAGCATTACTTTTTACGTCTTCACGCCACGTAGATTCAACTCATTTATCAAGTGCGACAACGTCAGTGGTGCAGGCGAGCGCAGTGAAAAATGACGTTAACGTAATAACAGAAATCTCACTCCATTTAGTTTTTATTTTTAATAGGATTTTGCGGGAGGCTTAGTGTGTTTTATTTGGTATATATATATGGTGCATTGGGGTAAATTCGGAAGAAAAAAAATATGGGGATATTCCGAAAATGGCAAATAATTACCAAACAGAAAGTAATTTTGAGCTCTGGCTACATTAACCGAGACGCCAATTTAATCACCTCCCCCACTTCCTTTCCCTCAAGCCGTCAGCCGGCAGTGTATGTGCGCTAAGTTCATTTTTTCGCGCCAAGTGCAATTTTATGATTTTTTTGGGATTATCGAAATTACCCCGTATTGTTTTACACAGAAATTAGGTAAGTTACGTAATATTTTGTTTGTTTTAAAGAAGCTTTGACGTTTTTTGCTTTCCTAAGAATAGGTTATGTTGCTCTAGCTATGATTTTTAATAAACATTCGAAATAACCCCAGTGGGGTAAATTTGTTAACGAAATTTCCCCAAAAATTTTTTCATAGTCTTTTGCAGGGGTGCGCAACATAATATAATATTCCGATTTGATGGTCCTAAAATATGGATTGTTCTATTTGTAGGACAAGGTTACTCTTGAATTATATAACTATAATAACCTATCATTATACAAAAAACAGCTTATTAGTGTACCGTTTTAGTCGTTTTAGTTCACTAATCAACAAAACTTAGTTGACTACGGAACCCTAAAACGCACCCCTAACCAGCTGATTTTCTGTATATTGATAGGTTAATAGTTCTATCTCTGTTAGCTACCACTTTCGTTGGCTTTTTTATTGTTCTTATTCTATTTATTTCTTTGCTCCAAATGTTGAGGACATCTGCATCCCGGATGGGGTAATTTCGAAAATTTTTCGATACAAAACTTAGTTTGGTGTCTTCTATGGCTTGTATGCACAATGTTTTTGTATGGGGTAAAATAGAATAAAAATAAATATGTGCCTTAAATGTATTATTACATTAGGTCGTGTTTCGGCTGCTATTCGAAATTACCCCTTGAGTATTCGAAATTACCCATGAAAAGTAGAAATAGGGTTATATTTTAAAGGGGTAGTTATATCAAAATCCGTAAATACTTTTGAACTAAAAAATATACAATTCACATGGAAATATGTTTATTATAACTAAAATGTTACAGTTATAGGTAACAATATATACAAATTCGTCTTCTAAACTTGGAAACAATGACACAATATACTCACTCTTCCAAAAACTTTACGAGATTGCCCCAATGCACCTTATATATATATATATATATATATATATATATATATATATATATATAGATGTTTAATACGAATTAGAGGTATGACAGGTGACATAAGTACACAAAATAATATTGCCAATTGAGAACGTTGACATATAAAGATCCCACCTAGTATAGGTTCATATCTAGGCAGGTTAAATAGAAGTTGTTAGTTCGATAGTTGTTATTTTAGTTATAGGATGTGATAACAGATGGCACTATACAAATTTTGTAGTCCGCTACATCGCGCTATCGAAAACTTTATGTGAGCCTATATAAGCCCGAATTAGTTTCGAATAAACCGAGTTCCAACAGCAGTGTGGTGGTTTCATTGAGGTTACCCTACGCAGCAACATATGGTGCCGAAACCAGGGATCTAAGTGAGTGAGTAGTAAGTGTAGTGGACAGTGAAGAAGTGAAGTGAATAGTGAGTGCGGCGGACAAGGTAGGAACCCAGTGAATAGTGAGTGCGGTGGAACAGTGAATAGTGAGTGGACAGGACCCAAGTGACTAGTGAGTGCAAGTGACAGGACCCTCGGATTGCAGTGACAGGGACCCTCGGATTGCAGTGACAGGAAGCTCGGATTGCAGTGACAGGAGATTCGGATTGCAGTGAGTAGTGTGTGCAAATAACAAGAAAATTGGATTGCAGTGAGTAGTAGGTGCAAGGACAATAGACCGTAAGTAGATTGTAAATAAGAGACTCTTCAAGTTAAGTGGCTTGGACTTGTCAGTTATATGAGCTGTGCGAATTGTCTTCCGTGAAGTTTATGACAGTAGTATTTTGGCGCTATTGCGATTGACATAATGGAGTCACTTTTACCGGAGCAAAAGGAAATTGGTACACAGATAAGCAAAGCTTTTACCAATTATAAAAAGACAGCTAAAGACAAATTAACTTCAATTTATATTGACACCAGATTGGAAAGCTTAGAACAATTATGGACAAAATTTAGAGAAAACCATTATAAGATTGTAAGCGCTGTACCTGAGCCCGAAAGATCGCAAGTAGCTTATTTTGAGGAAGAGTGGTTTGACACTGTGGAAGAGAGATACATTGAATACAAAGCTAAATTAAGATTAGATATGATTAAGAAAAGTGAGTTAGGAGATGCACCTGCGATGTCTGCATGCAACCAAAGCTGTAATCCCGCAAAGCCAGAGGTTAAATTACCTCAAATCCAGCTTCCCACATTTTCGGGAGCATACGAAGAGTGGCAAAGCTTTCACGATATGTTCCTGTCGCTCATCCATAACAATGACTCTTTAAGTGCTGTGCAAAAGATGCATTATTTGAAGTGCGGCTTAAGAGGCGAGCCTGAGATGCTATTGCGAAGTATGACTACTACCGAATCAAATTACGCTGAAGCTTGGGACAAACTAGTTAAGCGGTACAGCAATAAGAGATATAATGCAAATGAGGTTATGAAAAAACTATTTTCATTGAAATCCGCAAATAGCGAATCCGCAGCCGCAATTAAGAATTTGCTTGACACTACTGCCGTTTGTTTGAAATCGCTACAGAATTTAGGAGTTGAGACGGATAAATGGGATGTGATTATTATTTATATCACCGTCTCAAAGCTAGACTATGAGACACGAACGGAGTGGGAGTCGGAAGTAAGCCGAAGAGAGTCAGATGATTTCCCAACCTGGAATGAATTAGTTACATTTTTAGAGAAGAAATTCAGAACCTTAGAGATGTTGTCCGGTTCCAAGTCCGGTCGCCGCTTTGCATTGTCCAATGAGATTAAAGCCCATCATTCTTCAACTGTCCAATTTAAGAGAAGCTGCGTAATGTGCGAGAAACCACACTTGTTATACCAATGCAAACAATTTGGATCTAAGTCTCCCCAAGAGAGAACAGAGTTTATAAAATCCAAGAGGCTTTGTTTCAATTGTTTTGCACTTACCCACAACGTCAAGAATTGCCATCAAATTACGTGTTGCCGACGTTGTGGTAGAAGGCATCACACACTGCTGCATTATGAGAGAAGTCGGCCTCAAGTGATTTCCAGCCAGCCAACTTCATCCACTGGTACTGCATCCGACTCAGTAGATGCAGTTCACAGTCATGAGAGAGAAACTCCAAAATATGAGACGAAAGTAGTAGCTAATTTTGCCAGTGAGAATTACCAAAAGCATAACAGAGTGTTGTTACCTACAGCTTTAGTGAGAATTAAATCACAAAATGGCTACTGTCAAAGTGCGCGTGTGTTAATTGATCAAGGTTCAGAGACATCCTTTGTTGCTGAGAGTGTAGTGAAATCACTTGGTCTTAACCGCAAACCAGTTAATAGTTTAGTATCAGGTGTAGGTCAAAGCAAAGAGAATATATCTAAGAGTGTTGTTACTTTTGAGATAGAGTCACTTCATAATCGTGACTTTTATTTATCGATTAATGCATTTGTTTTAAATTCATTAACATCATTTCTTCCATCTTCCAAAGCTTGCATCCTGAACTGGCCAGATCTCGACCACTTACCTTTAGCAGATCCTTGTTATAGTTCACCTGGAAAAATAGACATTATTCTAGGAGTAGAGGGTTATAGTCAAATATTATTAAGTGGTCTTCTTAAGCATTCATCACCCAGTGGTCCGATTGCTCAGAATACCCAGCTAGGCTGGATCATATCAGGCAATGCAGGTCGCACAAGAGCTATTAGTTATCACCTGAAAGTAAAAGAAGATAGTATGCTGAAACAATTTCGAGATATAGAGAGAAAGCCAGACATAAAGGAAAGGAAATTATGTAAAGAAGAAAAGAGATGTAAAGAAATAGATCAGACTACAGCTGCAAGAATTACTATAGGCAGACATGTTGTGAGATTACCCTTTCGAGATCCTGATCCACAGTGTATGTATGATAAATCCAAGGATGTCGGAATAAAGAGATCAAAACAGTTCTTAGGAAACAAATTTAACAGAGATGAGTTTAAGGAAGTACTTACCACGATGGATGTTGATCACGTAGCACAATCCCGTAGAGTTGCACGTTTTCACTGATGTGTCTCAGGTGGCATATGCTGCAGCCGTATACCTAGGGTCTAAGAGGTAAAGTGGTAATACTTACGTATATATCGTTGCAGTCAAACCTGTTCAAAAGCTTATTAGTACTATTCCAAATTTTGAGTTGTGTGCAACTATGATTGGAGTAAAGGTGTTGTTTAAGGTATTCACAGATTGAAGATACCTAAGGAGAAGTTATTTGCCTGGTCCAATTCCACTCTACTTTTAGCTTTAGCTTGGCTTCAAAGAGAACCGAGTTGTTAGACCACAAGATAAAAGAGGTTTCCGAAATTTCGACCAGAATACGACTACTGGATTCACATTGTCACAGATCAAAACCCACTGACTGTGCCTCAAGAACAAGAGGTACTTCGGTCAGAGAACTGAGAGCACGATTTGTGGTGGTATGTTCCAGACGTAATGCAAGTGAGTGATATTCCCTGTAAGAAAATAGATGTCAGCCCTGACATAGAAGCGAGAACAACCACGGTGCTGGCAATTTATCCTAAAGAAGATTTGTTTAGCTGAGACTTCCAAACTTGAGTGAATCCAGAGAGTATTATTATACTGCATGAAAAGAGTCGGAAACCTAAAACAAAAGAAATGGACGAAGTATTTGATAGAAGTTTAAAAGCTGCGCAATCATTTTATTTCCAAGATTATTTAATTTGTCGGAGAACTACGAGAAGTGTTACAAAGAAAAACCAACTGCACCCCCTATCCTCCATTTTCATTGAAACGGAGTGTTCAGGGTGGGCGGCCATATTACCCAATGTTCTTTTTCTTACAATGAGAAGCAATTTTGCCTAGTGACTCGCTCGTCAGAGAGAGGGAGAGTACTAGCAACACTTACCTTTTTTGAGCCTGGTGGAAGTCGCTTAAGTTTTATATCCAATCTACTTTTTGAGCGAGAACACAGATAATCCAATGCCCTTGACGTCCGATCACTTTTTGATCGGTGAACCACTGGATACAATTTCAGAACCAGATTATACTGAGAAGCGTCTAACTGGCGTTCAGCGATGGAAGCTTACTCAAAAGATGGTTAATGTGACTTTAAATAATATACTTAAATGTTTCCCATAAAATGCTGTACCAGAAGTTATTGATTTTGTAGTATTTGAGATCAAAATATTTCATCAGCTAGAGATGACTGTGTATGAGATAAGAGTAGTTAAAACCATGCAGGTAAAGACAACCTTACCAGAGTAGTTATTATTAAACCAGTTATCAAAAATACTATCTGTGAGCGTCCATATAATAAGTTGTGTTCATTGCGAAAAGCCTAATAAGTTTTGTTTAATTTGAGTTATGTTTTTACTTGCATTATATCTTGTGTGTCTACTGTTACTTAATTGTGAGTTTGAATGATAGTGTAAAATTGTTTACTTTTTAAGTTTCATGTGTTTAAGTTACATTGTTGCTTTGTTGCTCTTAACACCAAGGAGATTGTTGATATTTATTGTTAAGTCAAATGTGTGAATGTCAAGTTTGAGAAAGTTAACATTTTCATGTAATTGTAATAGCAACAAGATGTAAGTTAACTAGCTTTTTTCTTTTTATAAGTTTGAAAAGGAACGAGTCCTTTTGGTGGGCGGGATGTTTAATACGAATTAGAGGTATGACAGGTGACATAAGTACACAAAATAATATTGCCAATTGAGAACGTTGACATATAAAGATCCCACCTAGTATAGGTTCATATCTAGGCAGGTTAAATAGAAGTTGTTAGTTCGATAGTTGTTATTTTAGTTATAGGATGTGATAACAGATGGCACTATACAAATTTTGTAGTCCGCTACATCGCGCTATCGAAAACTTTATGTGAGCCTATATAAGCCCGAATTAGTTTCGAATAAACCGAGTTCCAACAGCAGTGTGGTGGTTTCATTGAGGTTACCCTACGCAGCAACATATATATATATATATATATATATATATATATATATATATATATATATATATATATATATATATATATATATATATATATATATATATATATATATATATATATATATATATATATATATATATATATATATATATATATATATATATATATATATATATATATATATATATATATATATATATATATATATATATATATATATATATATATATATATATATATATATATAACTGTATGACGCCCGTAACTCCGTTGCACCAAAATTCCCGCTCGCGGGAACCGGAATTTCCGGAATAAAAAGTATCCTTTACCGAGACTCAAAGTATATGTAATTAATGAGTGTTATTTAAATATAAAAATCGGCCAAGTGCGAGTCGGACTCGCACGCGAAGGGTTCCGTACCGATACAGAGCAAAAATAGGCTAAAAATTGTGTTTTTTGTATGGGAGCCCCCTAAAATTTTTATTTTATTTTAATATTATTAAAGTACACATATAACAAAAGAATTTGTGAAAAATTCCAGTGCCTACCTCTTGCCATTATTGATGTAGAGCGAAAAAGGCCGAATATATCACGTTTCTTGTATGGGAGCCCCCCTTAAATATTCATTTTATTTTGTTTTCAGTATTTTATTGTTGTTATAGCGGCAACAGATATACACAATCTGTAAAAATTTCAGAAGTCTAGCTATAGCGGTTCTTGATATACAGCCTGGAGACAGACAGACGGACGGACAGACAACGAAGTCTTAGTAATAGGGTCCCGTTTTTACCCTTTGGGTGCGGAACCTTAAAAACTACGGGTTCTACTCTGGTAGCAAAACAGAGTCCGTTAACGTAGCTCCGTTATTCATCAATTTTTTGTTATGCCATGCCATGTCTAATAAATAAACATCTATGGATTTTTGTACTGCGTTCAGTCAGCATCTGATACCTGAGCCACAATAATTACAACAAAACAAAAAGACAATCCCACATTTTTATTTCTATCACGGACAACGGTAAAAGATAGCGTCCTTTTGTAAAAAGCCCGTCGGATAAGGGTTACAAGTTAACACTTAGGTGAGCACACAAAGGCGCTTAATTATTTCATTAAAAGACAATGGAACGTAAAAATAAAGCCAAAGTGACGTCATCTTCAGCTAGGGTTGCTACTACGGTGAATGATTTGTTTGATATTTGCGGGAAAAACTTTCCTGATGGTAGTTATAGCTAGTTATAATTTCTACAAGTAAAAAATTTGCTCCGTACGCTGGTCGTTATGCAAAACTAGATTTTGGTCGATTTTCTGATCTGCAGGATAAGCACACATTTCGTTAAAATCAGTTTGGAAAGAGTTGAACATCAAGGCATAAGTTTTAAACAATTTTCATAGTCAATTTTAACTTTTGCCCAATATTAAAACGGATATGTTCAAATTTTAACAAAACCTAAGACAACTCGTCTTGTTTTGGCAGCCCTAGAGGTAATGAGTCGACGAAATTAAGAACCGTTTTCGGGAACCATTAAAAGGAAACGAAGGTTGACATTAGATTTAACGTCTTTTATCATTAGAAGATTATTTCAGAGCTATTAATATTCATTATTCTTTTTTAAGAAGATTTTTTTATTAATCCATACCTACTAATATTATAAATGCGAAAGTGGTAATATTTACGCTTAAACTGCAGAACGGATTTTTATTAAATTCGGTATGGAGATATTTCGAGTCCTGTTAACCCGCAAAATGTCCGGTTTCGATGTGAGAAGCGAGTTTGTGCGCAACGGGGTTGCGGGAATCAACTTAACTTTTTAAGGCCCAGTAGTTCCTAAAATAAGCAGGTCTGTCAGTACGAATATCGACGTAAAGTACATTAAAATAACATTCATATCAGCGCGCCTTGTACAGTGGCGGTTACGCGCTCGCCGCGTGCCTTGATAATAGGAAATAGGAGAAAAAACCTTTTGTTCTTAGTATTACACAAATCAAATATATCAAATCGTTTAGGTTAGGTTACGACAAATGTACTACATTTTTGGTTTTTACTAGAAAGTGTGTAATTTAGCCATAAAATGATTTAATTATGAAAAACAGCGATATAACAGTCATAGTCATATATTTAAAAGTGACAGGAGTCATAAAAATATAGTAATTTAAATTCTGAAGAAAATATATGTCGACTGCTCCTAGGTAGACTATCGTAAAATCAAAAAGACAACTTTACAGGAGGAGCGTTTGAAGTTGCAAATTTGAACCATGACTTCATTTTTTGACCAATTGTTTTAAAATTTGGCATGAGCAACAACAATAGTGTTAGGTATTAACTAATGCAATAAATTACTATATTATATGCTTGGTTTCGTTACAATTGTTGTTGCGATATTATTCTTTGGAAAATCTTTACCCAAAATTATTGCAACTAACACTAACCACAGTTTACGTTGAAATTTATCCTTAGTAAAATATCGTAACGTTTCCTTACCGCACTATACGAAGGACTTTTTCAACTTTTTTTTATGGTAAGACCTAACATAATTTACAGGGGAATTGCCAAATTCGAATTTATAGTATCTTTAAGAAAATAAACTAATATAAAGTTTCGTTTCTGAAAAATGTGTGAAATACTTTTATAAAAAGTGTTATAAATTTTAGAAGTAGGTTGTTGACACGATTTATACTGTTAATTTGTAAAAAAGTGCTAAAATATAGCAAGTAATCGACTAAATAGCCTTGCAAAGCATCAAGGCCAACAATTATATTAAATAGTATTTTTTAACATTCATAAAGAATCATATTATAATAAACTGTAAAATTTAGAGTATTTATCACAATCCAAACTTTAATACCAATTTAATAAATGCGAATAAAATCATAAGTTACACTTTCAATATATTTTTCAAAAGAAGTTCCAATGTAAACTATTGTTAGTAGTACAAACTATAGTTTACGTTAGTCTTTATCCGGCGTAGACAATTGCAACAGATACATACGATGTGTAAATTTGGGCATCTGCTCCCGTGTTACTCCGCGTAGACTATCGCTAAGGGACTTATTATAAACAACGTCGGAGGCGTTTGAAACATACTATAGTTTACGTTTCGAAAAAGGCAGTTGTAGTTCGAATTTTATATTTTTTCTTGAAGATCCTAAAAGATATAACATTATTTTATGCATTGCCGCAATAAAACGAAATTCGCCATTTTGTGGCTTACGATAGTATACCTAGGAGCAGTCCAATTGTGTTAGTTAAAGATCAAACAGAGTGGAATTTATATTCCATAATCCATTACACAATATCATGAACTTCACTCGATAGAAAAAAATCCCAAAGTTACCCCTTATTTTAACGAAATTACCATACTTTGTCTAAATTATTTGGAATTTTTAGATAATTTTTGTACTGAATTAAACACAAACAATATATCTAGGGCGTTTCATTTTTTTGACTCGATTTAATTGATGTATCAAAAAACTATAAAATTGCAGGCGCAAAGTGTGTGACCGAAAGCGTACCAGCCGATCCTACAACCGATAACATAGTATGGCAATTTCGTTAAAAGAAGAGGTAGCTTTGGGATTTTTTTCTATCGACTGAAGTTCATGATATTGTGTAATGGAATATAAATTCCACTGTGTTAGATCCTTAACTAACACATAATTTTTTTTCAGAATTTCAATTAAGTACTATATTTTAATGTCTCCTGTCACTTTTAAATCTTGAAAATCATTCGTTTCTGGGAATACAGGGCCTTAATTCTCCGTTGAATTATTTTCAATTTTCACGACTATTACTGGAATGAAATACTGTATTATAAGAATCAGAACTGTTACTAAAATACTTTTTCTCTAAAGAAAAATTACTCGTTATATTTCACTGTTTAATTAAAAAGTTCATTAAAAATTCTCATTCAGAATCTTTAGAGATGAAAAATTGCAAAAATTCGGTAGAAAATCCTTTTAAACACGTAGTACACGGACGTGCATATGAAATTATGCTCTTACGGATAATGGAAGCCCAATGGCGTCTTCTATTCTGAATTATTCTGGAATAAATGAATGTGAAATGTTGAATTCGAGGATTTTGGGATCATATATCTTGTCCGCCAACGAGATAAATTTAATTCCGCTTCTACGTAAATGAAAATCTAGTTTACATTCGCCATGAATGAAGTTTGTGAATGAATTAATGAATGAACTAGATGTCGACCTCGCTCGCTGAGCGCCTCGGGTGGATACATTCGAAATAAAAATGTGAATGTGATAATCTGGGTTAACTCTGTGCCAAATTTCATTCAAAGCCGTGCAGCGTCGCGTGGAGCAACAATCAACAAACTGACAAAAGCATTTGCTCTAGTATGGTCCAATTCACGAGAATATTGTTAGAATATATCGTATTTATTGAAAAAAAAAATCGGGCAGACCCGCGCACGAAGGGTTCCGTACCACAACAGAGCAAAAATAGGCTGAAAATTGTGTTTTTTGTATGTGAGCCCCCTTAATTATTTAATTTATTTAAATATTATTATTGATTATTTAAAGAACAAATACAACTACGTATTTCGTGAATATTTCAAGTGCCTAGTGTTGCAGTTATTGATATCAAGCAAAACATAACAAAAAAATCACGTTTGTTGTATGGGCCCCTTAAATATTTAATTTATTTTGTTTTTAGTATTTGTTGTTATAGCGGAAACAGATATACACAATCTGTGAAAATTTCAAAAGTCTAGCTATTATATTATATAATAGTTCTTGAGTTACAGCCTCTCTATCTGTGTGTCACAGATAGAGAGACAGACGGACAGACGGACAGATAGACAGACGAACAGACGGACAGACATCGAAGTCTTAGTAATAGGGTCTCGTTTTAACACTTTGGGTACGGAACCCTAAAATAGTGTAATTTTACGCTTTGCTAATAATTTCAGTAAGGAGATAAAAAAAATAATTATGATTTCAGCATAATTATATAATACCAGCTGTTGCCCGCGATTTCGTCCGCGATAAAATAGTATAATAACAAAGATGGACAGTTTCCCCTTTTTGTAGTTCCTTATACAAAGGATAAAAACGGGACCCTATTTAAGTAAACGTCTTCATCGTAGTCCCCCTAGTAGTCTCCAATGTTTAATTTCAGTTCAATCAGTCGAAAATCTAAGAAGATTTATACAAACTTTCGTCCCCAAATTGTATCCCCTTAAGGGTGGAATTTATTAAAATATTTTCTTAGGCCTACGTCAAAGTGTTTATGCATGCAAAGTCTCAGCCCGATCGGTTTTAAATTGACAAAGTTTCATACAAACTTTCATCCCCAATTTTATCCCCTTGGGGGTAGAATTGATCAAAATCTTTTCTTAAGCTCGGGCGCGCACTAGCGGTCCAGCGGCCAAACCGCAGCGGCCAGGTCGCGACGGCCTTCGAGATAATTATCTTAGTATGAAACCGCCATAGACCACGTACACCTGGCCACACGGCGGCCAGCGGCCACACCATACTTTCGATGGCCGCTGCGGCCTGGCCGCTACGGCCTGGCCGCTAGTGCGGGTCCGGGCTTATGGATGCCTACGTCAAAACATCTACCTGCATGCCAAATTTCAGCCCGATCCGTCCAGTGGTTTGGGCTGTGCGTAGATAGATCACTATGTCAGTCAGTCAGTCACCTTTGAGTTATATAGGTACATTTAGATAAATCAATGGCGGGTTTACGTTATTCCAATCCAGTGACCGAATCCAACGCTGGATTATTTCTGAAATAATGTAAACGGCCACTGGAATGCACTGGAACGCAATTGAGTGTCCGTTTACACTATTCCAGCTAGCTAACAATGGATTACTGGATAGGGTAATTATACCCGATATAAACACTCAAAACATAGTACTCAATAATCAAAAAAAATCTTTAATAATAATAATAATAATATAATAATAATAATAATAATCTTTATTTGCAAAAATATGGTCATAAGATGGTACAATTTTACAGTGTCTCACATATTTTGGTCGATTTTCTCGACATGCAAACATTAAAATATGAACATTGGTCAAGACTCAAGATAGTAACATTAGTTCCATAATAATCATTACATTGTCATAATCACTACACAATTAATAATCAAATTTATAAGTTAAGGCATATAATATCGTATTTTTAAACATGTCAATTAAAAAATATTAAAATTAGCAATGCATACAGTAATTAAATTAAATTCATCGTCTAAAACGATTTAAATAACAAAAAGAAAAAAAAAAAAAATAAAGAGCGATAAGATGAAGGAGAATAGATGTTTGTCGGTCCACGTAAATTCAGACAGACATTTTGTCAATAAAGTCTGATAAAAACTACAAATTGTTTGTGTTGGGCTCAAAGGGGACCCAAATAAAGGTTTTTGATGAGTCGCTCGAATAAAATATGAGACCTTTACGGTTTTATATTAAATTTTTAAACTGTGATGGTTATTTTAATGTTTATTTAAATAAGCGTTTAGCAAAAAGACTTATGCAGTTATGAGTTAGCATTAATTAGCAAGCTATTAACATACGACATACAGCAGCTAAAGTTTTCACTTTTTAAGCATAAAATTGGGTTTATATTTAATTGTTCTTGTCCCCACCAAACAATCCATACTTAATATTATAAATGTGAAAGTATTTCTGTCTGTCTGTCTGTTACCCCGTCACGCCCAAACCACTGAACCAATTTTGCTGAAATTTTGTATGTAGATACTTTGAGTCCCAGGAAAGGACATAGGATAGTTTTTATCCCGGTAAAATGTACGGTTCCCGCGCAATAAACGAATTTTGGCGCAACGGAGTTGCTGGCGTCATCTAGTTAAATATAAACCCAATTTTATGTTTACTAACTGAAGTGTTATCATAGAATATTCAAGAAGGCTCCTCTAGAGTCGCAAGTGTTCAAATGCCAATTACCAAATCATAACAGATAATCTATCTACTCGTTTCCTATTTCTTTGCATATGAAAACTCGTAAAACGAAACCAAACAGTCAGTAGCAGTATTTCCGGACGAATACGACTTGCAAACCTTGCAGAAGAGAGCGTATGGTACTCGAGGACGGCCGCGGTAAAACAATTGCATAGCATTTTTTATCAACTTCTGCAATAATAATTATAATTCGCATATGTCTAGTCACACGCACACAAACACCGTGCTGAAGTCTGCCGAACTGAAAGGACGTTAGACGATGCACAGCAACGCTGCACCAGCGGTCGGAGTGAGGGCATAGTAAAAGGAGGGGAAGTCAGTTATCTTCATACAAAGGCACCGCGCGCGGCTTGTATGTGTGCGCCATAGTATCAATGCGTCGCCACGTACGGCACACAAAAAAATCTCGGCGGTACCAGCCTTATAAAACTGGCCGAGATTTTGTTGTGTGCCGTACGTGGCGACGCATTGACACTATGGCGCACACATACAAGCGCGGTGCCTTCGTATGAAGATAACTTACTTCGCCTCCTTTTACTATGGTGGGGGTGTTAGGATTATTTTCGACCTACGGAACTTCTTGATTCGATCGCCGCGCTCAAAGCGCGCGATAAAAAGCAATACAATAGCTAAAAAAAGAAACAAAACACGATATCATTCGAGATCTAATAAAAAACAGATTACTACCCCGGCTCAATAAAAGTGAGTAGTCGAAGGCTATATCTAGCGCGCACCCTCGCAAATCGAATTTCACGTGCTTCATGTCTTTTTAGTTTTTACCATACGGTTTTTAGGTTTTCAGATTAATGAATACGAGTTTTCAATAGGCTAATCTGCGTTTGAAATTCATTCGAAGTTGTTTTATCTTAGATTACATGAAACCTAGATAGTGCCTTTGTTAAATTTGAAGGCATTGCATTTCCACGCGCGTATGCCTTTCGTACGCACATTTTTCAGCACCGTAAGAGCCACGCCACACCGGAATGGCAGCGGCGAGGCGAGCACTTTTAGTGTCATGTGATTTTAAACTTTGTCTTCATTATTGTAATACATAGTATCGCTTGAGAAATCGCGGCCGCCAGCGGCCACAAACGGCCACGAGCGGCCACGGGCGGCCGTAAACTTCTCAAGCGATACTATGTATTACAATAATGAAGATAAAGTTTAAAATCATAAGACACTTACTTTCGGACTTACCGGATAAAAAGTATCATATTATGTCTATTCCCGGGAATCAAGGTAACTCCGTACCAAATAACAAGATTGGTTCAGTGGTTTAACCGTGAGAGATAACAGATAGTCTGACACATTTTAGCATTAGCAACGGTACCCAAACTTATTTTGTCTACTGGCCACTTTGAGAACAAATTATGTTTTAGCGCCCCCTTACTTTCAATTTAAAATTAATCCAGATGAAATAAATCATCCTCCATTCAATTTAACATGTTTCCACAAGTAGAAGTCTAAACATTAACAACATTGCTTTACATTTAGGTAGACAAAAGTATTTGGCAATGATACAATAGTACACGTTACAAAAGCAATCCCAATGATAATATCCATAGTACAAGAGTAATGAATCCAACAATCAGTGACCAGCTTCAAACCAATTTTTATTGATTGACTTTCTGATAGCATAAATAGATGAATTAAAAATGTCAATGTCATGGTGTTTACTCAAATCATTCAGGCAAGCAGGTGTTCTAACGAAGAAGGAATTCTTCCTATAATTGGAATGGGAGAATGGAATATAAAAGGGGTCGAAGGAGCATATTCTGGATGAGCGGGAAGGGACTTTCAGGGTAATTTTGGAAACAAGAAGGGAGGAATCTATTTTATTTTGGGCAATATTTAGGAATGTACAAATGTCAGCTACTTGAAGTCTGAGATGCAGGGGTAGCATGTGATACCTTCTGCATCTCGATTCATAGTCCGCATTTATATTGTAGGAATCTCACAAATCGTTTCTGGATGGATTCGAGCCTGTTAATATAGGTAATGTACTGAGGGTTCCAAATTTGGGAGCAATATTCAAGGACACTACGTACATACGAGCAATACAGTACTTTTAGAATTTTTATGTTTTTGAATTGGGAGCTCATTCTGATTACAAATCCAAGCGACTTGTTGGCCTTCGAGATAATGTGATCCAGATGCTTGGAGTATGAGAATTTCGAATCGTGAATAACGCATAGGTGACGAATCTCTGATACTTTCTTTAAAGACTGTTCACGCAGTGAGTAGGAAAGGTTCTTTATGGTCTTATCTGCCCGGCTAAACGTTATCGTATAACACTTACTAATATTTAGGTCTAAATTATTATCTCGACAATATTTTTCAAACCTGTCCAGGTCCTCCTGTAATAAGTTGCAGTCAGTCAGTGTTCTAATATTTTTGTAAATTTTCATATCGTCAGCGTATAAGAGAAATTTGGAGTGATAAAAACAAGTATGTATATCGTTCACAAATAGGTTGAACAGAAGGGGTCCCAACAGAGAACCTTGGGGGACACCTGATGGTACAGTAGTCCAAGGGGAGGTAAAACCATTAACCACTACAGCCTGCGACCTATTTAGAACATAAGAGGTAAACCACCTATACAAGTTTCCATGAATTCCTGCATTAAAGAGTTTTTTCAATTCAATTCAATATCTTTATTTGCACAAAACATGATAAGAAGATGTTACAAGTTTTTTCAGAAGCAGCGAGTGATCTATTCGATCAAAAGCTTTGCTGTAATCTGTAAAAATGGCGTCAACTTGTCCACCCGAGTCCATATTCTCAGCAATGTTAAGAGATTGGAAGTTGTCGATCTACGTGGAAGAAAGCCATGTTGTTCAGGCATAAAGTGGTTTGCAAGTGAACTATATACGTGTGTATAAACAATTTTTCCAAAAGCTTGGCGAACACGCACAGTTTTGAGATGGGTCTGTAATTTTTAATTTCATTTTTACTACCACTCTTATGAATTGGTGAAACAAAAGCTGATTTCCATATATTTGGGACTATACCTTCTGTCACAGATCGCTTAAATAATAGGGTGATAGGTAACGTTAAGGAATCTGAGCAACGGGATATAAATTGTGGTGGGATGTTATCTGGGCCCGCGCCTTTAGTGACATCAACTGAACCGAGTAACTTATTAATAGTTTCAGGTAGTATTTCAATACTTGATATTAATGAGTTAATATATTTTGTTTTTGGGGGGGAATGTGTTGGACAAGTGGATTGTTGCAGAAAATTAATATTGAAGAAGTCTGAGAATAAAGAACAAGCTTCCTCGCCCGAGGTAGTACTGTGACCTTCAAATGTCTTAGAGGACGGAAATGTGCTATTGCTCTTATTATTTTTTATGAAAGACCAAAAAAGCTTGGGGTTTCTAGCTATCGCGAGTTCACAATTATCAAGGTAAGACTGATAACAACTATCTTCCATGGCCTTAGCCCTTTTGCGTAATAATTTAAAAGATTCATAATCAGATGTATTTCCATAGGTACGGTATTACGGAGGAATTTGTATTTCTCCTTAAGTACTTTTTTTAAGGCAGAACTATACCAAGCTGGAAAGTTTTTACTATTATTTAGATATTTTTGAGGAACGTGGGAGTTAATGATGTGATATAAATAATCATAGAACATAGTGGTTGCGTTATTAAGTGAACCTCTGTTAAGACAATCTTTTCAATTGATGTTGTTTAATTCACAGTTAATTTTGTCATAGTCACCTAAGGAATATATGTACTTTCTTCGTGGCTTAACTTCTAGTGGCTTTTGGCTTCGTAGGGTTAAGTTTATGTCTAGAGATTTATGGTGGGCATCTTCAGGTACCAGCGGTGAACCACAAGCTGAGACCACACATTGAGTATTGGAAAGAACCAGATCTAATATTCTTTCATTTATGTTTTTGCAGAAATTAAACTGCGTTAAGTTACATTCAGTTAAAGTATCTAAAAAGCACATCTGTGTTTCGCCTATGGCACCCGAGTATAGAATATTACTATTACAGTCTGAGCTCCAAATAATGTTGCTCAAGTTAAAATCGCCCATTATAAGAAATAAGTCATTAGGACACGAATTTACAATTAAGGAATTTACAAGTTTTGTACAAAGTTAGAAAGTTGCAAGTTAAAAGAATTGCCTAGACTAGCCTTACATAGGTAGATAGTACACAAATGTAACTTTGCACTTGACTGAGAAGATGTTTTTAAGGAAATAGTTATCCAAATATCCTCTGCAGAGGATGACCATTCCGGACGTCCGATGGCTGTGTACTCTTTTTTTTTATAGCGAATAATACGCCACCGCCGTATTTTTCACGAGTTAAGTTATAGTCCCTATCCCTACGATATACAACATATCGGTTGTCAAATAGTTCACCGTCGCACACGCTGTCGAGCAGCCACGTTTCAGTTAAGGATATCGCATCAAAGTCATTTAACATAAGACTTCTTTTAAAAGTATGTGTTTTAGTTCTTTGTCCTCGCGTATTTTGGTGATATATATTAAAATTAAAATTATTGCAAGCCATTATAAGAGTGAGACAGTGTATAGCGAGATAATAACATGATAAGGCGTTTTTGTTTTGTTGAATATTAAGTATATTATGCTATTTAATGGTGAAATGCCATACAAACAAAAGCTTAGTTGCTTATAGCCCCAATTTCACCAACGACTGTTAAAGTTAACGCTCGAATTAGTATCACGTTACCTCTTTTCTTTTTCTTATGCATGAACGAGAAGACATGTCATTTTACAAGCCGTTAACATTAACAGACGTTGGTGAAATTTGAAAAATAACTAAGTAATTAAATGAAGATTTTGACATAAGCCCCATAAGCTTTGTCCACACTGTGCCTTTTTCTATTCGTCAAGAGCATGCGTTATAGCGCAGTCAACAGCGAACGTGAGGCATGCCCGCGACGCGTGCCCACTAACCGTATCCAAAACTTCAAAAATGACAATATTGGCGTTGCGTTCCTTGATGCATTCAATTATTGAATGCGCCAATATGAAAGTTGATGACGAAAATTGAAGATGAAAGTGCAGAGTGTGGACATACTCGTAGCTATACATTATTTATTATCTATGAAACTCTTCATTAGATTGTAGTTTAATTATATAATATCATTAATAGTCGCGGAGTGCAGCCATATTCTTAGATTAGCTTTCGTTTGGACATTGAAGTTATCTATACTAATATTATAAAGAGGTAAATATAGAATAAAATAGCATTTGACATAAGACATCCCAATGCCATGTCATAGTAAAATGTTGTGTCAAATCCCAATAAATTAACTTTAATGTCGTAAATATCGAAAGCAATTTGACTAAGAACCCAGAAGCCGTACATGTATTATCGCGATATAGATTTGAAATTTTAAGCAGCGTCACAATATTTTACATTTCACTTCGTGTTGCCAAGTCAGTATGAGCTTACCCTTAGAGATCAAAGTTAATAATAATATTATAAAGTTACTTAAATAAAAAGTTATCAGCATCACTCTAGAAAATGACGGAGCAATTCCCAACTAACTAATAACTATTCTCGAAATTATTCGGAAAAAGTTGGCGATTTCACGACCGAATGCTTCGGCGCTTAAATATTCCAAACTGTGGGATGATAGAGTACCGAGCTACGTGTTCCATAAAATTACCCAGTGTACTGGTTAGTGTGTGACGTTATGTATCTACAAAATATTATATGGGAGTGCCAATGCACTTATTCCAAACTAAATGACCCCGCAACAGAGTTGTGTCATTATTCTTTTATCGCTCTGGAACCGAACATTCTTTCGGGCATATTATGTCCTTTCCCAGGACTCAAAGTATCTCCATATCAAACATCAAAATCGATTCATTGATTTAAGCGTGAAGAGTTAACAGACAGACAGACAGACGGAAGAATAGACAGACACACTTTCGCATTTATAATATTAGTGTGGATTTGCCACTGGTGAGACAAGTGTATAATCACGGCCGAACAAAATACTGGCATATATTTCGGAACACACATTCGTGCTCATATTTGATTATTTCGGCCTACGAATTTAGATGACCAAAATAACTCAGGCTTTACCAACCTTTTTCATTGAAGTCAGAAGTCAAATTATATTACGAGGTTATGCAATAAAACATTAGAGGGTTAATTTAGCCAGTTACTCTATCTCTGACGAGTACGACGGAGATACAGTTGACCGCCGGCGCGGGGTAGGAGAGAGAGTAAGATTCCTTTTTCAATTTAGCGTGCGTTCCGTTTTTTTTCTGCTGGCACTGCTGGATCTATGTTTCGGATGGACAGATTTATATTTATACCATTTTCATGAAAGGCTGTGGCTCTAAGGTCAACTTGTGTAGATTCAGGTTAAAGTTATTTCCGGGTTATATAATGTGTTATTCCTATGGGAAAATCAATGAAAACAAATTCGCGGAAAATTATCTACTGTCTATACGTAATGTATTGATGAATTTGATTAAAAAATCGCGGGTAACGCCGCGGGGCACAGCTAGTTTTAAACATAATTTAATAATATGTGGGAGAGCCATGCTTCGGCACGAATGGGCCGGCTCGACCGGAGAAACACCACGTTCGCGCAGAAAACCGGCGTGAAACAGCGCTCTCGCTGTGTTTCGCCGAGTGCGTGAGTTTACTGTTTTACCCTCCCCTATTCCCTTCCCTTCCCTCTCATATTACCTTATTCCCTCTTAAAAGGCCGGCAATGCACCTGCAGCTCTTCTGATGCTGCGAGTGTCCATGGGCGACGGAAGTTGCTTTCCATCAGGTGACCCGTTTGCTCGTTTGCCCCCTCATTTCATTAAAAAATATATATATTGTTTGCGTTAAGCTTAAGGACCATAAATCAAACCATTCCTCGCACTATATCTCGCACTACACCAATTCAATGCACATCTAAATTTAGAATTCCATTCGAATTGGAACATGAATGGTATCGAAAATGGATTTGATGGAAGTTCGTGTTTGGATAGGACTGCTTTATTCTTTGTTAAACCTTTGTGAATGGGACTAAGTGCACGTAAATGAATTATTCATTGAATATAATGTGTAGATTAGAAGTAAATACAAGTCTTTTATATTTTTTTACGACCTCTGTGGCTCAGTGGTGAGCGCGTTGGTAGCTCAAGCCGGGGGTCGCGGGTTCGAATCCCGCCGACGGAACAAAAAGTTTTCAATGTTCCCGGGTCTGGATGTGTATTAAATATGTGTATGATATAATAAAAAATCTTAAATATATGTATAGTATAAAAGTATTAAATATATATCCGTTGTCTGGTACCTGTAACACAAGTCCTTTAGGTACTTAGCACGGGGCCAGACTGACGTGGTGTGAAGCGTCCATAGATAAAAAAAAATATGTATGTACATTAATATATAATATCTATGGACGCACATATTTAATAAACATCCCCAGGAACTTTGAAAACTTTTTTGTTCCGTAGGCGGGATTCGAACACGCGACCGCCGGCTTGAGCTACCAACAGCCCACCAACTGAGCCACAGAGGTCGTCAAGTCAAGATTATATCGTAACGCAGATATCAGTTTACCGGAACGGAACATTCCCGGATAAAAATATTTTTTTATCTCCATGCCAAATTTCAGCAAAATCGGTTCAGCAGTTAAGTCGTGAAGAGGTCATAGACAGACAGACAGATAGACAGACAAACAGTTTCTTATGAAATTTCTTATTTATAATTTCTTATTTATAATATAATTAAGTATGGATGCCGGTTAGGTTTAGCGGTAGTTTGGGGATCGTATTTTGATAGGCCACGAAATTTTTTTTCATAGTAATCATTAATCAGATTTTTTACTGCCCAATTATCATCAAAAAAGTTCTTTGGAATAATATGAGATAGTTTTTTAATACGTCTTAAGTATTTTTACGAAAAAAGTCGGTTCATTGTCTCATAAATACTGTCTAAAAATAAACTCAAAGTAAATTCTCCAAAAAATTTCTAAGTTCTTTTGAACGGTATTAAACAGGGTGTTAAAATTCCGGCTCGGGAGAGGAAAGCCTCACTTTCGTACAGGATAATGAACGCCAATAAATTTTTATCGAACCATTTGCTTTCGGGCTGTCGGCAGCCACTGTTTAAATGAAAAAAGTTTCGAACACAGAAACAATTTAAAGTTTTTATCTACGCAAAAATGCGCTCTCTACCGTACTATCTGCTTGAGTAAAAACTAAAAAGTAAGATTACTATAAAATACTGCTCAAGAATTTAACATAATATTTAAAGGTAAGTACTTTAATTTTTTAAAGTTGTTGTAATAATTATTGCAAAAAAAACCTCTAACTGCTGCGTTAAGATACGAATATTAATTATTACTTAACTATAATTTTGTGATCATTATCTGTCAAACTCTTCATTAAATTAAAGTTTAATCATCATTAAATGGCTCTGACCGCCGTACTCAGAGACATTTAATAACGATTAACCTTCAATTTAATGAAGAGTTTGACAGATAATGTATGGGGCTTATGTCAAAATTTTGAATTAATTATAATTAAGTAATTAATGTTCCACTCGGAGTGCGGCAGTGACTGCGGCCGTTACTTTATTACTGTTATTTAATTAGATCACCATGTGAAACCACGTTGATTATCCATACTATTATTGTAAAATATTTTATATTATTTCCCAAAGTGGGCGATAACGCCCCCTTGTGGGCGCTGAAGGTCTACAGGGGGGCGGTGTGGAAGTCAGAAAAAAAGGGGCCGTTGTGTATTCATTTTAATAGTGCTTAGATACTAATCAGCCTTAATTTTTAATTTAAGTTTTATCACTGTATGTTTTCCGTTCAAATAAAAAATAAAATAAATGCGAAAGTGTGTCTGTCTGTCTGTTACCTCTTCACGCCCAAATCACTGAACTGATTTGGCTGAGATATGGAAAAAGATTGAGCCCCGGGTAAAGACATGGGACACTTTTATCGTGGAAAAATGTACGGTTCCGATAAACAAATTTTGGCGCAACGGAGTTGCGGGCGTCATCTAGTAATATTATAAATGCGAAAGTTTGTATGTATGTCTGTTACCTGTGGACGCCCAAAACGCTGAACCGATTTTGCTGAAAATATCTGTTGCGCTAAAATTTATTTATCAAATCAATGTTAATGTCAATTCAATGTTAATTATTGTGATCTGTCAGCTGGGTTTGACGTAACGCAACCAAGTACTTAGGTCCCCGATTTGCATTGGAATCAACTTCTCTGATAGTACAAAAAACACATTTGACAACTTGACGCAACTTGACGCTCCGTCACTGACGCGTAGGTTTGTTCTAAGCTTAACTTTTTTGACAGACTTTGATCGTTGTCATATTGAACAACAATAGCGTCTCTGAGAGTGGCGTGTATTGGGAATTGAACACAATTACTCAACATAATGCACTTACGTCAGGTAAATTGCTCGACAACATACTGTGTTATATTGTCGTTATACGAAGTACAAACATATTAATATCCATACTAACATTATAAATGCGAAAGTGTGTCTGTCTGTCTGTTGTGAAAGTGGTTTAATCGTGAAGAGGTAACAACCTCTTCACGATTAAACCACTGAACCGATCGTAAAGTTTGGTATTCATTTTTTGTTGTATTAAGGGCTTGTTATTTCGTTTGTTGAACAAGCTAATATCAGGAACAACTAGTTAGAATTGAAAAATATTTTTTGTGTTAGATGAATCGAGGAAGGTTTTAGGCTATACTAGAGATCGCCCAATGGTCGAAATTCGACCTTACTTGCAACAATATAATTAGGACTACTACCTATATTTTGTAAAAAATATTAACTTCATCATAGTTTTTTTCAATTCTTGTCTCTGGGACTCAGCTGATCTCAGACTGGCCGTTTAAGCATTGTCAAGTATCTAAAATTAATGGAAAAATGTACGGTTCCGATAAACAAATTTTGGCGCAACGGAGTTGCGGGTGTCATCTAGTAATATTATAAATGCGAAAGTTTGTATGTATGTCTGTTACCTGTGGACGCCCAAAACGCTGAACCGATTTTGCTGAAAATATTTGTTGCGCTAAAATTTATTTATCAAATCAATGTTAATGTCAATTCAATGTTATATTATAACAAGCTAATATCAGGAACAACTAGTTAGAATTGAAAAATATTTTTTGTGTTAGATGAATCGAGGAAGGTTTTAGGCTATACTAGAGATCGCCCAATGGTCGAAATTCGACCTTACTTGCAACAATATAATTAGGACTACTACCTATATTTTGTAAAAAATATTAACTTCATCATAGTTTTTTTCAATTCTTGTCTCTGGGACTCAGCTGATCTCAGACTGGCCGTTTAAGCATTGTCAAGTATCTAAAATTAAATAAAAAAAAAACAATAATCAATTTTCAATTTGTCAACTTGTTGTCAACAGATTTCAACCATAAATAAAAGAGTATAATTCGTATGTATAGGCTTGTCACTCAAAAATCTGTAATTTTTCCTAGTAGTAGTGTCGTAGTGTGTGTTTTTTTTCCGTCGCCCATGGACACTCGCAGCATCAGAAGAGCTGCAAGTGCGTTGCCGGCCTTTTAAGAGGGCATAGGGTAATAGGGGAGGGTAGGGAAGGGAATAGGGGAGGGTAAAACAGTAAACTCACGCACTCGGCGAAACACAGCGAGAGCGCTGTTTCACGCCGGTTTTCTGCGCGAACGTGGTGTTTCTCCGGTCGAGCCGGCCCATTCGTGCCAAAGCATGGCTCTCCCACATATTATTAAATTATGTTTAAAACTAGCTGTGCCCCGCGGCGTTACCCGCGATTTTTTAATCAAATTCATCAATACATTACGTATAGACAGTAGATAATATAGATAAGGGAAGGGAAGGGAATAGTTGAGGGTAGGGAAGGGAAGGGAATAGTTGAGGGTAGGGAAGGGAATAGGGTAGGGGTTAGGGGATTGGGCCTCCGGTAAACTCACTCACTCGGCGAAACACAGCGCAAGCGTTGTTTCACGCCGGTTTTCTGTGAGAACGTGGTATATATATATATACTAGCTGTTGCCCGCGACTTCGTCCGCGTGGACTTCAGTTTATAGCGCGCGATGTCAACAAAATTGGTGTCAAAAGCTTTTATAAAAAAACCCTGGTACCCCTTAAATCAATACAGCTGTGCAGTGTGCAAACAATAAGTACTTCATTTTTGTATGTTAAACTTTATATATTATGCCAAATTTTAAAGCTTATTTAGCCCCCCAATTACACAACTTTACCCATAAACTATTTATCATTGATAGGTTTAGCTCCAATTTCACCAACGTCTGTTAGTGTTAACAGCTTGTTAAAATATCCTGTCTTCTCTTTCATTCATATGAAAAACGAAACAGCTAACGTGATACTAATTCGAGCATTAACTTTAACAGTCGTTGGTGAAATTTGGTCTTAAGGTTACGTCACTGCCTGCACAGATAAAGTACTGAGTTATTTAATACCGTAGAATAGATATAACAATCGAAAAAAATCGAGACTTAAATGTAAGATGATACCACCTCTTATAGAAAGACTTTTGAGCAAGCGTCAGCGCGATGTAGAAGACGCACGGCGCCATCTATTATGAATTTTTTGAACAAATTTACGACACTTACAACCCTTTTTTCCAGTAAAAAAGTAGCCTATGTCCTTTCTCAGACTTTAGACTATCAGTATACAAAATTTCATTACAATCGGTTCGGTAGTTTTGGCGTTTGGCGTGAAAGCGAGACTGACAGACAGACAGACAGACAGAGATACTTTCGCATTCATAATATTAGTACAGATTATGTGCACACTGCACAGCTGTTTTTGGGTATTTTGATTAATTAAGGGCCGCGCTACACCGGAATGGCAGCGGCGAGGCGAGCACTTTCAGCGCTGCCATTACGGTGTAGCGCGCTGCGCGGCCCTAAGAGGGGTACCACTTACCAGGGTTTTAAAAAGTTTTTAAATTTGACACAAATTTTGTTGACACCGCGCGCTATAAACTAAAGTCCACGCGGACGGAGTCGCGGGCAACAGCTAGTTATGAATAAAAACAATAATATATAATAAAGTAGGTATGATTAGTTCTGTTATAATAATGAAGTAAAAATAAAGCGCCATCTGTTTTCATATATTAGAATTAAAATGTAAAAATATTTTCTGGATGGAATATAGGCCAACACAACACACTCGAACTCCTTAGAAATGCAGTAGGAGTTCTATAAGATAAGATAGATTGATTATTATTATAGCAAGTGATAATATTATTAAACATAATATTCTAACGTATTAAAAACTATAAACAAAAACATAATAACTAATAAGTATGATTAGTTCTATGTTACAACGAAGTAAAAAAAGCGCCATCTGTTGAATCGTATTAGAACTAAAATGTTCATTGCATCGCGTCGATATATTTCTGGATTTTTTATAATATTATACATAAAATATATTTAAGATTTTTGAAACATTATTTTAATACACATCCAAGACCCAGGAACATTGAAAACTTTTTGTTCCGCCTGCGGGACTCGAACCCAGGACCCCCGGGATGAGCGCTGGCCACGCGCAATGCGAAGTAATTTTCATCGATATTTTCATGGAAATAAGATATTTTCCCACATCAAAATGTAGCCTATGTCCTTTCTCAGACTCTAGAATAACTGTGTACAAAATTTCATTGCAATCGGTTCAGTAGTTTTGGCGTGAAAGCGAGACAGACAGACAGGCAGACAGACAGACAGACAGACAGACAGAGATACTTTCGCATTTATAATATTAGTATAGATATATAAAATAATATAGAAGACCACCTACACCTTGAGGGTGGAGCGTCTGCACTCTCGCGTGAATTTCAGTTCCTTTGTGGTGAGAGTGCCGACTCAAGTTTTATCAAGTTTTATCCATCTTCGAGGTGGAGGAGTTCTGGCCCGCCGCGCGCCGGTGTAGTTTACCGGAGGTTCCGGGGGAGGCTCCCGAACGAAGCGCGCATCACGTCGCCGAAAGAGACTTTACGTGATAAAGTGTAGTGTGATTGTGTGTGTGTGAACTGTGAATGTGTAAATAATATATATTAGGATAAAATTGTTCGGCGTGCATCTGTTGTCTGATTGCCATAACACAAGTTTTTACTTAGCATGGGATTAGACGACGTGATGTACGCTACCTAGCTTTTATACTATTGTATATTATTGTATGCTTAATAAAGAATTTGAATTTGAATATTAGCTCGATGCACTCCTTCACCATATAAACTATAACTGTGTGAAATTTCATGCACCTACGTTTCCCCATTTTTCGTAAAAAGGGTTACAAAGTTTTTCTCTCACGTATTAATATATAGATATGACACCACAGTGCGACCAATAGGAGCAAAGAATCAGAGGAAAATGTGGACAAAACAGATAAACTTATCTGAACGCGCTAATCTCTAACTAGTCAAACCTATATAGAAATTGACCTGTATTACGTATGGGGGAAATTACAAAAATTAAATTTAAAAAAAAACTACTGGACCGATTTTTATGTCATTTGGCACAGACATAGAGTAAAACACAGGGAAGGACAAAAGCTATTTTTTGCGCCAAACTGTACGGTTCTCGCGAAATATCTTATTTACGTGAGCGGTGCTGCGCGAAACGTCTAATGCTTTGTGAAAGGAATTCCCGTATTCAAATATAATGTAGTTAGATAGTATAATTTGAACCATTCCTAACCATTTCAGGCTATGGAGCCGAAGTATGTGGATACCGTACATCAAAGCTAAGATCCTGGGAATGCTTTAACCACTAAGCAATTTATGATGAAAATATAAGAGAAGGCATCTTTAAAATCCATACTAATATTATAAATGCCAAAGTGTGTCTGTCCGTTTGTTTTCCACGGCCAACCCGCAAAATCGATCCTGCTGAAATTTTGTATGGGGGTTCCCGGGAAAAGAAATACTTTTTATCCCGGAAAATGTACGGCTACCGGGTGAAAAACGAGTTTTGGCGCAATGGAGTTGCAAAAGTCATCTGGTACTTTAAAAATACTTAGAGGAGTGAGCACACTGAGACGGGCCGTGCCGGGGCTCAGCGTGCCAGGGCTCATCGCAAAAATCCGCCTCCATACAATTTGTTTGGAAGCGGATACGCGTATCGGACACTGTGTCGGGGCGCAGCGGATTTCCGCTTCCATACAAATTGTATGGAGGCGGATTTTTGCGATGAGCCCCGGCATGCTGAGCTCCTTAAAGAGTTAGTTTCTAACGAAATGAAACAAAAAAAAGACGGGTTGCACTTCGAGAGTGCCGGCAGAAGTGAAAACTTGATTATTAACGTTGTGTATTTTTTTTAACCCATTTTTTATGAAAATCGATTAAAAAATAGCGACAATCGAAAAAAAACAATCGATTGTTCGATTAATCGATTTCGATGTTACAACACTACTCTCCAACCGTCTTACGGTTTTTCGATCAGCACGAGAATCTGACGCGAGTTTCACAGTTTTTACCCATCCCACAAAAGTGTTCAACGCCGCTAAAGAAGTTTTCTTCAAAAATTCAACAGAAAAGTATAATATCGATACAAAATAAAAAATACACAACTTGGTGTGCTTAATAAACCGCGGAAAGCGTACATTTCGTCCTTTTCCAGGCCTTACTTTCTGTCTGCGACAAACTGTATCAAAATTGCTCTTTTTAATATTAATATGACGAGAATACAAATCAATATAATGACGTCACGATAGTGTTTAAAGCTACCCATAAACATACGGCATTCTCAGTAGTGAAGGCGTAATAAGTAACTGAGCAATAAAACATTGTGCATACATTGTAATATGTTTTGAACAAAATAAATAAATAAAATAAAACATAAAACGTTCTGTAATCCTAAGTACGTACACTACTAACTAAAGTACTAGAACATAACAATTATTTTACAGCTGTACTTAAACTGTGTATTTGATTTCATCGTCCAACTAAACAGCAATTAATTATATTTCGTAATTCGATAGCGCGCCATAATCTATTAAATCTAATTTGTCAGCTAAAATTAATGAGAGATCTCGGGACCCTCGAATTTCTTGGAAGTAATAAGACAGTCATTCTTAGGGTTCCGTACCTCGATATTTATTTTTAAGCTATTCCATAGCTTTGAGCGACCGAATCAAGAAATTCCGTAACAAAAATAAACCTAACACCCCCACTCCGACCGGCACAGCGGTGCCGTGCATCTTTTAATGTCGCGTCGTTTAAGTTCGGCAGATTTCGAATGATTATAATTGCATAAAATTATAAAAAATTCTATGCAATATCTTTACCACGGCAATCTCCGAATGCCACACGTATTTTTTTATTAGGAGCCAAACGAGCAAACGTGTCACCTGATTGAAAGCGACTACCATGGACACTCGCAACATTAGAAGAGTTGAAGGTGCGTTGCCGGCCTTTTAAGGAGGATCATGGAATAATAGACCCTTAAAAATAGATCTGGGTTATGACTTGAGTCTTTGAAGCTTTGCCTTTGGCTACGGCTTCAGCAAAATATCCTTTAGTTGGGTACTGGTTAAAGCTTGTTTGTCAAAGCATTCTTCTCTTTCAAAAACATTATGAACGAAAGATGTAATAAGCAACAAATTGCAGGAAAAGTGGAAAATAACAATAACTTTTCAACACTGTATTGAGTTTTAGAAGGTTAAAAAAAAATTGTAGGTCAGTTTGTATCCTATAATATCCCAACGCTCCACAGAACCCTCGGAATTACTCTCACTTGTCCGCTTTTTTGATATTCAAATTTGTTATTCCATTTTCAAATTCGAATTTCGAACTCGTCTCTCGATATTTTCATTTCTATTTCTGCGCTGCAAGCGACGTGTTGTATGGAATGTTTTTATAAGGTTGCGTGAATACAGATTTATTTCAAAATATACATATATTTTGTAGTTTAAATGAAAAGGAAATATTTTCTTACAATAGTTTGAACTTAATGAAAGACGAAAATTTTATCATTTCCTTCTATGTGGATTGGTTGTTTGCAAAAGAAAATGTAGTTTTATTATAGTAATGGAAACTCTTATTAATAATATATAGTCGTAATAATAACACCTTAAGCAATTACAGAAAGGCATTTTGACATACTATTGTGATAAATTGGACTGTAGTTAACAATATGTCACTATCACTTAAAGTAGTTTTAAATAATATTTTCAGTAACATCTTTAACGACTTTTTTACTTCCGATATATTTCTGAAGATTGTCTTCAAAACCTGTACCAAGTCTGTCTTTATTTTCAGCTTCTGAAGAAAATCGGCTAAGTGCGAGTTGGACTCACCCTTAATATTATATTTTTTTATTTGTTTGCTATTATAGAGGCAACAGAAATCTGTGAAAATTTTAGAAGCCTACCTGTTGCGGTTTTTGAGATACAGCCTGGAGAGTGGAGATAGACAGACAGACAGACAGCGAGGACTCTATTCGCTGTAGGGTGTGTACGGGTTTGGGTTGGGTATGGAACCCTTAAAACTAATCTTGGTCACGCAAAGATAAATCTATTTTTACCCACAGTAAAATAAAATAAATCAATTTTCAAGTATGGCTGAACGAGCACAATATAATGTCTCGGGAAATAGACAATATGTATTACATATGAAATAGCTCAACTCGCTTAGCAACTTATACAGAATGTAGACAATTTCATTTAACAACATAATATGTTTCGTATACAGGGTTCGTATACAAAAATGCTCTCTCAGCCCTGCGACACATTATCTTTTAATTTTGTTATATTCTCTAGATGTCCAATTTCTCGATAGATAGGATACTTTTTATCCCGGAAAAATGTACGATTTCCACGATTAACAACTTTTGGCGCAATGCCGTTGCAGGCGTCACCTAGAATTTTATATTAGTTTATCAATAAATTGACAAACGAGCAAGCAAATCATCTGATGACACTAACCTTCATCCATGTGTACCCGCAATATCAGAGAAGGCGCAAGTAAATGGCAGGTCATTGATTTTAATCAATACTGATGATGATGAATACAGGTAGCCAGTAACAGTATCAGTTAAAAGCTTTGTCCTAGGCCACGAGGTCTCGCGAGATAGACATAGGGCTGCGATATAAAAGTTTCGACAAAAGTATTGTGTTGGAACACTTTTGTATTTTTACCGACTTCCAAAAAGGAGGAGGTTATACGTTTGGCTGTATGTATCTTTTTTTTTTTGTATGTTCAACGATAACTCAGCCGTTTGTAATCCGATTTTCAAAATTCTTTTTGTGTTGTATAGGGTTTAACTTGAATTTGGTACCATGTTCACAAAAGTGGTGATCTCATGATGGGATTCTGGAGGAATCGATAGAAACATATAGTGATTTCAATTTTTTCTGAAGCATTCGAGGTAAATGCTACCAAAAAGTAAGATTTCGCACCAGGTTATACCCTGGATCCGAAGGTACCCAACAGAACTTTAGAATCCTTATAGATACAGGTTCGGCTTTGTTTAAACAACTGAAAGCATAAGCCAACACATCAATTTATTTGATCATCATCATCAAAATCATAATCATGCCATGGGCATCACATTATGACCGACAGCAAATTGATGCTATTTACACTGACTTCAGCAGCGCCTTCGATAAAGTAGACCATAATATATTAATCGCTAAGCTACATGCGTATGGTATTCAGGAACCGCTACTCTCGTGGTTCCGTTCCTATATTGAAAACCGAATTCTGAGAGTGACGGTCAATGGATACTCCTCAGAACCTTTTTTTGCCACCTCTGGAGTTCCACAGGGTTCTCATCTCGGCCCCATCCTCTTCCTAATCTTTATAAATGATATTTCGTTATATTTGAAATTTAGTAAGTACTCTATGTTCGCTGACGACCTTAAAATATACCGAGTAATCAAATCAATTGAGGATAGTATCCTTCTTCAAACAGATCTTAACGCTCTCCAGAAATGGTGTAATGAAAATAGAATGTGCCTCAATGTTCTAAAATGCGCCCACATAAAATTCTCACGCAAAAAAAATATAATTCAATCCCGTTATTTCATCCAGGGCCAGCTGCTTCAGGAAGTATCAGTAATTAAGGATCTAGGCGTTATTCTTGATAAAAAATTATCCTTTGCTGAACACCTAAACCAGATACTAGCAAAATCATGGATGCTATTGGGTTTTATTAAACTTAACACCGCTGAATTCAAAAATGTAGATAGCATTATCGCAATCTTTAACGCTCTAGCACGCAATACTCTGGAATACGCATCACCGGTCTGGAACCCTCACTATAAAATTCATATCGAAAGGATAGAGCGCGTTCAAAAAGCCTTCACACGCTACCTCTCCTACAAAGATAAGTCTTGTCCCTACAGAGCTAACTACCAAAGACGCCTGAAACACTTTAACATCCACTCTCTCGAGCAACGTAGGCTAGTAGCTGATCTCTGCACTCTTCACAAAATAATTAATCGCACCCTAGACTGTTCGAATATATTAGGTCTTGTCAACATACACGTACCCCGTTGTCTTCCTAGGCGACCTCACAAAACATTCACACCAATCCCCGTAAGAACCAACCTAGGTAAATACTCTACAATTAACAGACTCACATGCTCCTATAACAAACTCGCCGACCATGATATTGACATTTTCTATGATTCCCTTGCAAATTTAAAAAAAAAACTATTTCACATTGATATGAATTGTTTAATTTGAGTTTTGTGATTATTAATAATTATTTGTACATATGTTTAAGTTAAATGTAGTTTGTCATCTAGTTGTAAAGTTTAGTAATAATGTTAAATGTACGTTGTCCTCTAATAATTGTAACGCTTGACTATCCCAATTATGTATTTAACTTAATTTGATTTAATTTAATTTGATTTCATTTGACTTAATTTAATTTTAATTTAAATTAATTTAATTTGATTTGATTTAAATTATTTGCTATCATGTTAAAACTCATTTTTATCCTATGACTTTTTATTAGAATTATTAACTTTTATCATTGACCAATTGTTATTATCTTTATATAAACTGATTGTAAACTAATCGTATTAATAGGGTTAATTTTTTAAGCATGAATTTACTCTTAAGTTTTTAATTTTCCTTTATCTTAAATACGGAGAATCTTTGTTCAAGCTGTATATACCTGTAATAGACTATTGCGTTAGATCTTATCATAGCTGTAGTAGATTTTAATTATGAATGTTGCCGCAATGTGTTGTTGGTATATCTTTAATAAATAAATAAATAAATAAATAAATGACCCAATTATTGATGCTTTTCGTGATATTTTGCATCGAAGCAGATGTTTTTGATGATTATTTCGCTGTTTGTGGACCGATTTTCAAAATTCTTGTGTTGTTGTATAAGGTATAATCTTGATAATATAATAATTACGAAAGTGGTGAGCTGATTATGGGATCTATGAGCAATCGAGGGAAATCCTTGAAATTTATCAAAAGACTCATAGTGGTTAAAATGTTGTTTCTAGTAACTTAAACATATGTTACGAATAAGAGAAAGTTCATACGAAGGTGTCTCTTGGTCCAAAGGCACTGAACAGAACTCCTGAACCTTTAAAGATAAAAGTTTTTAAATTGCAGCATCGCTTAGATAACTGCAAGCATTTACCACAATTTCGCTTACACTAACATAATGTGAATAGTTAACATTCGTAGTGGTTATTTACGCATAAAGCCTTATCTTGTAGATAATTAAAAAGAGTGAAATTATTATTTTTAACAAAAAATTAAAACCGACTTCCAAGGTGAAACAATAATAATATGATCTAAAAAGTATTAAATAACTCTTACTCTATATTAGTGCCTTTTTTAGAATTCGTCTAAATCTCAACTATTTCTGTACATACTACAGTCTTCATTACTTTGAAGTCGGTTTATACGTGGGAGAGCCATGCTTCGGCACGAATGGGCCGGCTTGACCGGATAAATACCACGTTCTCACAGAAAACCGGCGTGAAACCGGGTTTCGCCGAGTGAGTGAGTTTACCGGAGGCCCAATCCCCTAACCCCTACCCTATTCCCTTCCCTACCCTCAACTATTCCCTTCCCTTCCCTTCCCTACCCTCCCCTATTACCCTATTCCCTCTTAAAAGGTCGGCAACGCACTTGCAGCTCTTCTGATGCTGCGAGTGTCCATATGCGATGGAAGTTGCTTTCCATCAGGTGACCCGTTTGCTCGTTTGCCCCCTTATTTCATTAAAAAAAAAAAGTGCGTTGCCGGCCTTTTAAGAGGGTATAGGGTAATAGGGGAGGGTAGGGAAGGGAAGGGAAGGGAAAAGTTGAGGGTAGGGAAGGGAATAGGGTAGGGGTTAGGGGATTGGGCCTCCGGTAAACTCACTCACTCGGCGACTCTTACACTATTATAGAGTAAGAGTTATTTAATACTTTTTAGATCATATTATTATTGTTTTACCTTGGAAGTCGGTTTTAATTTTTTGTTAAAAATAATAATTTTCGAATAGAATTTTTGTAAGGTATAAAATTATTCAGATGTTGCCCTCAGTGTTGCCCATGACTTTATTGTAGGTCGCCTGAATTTGTCCATCGCTAAGAACCGTACATTTTAATACACATACAGATGACGAGACGTGAGTGGAAGAATCGAACAAGTAACATTTCGTAACATACGAACAATAACTCATTTTTTTTCTTATTATTTTAATAAAACTTGTAACTTGTCCACTTCATAACCTAATTAATAAATCTGGCTACATATATTATCCATAGATTTTCTATTTCAAATAATTTTTCCGGCCCTGCAGCCTCCATTTAAGCAAAAAAAAACGGGAAGTTTTTTCATGTTACTTACCTTATTCTTTTACACTCACGTCTTGATTATTATATCTTATATCTTTAAACGAGCAATTTATATATATATAATTTTAATTTTAATTTCATGATCATGAATTCAATTATACATATATATATATATATATATATATATATATATATATATATATATATATATATATATATATATATATATATATATATATATATATATATATATATATATATAATTGAATTCATGATCATGAAATTTAGTATATAGGGGGTTTCGGGGGGCGATAAATCGATCTAGCTAGGAATCATTTTTAGAAAATGTCATTATAATTGTGTATTATCGAATACCGAGCAAAGCTCGGTCAAGCAGCTAGTTAGTACTTATACAATTAAGAATATTTCTAGTTATCTGGCTACAGTAACAAAAGTCCTTCAGATATTTAGCACGGGGCCAGACGGACGTGGGTATGAAGATTCATTTTCATAAAATCATCAAATAACACTTTCAGGAACTTTAGACGGATTTATTAGAACTGATTAATTACGTTTTAGAATTTGGAACTAAAATACTGAAATCTAGATTTTATAAGCACTTTGATATGACATAACTTAAGGTTTATAGAAGTTTAATATTGTGAAGGTCTGTGATGGTCCACCACAAATAATTTCAATCCGAGACCAAAGACAATATAAGTTTTGTCTCGCTTAATTTAACTTTGATAATACCGATTTCTCTCAAAGAGCGATCTGGAAATCATCTTATGATTACCCAAAACTCTAAATTAATTTGACGTACAACTATCAACGTTTCGACCTTATGGCTTTACGATTAAGGCTCAAAAGTACACCTATTGTACAGCACACGACATCATCGATCATGAAAATCACGATAAGGCTTATTTGGCGTCATAGAAATTGATTACTTCTCGGCTTTTTGGCTTTTACGTTCAGTATTAAGGTGATTTTCCGATCCTTATGGTAAGCGACCACGACCGACAAGTTCAAATAAAATGCCACTTTTTGACAAAGCCTGTAGGTTTCATTTTGCACTACGCCAAAAAGCAGCGGTGGCATGGGTTGCTAGACCAATTTCGGTAGAAAACGAAACTTATAGCCTATATCATAATTATTATTATTTACAGCCGTTAGTGTCTCTATGCTGGGCTAAGGCCTCCCCTCTTTCCTTCCTTTCCACACGTCTCTATCCTTTGTTGTGTTTGGCCACTCTTTATCAACAGCGTCTAGTTCGTCGCGCTACCTTTTCTTGGGTCTGCCCCTGTTTCGCCGACCTTTCGGTAGCCACTCCGTAATTAGACGCACCCATCTGTCCGGGTGCATGCGGGCGACGTGTCCTGCCCAGTTCCATTTTAAGCCAGCCGCTTTCCTGCCCACGTCCACAAGCCTCGTTTTGGAGCGCAGAGTAGTGTTTCGGATACGATCCATCCTTTTGACACCTAACGGCCGTTACTGGCAATATTCAATCTATCTCTGGTTTGACATACAACCGATCGCAGCTAACATTGAATTGACATAAAATATATGTCTCTAATGTCTAATGTGAGCTATTCCTATCTCTAGTAGGGCAAAACCAGAGATAGATCAAATATTGGGAACGGCCGTAAGATGCTGCGCTCCATAGCTCGTTAACAAACTCTAGTGACTTTTTGTTTGAATTTTTGTCGGTCGCGGTCGCTTGGCGCAAGGATCAAGTCACATTAGTGGCCGATATAAAGTTCGTATTTAACCTACTACATTGTATGTTTTCGTCTAACTTTGATTGCGTAGAACGAAATTAATCTCACGTACTTCAAAACAATCTTATTTGTAACTTTCTGCTCGCTGCTTTTCCGCGCGGAAAGTTGTATCGCAAGGACTGGAACTCTAAGGAAAAACTTTTTTCGAATACTAGGAAAGGATGTGTTTTTTAGTTTTTACTGCAGAAAAATCTACGGTTAACCCAAGATAAAGGAATTCCTGGGTAACGACACGGGCAAAATCTAGTTAGTAATACTTTTGATAAAAAATAAATAAGATCTGCGTAGGTACTAAAATTAGTTTAACATTCCGATTTTACTGAAGCACTAATAGTTCTGCAAATAGTATCAAAATTCCAGGTAAATAAACATTTGAGAGATTAAGATAAGCCGGTTAAAAATTGGCAGAGGTAGGCGGTGATTGTATAATATGTATTTAAGAATACAGCTAAAAACTACGCTGTCCAAATTGCAGATTTTATTTTCTGTAGGGAACATCAATCGGAGCAGAGGGCGCTCGCTCCTAGCACATACACCATAGACAACAATTAAAAAAAAAACATTTTCAAACATTGAACAAAACTTTTTGTTCAAGTTCAAAAATAGCAGTAATATATCCTATTGTGTTGTATAAACTTTATTTTAAGACATGCTTAAAGTATAGTTTGAAATATAACTTGAGTACTATTCCAAAATATAATGTATCGACCAAACCAAAAAAACTATGCTTAATTTAGATTGGTAGGTACGTGAAGGTTAAGCTTTGAACAAATAGGCAACTTTTTATTCCGAAATCATAAGAATTTCCCAAAAGATATGCCGTGGAATTTTGTACATAGAAGCAGTATTGCATGCAAAAGCCAGTACCTAATATAATAATTGTTAAATCAATGCGAAAACGTGTCTGTCTGTAACCTCTTTACGCCCAAATCGTTAAAGCGATTTCGCTGAAATTTTGTATGGAGATACTTTGACTCCCAAGAAAGGACATAGCATACGTTTTATCCCGGAAAATGTACGGTTGCCGCGCGATAAACAATTTACACAACGGAGTTGCAGGCGTCATCTCGTAGTCTATAAATAATAAGCTATGTATAAAATTCTTAGTTTGAGCAAGAGCATTGAGCATCTAAGTTAAATACGCACTCAAAGTTGTGTTTACTTAAGTTCTCATAATTGCAGTACTATTTGAACTTATGTACGGCAATGTTGACTTAGATACACTCATAAAGTTTTACAGATATAGCTTTTCTAATAATAACTTATATATTCAATGCGGTATATTCTATTTAAGGTAAAAATAATATGAGTACACAATTTATATCCATTATCCGTATTCAATAAGTATATACTCTAGACCAGGGGTTCCCAAACTGTGGAAAGGCAAGAGGGGCGCCGTGAGTCGATCCTCCATCATTATCCGAAACCATAAATATTATAAAATAAAATTATAATATTAATTATACAAAGCAGCATTATTATTTACCTGCTTAACCTAACTATAATAATCATTAAAGGTGTTTAATTATGTATATTTATGTAATAGCTAGGTAGAGTAAGGCGCCGTGACAAAATTTTGTGACGTGCAAACTGCGCCGCAGGCTGAAAAAGATTGGGAACCGGCCTGCCTAGCGGCTAGCATACGCCAACAATATATTATTTCACTCTACATGTTTTCTCGATGTTTGATGGTTTGTCTCTTCATCTCTATTGACCCTAGCATGACAAACATTTTTTCTCGCGTATATCTATCATCGAAAACATTTTTATAGAGTTTTGTCGAGATAATGTCGAGATTTTGACATTATGAGACGAGTAGTTTTTAATTATCTCGAGAGTGAGATATCTCGTTGGCGTATGGTAGGCAGACTGCTCTAGACTACTCTAGTTCAGTACGTATATTATAATGTACTTTTGATACATAATTCACAACAATCAGAAACACAGTTTAGGCGCTTCCGATAGAAAAACATTCGTACAACAAGTATGTTAAAAAAATAACCCTGTAGCGGACAAAACAGCGATCAATTCGGACTTGCGCTATCGTTGTTTCCGAAAACGTCTGAAATTACTAAAATGGTATTTTCAGACGATTGAGCATGCAACTTCGCTTAGTCAGAAGATTTTTCTATGGGACTCTCTCCAGAATCTTTTTGTTTTAGCTTCGATATTAATATGTTACATATAAAATAATCGGCCAAGTGGGAGTTGGACTCGCACACGAAGGGTTCCGTACCGATATAGAAAAACAAACAAACAAAAATGGGCCAAAAATATTTTTTTTAGCCCCCCTTATTTTTTTTTAAATTTAAATGTTATTATTATTTATTAAAGTATTGAATAAAAGTCATTTATTAAATACTAATAAAAAGTTATTTATTAAAGTAAAATTTAAAGTGCCTTACCTGTTGCCATTATTATTACCGAGTAAAATAGGCCAAAAAAATCACGTTTGTAAGTATGGGAGCCCTTAAATATTAATTTTATTTTGTTTTTAGTACTTGATAGCGGCAACAGATATACACAATCTGTAAAAATTGTAGAAGTCTAGCTGTAGTGGTTCTTGAGATATAGCCTGGAGACAGACAGACGGACAGACCACGAAGTCTTAGTAATAGGGTCACGTTTTTACACTTTGGGTACAGAACCCTAAAAAATTAACCACGGTGTATTTAAATATCATTTATTCTAATTATTTCAAAATTCTCAAACGTTCGTACGAAAATAAACTGAATTCATTGTTCTATCAACTTTTATGTTTGGGAATGTAAAATTTTATTGTATTCGAGGTCTATTGTGTTTGGGACGTTTTAAATGTTCCCAAATCGGGTCACCAAATTAGGTTTACTGCTAAAAATACAGGGAAAGGTCCTTGCGGGTAAATATGGTCAATTTCTGACTTTTCAACTTGAAATTTGTATAAGGAATAGCATATCTTCCCAACTTAATATAAATGTATGTTTGATGAATAGCATATTATCTTCTTAACTTTACATTATACAATGTTTTTATATCAGATGAACAACATAGGGTTGGAGTGTTAGTGTCTCTTACTTAGTGCGGCAGTTAGAATTTCAATTGACGTGGGAGAGCCATGCTTCGGCACGAATGGGCCGGCTCGACCGGAGAGATACCACGTCCTCACAGAAAACCGGCGTGAAACAGCGCTTCCGCTGTGTTTCGCCGAGTAAGTGAGTTTACCGGAGGCCCAATCCCCTACCCTTTTCCTTTCCCTACCCTCCCCTATTTCCTTCCGTACCCTCCCCTATTCCCTTCCCTACCCTCCCCTATTAGCCCTTAGAAGGCCGGCAACGCACCTGCAGTTCTTCTGATGCTGCGAGTGTCCATGGGCGACGGAAGTTGCTTTCCATCAGGTGACCCGTTTGCTCGTTTGCCCCCTTATTTCATAAAAAAAAATAAAAAATAAAAATTGGGTTGGGTGCTATTCATTGAACGTAAATCATAGTCTTTATTTTTGTTATTCACCACAAACAGAATTTTTTGTTATTTGTATGGGCATTCGGCAAGCGCCCGAGTATCGTGTAACTCTTTTAACGCTGCTACTTTTACTGTGAAGTCTATGATTCCTCTGAATAGTCAGAGGAATCATACACGCTCTAAAGTATAATCACTTTGGTCAGGACTCAGGATGTTTGTTGTTATAATATAACTCCTTCGGTGACGGTGGCCGGCTTCATTGAAATCAGGCCAGTTACGCAGGAGTAATTTTATAGTGCCCAAGTGTGTGTGCAATACACAAGAGCACTCTCTATTTTTTTATTCTCATAACCCAGTGGGACGGAAGACCGACACGACTGGCGAGAGATCAGACGCAGGGCCCACTTTTTACATGCCCATCCGATGCATGGATCATCTTACTTATCAGACAATCTGGTGATCATCCTGCATTCTCCAAACCAAACTTGGAAATAACAATATCGAATCGAATCCAATCCAACCCACGACCTCCAAGTCAAGAGCTGCGCTCTAAACCCAGTGGTTTAGTGACCCAGTGGTCACGGAGGCGTTACACCCTGTATAGCATGGTTTTCATTCAAGTCTCTTTCATTAACGCTACGAATGCGTAGCTGTCAATTGATCCTGCTTACCTTCTACAAAACTAGTAACTCCTGACCTCCACGGTCCGCACACGCGAAATAGCAAAGGTCAAGTCAATTTGTCCTGGAAGTAGGAAATTGGACAAGGTCTACTTAATTTTATTGTCTTGACACTAACACAAGTGCGAGCACCAAACACTTACGAATTGAAGGTTGGACGGTTTTTATACGATAAGTAATAACCTACGAATCATAAAAACCAAAGAAAAATAACTCCGTCAAAAAACATGTTCTACAATACTTGTCAAAAATGTGTACCTAGGTCCTAGGTACACATTTTCAATACATTTGCAATATTTAGGTGGCCTTGAGCGGTATCAGGCGGACGTTACGTGACAGTTCGAAAGGAACCAAATTTAAAACGGTAATAGTATGGGAGTTACGTTTCCTTAGTTTTTATTATTCGTAGGTAATAACCTCCTTTTTATGAAGTCGTTTAAAAATTATGATTAGATGACACCTGTAACTCCGTTACGCCAAAACTCATTTACCGCGCGGAAACCGTGCATTTTTCCGGGATAAAAAGTACCCTGTGTCCTTTCGCGGCGGGACTCTAAAGTACATCGATACTAATATTATAAATGCGAAAGTGTGTCTGTCTATCGCTAAACTAATCCTGCTGAAATTAAGCATGGAGATACTTTGAGTCCCAGAAAAGGACATAGGATTTTTATCCCGGAAAAATGTACGGTTCCCGCGAGATAAACGACTTTTGGCGCAACGGAGTTGTGGGCGTTATCTTGTGTACATTTTTACATACACGTGCGTTGTACCCCTTGTTATAAAAACCATAAATTCCACGGCTTTTGCTGATGTATATTCAGGCTTATAAAAGCAAATTCCAATTTCATGAAACTAGATAATATTTTTATCGGTAACATATTCTAAACAAAGAGCGGTACACGTGGAACTACTTAGGCAATTTTCTGAGTAGGCGGCCGGGACGTCATTCTTCGATGAAATTGGATTGCATCATTGACTCTTTATTGCTGTAGGATAGGTGCTGGTATGTTAAATTTTAACGCCGTCGACGTTGCACTAATCTTTTTTTTTTTTTCGTGTTATTATGTTAAACTAGATGGCGCCCGCAACTCAATTGTGCCATAATTCGATTATCGCGCGCGAACCGTATATTTTTTCGGGATAAAAAGTCCTTTGTCCTTTTTAGGACTCAAACTATCTTCATACCAAATTTCAGCAAAATCGGTTCAGTTTGGGCGTGTAGAAGTAACAGACAGACAGAGAGACGAACAGACTGACACACTTTCGCATCCATTACACGATCAGGCAAGCGACAGTCAATTCCATCAATCATGAATTATGTTTGACTGATGGACTGACGAATGGTATTAGACGGTCACTCAATTATTCTCTTCAGTTTTATGTCAGTCAAAGCTAAAATTTTCAAAGGTATACCAGATGTGCCAACACTCGTGTTTCGTGACTGATGGTTGCATGAAGCAAAAATCAAGATATCCAGATTTTCGTCAATCAATTTTATGCAACCATCAGTCACTGCATTACACGGTAGGTTATTCAACAATCACAGTCACGACTGTGGTAAAACTGATAGCAAAACCTACCGTGTAATGTTTGCCTATAGAAACAATTACTCGAATCTGAACAAAATGATCTTTATTATACTCTTGAATTATAAATACAAGGACAAGAGTAAATAAAAATTCACGCATAAACTATGATTCTTTAGGGAGATCACACAAAAAGTCTGTCGTCTGCGATCTCCCTTAACTTGACACCCGTAGCCTACTCTAGATTTGGGTTCGTCAGTGACGCCGCGATCAGGGAAACTAAATATTTATACCGATAGTAATGTATACAGCGACTCATCCTTACATCCATTTGCAGTTACAAAAGTACACATTATAATATACTATGCGAGGGTGTGGTGACGTCACCGATTCGCCCACACAACAGCTTCATCAAGTAATCCGGGTAAACGGTGGAGACAATAGCTTATTGATTTCTGATGAACGAATATATTGTGTTTTAATTATATTCGCATCGCATTATATTCGTCTCACGTCTGCCGCCTACATCGCTTAACAAGTTAACACCCTATAAACGCGCTATAAAAGGATGAGTACACATTATTTGAAAATATTTAAACTATATATTACTATTCAAACATAAGTTAAGATAATATTCTTTCTATCTGTCTCTTACCTCTTCAAGCCTAAACCGCTGAGCCGATTTTGCAGAAATTTGATATGGAGATAGTTTGACTCTCGGGAAAGGATAAAGGATACTTTTTATCCCGGAAAGATTACGGTTCTGGCGCGGTAAACGAATTTTGTTGCCATTTTTTTTGGGTTTTTGAACGTTCATATCTTATTTAATAATTAAATTATGAAAAAAAAAGAAAACATAGGGACATTGTATTAGTGGCCATAGATATTCAGGAAAAAAATTATAACTCTACTAGCATTATCTAGGGAGGAAACAGGGGACAACGTTTGTATGGAAAAAAGGGCGGCGTGGACTCCTCTTAATCCACAACGCAATTATAAAGAAAGTCTTGTCAAGAAAATCCTTCAGAAATCGGCAATTATAAATTAATTAAATAAGCAAAAAACCAAAAAACGGGACCTTCTTTGCGCCCCCCTCCATCGGGCTCATCTCGGAGGGGACTTTTAGTATGTTTATCTCCTAACTAGTCTAAAAAAGTACCAAAGTCAAAATTTCTGCTTTCGACTTTTCCAAGCAGAATCATTCGTTTACTAGGCTATTACTTATATTTTGTGCAAAAATTTTCATGTGCTGATATGTTTACTTAACTTTAATTTTATGAAGATTTTGACATGAACTTCATACCTGGGGGCACGGCAGTGCCCCCGCCAAGCCTAGAGCAAAGACACGACCGTAGCATTATTTTCTCGAAGCAGTTCGCGGCTGCTTCAAACCTCCTATATCTTCAATGTTAACAAAGCTAGGGATTTAGAGTTTCGGTGACAAGGAGCAAGTACTAAAACTAGCTTACCCTCCAAATTACATGACATTTTGATAAATAGTTTACTATCAGAATAAACAGAAGTAACGAGTGCAAAAATAAGTTAAAGGCTTGACTTGAATATGATCTGAAAACTTTAATTACGATAGAAAGATTGCATAGTGCATACATAGGTATTTTTTATACATGGGAGAGCCATGCTTCTGCACGAATGGGCCGGCTCGACCGGATAAATACCACGTTCTCACAGAAAACCGGCGTGAAACAGCGCTTGCGCTGTGTTTCGCCGAGTGAGTGAGTTTACCGGAGGCCCAATCCCCTAACCCCTACCCTATTCCCTTCCCTACCCTTAACTATTCCCTTCCCTTCCCTTCCCTACCCTCCTCTATTACCCTATTCCCTCTTAAAAGGCCGGCAACGCACTTGCAGCTCTTCTGATGCTGCGAGTGTCCATGGGCGACGGAAGTTGCTTTCCATCAGGTGACCCGTTTGCTCGTTTGCCCCCTTATTTCATAAAAAAAAAAAACAGGTGTTAGCTCTGCTTTTTACATAATATTTTCATGTTTTTGGTGGGAATGTTTTGTCAAACACCTTATTATAAAAGCTAAGCAATCATTCGATGCTGCTGTTAGTACGGCGTAATTTTATTACTATGTCACATTGTTGGCGCTCTCAAACGCTTCTCTACTCCCAGCCTAAAGTTCGTTAATCTGAGTGCTCGGGCGATTTCACGGGCTGTTTGCTGCGGGCCTAACTCCAGTGGGCCGGCCTGGGACGAGTGGGCCGAGTGGACCAGAACAATATTATTCTATCATATTTCATGTCCGCCACATGTTTTTTGATAGAGGACCTTAAATTATTGAGCAAAAATAATGGCAAATTGCTTTGTAAAGATTTATTTTTGGGAAAGAAATAAGCGACATAGGTCCAATATATGTTTATATATTTTTAGCCTTTCATTTATTTTCGTAGACAGATTTTAGTAAAATTATTCAATTGATTGTTCATTCTAATAAATGAATAAAATAAAAAAGTAAGACGCAGCAAATATTTGGGCGCCTTTTTCTCTGTTCTATGCAGCGATATAAGTTTTTCAATTTCGCCTAAATTCTAAAGCTTGGCATGAGCTGTACAGATTACCTTAAGCTGCACAGCGTGTCCAAGCTAAGTTTGCAGCTCAAGTATTCAACTACATACGACGAGACGTTTTCATTAAAATAACACATTAGGTTTTAAACAGATGTTTGGTAAATTACATAAAAATCTGTCTAGTAATTCGTGAGATAAGCGCGTTTAAACACACAGAGACTCTTAAGCTCTCATAATATTACTTAGTATAGATACCAGAAAATTAAGTAGACAGTTATAAACACACCGACAAAATTAGAGGAACATAACAAAATTTTCATTTTTTTTTAATTGTTCACTGATTTTTATATATTTATTTATTTATTTACTAATTGATTATTAAAAATAAATTTTATATAAATTTAGGGCATAAAAAAGTGAAAAATAGAAAAAATCAAAAAATTAAGAAAATCTTTGAAATTTCAGTAGTAAGTTTTTAAGATAAATTCTCCATTTTTACTAAAGAAATGCCATGTTAAAAGCGTGTAATGCCTTCTGTGGATCTCAAGAGGGCCTGGATACGCCATTCCATGCTTGCATTTTAATTGTCAATCATTTCCTGTGGGATATTCTCCTACTCCTCCAGTAGCGCCAACTCGAGCTCCTGGACACATTTTGGAGCTGGAGTTTTAACGCGTACCGTTCACCCATTGATGTGCCACACGTCTTCAATCGGATCCACATCCGTAGACCACACTGGCCTCTCCACCTGGGCTACGCCAGCATCGTTTAGGTAATAATGCCCGATTTTCTTACTCTATGGACGCACATAAAATTGAAATTACTACCTGAAACTGTGTAAAAGGCACACCATGCAGTTCCAGGATGTCGGTGCTATAGCTCTGTACTGTCAAAGTACCATCATCTATAATCATCAGCTCCATGCGGGCTCCAAATCATATGCAACTCCAAACCATTACGAATCCTGCATCATATGCCACTGTTTCCGGTAAGGTTGATGGCCTGTAGCTTTCCTTATGATTTATCCACATTCTTTATCGCCTGTCAATACAATGTACACAGAATTTGCTCCCATCACTGTACAGCACAAGATTTCACTCACTTGTCTAATTTTGATGTTCACGCGCAAATCTTAGCCTGGCTCTTCGGTGTCCTGTCTCAAGTTTTGGTGCCCTTGCTGGCACTTTTGAGTTTAATTTAACTTCTTTGAGTCTTCTTCTTACTGTACAATCACTTACACGTTCAACTTGGACCTGTTCCGACAGGTTTCGTGTCTGCATAGCAGTTTGAGATCGATTTCTTAAGTTTTGTTTCCTTACAAAATGGTCATCCTGAACCATTGTCACCCGATATCTGCCTTGTTCTCGTCTCCGAACGTAAGATCCAGTCTCTCTGAAGCGTTGAAAGTTATGATGAACCACGGAAGCCGACACACCTAAGGCCTGACTGACCGAGCGGTAGGTGTGACCTTTCTCTATCGTGGTTACAGCTCTAGCTGTCGCAGATGCTGGGAAATCACTAATTTTGTATCTAAGCAATGTGTTCTTCCAAAAACTAAACAATCAAATGAGCTGAGCATACCTTGCACCCCGCTAAAACGCCATTCTTATCAGGAACACTTACAACGTCAATAATCGAAAAACACTTATTAGGGCATAATTGCTATAAAAACCTGTCAACTTGCCAGTTTTGTTCAATATTTTATTTCTTGAATGAGCTTAGAAGCTATAAAAAAGGCTTTCAGACAGCCCGACCCACTTGAGTTCAAGTTTTGGCCCTTTTTACCTATGTTCCGCTAATTTTGCCAGTGTGTGTATTATATAATAATTATTCGATTAAAAAACAAGATATAAATAAATATGTCGCAGTCGAATTCAACATGTCGTTGACTGTAGTCACTGAAGCGTTTAACGTCTAAACTAAAGGGCAACTCGTCAAGTCTTTAACTGTAAATTAAATGGTTTCATCAAATTAATTCGCTAGTCATTCAATCAAATAGCAGATTCAACCATATTATGACTGCGACATAAATACCACAACAATAAAACGAATGCCTATAAAACGTAATCTTATAGTCGAAATAGTATTTTTCCAAGAAAACTGAGTTTTCATTGAAATAAAGCAATAAATTCTAGGCTCACATTGTTATTTATTATTGCCATCTTTCACTACGATATCCGCCGCCATCTTGGTATTTCAAAAATAGAATGTGATTTTAAAATTGCGGTTGTGCCTTTTGCGGGCTCGCCCGCATTCACTTTGAGTGATGCCTCTCAAATCTATTATGTTTCATCTGGATAATTCATTTGTAAATGCGATTGTGATTTAGAAATGAATTAGGTTGGATTTATGGTACGGCCAAACCGCGAGATTATAAACTAGGGGTTCCCAAACTTATAATGTCTACCGCTCACTTTGAGAAAGAAAAAATTTTGGCGCCCTGTTTGTGTCACGTAATTTCACCTTTTCTTAAAAATCGCGTACCAACCAATGCGGGCCACGGCTAGTAATAAATATAATTTTGACGTGGGAGAGCCATGCTTCGGCACGAATGGGCCGGCTCGACCGGAGAAATACCACGTCCTCACAGAAAACCGGCGTGAAAAAGCGCTTGCGCTGTGTTTCGCCGAGTGAGTGAGTTTACCGGAGGCCCAATCCCCTACCCTATTCCCTTCCCTACCCTCCACTATTCCCTTTCCTTCCCATCCCTACCCTCCCCTTACCTATTAACCTATTCCCTCTTAAAAGGCCGGCAACGCACCTGCAGCTCTTCTGATGCTGCGAGTGTCCATGGGCGACGGAAGTTGCTTTCCATCAGGTGACCCGTTTGCTCGTTTGCCCCCTTATTTGATAAAAAATAAAAAAAATAAAAATTAAAAACTACTGAATCGATTTTAATCATTTTATACCCGTGCGGAGCCGGGGAGCCGCTAGTTTGCTTATAATCTCGCGGTGAAGCCGCCAAACCGCGCGTTTCCGTCCATATAAATCCAGCCTTATTGTTGTGTGACGTACATAGCAAAACAACGTTTGCCGGGTCGGGTATAAATATCCTATTGAAGTGGATATGAACACTAGCTTATATTAAACAAATTTGTATGCACGACGCGACGTTTAATAAGAACGCGAAAGTACACGAAATAAATAGAAACGACGAACATATTATACCCTGCGTCAAATTTCATTAAAATTGGTTCAGCCATACGTGATGCCGTGGCCAAGGGAAATAGGGATTTATATAGTTTCCTATATTTAGACATCTACTTATGATGAAAACACAACTTACCTTTTTTACCTTTTTTTATTAAAAATTAATAGCTCATCAACTTGACAACTAGGCCTTTGCATCCGTAGTGGATGATATATACAGTATTTTCAGAGCGAAGTAACCACTCCTCAAATACTGTAGTGCCTGGGACAAGATTTTAAATGTCCGTATGGTTGCCCACGCGCATACGGCATTCTCGCATCATAGTCGGCCTAGTCCAGAGGAAAGAACTAGTCAATACGTCTGGGGGTAAAACCAACCATATGCGGGTTTCCTCACGATGTTTTCCTTCACCGTACGAGCGTCCGTATTATGTACTTGAGATCAGAAAATGTCTCATTGGTTTTTTTTTTTTTTTTTTTTTATGAAATAAGGGGGCAAACGAGCAAACGGGTCACCTGATGGAAAGCAACATCCGTCGCCCATGGACACTCGCAGCATAAGAAGAGCTGCAAGTGCGTTGCCGGCCTTTTAAGAGGGAAATGGGGTAATAGGGGAGGGAAGGGAAGGGAACAGGGGAAAGTAGGGAGGGAAAGGTAAGGTTAGGGGATTGGGCCTCCGCTGCTACTTTCACAGTGAACTCTCTACAAAGAACACGTACACACCCTAAAGTATTATCACTTATTTTTGTTACACACTGTAGATAAGTTATTTTTCTTTTTAGGTCTGTGATATAATATTTTGTTTTTATCCATATATACTAATTACTAATATTATAATCGATGTGAAAGTGTGTCTGACATTCTGTTTTTCCGTCCGCCTGTTTGTTAACTCTTCACCCCCAAAACCGCTAAAGCGATTTTACCGTTTGGTATGGAGATACTGAGTCCCGGAAAAGGAAATAGGATTTTTATCCCGGAAAAAATTGTGCACTGGAAAGATGTACGATTGCAGTACGATAAACGAATTTTGGAACGGAGTTGTGAGGTCGTAGTGACGTTATACCTCAAACAGCTTGAAATAACCGCAAAGCTTTGGCTTCAGTTTATGAGCTAAAAAGTAATATAAGCTATTTCCAGCTTAAATTTATTTTCTTCACTTTGAGTTTCATAAATAAAATTGTCGCTTTAAAATGTTTTAAGTATATAATAATAACTAGCTGTTTGACCGAGCTTTGCTCGGTATTCGATAAAACACGAATAAAATGACATTTTCTAAAAATGATTCCTAGCTAGATCGATTTTTCGCCCCCGAAACCCCCTATAAACTAAATTTCATGAAAATCGTTGGAGCCGATTCCGAGATTCCAATTATATATTATATACAAGAATTGCTCGTTTAAAGATATAAGATAAGATATCTACGGACGCTTCACCGGACGGACGGACGGGTACCAGACAACAGAAATATATTTAATACTTTTATACTATACATATATTTAAGATTTTTATTATAAGATACACATATTTAATACACATCCAAGACCCAGCAACTTTTTTGAAAAACTTTTTGTTCCGTTGGCGGGATTCAAACCCGCGACCCCGGCTTGAGCTCCCAACCGCCCACCAACTGAGCCACAGAGGTCGTAGATATAAACATTATCTGTGCTGTCGAGGTATAAAAATAGCTAGGAAACCTCTGTTAACGTTAGTTGTAATTAATAAATCAATGACGACTTCTGTGGCTCAGTGGTTGAGCGTGTGCTCACGCCGGGGGTCGCGGGTTCGAATCCCGCCGACGGAACAAAATATGTTTTCAATGTTCCCGGGTCATGGATGCGTATTAAATATGTGTATCATATAATAAAAATCTTAAATATGTGTATAGTATAAAAGTATTAAATATTATATTCCGTTGTCTGGTACCCGCAACACCCTTCAGGTACTTACCACGGGGCCAGACAGACGTTGTGTGAGACATCCATAGATTTTATATAATTAATTATGTATAGATATTTCATACCTTAAAAAAGTCCCGCGCAAGCCGCACATGTTTTTCTAAAATAAGCGTAATTGGTTCTATAATCGACATCCGTCCTAAATTTTACCAAAATCGGTCTATGGCACCCATACAAAGAAATCTTTCTCCTCACAATTTTAGAAATATTTAAGTGGGGAAAATGTAAATGTTTTCGCCGCGTTTAGTCGAGGGTCGGTGAGGGCTCTCGCCCTGAGAGCTAAGATTTAGATTGAAAATACGAGTGCCACCAATAATAGAGTTGTTTGTCAACATACAAGCAAGCAGACAGACAAGCTTACTTGATCGAAATAAAAATGCTTAAAAAAATTTAATATCATCAAATTTTATGTACTTTTCTCCTATAAGTATAAAGTAAAAATGCACACTCACCGACTTTGCTGGATATGGACTCAAAGTATATCTTTACTTTGAGTCCCGGGAAGGGACATAGGATACTTTTTATCCCGGAAAATGTACGGTTCCCGCGCGATAAACGAGTTTTGGAACGAATCTATATATATAAAAATGGATTTTCAATTGTGTTGTTCTAAAACTCGAAAACGACTGAACGGATTGGGCTGATTTTAGTCTTAAAATATTCGTAGAAGTCCAGGGAAGGTTTTAAAGTGACACGAAGTTCACTGGGACAGCTAGTTAATAATAATTTAGCTAACAGTACATTCAATGAAAAGTTGTTTCATACTTTTCCTTGTAAATTGTAAATTCTAAAAGTAGCCTATGTCTTGTTATTGAGCCTAACGACCAGCAGCTGTCCCTAATGGACAGACTAATTACCTGGGAGATTTACTGTTACCTGAAAACTTTGACAATACCTTAATTATTCCTTATAAAGAGGTCTAAAAATGATTTTCTGGTTTTGTTTTCGACCGAAATCCATATTATTTGCAATAAATCGAAAAGAATAGGTCGCAAATTCGTGATCATCAGGCCACAATTTACACTTCTCATTCCGAATTGGTGGTACACTTACCAAACGTACTTTACCTACCGCATCAATACAAATATTATAAGTGCTAAAGTGTGTCTGTCTGTCTTCACGCCTAAACTGCTAAACCGATTTTAACATCGAAAAACGTAAAATCAAACATAATACAATCGAAGGTACTATGACGTCTATGACAATTGATATAGACAGCAAAAAGATACGTGTGGCACTCGGGGACTGCCGCGGTAAAGCTATTGCATAGCTCATTTTATCAACTTATGCAATTATAATTCGCATACGTCTAGTCGCCTGCACACGAACACCGTGCCGTAGTCTGGCAACGCCGCACCGCTGTGCCGGGCGGAGTGGGATATTAGGTTTTTTTGCGTTACGGAATTTCTTGATTCGGTCGTCGCAGTCAAAGCCCGCAATAAGTTAACTGTTATAGTGCCGGCAGAAGTGATGAAGCAGCATTTTTGCCGTGCAAAAACAGAAAGGAAATGGGGATATTACCAGCTACCCTTCTGCGCCGCGTCGCTGTCTACCCCAAGATAGGGGTATCTTACGAATTATCGATCACACGACTCCTGTTTAACATTTTTAACCCATCCAAAGAAAGTGCACAGTAGAATTAACGTAGTATTTATTTATTCATCTGTTGCAGAAAATTTTAAGAGCTAAACTTTGCAAGTCATCACTTTTCCGATAAGCAAAAGAGCGAATCCTTAGTATATTTAATTTATATAAACATTATAATTTTACGAAAACTGACGCCAAGCACAGCGATTTTAATATCTATAGACTTTTTTACCGATGGTAAGTCCTGCACAATCATTGAACAAACATTTTTCTTTGCAGACTTTTTCGGTGCTAAGTAACAATTGTTAAATAAAAAAAAGTTAAATCAAAAAGGCTACTAGAAACCAGCTCTGGATTTATGTATAGGCAGTATCGGCCATGGCCTATGGGCGGCAGCGTCCTATGGAGTCCCAGGGGGGGGCGGCGTCCTAGGATGGCGGCAGAGTTCGTACATAGGGTCGGCAAAATTGAATGGCTTTAAATAATAAGTCATAACAAATATAAATCCGGCCCTGCATAAAGCACAATATACCATAATACAGTATAGAATTTTTTATACCAATTCATCGTCTGGAAGACATTATTGCTCTTCTCAAATAAACTGAGACAAGTTTAATTCAACTGAGCTTAGCACAAAAGCTGAATGACTTTTCAGGAGAGCTTTTATCTTTAAACAAGCTTTTATTAAACAAGTAAAAGCTCTCTTTTGTAAGTAATTCAAGATTTTTCTTGTTGATTGATTTTATTTTAATGTTTTGCAAAAGTGGCAATCGATCTATATGTCTGACCTTCCTATTTCCTTTAAGGTGAAGCCAAACGAGCGTAGTTTGTGAGTTTTGAGTCGTAGAAATTCTGCTGCATTCGGTTTCATACAAGAGTCCTCTTTGATTTGTATGAAAAGATATTTACGCGACCGAAATTCTGCGACTCACAAGTCACAAATTACGCTCGTTTGGTTTTACCTTTACCTTCCTTCTTATTTTTCCATCCATGGGCGTACCGAGGGGGGGGGCAGTGGGTGGCAGGTGCCCCCCACCCCCTGGATCATGTCGACGTCTCTACTTAGTATTTTATCTAGTACTTTTATCTATAAAAATCAAAAATTAAGAAAACGAATTTTTGCCATTTGTTTGCAATACAATATTTTTACAACTAAAAATTATAAATTTTTTATTCTTTATAAACACCTAGCTTATAAAAAATCTGATTTGCCCCCCCTTGGCCCAGAACCTGGGTAATTTGCCCCTAAATATTGCGAGCAGATGCCGAACCGTTTTTAACTTGCTTCCGAAAAGGAGGTGTAGATATTTTTACCCGACTAACTGCCGCACTCAGAGTGAAACATTAATCACTTAAATGTAATTAATTCAAAATAACATGAGCCCCATACAATATTATGTTTTTTTTTTTTATGAAATAAGGGGGCAAACGAGCAAACGGGTCACCTGATGTAAAGCAACTTCCGTCGCCCATGGACACTCGCAACATCAGAAGAGCTGCATGTGCGTTGCCGGCCTTTTAAGAGGGAATAGGGTAATAGGGGAGGGTAGGGAAGGGAAGGGAATAGGGGAGGGTAGGAAAGGAAACAGGGTAGGGGATTGGGCCTCCGGTAAACTCACTCACTCGGCGAAACACAGCGCAAGCGCTGTTTCACATTGGTTTTCTGTGAAAACGTGGTATTTATCCGGTCGAGCCGGCCCATTCGTGCCGAAGCATGGCTCTCCCATGTATTATTTTAATATAATCGTACATGGTATTATTATACAAAATTATATAGATATTATTGTAATAATTGCTATAAATAATGCTAAAATATTAAACAAAGACTAGACAAAGACTGGTTGAGAAAACTAAGGATTTATGTATTATTATATAATATTTATTATATTATAATTAAAATGCATATCCCACTATCTATCATATAATATTTATATTGTGGCATACAAACTAGACCCCGACACGAAGACATGATAAACCATTTCTGGCCGCCAAAATGAATCACAAGAAAATTTAATCCGACGCCAAAAAGTAATTTTCATTTCACCCAAGTGGCAAATGGTTTCATGATAATAAAAGGAAAAAGTGAATTTTCTCAAATCGAGGGATCTTATTTTGTCATATTATTTTTACTGATATTGCGATTACGAAAGTGTTTTTCTCTGTCTGTTTCGTCTTTATGACATAACCCCTGAAACAATATTGATGAAATTCGGTGTGAATACAGGATGCAATTAAGCCTTCCTGCCAAATTTTTTCCAGGGCTTAGGTATCATTAGGAGAGTCCATGTAACCAAAAAAATTGGGTGGTATTTTTTTTTTTCAATTACATATTTTATCCCATTTAAAATCGTTGCAGAACGGTCACTCCCGGCGCGGGGGAATGACCGGGGGATACGCGAGGGGAGGAGCGCGCGCGGGGGCACGTCACACGCGGCCGACGCATCGTGTCCATTAATTGCAGTGTTTTTTAGGATAACTTTCGGAAGCTATTTCTCAACATTTTAGTACGGAGTGATTATAAAAGAAAAAATAAGTGTATTTTTATTTTTAATAAGGATCAATATATCAAAATTTGGCAGGAAGGTTTAATTGCACCCTGTATACTTCGAATCCTAGGTATTTTTTTTTATCCCCGCATAACTAACGATTTACCTACTACGCATCGAATATGCGGATTGCGGGCAGTCAATATAGTTATGTTTTGAAGTTTTATATTATTTGTGTAGGTATGTCGCTAGTCATAATATCATAACTCATTTTCTTTTTTTTTTTTTTAAAGAGAAAAGTGCTGTTATTAGTAAGCATTTACAAACTATTGGAGAAACGGCCCATGGAAACTCATCAATTCTTTTACCCCTCAATTAAAAAAGGGCAAAAGGTTACAATATGTAAAATGTATATTTTGTGCTATAATTATAAGGCGTAGACTTGGAAAATTAACTAAGCTATACCCGTATGAAAGCCACTCGATAAAAGGACAGAAAGCTGTTGCGTGGCAATACTTATATCTGCTTGTAGGACACGGGCCTGTTTCAGCACTTTTTGATATTATGGTGCCGGATAGGATATCCACAACTTATTTGACAGATGCTCCATACCCTATCTTTCAAGTTAAGTTGTAGATAGCCTATCCGACACTTATCAATTGGTGAAACTGGCCATACAAATGTCACGTGGGTTAATCAAAAACTATATATAAAACTTCGCTAGACAGAAAAATTTTCCCTTTACAAGTTACAACTTATGCTGTCCTTAAACCCATATTTCACGGTGAGTACATCCTTAAAAGACTTAAAAAGCTATAAAAGGGATTATTCAAATGAATGGAAACCGAACAACAAAGCTGTAAAGGTATGAAGCCTGAACATGAGCGAAGAATGAACGAAGTAATGTGAGCAAGCGATAACGTATCGGGTGACCGGATCGCATTTTCCGGTCTACGTCGCGGGAGATTGATCGGTTTCGTTCATTCATTTGCAGACGATACACAATAACTTTGTTTTTATATTTTTTCGTGGCACGGCATACAACGGCATTTTTTTTCATCACACTAAATAGGTACCTCATGATAACTTGGCACATTTAAAAACTTTAAAAATTTTCCTGTGGTGTGATCATGTCAGCTTTCAAACAAAAAACGATTAATTTTTAGATGTACTATTCCAAAACACGATGCTAGTCGCAACATTTTATAATTTTTTTTAAATTCAATGTGTAATTGTTTATCTTAGTTTTTTAAATTCAATGTCGACTTGCCTCAGTTACATAATTTATTGTAACAATATTACAATTTATTATATCACGGCAAGAAAACCCAATCTGAAACGTATCTTTACGAAGATAGAGCGTTACTTTTATGGGCCTTGTATACATTTGAAAAGGGTAGACCTTCCACAGTTCCTCATATCCTATTCTTTCGTTTGATAAGAAATATATTATAATATTTCTTTACTTGGGGCGTTTGTGTACTACACGGAATTTTACCGTCCGCCGTTCATAAAATTCCGTGTAGTGCACAAACGCCCTCATTTTGACTTATTCATTTATGATACTTTCACTCTGAATACTAATATTATAAATGCGAAAGTGGGTCAGTCTGTCTGTCTGTCTGTTATCCCCATAAAGTTAATATACCTAGCGGAATAGAGCAACAATCTCGAGCTGTCAAACGTAACCAAAATTGGTTTTCATCTGTGTGAAAAATATGTGTATGTATACACTTACACAAGCATGATTGAACATGAATTCTATTAGATTAAATTGTCAACGTGCGGCACGTGCCGACTGGACGTCAAAAAAATAGCGTGCTGTCACACGTCTCTTTTTACCACGCAGTGTTACTGATAGTGACATCTCTCTTGCTCAGGCCTTTGTTTCTCTATTTCGCTAGGTATAATAACTTTATGGTTATCCCCCATCTGCCTAAGAATTAACTTCTCTGATATTACTTTGCTTTAAGACAATCAAAACAGAATAAAAATAGCACGAACCTTTTTTTTTTCATTGCAATAAATCTTTATGTTCAAACTATATAGTAATGCGTCGTTTACAAAACAAAAACAAACATGATTAGTTCTACCTATTGCAACAAAAAAAAATCCTTCAAATCCAAAAATTCATGTCTCTGATTATCCGAATGATACAAAAACAATATTAAATAAGTTGCGTTGTTTTTACGTGATTGCGGTGAAGACAAATAATAATAATAATCTTTATTTCTTATAAACAATTACACGGACACTATATACTATAATAGCACGAACCTTTACCAACGCAGCCCTAAAAGCTGTAAAAGATTTAAAAATTCTTTACAAATGTTACTACGGAACGTTTTAAGCTATTCCAACTTTGCCATTCCGCTGAATGCTGCGGGCGATACTTATATTAAGTACTAGCTGTTGCCCGCGACTTCGTCCGCGTTAACATAGTAGACCACGTTCCAAGTATTATTGTACAAAAATATTCAATGTACAGAATTGACCTTCCTACGATTTTATTATATTTAGATGTTCACACTTTCGCATATCTATATATTAATACGTGAGAGAAAAACTTTGTAACCCATTTTACGAAAAATGGGGAAACTTAGGTGAATGAAATTTTGCACAGTTATAGTTTATATGGTGAAGGAGTGCATCGAGCTAATATTATTTTGAAATTCTGCTTTTATCATACATTTTTTTAACAAATAAAACATTACACAGATTACAACACACACACTAGGAAAATTGACAGATTTTTGAGTGACAAGCCTATACATACGAATTATACTCTTTTATTTATGGTTGAAGTCTGTTGACAACAAGGTGACAAATTCAAAATTGATTATAGTTTTTTTATTGAATCTTAGATACCATTAGACAATGCTTACACGGCCAGTCTGAGATCCTGAGTCCCAGAGACAAGAGTTGAAAAAAATATGATGAAAGTCAATATTTTTTTATAAAATATAGGTAAGTCCTAAGGTCGAATTTCGACCATTGGGCGATCTCTAGTATTTATTACTAGACTAGATGACGCCCGTAACATTTTTCCCGGTAAAAAAGTATCCTATGTCCTTTCCCGGGACAATGTATCTCCATGCCCAGCAAAATCGGTTCAGCGGTTTGGGCGTGAAGAGACACACACTTTCGCATTTATAATATTAAGTATGGATATAGCCGTCGCTCTTCTATCGCTACGTCCCGTGACCGGACTCTACAGGCTCTGAGAGACAACGTAGGTTCATCTAATTAGACGTCTAGACGTAGACAGTACGTGAGTAACGTGATCCAATAGTCTGAAGCCGACTCCCACGAATATTGTATTTTTAGGGTTCCGTACCTCAAAAGGAAAAAACGGAACCCTTATAGGATCACTTTGTTGTCCGTCTGTCCGTCCGTCCGTCTGTCAAGACCCTTTTTCTCAGGAACGCGTGGAGGTATGAAGCTGAAATTTATATCAATTACTCAGGTCTACTGTCCCTTGAAGCTGTGAAAAAATCAAACTTCTAAGCCAACGCAATCAAAAGATACAGCCGTTTATGCCGCAAATTTTCGCCACTTGCAAGGGAATCAAAACCTACAGGGTGCTTCCCGTGAACTCAGAATCTTGAAATTTGGTACGAAGCAACGTCTTATAGCATAGATAAAGGAAAAATTACGAAAACCATAAATTTTTAGTTACATCACATAATATATTTTTTTTTTAATAATTTTAAACTTACTACCCATTTCCTCATAAACGCGTAGAGGTATTAAATTGAAATTCATACCAAATACTCAGGTCTATAATACCTTTAAGCTGTCGGAACCCTCGGTGCGCGAGTCCGACTCGCACTTGGCCGGTTTTTTTTTTGTAATATCTATGGACGCTTCACACCAATGATATTCTATGTTACTAAAGTAACTAGATTGGAAGTTTACGGTAGCAACGCGTTGACACTTCGAAGATGCCTGCAGGCATATCTCACATACATAATGACATAACGAATATATGACTTGACATTGTCTTTTGAACAAAAAAGTGGTTACGCATTTCTGAGAATCTTTTGTAAGACATTGCTACTCTAGTATTTTAGAAACTCATTGCTTCACACCACGTCAAGACTGGCCCTGTGCTAAGTACCTGAAGGACTTGTGTTACGGGTACCAGACAACGGAAATATATTTAATACTTTTATACTATACATATATTCAAGATTTTTATTATATCATAAACTTTGTTATAAATTATGTATGTCCGTATGTATGTATTTTAGATTAATTATGTATGTATGTAGCTGTGTATTTATTTTATAATTATATATCTATATTTTTATTATATTTATTTTAAAGCATCATGTTACGTTTGATATATGTAATACATTTTTGTTAATGGCACATTTACCATACATATATCTTAAAATTATGTTTCTTCTACCTGTGGTTGCCTGGAAGAAATTACTAATTAGTAATAAGGCTGCCATTGTGTGTTACCTGTGTTTTAAAAAAGTCTTTTATTTTAAATTGTTATATGTGTGCACAAAGAATATTTATCTTATATCATACACATATTTAATACACATCCATGACCCAGGAACTTTGAGAACTTTTTGTTCCGTCGGCGGAATTCGAACCAACAGCCCACCAACTGAGCCACATAAGTCGTCAAAAGGTATTTCGAATAAAAAATGTACTTCGAGATAAAAAAAACTCTCTTATTTAATATTTTGTTAAATGTGAAACACCCACTTGGGCAGCACTCAAGTAGGGAATTATTGCAGAAAATTCATACTTATATTATAAATGCAAAATGTTGTCTGTCTTACCTCTTTTTTTAATGGGCTTTGGCCCACCAGGCCACCACACATCCCCCCACTGTATCTCCTGTGTCGCCAGGATCGACAGCGGCATCCAACCACGAAAACCCTTTGATATGATCTCAGGGAGCCTGAGCGACATGCTAAAGCTGTCTTAGGACCCGCAACGAAATTAATCAGAAGAAAAATTATTTTAAGTACGTAGGTTAGGTACTATTTTATATTATAATTTTCACAACTTTTATATTTTTTAAATACAAACTACTTTGGCAGCATAAAAAACAATTACAAAGTATGAGATCTTAAACTATTGCACTTATCTATAGGTAAAAAACTAAAACATAATAAATCAGAACATGGACAAGTAACTTTACAGACACAAAAATATAATATTATTATTTGAGAAAAAAGGAGAAGCTATCTAAAGTCATTTTGTTCGGGGAAAGGATCAAAGATTTCTTGATTGTGTATCAGTCCCATATCCCATGGGATTACTTTTCAGATAACCCTTCAAGTATGTAACAAAACTTAGTGATAATATTTTTGGGTGTGTAATGGTCTCCTAGTTTTGATACAGCTTGTAAAATATTTTTTTCCTTTAGTATCTAAACACACTATGCCGAATTTCCGCGGCGGAAGTTCGGATTTATTCCGCCTGCAATGTATTTTAAATTACCGATGAGTGATGACACTCCATGCCGAAATTCCGTCGCGTTATATTGTATGCATTTGACATTGCTGACGTTATCATGCGGAATTTCCGCCGCGGAGCTTCGGCATACTGTGTTTGGACACTTAAAAGACCGGCAGCGCACCTTCAGTACATAGTAACTATTTAGTAATCTGTGCCTTCAGGTATTCAGATGTTGAGATTACGAGGGCTGCTATTTATGTATCCGGAATTAAAAAAAGAAACAAACATATATCATTTAATATGGTTTTATTGCTTTTCAAAATATTCGCCGCGATGATCGACACACTTTTGCATACGCTGGAACCAATTTTCATAGCACTTTTTCCATTCTGATTGAGGTATCTCCAAAACGTGCATTTTGAACGCATCAACAGCCTCTTCGCGGCTCGAAAAACGTTGACCACGTAATTTGTTCTTCGCGTATGGAAATAAAAAGAAATCGTTAGGTGCCAAATCAGGGCTGTACGGCGGATGACCAGTCAATTCGATCTTTTGACCCTCCAAAAACTGAGTTGTTTCAGCTGAGGTGTGACAGCTAGCATTGTCGTGATGTAATATGATTCTGCGTTGTCGGTTGTCCTTTCTTATTTCTTCAAAGACTTCTGGTAAACAAATGGTCGTATACCATTCAGAATTAACCGTTTTACGATTCTCTAATGGCACTGTAGCCACATGTCCATTAATTCCAAAAAAACAGGCGACCATTTGCTTCAAAGTACTTTTTGCACGAGTAACTTTTGTTGGTTTCGGCTCATCTTGGAACACCCACACCGTTGACTGTTGTTTAGTTTCGGGGTCATATGCATAGATCCAAGATTCATCACCTGTGTAGATATTATAAACGGCTTTTGACGTACCACGGTTGTATTTTTTTATCATTTTTTTGCACCAATCGACACGAGCCCGTTTTTGATCGATTGTCAAGTTGTGCGGAATCCAACGCGAACATATTTTTTTTACAGCCAAATGTTCGTGTAATATCTTATGTATGCTCGTCATACTTATGCCTAAGGACGCCTCTATCTCGCGATATATAACATGACGATCACGCATTATTAGTTCCCGCACAGCATCTATATTTTGTGGGACAACAGCTGTTTTTGGGCGACCTTCTTTATTTTCATCCGTGAGCATAGACCGCCCACGATTAAACTCACTGTACCAGTGATAAATAGTGGTTTTTGATGGTGCTTCATCTCCAAAAGTTGCGGTGAGTTGAATAAAGCACTGTTGTTGATTTAGCCCACGCCGAAAATCGTAGTAAATCATTGCACGAAAATGTTCACGCGTTAAATCCATGGCAAATGAAGACACGCAATTTTCAAAATGACGCCACAATGGAAAAATAATTGACAGTCACATGAAACAAAATGTATTCTTCAACCAAAGAGTTCTATTTTCAAATGTTGTAATTACTTTTTAAATATTGTTCTTGTAAGTGGCCAGTTCCGGATACATAAATAGCAGCCCTCGTATCCATGGACGACGGTAGTTGCATTCATCAGGTGACCCGTTTGCTCGTTCGCTACCAAATTTATACAAAAAATGATATTTTCTATTAAAAAAAACAATTCAAACTTTGTTAATTGTTTTACAATATATTATATTATGTATGTGACAAAACTATGTGATACTATAATATAGCTTAGGATGTGTATTTTTCATCTAGTTCACTGTAAAAGTAGTAGCGCTGAAACTTTGACTTCTAGGTATACAAAATGCCCCAAGGCAACGTTATGATTTTTTTTATAAATCAGGGGACAAACGGTCACCTGACGGAAAGCAATCTACCGTCGCCCATGGACACTCGCAACATTAGAAGAGTTGCAGGTGCCAATGCAGGCCTTTAAATTTTCCCATGCAATATGTGAACTCTATACAAGACATACAGACATACAGACATACAGACAAACTATAAAGTATTTAAATCACTTTCCTTTATAACAGACATATTATATGTACTTTGCATGGATGGTAAAGTTACAAAGTTCAATTAATAAAAGTAGTGATGCGAACAAACCGCTTTATCGACAAAACAACTGACGAGTAACAATTGTATCGATATCGAGATATCCAGCTCCGGACGTTCCGGATATTGCGTTGCCGGAATACAACGGTAGCTTTGTAGCTTGAAAATAAGCCAATACTTCTGGATATAAACCTATAGAATGGACTTTTCAGAATGAAAAAGTCTGAAAAGGTATTAAGAATTTCTATCTTATACTAGCTGTCCCGGTGAACTTCGTGTCACTTTAAAACCTTCCCTGGACTTCTACGAATATTTTAAGACTAAAATCAGCCCAATCCGTCCAGCCGTTTTCGAGTTTTAGCGCGACTAACACATTTGAAAATCCATTTTTATATAAAACTAGCTGTTGCCCGCGACTTCGTCCGCGTGGACTTCAGTTTATAGCGCGCGATGTCAACAAAATTGGTGTCAAAAGCTTTTATAAAAAAACCCTGGTACCCCTTAAATCAATACAGCTGTGCAGTGTGCAAACAATAAGTACTTCATTTTTGTATGTTAAACTTTATATATTATGCCAAATTTTAAAGCTTATTTAGCCCCCCAATTACACAACTTTACCCATAAACTATTTATCATTGATAGGTTTAGCCCCAATTTCACCAACGTCTGTTAGTGTTAACAGCTTGTTAAAATATCCTGTCTTCTCTTTCATTCATATGAAAAACGAAACAGCTAACGTGATACTAATTCGAGCATTAACTTTAACAGTCGTTGGTGAAATTTGGTCTTAAGGTTACGTCACTGCCTGCACAGATAAAGTACTGAGTTATTTAATACCGTAGAATAGATATAACAATCGAAAAAAATCGAGACTTAAATGTAAGATGATACCACCTCTTATAGAAAGACTTTTGAGCAAGCGTCAGCGCCATGTAGAAGACGCACGGCGCCATATGAACGCCATTATGAATTTTTTGAACAAATTTACGACCCTTACAACCCTTTTTTCCAGTAAAAAAGTAGCCTGTGTCCTTTCTCAGGCTTTAGACTATCAGTATACAAAATTTCATTACAATCGGTTCGGTAGTTTTGGCGTTTGGCGTGAAAGCGAGACTGACAGACAGACAGACAGACAGAGATACTTTCGCATTCATAATATTAGTACAGATTATGTGCACACTGCACAGCTGTTTTTGGGTATTTTGATTAATTAAGGGCCGCGCTACACCGGAATGGCAGCGGCGAGGCGAGCACTTTCAGCGCTGCCATTCCGGTGTAGCGCGCTGCGCGGCCCTAAGAGGGGTACCACTTACCAGGGTTTTAAAAAGTTATAATATATAATAAAGTAGGTATGATTAGTTCTGTTATAATAATGAAGTAAAAAATAAAGCGCCATCTGTTTTCATATATTAGAATTAAAATGTAAAAATATTTTCTGGATGGAATATAGGCCAACACAACACACTCGAACTCCTTAGAAATGCAGTAGGAGTTCTATAAGATCAGATAGATTGATTATTATTATAGCAAGTGATAATATTATTAAACATAATATTCTAACTTATTAAAAACTATAAACAAAAACATAATAACTAATAAGTATGATTAGTTCTATGTTACAACGAAGTAAAAAAAAAAGCGCCATCTGTTGAATCGTATTAGAACTAAAATGTTCATTGCATCGCGTCGATATATTTCTGGATTTTTTATAATATTATACATAAAATATATTTAAGATTTTTGAAATATTATTTTAATACACATCCAAGACCCAGGAACATTGAAAACTTTTTGTTCCGCCTGCGGGACTCGAACCCAGGACCCCCGGGATGAGCGCTGGCCACGCGCAATGCGAAGTAATTTTCATCGATATTTTCATGGAAATAAGATATTTTCCCACATCAAAATGTAGCCTATGTCCTTTCTCAGACTCTAGAATAACTGTGTACAAAATTTCATTGCAATCGGTTCAGTAGTTTTGGCGTGAAAGCGAGACAGACAGACAGACAGACAGACAGAGATACTTTCGCATTTATAATATTAGTATAGATTCTCGTGTCACAATACGAGTATTAGTTACCGTACTCCTCCGAAACGGCCTTACTGATTTTTACTAAATTTTATATGCATATTCAGTAGGTCTGAGAATCGGCTACTGGCTACTTTTTATATTGATAAGTGCATTTGTAGAATAAATAATAGTAAATTATTACAACTCGAGACTGACGGCGACCATTGTTTGTGCGACGGGATAGCGATGGACGTTGCCATGGTGACATATTTATTTAATCACTTCAAAAAAGTATGGGCGAAATACTTCATATGGCAAAACAACATTTGCCGGGACAGCTAGTATCACGTATAAAATCTTATCTTATATCTTTAAACGAGCAATTCTTGTATATAATATATAATTGGAATCTCGGAATCGGCTCCAACGATTTTCATGAAATTTAGTTTATAGGGGGTTTCGGGGGCGATAAATCGATCTAGCTAGGAATCGTTTTTAGAAAATGTCACTTTATTCGTGTTTTATCGGATACGGAGCAAAGCTCGGTCAAATAGCTAGTATTTATGTTGAAGCTTACTGAGTTTTGAAATCTTTTAGCACAAAAAATAATAGAGATTAATCCGCCAACTTCACTCTGTCACGTGACACGTCACTGGAACTGTCAATAAAAGTTGGATTCGATCGTTAGGAGTTTGACAGTTCAGCCCGAGACGGTCACGTCAAACGTGTCATAAAAGTTCTGACGGCGGATTGTGATGATCCACGTGTGAATTGCTATTGTTCTACAGCACTTCTATAGGCTTTATATTAGCATCATTCAGGCGCTTGTTATAGGCTAAGGGACGGCCCCTACCTGATAAGTGCCGGATAGGCTATCCACAACTTATCTGAGAGATAGAGTATTGAGTGTCTATCAGATAAGTTGTGGATAGCTTATTCGGCACATATCAGTAAGTGGTAAAAATATTTACCAAATGGACCGTTTATAAAACGTTTAAAAAAAATTAATCCTTATCTGTTGCCTTTAAAAGTTGATAGCAAAGATACAACGTACTACATTTATTTAAAAAAGTTTTTGAAGAAAAAAAAAGAAAATAAAATATATTCAATATATTATTTTCTTTTTTTTTTATATTGACATCAATTAATTTATAAAGTAAGCATCGTTAAGCATTCAGAAACAGAAAGTTTTAATTCGACAACGCTTTTGATTAGCTGTACTTTTAATTTATCTTGAGGATGTTAAATCGACTACCACCTTCGGAACTTCTATCATTTTTTCGTGCCTTGATAATACTTACAAAGTTTTCGATAGCCATCAAATGTTGTGGCTGAATTTTGTAATTGATCAATAAAACAGTATATATTATATTTATACCTTGATAATAAAAAGGTCTACACAACCAGGCGTGGTCGCAGCCTGAAATTTTGGGGCGGGTCACTCAGTAGTCACTACACATTTTTTTTTTTATCTGCGCCCTCGGACGGTTCTGGGCTCACAACAGCTGTCTAAGGTCGGACGAAGTGGTGGTTAGGGGATAGTTAGAAATTCCTTCCTTTTATTATTTAGCACGATTTTGAGATTTTTCAATTTTACCTTAGATTTTGGGGGGTCATGTCCCCTGTGACTCTTCTTCGGACCACAGACTTTTTAGGAACACAATGTTTGTCCCTGTCTGATACGACAGCTCAATATAATACAAACTTGAAACTGCCTATTTTCTAAGTAGTGGCTAGGCGTTTGGCTAAGGAGTAAAAATTATACTTACTCTTTACGCAAAACTCTTTTGAATCCCTAGCCATACATTTTCTGCGAACTGTACAGACAATCGAAAGAAATGGGGGTTTAAAAATTGTCTCAATTTTTAACCCCCGGCTCTTCTTCAACGTTTATTTGATGACACATTATTGCATTCCAGCGGCGGTTTTAAATTGTAATTTTCCATCTTTTTAGTAAAAGATGGCCCCGTGCGAGTTTCTTACGCCGGTTCTTCTCGCTGGGTTAGTTCCCGAACCGGTGGTAGGCGTCGTAGTTACGACATTCGGAAAGAATTTTTAAAAAAAAATCTCTGAATAAAAATTATTTTGTTTTGATTTGATTCGATATTTTGCATTGTGATTCCAGACACATTTTTTAACGGGGGTTTTTACATTTTTTTTTGCAGGATGTGGCGAGTGTGGCGCGTGCTGAGCGTGGCGGCGTGCGTGTCGTGTGCGCTCGCGCAGCGCATAGACCAAGAGCCCATGTTGTCCGGCAGGCCGAGAGCCCGGGACCGCGACACCAAGCAGGACGAACCCACGTGCGACCAGCTCAAAGCTATGTGGAGGTGAGATACTAAGACTAGGGTTAAACTGAATGAAATATTTCGCATTTCAAGCGGTTTCCAAGATATCTTAATGGCAAACACTAATTGCTTTACACAATATATTACTTCATTAAATTTCCGCAAAATGCACATAAAATTCCTCGAGGAAATATCAAGAATTTTCCGGAAGCATTTCTATATTGCTTCCGGAAATGTATCTTGGGCTCTTAAATCTATTTTTCGTCTTAGCATCTTAAATCTATTTTTATCTTGGAGCGTAACAGATAGGTTTCGAGACACGTACCGAAATTGTCTTTTAGCGGACCGGAACAGTTTATCGAGTCTGACCCCTCGGCTTAGCCCAAACCTATCGATTACGGGATCCGCACAGGAAAAGTGACCTTAACCTTTTACATTAGAGTCGATAATAAGTTGCGCTACGGATTATCTACGTCACATCCATCGTGGACAGGCCAAAGCCGCGCTAATCTGTCAACATATTGGGGGTCATCCTGTTACCAGTGCATGTGATATCAAGTTGCAGAAGTTTGATGACGTCATTGGGAACTTTTTAGGATTCTAATACGTACGCCAAAGTCATAAATGATGGTATAGCTTTGCGAGATTCTTTTGGCGTGTGCCCAAAATCTAAGGGCCCCGTATAGAAGAACCAACTACATAATATTTCACACACTTCTCTGAGACCTGCCCCCCTACCATGAGCTCTTATAGCAGTATTACTTTTGAATTTCGCATAAATAAACACGATCTCTATTTATGTACACAAAATTTTGTTTGTGCCAAATCTGAAAGTATTAAAGTAATACTGCAATAAGAGGTCATGGTGGGGGGAGGGCTGTTATTATCAATGATCATTTTGCATTAAATATTATGGCCATTATTAAAAAATATGACATTGAAATCTAACGCTGGTATTATTGTAAATTGACATTGTCATGGGACGTGAGTGTGTAAACTTTGTATGTAAGTTGCAACCTTTGTATGTAAGCTGTTCTGTCTGCTCTGCAAACAGTTTATAGCTTAAGGTGACACTTTACAAGGCGGCGGCTAATGCCGATTCCAAAAATCAAGATATAGCATGGTATCTTCCTTTTTTTATGAAATAAGGGACCAAACGTGCAAACGGGTCACCTGATGGAAAGCAACTTCCGTCGCCCATGGACACAAGCAGCATCAGAAGAGCTGCAGGTGCCTTTTAAGAGGCAATAGGGTAATAGGGGAGGGTAGGGAAGGGAATAAGGGTAGGGGGTTGGGCCTCCGGTAAACTCACTCACTCGGCGAAACACAGCGCAAACTCTGTTTCACGCCGGTTTTCTGTGAGCCTATGGTATTTCTCCGGTCGAGCCGGCCCATTCATGCAGAAGCATGACTCGGCCACGTCAAGTTCCTTCGCACAACTTCTATTATTTTTTCTTATTGATACTTGGAAGCAATAGTGCAACTGCTGCAATGCTTTTGAGAATGATAATGGTGTGTTTTCTAACGGACGACTTATTTCGCAGGTTCTCTAAGCGGCAAGCGCGCGCGCCGGAGATCATGAACGAGGTTAGCTCGTACCGGGACCCGCTCATGTACAACGAGTGGCCCGTCTACACCGCCATCCCCCGCGCCGCGCCCAGGTCAGTTGGACAGCGGACACACAGACACACACAGATTAACTTAAGCAGCACACCGCCACCCCACACGCTAGGCGCTGTGAACTGATGTCACCAATCCGAAACTTGTACCCCATAATTTACATGTCCTACCACCCATAACTGTACGTTATCATAAAAAGAAGGTGCTGCTTATACTGGATAGCGTCAAAAGATCGAAACGTGTAGGTACTATATTATCTTAAATTTCTGCATGTTGCCTTTATGAGACGGTGGGTAAAAAAATATAATAGTAATTACACACGGTCCAAACAGAATGAGTATCCTCGCTAGGCTTTTGCTTCGAGAAGTCGATCTACTTCTCAGACTGAGGTACGTCTACTAGACAGGTCTGCCTTGGTAGAGCACAGAGCTCAAAAAAGTGAGAGTACCTCAAAAATACTTTTTCTTTAACTGCTACCACAGATAAATAGTTACTGCGTAAGTGCCATGGCGAGGCAAAAGCAGCGGAACACAGGTTTTCTGCTAAGTTTTTGGTAATATACGTAGATCCAGCAGACACACGGAAAATGCCTTATGGGATTCCTTCTTCCTAGGGCTGTAGCTAGAGTCAGATTTGAGGTAGGGTAGCATTGGTTACAGGTAGGGCAGAAGTAAGAAAATTGTCATGATTGATTTTCTGGGGTTTTGATATTTTTAAGGTAGGGCATTGTGTTTTTAAGGTAGGGCATTGCCCCCCAATGCCCCCCTCTAGCTACGGCCGTGCAGTTCTTCCTGTTTAAGGGCAAGACCCTTGTCGATGAAACTGTTCTCTATATGACACAATATATCTTACTCTATGATCACACACTTCTTATTCTATAATCAGTTGATCACCTACCATTTTAGGTTCAATATATATTTTAGACTCGCTATATAATATAACGCCTTGTTGTGAGCTGACTATAAATTGCCAAATATTCTTTCGTTTAGCCGGTACACAAGTTTGGGACTTTATCACAAGATATAACAAGAGTTTTATGTTTAGTACACATTCTAAGAAACGTGAATTTATCGGAGCTGTAAATATAGGAACGGTAATAAAACTGAAAACCTATTTCGCTCTGTCAATAAACTTGTTGAGAATATTGTGCCGAGTTTATATTTCCATGTAGCAAGTTTGTTTAAGAAATGTTAAGATTTCATGTGAAAGGAAAGTGTAGGTTTGAAGAGGCTTTTCACATGATTTTATATTGTTTTGGAGCGGTATTTTCGTCGTTTAAAAAGTAATCTATTCGGAAAAGACTGGGATTTTTTATGAGATAGGGGGGCAAACGAGCAAACGGGTCACCTGATGGAAATCAACAACCGTCGCCCATGGAAACTCGCAACATCAGAAAAGCTGCAGGTGCTTTTCCGGTCTTTTAAGAGGGAATACGCTCCCCTCTTGAAGGTTTGCAGGTCGTCTAGGGAGGATTATAATTTTATCGATGTTTCCCGCATATATCGAGCGCGATAATCGAATATTTCTTTAATTAAGGGGGTGACCAACCCAAAAAATCAAACATCGTCCTTCTCTCTTCACACTCACGCCCGTCTTTCATATGCCAGGTGAAAAAGGACGACGCGGAATCATCGCCAAGTTAGCGGGCAGTTATAGGTATTCTTTTTTTTAAAGGATATCTATTAAGTTATAAAAAAAATATGTAACATAATCCTGCCTTATCTATAAACTTAGCTTGAAACTTTTTAGTGTAATAATTACATTATATTGTAATTATTAATAATTATACTTTATTTTAATGTATTACTCGAATACTAGCAGCTTAACGTGTTAATTATAGGTGATTTGGAAGCAACTTCGCAATTTTTTTTCTATCGAGAAAATTGTATGCTGTCGTGTTTTTTGAGTAACATAGTCACTAGTGTTGGTCCTGAAGTTTGCTGCATCTTAATTTAACATTAAGTTTTTCATTAATATTGATATTAGAAACGATCATATAAAGCAACTTGATATAATGCGTGCCCATAAAATTCAAAATGTTAACCAAATAAGTGCAGTGCAGGTTAAACGTGAAGTACTCAACTTTTGTATTTTACCTTCACGACGACTGCATTATTTTGCCAGTGAGCGTGAAATACTCAAAATGGTTTAACTTCTCGCTTGCTACTGATAAAATCCCGGCGCGCGGCGGGCAATATGCGGCCCACGGGCCGCAGGTTGAGAATGCTTTAGCATCTATAACACTACGGATACTATAACGAAAAACAAATAGCAAAGAAGTCAGGTAGTACGTCTACGTTCCCTTAGTATAGGCCGTATAAAAGCTATTTCTTTTTTTATTCCCGTCACGCCCACTCGATCTGGGCTCACAGCCCACGCCTCGCTGTATTATATCGCATATTCTGTGATATCGCGTACGAGTAATGTGACGTCACAAATATATTACTATGTCAACAGTCTACCCTGTGATTAATTGCGAAATGTTTGTTTGTCGGTTTGTTAATTCGTGTTTTCGGTTTAGTGGGAACTTTATCATAAATTTATGGATTTTTAAATTAAAGGAATTAAACGCGTGCACACCCTATGTGTTTATTTATAAAATGTTTAAGAGTGCACCTGACCCTAACTTGACTACATACTTAAACCTAGATCTCAAAATCTGTAAGGTCTAGAAAACTGTTTTTTACACAGGTAACTTCAGTTCATGAAGATTAAATGCTCAAGACGAAAACAAGATTACTGAAAAAATGCTCCATAGTTCCTTTTTTGCAAAAAACCTTATTTTAGACACATTTTTGCTCGGATCTTCGAAGTTAGCAGTCTTTTCTTTATTATTTTTTTTAAATCTAAAAAGGCATTGATAAAATCTTTTGCTCAAAATACTTTTTTGCATAATAATTACAGTTCGTCTTTTATTCAAGTAAAACTAACTTGGCGATGATTCCGCGTCGTCCGTTTCACCTGGCATATGAAAGACGGGCGTGAGTGCGGAGAGAGAAGGACGATGTTTGATTTTTTCATTGAAATAGGTGGAGCGATCTATGATTTTTGTCAACATACCAGATAAAACATTCATTATATTCTGTTTCTGAGAGCCCAAAATATTACGGTTCACAGCCTAACAAGGGCATAACCTTATTAAATACATATACGTATCATTTAATTACACTAAAAGCATCATATTCAATCTATTCATCCGAAATACGTCCTTTAAGGTGAAGGTCAAAGTGTGATCGATAGGTCATGTACATGTAACGACAACATAATACAATTAGTCGGTCCATTTACCTGCCGTGAGTGCATTATTTAGTTATCATGATCAATCATGCCTATACAATGTAAAGCGTTTATTGTTTATGCGCTTTTATAATTTTGGACGTGGCGGTAATATCGTGGACTTCCGCGGTAAAACGATAACATAGGGAAGTAAAATGTATGGAAATATATGTAGACGCTTTTAAATTTCCGTCGACGTTTTATTTTTAACGTGCACGTTAGACGACATCACGACGTCTACATAAGACTATTCTGAACCGCACAAAACGTCCGCGGTGCGTAAAATCAAAAGGGCATTTAACGTACCCACTACAGCCCTTTAAAACAATCAATAATAATAATTATTGTTGTTACACAGGATGTTAGATTGGGTGCTGAGTAGAGTGGAGTATGCAAAATATGAGAACTGCATATTATTATATTTTGTACAAAATAATACAGTAAAATATCGACCAAGTGCGAGTCGGACTGTTATAGAGCAAAAGCCTGGCAGACAGACGGACAGACGGCGAAGTCTTAGTAATCGGGTCCCGTGTTTACCTTTTAGGTACGTAATCCTAAAAATGGACCAATAAGACTCCTGGCAACATTCAGATTTCAGAATCATATTATCTTTCCTGAGTTCAACCCCATTCACAGAATGCAGCCCTTATATTTTGCATACTCAACTCCACTAAACGCCAATGTAATAAAACAAAGTGATTATATTACAAACTTTAGAGTATACACTTATCCCTTAAGACGCTCCCCCTACGGAGATGCCGTAATTTATCGTTTTTAAAGTATTATTTACTCATAATTTGAAAGCTACAAAATTATAATAAAAATACAGCAATATACTTTCAGCATATGAACATTCTTTTCTCCTTTATAAATTTCTTATTTTTGTTTATTATACTCATGATATAAACTTCCAAAGTAATACCAATTTATTTAAATTCAAGCATACATTCAGTATCTCCCTAGTATTTACAAATTACGTTTATTTGAAACACACGCCAATAGATCGACAAATTCATTAACTACATATTTGCCGTTTGAATTTTTTTAGGTATTTTGAACTAAGATAAGTAAAAAAATAGAATTTTGGTGCGATCTCGGCAACGCGGCAAATGTATGGTCAAGGTCATTTGCTCAGGGGATGGCCTTTAACAGAGTTTCGTAAAGTGTTTCATTTGCAGAATTCACTAACATCGCTGCCTTAATCACTTAGAATATTATGTAGATAGAACCCATTACATCTCTTGTAAAGCTCTACACTATATGCTTGATCCTAGATAATATATTAGTAATTTTGCAATATAACATATTCATATTGCATTAATGGTATTGCTAATAGCATTGATGTTTTAGTAATATAATATCATTGGCTAATAGCCTTTGAAACAGAATTAATAGAATCATTACGCAAATATCGTCTATTGGTAATACGACATACGAGTAACCGATGAAGCCAGTATTCTGGGAAATAAATCAATGCTGGGACTTGTTTTGTATAGAAGTTTAGATTATTATACAGTTAGTCAATATAAACTGAAACTCAGCTACAATTAAGTTAAAACTTATTTAGTGGCAGTGTGGACGCTTTTGGTAAACTGTATGGTTAAAAAATTATAATTTTTTTCATTTGCTAGCTCGCGTCAAATGAAAAATAACTCTCAAAGGGAAAAGAAAAGAGAGCCGAGTTTTGTACCAAAGCAAGACGCCAAAATGTGATGATATTTTTTCAAGTTTTAAATTATTTTTGTTTTTAAAGTAAAAACCTTACCTGTTGCCATTATCATATCGAGAAAGATGCTGAAATTATTAAGAACAGAGTTTTATCCGCAATTTTTATTTCGGGCTCACGTTCATTAAGATAACAGAGATTAAATTAATAGGATCCTGCAAAGAAAAATTCTTGCTCAGATCGCGTTTAATAAAATCTTATATCTTTAACGAGCAATTCTTGTATATGTATATATAATTGGAATCTCGGAATCAGCTTCAACGATTTCCATGAAATTTAGTATATAGGGGGTTTCGGGGGCGATAAATCGATCTAGCTAAGAGTCATTTTTAGAAAATGTCATTTTATTAGTGTTTTATCGAATACCGAGCAAAGCTAGTGAGTATTTAATTATCATTTTAAGATTAACTTCTTTTGCAGCGTTTCACTTTATTGAGACGGGTAAAAAATGTCAAAGTCGCATGACTTTAGTTAAAATGCATCGCCAGTATCGATAGCTAACTTAAATGTAAAAAAAATTTTAGGGATTTGACTAAAGGCGTGATTTTACCAAAGAAATTGAACGCGTTTAGTACACACTAAACCAGTTTTAAACGTAAAAACATATTATTCCAAGCAAAACCGAGTTTATCTACTAAACGCCCAATGTTTAAGTTTAACTACATAAAACCTATTAAGTCCTGTCAACGTAGTGTTATGACAGAGCAAAAACATAGACGAAAGAAATGTCAAGATTTTTGTTGAGAGTCGAGACAGTTTTGACGGATGCGTTTGCTTAGTTTAAGTATCATTTCTTGCGATTTTGTTGTTAAATTAACGTGACAAGGCTCTAAAATTATGAAAACATGTCAAATCATTGCATGACGTCACATAAACTTAGATTTCTTCATCGCGAAGAAAAACAGATTTACGTCGCCGCATGAACGCGTCCATGAATGAGCTGAACTAAGTTTTGTAAAACGAAGTTTTAAGTGTGAATGGTGAAATCGCCCTAAGTGCATTGCATTTTGACTAAGCACTCAGTTACGCGAATTTAAGATTTAACACCTCCATCGTGGGTATCGCAGACGCAACAGATTTTCAATTGTTGTGCGGTAGCCGGCTGCCGCTTGGCGATTGATGAGAAAAATTGAAACGCCTCTCCCAAAAAAATTGAAACGCCGCGGCGTAGAAGATAATTAATAGCCCCGTGTAAGCAAGCTTTATCAAAATGAATTCCTATTTCCCTTATCACGCGAGAACAGCTGGTCCAATTTTAATGGAATTTGGCGCAGATATATATAATAATAAATAAATAAAAAAAAAACGTCCGTACGTCCACCCTGTCTCAAGCCGCAGTTCAGTCTGTAGATATCAGACAGAGCACCTGCCCACCGCACCTGATTTTTCTGGTTTAGGTACCAGTACCTAAGGAGTGAGATGTACTCCTCCGGAACACCCTCTCTCCTCAACTTGTCCCAGAGAATATCGTATACGACCAGGTCGAACGCCCGGGACAAGTCAAGGAAGCAGGCATATACCGACGTCCTTCTCATCGTATAATATTTGACAGTGTGTTTGAGAGTTAAAATAGCACTCTCTGTTGACACACCTTCTCTAAATCCAAACTGTGCATCGTGGATTGAAACAAATTTAGTCAGGGTGGGTACCTAGCAACACACTGTAAAATATTTTAGCAGCCGTGGTGGCAAGTGAGATGGGCCGATAGTTACTCGTGTCAGACGCATCCCCGGTTTTATTTTTGACAACAGGCACTACTATTGTTGCCATAAGCGCCTCAGGTAGATAAGAATGACTTAGGCATAGGCTGAAGAACAGCGAGAGTACTCGGGGAAGGTGTACGCCCGCATACCTAAAGTGTTCAATGGAAAGACTGTCGTGGCCCGGTGACTTGCCACGATGCATTTTGCTAATAATTTCCGTTATATATTTAGCCGGTATTTTATGATTAAATTTAGCCACGGCAGCCTTGACATATCCGCTAGATTGGTATGACGAAGCCAATGGCGAGACCACGGTAAACTTATCTTTAAATATGTTAGCAATCCCCTGGTGGTCAGAGACGCCGTTTACAGTCTTCGGAAGGCTGGGCCTGCCGTTCAATTGGTTGGTCTTATTCCAAAAGCTTTTAAAATTTTTCTTATCTATTTTAAATTGGTCTTGCCTATTTTGGCACCATTTTAACTTAGATTTAAAATGTTTTCTAGCATTCGACATTTTGTCATACAAATGACCTATAAAGTAAAGGATTCACTAGTAGAAAGAGCTACTCTTTTCGGCAGAATGCACGGTTGCCGTGTTATTTTCTTTTGTACGACGTTTGACGTGGCAGAGCCATGCTTCGGCACGAATGGACCGGCTCGACCGGAGAAATACCACGGGCTCACAGAAAACCAGCGTGAAACAGTGCTTGCGCTGTGTTTCGCCGAGAAAGTGAGTTTACCGGAGGCCCAATCCCCTACCCTTTTCCCTTCCCTACCCTCTCCTATTTCCTTCCCTACCCTCCCCTATTCCCTTCCCTACCCTCCCCTATTCCCTTCCCTACCCTCCTCTTTTACCTTATTCCCTCTTAAAAGGCCGGCAACGCACCTGCATCTTCTGATGCTGCGAGTGTCCATAGGCGACGGAAGTTGCTTTCCATCAGGCGACCCGTTTACTCGTTTGCCCCCTTATTTCATAAAAAAAACGAAGTCATTAGTAGCCATCAGCGTTTCTTGTCATTATGAAACCTGGCAAGATTGTCAAAAGTAACAAGCTAAAAGTGCTGTAGCGCTAATGAGGATACTTAAATGATATTCGAGAGCAATTATTGCTGAACGCCTCTTGCCAACTCCCAGAACTGATAGTTTGCACTTTCAAATGGTCTGCGTCATTATCCGTGGAAGTTTGCTTGAGTTAAAACGTTAAAATATCTAAACTTAATCTTTATTAACCCACTTTAATCGAGATTTCAATTTAATCCAATTTTATTTAAATGTAGTTTTTTTTTTATATTTCTTTAAATTACACCAAATAGCATTTGCGCGCTTTGTATGTACCTCTTTCTATAGTTGCAAAACTTCTGAAAAATTCCGAATAATTCCGGAATACTTCTGGGAAAGTTTCTTTAAATTTGAATTATTCAAAATGAATTTAATAAAAAAAAAGTAATATGAATTTTTATTTATGCTGAAAATCGTATTTTGCATCAATCATCGATCGCCGCCGCGCATAGAGCGTCGCCCGCCGGCCGCTATCACCGCTTCGCACGCGCCGACTGCCACGGCGAAATATTCGACGGAAACATTCGATTGCGGGGTACGAATCTTTCCGCGGGGTGAGGGAAAACTTCTCCGGGGAGCATCTCCCTTCCGCACCGTCGTCCCCCGCTCGTAAGGGCGAGCGAGTCGTGTGAGCGGGCGACGGCGGCGCCGAAGGGAGATGCTCCCCGGAGAAGTTTTCCCTCACCCCGCGGAAAGATTCGTACCCCGCAATCGAATGTTTCCGTCGAATATTTCGCCGGAATAATTCAATAGAAATATACGTGTTTGTTTGTGGTTTGTGGTGGTTGAGTGAATTATTTGTTCAGTGGCACATTACGTAAGTAAAATATAAATTGTTTATCTATACCTACTTCTAGGTTTAATATTATAAATGCGAAAGTGCGTCTGTTTGCCTGTCTGTCTGTTACCTCTTCACGCTCGAACCGCTGAACCGATTTTGCTGAAAATTGATATGGAAATACTTTGAGTTCCGAGAAAGGACATAGGATAGTTTTTATCCCGGAAAAATGTACGGTTCCGGCGCGATAAACGAATTTTGGCGCAACGGAGTTGCGGGCGTCATCTAGTTTTATTATAAATTAGTAATGGCCAATGGGATTGATTAATCTATACTTACCTACTTATTACTTACTTATATCCATACTATCCATACTAATATATCCTATTGTAAGTAAATCAGAATAAAAACCATAAAAAATAAACGAACTCATATGATTAGGATATCAAAGAAAAGTAACAAGCCGTTACCAGCCGCTATTTATCGCTAGTAATGATAATAAGCCAAAAAAGCCGTTTCTCGCCGCTTGGCTAATAATGTTAGTAACCGGCATCACATATTCTTAGATACACAACTAAAAGATAAAAGATAAATAGTTTACAGCTTCCAAGCGCAATTTTCCTCGTTTTTTTTTGACAGTTGAAATATTCCCAAAGTTTCGGAATATTTCGGAATATTTCCGAAGTATTCGACGGGAATAATTCGGAATCTTTCCCGCCAGCATCTATACTCTTTCCTCCCTCTAGTTCAAAAAACTACCCTCTTCTCTTTTTCATGGCTCAAATTATTGCTATACCAATAAAACCTTAGTATTTTAGTATAATTTATCTTATTCTAAAATAGGATCCGTACTTACAAGTTACATCTATTATGAACTACTTGCGATTTACTATAAATAAGAAAAAGGGCAGATAAAAGTGAGCAATTCAAATCACGTTTACATGGACCGCTGGGTTGGAATACGTGCAATTGATCAGAACGTCACCCACGCAGTACAACTTTAACTAGGCTTTTATTATGTCCATTATCATCATCATCACTATCCATTCTATATTATACTTAGTAGGACCTCGATACTCCGAACACCCAAAATATACAGGGTGTAACGAAAATAAGTGATAATACTTTAGGGTGTGTACGTGTTCCTTGTAGAGAGTTCACTGTGAAAATAGCAGCGCTGAAAGACCAAATTTTTTTTCACTTTTGTATGGGGAAACTCGTGACGCTCGGGTCCTTGCCCATACAAAAGTGAAAAAAAATTTCGTCTTTCAGAGCTGCTACTTTCACAGTGAACTCTCTACAAGGAACACATACCCACCCTAAAGTATTATCACTTATTTTTTTTACACACTGTATAACCTATTCGGATGTACGCAGCGTTCGGATTATAGTATGTGGACATTTTTAAAGGCATTTTTTGGATGTTGAAGCCATGATAAAAAACACAAATACAGTAAGTACAAAGATATGTACCTAATACCTATAACAAAATGGCGGAATAGCGCGTGGGGCGGTGAAAAACAATACGCGTAGTACTTTTAGACGTCGTAAGGTTGATTCAGACCGCAACGCGACGCGTAGATGCATTTCTAAATTTGTATGGATTTGACAGATTTCAATTGAGTCAGACGTCTTGCGAATCTGTCAAATCCATACAAATTTAGAAATGCATCTACGCGTCGCGTTGCTGTCTGAATTGACCCTTAATTTATATGAATTTGACAGATTCGCAAGACGTCTCACGCAATTGAAATCTGTCAAATCCACACTTTATGCCGCGCCGCGCGACGTCTTGCGAATCTGTCAAATCCATACAAATTTAGAAATGCATCTACGCGTCGCGTTGCTGTCTGAATTGACCCTTAATTTATATGAATTTGACAGATTCGCAAGACGTCTCACGCAATTGAAATCTGTCCAATCCACACAAATTTATGCCGCGCCGCGCGACGTCTTGCGAATCTGTCAAATTCATATTAATTTAGAAATGCAGCTACGCGTCGCGTTGTGGTCTGAATTAACCCTCACTCGGCACTAGAATGCGGCGCGCGGCGGCGCGGCTGCCGCGCGTCGTGGATTGGATGGGAGGTCGTTCGAATTATAGAGGTATTCGGATTGGCAGTGGTTACTATCGAGTCTCTACTGTATTATTAATGCGAAAGTACGTCTGTTAACTCTTCACGCCCAAAGAACAAAGGTATTTTTGTATGGAACCCCTACTCAAGCTGTAGCACATCCAGACATATTATAATTATATCAAGTTAAAGGGCTTGAAAAGCTGAACATTTAATTGTATGGCATAAAATCTCTAAGCCATGGGAGAAAAAAGTTAATGAAGGTAAGAAAAAAAACAATTTTGTAGGACCGATTATAGTCCGACGTGATTGGAATTTCATAATATTATTTTTGACCGACTTTTTGTATGATTTTTCCTTATGCTAGACAAATTACGAACACTTCCTAAAACTGAAGCTACGAAAAAAATAACATCAGCCTGAAACTTATAAATATAAAACTTTAAACAATAATTTAATCTTCAACATTTCAATAGTAACCACCTTCCCCTAAAGCTGTAACGTAATATGCAGACCCTAATATATTATTAAACCCAGGGTTAACTTTCATCCCGATTGGCGCTAGCGACAACATGATTAAATGTATGTCATGAAATATTTCATGAAACCGTCTACCTGTGAATACCGTTGGTATATGTACCGTACGGTCATTGCAGGGTTTTGGTATGTAAATTCGGGTGTAGGCGGGGCCCAGGTTGCGGGGCCTTGTTTGAGGGGCCTCGTTGGGGCCTTTGTGTCGCTAATGACACGTGAAAGCCATTGCTGCGGACTAATTACGTGGTAATCAGCGGACGACTAATGAATATCGTATCGAAAAATCGAGTTTGCCCCAGAAGGGGCATTTTTCGTGAATCGTGTTTATTTATTTTATTTATTTATTCTTTATGCACAGAGTTACAATGATACATTTAAAAGTTATAATAATGCAACGGCGTACTTATCTCTTTAAGAGATCTCTTCCAGCAAACCTTATAAATAGTGGATGTATTTGTCATAGATGGGCCATGTACACAAAGCGACACAAAAAAAATGGTAAAAGAGAAGAAAAAAAAACATAAGCTTATGCTAACTTAAACACTAACAAGCTAAAACTAAGTTAAAATATAGATAAAATAATACTAATAATAAATACTTACATAAATACGCAAAATTCGATATTATACCTACTGATACTATAAAATATACACATGATACATACTAATATAATTATTAATTACTAACAATCTACAAATAAATATAATATGTATACAATAAAATATAAACAAATATAACAAAAACAGAAGAATAATGTGAAGACAGATGTACATTGGTGAGAAAAAAAGTCTTAATAATATAAAGGAAAAAATGTATACATATATGAAATGAACACATATAAGGAAGTCACTCAAGACAAAGCTAAAAAGTAGCGTTTTAATCTTGACTGTGTAAATTTTATTTTTTTAAAAGACAAATTTTCCACTTTTTTACTAAAAAGTGGCCCCGTGCGAGTTTCTTACGCCGGTTCTTCTCGCCGGGTTAGTTCCCGAACCGGTGGTAGGCAACATGTAGTTCAACATTCTGAAAATATTTGATTCAAATTTATTCAGAAATAAAACAATTTTTATTTATTATTTATTATTATTTACTTAAACGTGTTTATATTTTTTGACGGGATGCACGTTAAGGGTTAAGTTTTTTGTGTGTTTGTATGGGGTAGTGGTATTTATCAATGGCTTCATTGAATAAAAGCAACATCATAATCATTAATAATTGAAGACGTGAGTGGAAGAACCAAATAACTAACATTTATCTGGACAATAACTTTTTTTCTTATAATTATTTGAACCTTGTAACTTACCAACTCTATCATCCATCTAATATAAAATCTAAAGGCTAATCCGGCCCTAAGCCGGAAAATTAATAATTTTATGTATTTTTTATGCCTTTATGCGTAGCTTTATGCCCCCAAAAATTGCATTTTTTTTACTGTTACTTACCTGGTTTTTCCAATCACGTCTTCAATTGTTATTTGCATCCAAGCTTTACTATATATTTTGTTCAATTGTATTTAAATTATTAGTATTTCCAACATTTTTTAAGTGAAAACTTAGCGGTGGTTATGCATTTTTTCCGGATGGGTATAAAATGTTAAATTGTCATGTCATAAGACATCCTTACTACAAGATCTCCAACCCGTAGAGGAGTTTGTCTACCTGGGATCGTTGATTAGCAACAATGGTAACTGCGAGAGGGAGGTTGTCCGACGGGCTCAGATGGCTTAATCTGCGGTTGGGCGCTTAGAAAAGATATGGAAGAATAAGAGCATCTATCGTAGCACAAAAATAACACTAATGCGTTCCCTAATCTTTTCAATATTTTTATATGCCTCCGAGACATGGACACTAAAAGCACGTACTCGAGCTAAGATTGACGCTTTTGAAATGTGGTGCTGGCGTAAATTGCTCGGCATCCCTTGGACCGCACACCGGACCAACACGTCTATACTTCAGCAACTCAAAATTACCACCCGCCTGTCCACGCTTTGTCTACAACGATCACTTGCCTTTTTTGGCCACATAGCCCGCCGGGAGCCTAATAATCTTGAGAGTCTCATACTAGCTGGGCAATTAGAGGGGAAAAGAGGCAGAGGCAGAGTGGCTACACGATGGACAGACGCGATTGTCAAGGCTGCTGACTGCACGTTCCAGGAGGCATATCATCAGGCCAAAAATAGAGACCAGTGGAGAGCCCTATCCCAGAAAGCAAATTTTGGTGGTCACGTCCCTCAGCCATGAGGATACGACTAGGAAGAGATAAAATGTTAAACTCGCATTAGGAGACTGATCGAAAATTCTAAAGATGCGGGAAAGGAGAAAGGAGGGAGAGATATTAAATCATAATATACTCTCTCAATGTAGCACGGCGCAGTGTAAACACAACGCGCAGCGCTGAAAGGATTTTTTTTAGAAATATAATATGGGCAAACTCGTAAGCGTAAAGTTGGGGCCTTTCTTAAGAGGATACACCAGGGGCTAGAGAAATGAAAAAAGTACGTGTAATATCTATAGCTGTCTCCCTTACCTCAAGTCTATACCGCAGAACGCGATAGAGACAACTGCATAAAATCCAGAAAATCAACGATTCGTTGTCCCCTTATTCCTTCTCCAAAACTTAACCGATTTAAGTAATTTTTTCATTAAAAATTAAAAAAAGGCTTGAGCTGTGTTCCTTTGTTTTGCTTTTTTTGTATAATCTAGCCAAATCTGTTTTCAGGACGTTTGAAAACAGCGGAAAATCTGGCCATTTTTTTGAGTTTTTGAACGTTCATATCTTATTTAATAATTAAATTATGAAAAAAAAAAAAGAAAACATAGGGACATTGTATTAGTGATCGTAGATATTCAGGAAAAAAATTATAACTCTACTAGCATTATCCAGGGAGGAAACAGGGGACAACGTTTGTATGGAAAAAGGGCGGTGTGAACTCCTCTTAAGAACATAGAAGTCGAAAGAAAATCTTTCAACGCTGCTCACGAGGGCTTTGAAAAGTTCTCGGCCTAACATACTTGTGCGTGTCTTACAAGCGTATAACTTATACCATGTATAGGGCCATTATTAACTAGATAACCCACGCCTTTTGTAAATTGCTTCATTAGAAAAAAAATTTTTGAACAACCATCTGCGCCAAGTCAGCAGAAATTTGAAGGCGCACGTATTCAAACAGTTGCGCTATTATTGAAAAGTCTAATAAAATTGAATTGTGAACACGGAATCAGTTTTTGTCATTTATAACAAGTTTTGTATATCTTTACAGACATATGAAATGATTTAAAAAAAGGTGTAACAGTTAAAATAGAAAATATAGGTCTTTAAAGACGAGTCTACCCCAGTTGCTAAATATCGTCCATTTTCAAAGAAAACGCCCAATATTAGACCCTCTAACTACGGCTGGAAACATACATTTTGCCTGCTACACTGACGGTGAACCCGTGGTGAACCCTATATTATTTAAGAGATCATACATAAATAATTTAACTCATATTTTATGACCCAAATAGTATAAAAAATGTAACATAAACGGGAAAATGATTTCCCCGTATATAAATATGAAGTAATCTTAAAGGGATCTCGTGGGTCGTGGGCTGAATGTCAAGTGTATGGGGTATCGCCATATTCTCAGGACAACTTCAACATAGGACCTTTCAAGACCTGTAATTGTGTAGTTATTTTAGTATCAAAGTTTGAGATGGATATTTTAAACTTTTACGACTTATATTCAGACTAGAATACGTCCGCAACTCCGTTGCGCCAAAATTCGTTTAATGCGCGGGAACCGTACATTTTTTCGGGATAAAAACTATTCTATGTTCTTTCCCGGGACTCAAAGTATCTCCATGCCAAATTTCAGCAAAATCGGTTCAGCGGTTCGAGCGTGAAGAGGTAACAGACGGACAGACAGACAGACACACTTTCGCATTTATAATATTAGTATGGATTGTTGTTGCTTTGTTATTTCTTATATCATTATTTAATACTAGCTGTCCCGGCAAACGTTGTTTTGTCATATATATTTTTTTGGTATGAAAAATAGATGTTGGCCGATTCTCAGACCTACTCAATATGCTCACAAAATTTCATCAAAATCGGTCAAGCCGTTTCGGAGGAGTATGGCAACGAAAACTGTGACACGAGAATTTTATATATTAGATTGAAAGCACCTTCCTTTTTTAGGTAATTACGGATTCATTGATGATGAAAAATATCAATATAGATCGAGGACCAAAATAACTTTTATAATGCGTCCAAATCGTTTCTAATAACTGCCGTTTCCATAAAAGGAAGAAGGTCGTAGATCGAATCCAGTCTGGCTGACTAATTAGGGCAACCTAACACAAAAGGAGTCTTTCTTTTGTGCAAATTCCCATGTGTGCACCATTCTATAGTTAGTCAGACCGGCCCTTTGGTCTCCCTGTATAGGGGGCGTTTATGTTCAATAGCTAACAGGTGTGTGATTGTTGCAGGTTCAGATATCAGTACCCGTCAGTGCCTCGCGAGGCGTACGGGCGCGTCATCACCAAAGCACCCCCCAACGTCGTGCGCACGCCAGACTACGAGGTGAGAGGGGTATTCAGGAACCCCTTACTGCTGACATAAACATAGTTACTATCATTAAAAGAAACTAGAAATGGCGGGGTATTTAGGAACCCTTTACCGTACTGCTGAGTGCTGACATGAACATAGTTACTATCATTGAAAGAAACTAGAGATGGTGGGGTATTTCGAAACCCCTTACTGCTAACATAAACATATAATTGCTATCATTAAAAGAAACTAAAGATGGTGGGGTATTTGGGTACCCCTTACTGCTAACATAAACCTATTTACCTATGAAAGAAACAAAATATGCTATAAAAGGTGTAACAAAACTAAGTGATAATACTTTAGGGTGTGTATGTGTCGTTGCGGTAGGTTATATCGTACCGGCAACTCTGCCTTAAGCGATGAATGGAACACCATGGGGTTTTAGGGGGTAGACAGGAGTCCCACATACCCCGGCCGATATCCCCAATCCAAATGCCGGGGATGCGTAAAGTATTTCCCCATGTTAAAAAAGGGTGTGTATGTGTCACTTATACAGGGTGTAACAAAAATAAGTGATACTTTAGGGTGAGTACGTGTTCCTTGTAGAGAGTTCACTATGAAAGTAGCAGCACTGAAAGAGCATTTTTTTGTGATTTGTATGTTGAAGCGCTCCCGCGACGGCTAAAAAGTACTAACTTTTTTTCACCTTTGTATGAAATACTATCTTTTTCATACAAAGGTGAAAAAAAGTTAGTACTTTTTAGCGCTGCTATACTTTCACAGCTATACTTTCATACAGGATGCCCATACTTAGTTTTGTCACACCTTGTACATGCGCAAAAAGTGCATTTTTTGGTGGCGGTATTTTAGGAGCACCTATTTTTGACCTGACAATATAAGGAAGAAGATGGAAGTCTATCCATTATAATGAGTTAACGCATCGTTATAACCAATCCACCAGTGGTCTATGTTTGTCTACCTTATATTTTACCAATATACAGGCCTTGGCTTAGTTTGGGCTCCATGTCTCCCACAAATTGCATAATATGTAATTTTTTGGGAGAAATAAACTTATTATTATTATTATTATTATTATTATTATTATTTTAAGGAACCTTAAGGTATTAAGTTAAACTGAATGACGAAACTAATAACCGACTAAGTAATTTTTTAACAAAAAAGTTACAAACGTACATCCATCTAATCCTCATAGACTTTCGCAAAACAATAACTTATCTTATATATAAAATTCTCGTGTCACAATGTTAGGCCGCGTACTTCTCCGAAACGGCTTTACTGATTTTAACCAAATTTTATATGCATATTCAGTGAGTCTGAGAATCGGCTACTGGATACTTTTCATATTGATAAGTGCATTTGTTGAATAAATAATAGTAAATTATTACAACTCGAGACTGACCGCCTATTGTTTGTGCGACGGGATAGCGATGCACGTTGCCATGGTGACATACTTATTAAGTCATACACTAAAATAATACGGAGGAAATACTTTATATGGCAAAACAACGTTTGCCGGGATAGCTAGTTTAGATATACAATTACTAGCCTATCGTCCAACTTCAAACCACGAGGACAATTAAATGTCAAAAAGATAAGTATAAGCCGCTTCCTTTGAACCATAGCCAGTTAAATCTTATTGATAATACTAAAATCTCCGCTAAAACAATGTTCAGTAAGCTCCATCCCGGAGTTCGGAGTATTGTATAATATACATTGTATATTCCAGGGGCTCCCAATCTTTTTCAGCCTGCGGCGCAGTTACACGTCACAATATTTTGTCACGGCGCCTTACTTTACCTAGCTATTAGAAAAACGTAAACGCCTTAAGGGATTATAGTTAGGTTAAGCAGGTAATTGGTAAATAACAAATATTTAATCATCTATCTGCTTTACATAATTAATATTTTAAAATGTATTTTACTTATAATACGTATGGTTTCGGATAATGATGGAGGATCGATTCACGGCGGCCCTCTTGCTATTCCACAGCGCACCAGGGCGCCGCGGCGCACACTTTGGGAACCCCTGGCATATTCCGATACGCGCCCCCGCCCCGCTTCGAATAATCTATTTGTGGAACGGAATCCTATTTTGTATCTAAGCCCGTTTTGTAAGCTGACCTATATTGATTCGAGACATTTTAGGGTTTAGTCGAATTAGACGGCCTTTTTATAAAGCCTAAGTTTATCTCTTTAATTAGTAGTATTAGTAATATAGGTAGTATTTAATTTTAGATTACCCGATGAGAGTCGTATCACTTCTTCCCTAATATTAACCTTCCCTGGACTTCTACGAATATTTCAAATAATTTCAAACAATTAGCCAAATCGGTTCAACCATTCTCAAGTTTTAGCAAGACTAGGAAAAAATTGAAACTTCAATTTTTTCTTATACTAGCTGTCCCGGCAATTGTTGTTTTACCATATATATTTCGTCCATATTATTTTATTGAAGTGACTAAATAAGTATGTCACTATGGCAACGTCCATCGCCATCCCGTCGCACAAACAATGGTCGCCGTCAGTCTCGTGTTGTAATAATTTACTATTATGTTTTCAACAAATGCACTTATCAATATAAAAAGTAGCCAGTAGCTGATTCTCAGACTGACTGACTACTGAATATGCATATAGGTAAAAATCAGTTTCGGAGGAGTCCGGTAACTAACATTGTGACACGAGAATTTTACTTATACATATAATATAAGAAGATAGATAGATATACATGAATATTGTTAGAGAATAAAAGTGTGGGGACACAATATATTGTATATCGATGTGATCATGTGTCGTTATATTATATCGATGTTCGATGCATGTGGTGAACTAACATGCAAAATATTAGTGTTCTTGGTGCAGCAACCCGAGTGGTCGCCTGCATAATAAACGTAATCCAGTTAGCAAAACGATTTTATTTATTAACACTCATTCTAGTTACCCTAACGTAATAACATAGGGTGTAACAAAAGTAACCATGTAACCCGCGGCATATTTTACCCTATCAAAAAAGATCCTTTACCCATGTCTTTCTATCTGAGCTAAAATAATTAAAATGGACACAGCTTGAGAGCATATCGATGGAAGGTCATTCTTAAATTCAGCAAAATCAGTTTAGCGATTCAAGGGCGTCGCCAGCCGATGGCGCAGGGTGGGGCAAGTTGACTTTACCTACTACAGTCTACAATTCATACTTTACTCACTCTCTATAAATGAGAAAAGTAGGTATGAATTGTAGGTAAAGTCGACAGCACATGAAACTTTTCACTTGTACTACGAGCCTTACATCTATTACCAGATTTTAATATTATAGTGGTCGTTGCTTTTGCATTATATTTGGCAACGTTTTTTAGAGTCTCTAGGGGGGGGGCAGCTGCCCCTCCCTGCCCCCCCCTGGCGACGCCCTTGTAGCGATTTAGGCTACGAATAATAAATACTAAAGAAGAGTAACTGTGTCAAAAAAATTCTCCACGATTCTACAAAATGTGACCCGAATACATGCATACTTTATGCATGTATTCGGTACACAATTTTGTGTAAATATAGAAATGACAATATCCGAGTTACTTATTCATTCATAACGTTTATGTAATTTAAATGCTTATCGCATCATTTTCTGTATGAATCCTGAACAAGGAAACGTATAAAAACACCAGGAAAGCTGTGGTGTAGCCTGCAGGAAAAGTCTTTGAAACGCACTCATTCGTGAACAATTTTCACCTACACTCAGACGCTTCATGAACAAAGCATTTTTATAACATAAAAGAGTGGGATTGAGACAAACATAATATATAAGTTTATGATATAAATGTATCTATCTCTCTTTCTTACTAGTAACAACAGAAATATAAGTTTGACGTAAGTATTTTTGAGTTTGGCTGTGCCAAAATAGATAATTATTATAAAGGCGAAAGTGTGTCTGTATGTTTAACTGTTATATAACTTTGATCTTTTAACGCCTAAGCGGCTGAACCAATTTAGATGGAATTTGAAAAATAATGAAATATACTTTGAGAGACGGGAATGGACATACTCGTAGCTTAGCTTTTGTTACCAAAAAATTACTAATAAGACAGTACTTACTACTTGACAGTTTTTAGGGTTCCGTAGCCAAATAGCAAAAAAACGGAACCCTTATAGATTCGTCATATCTGTCTGTCCGTCCGTATGTCACAGCCACTTTTCTCCGAAACTATAAGAGCTATACTATTGAATCGTGGTAAGTAGATGTAGTCTGTGAACCGTATTAAGATTTTGATACAAAAATGGAAAAATTATTAAAAATTTGAGGGGTCCCCATAGGTACAACCGAAACAAAAAAAATTGTTTTTCATTTAACCTATGCGTGTGGGGTATCTATGGATAGGTCTTCAAAAGTCATATTAAAGTTTTTAATATCATTTTCTTCTAACCTGAATAGTTTGCGAGAGAGACTCTTGCAAATTGGTAAAATGTGTTTACTTCGCGGTCTAATTTCTAAAGTAGGGGAATGATAATTGTAAAAAAATATATGATGTACATTATTATAAAAACTACCAACGAACATTGGTTTGAACGAGATCTAACAAGTAGTATTTTTTTTATACGTCATAAATGGTAAACCTTAATTTAACTTTCATTAAATCAACTGAAATATAAAAATAAATCAAAAACCTTTTAATTTCATAGAAATAAATCATATTGCTGCTGTGGAACCCTTCATGGGCGAGTCCAACTCGCACTTGGCCGGTTTTTACTTTTTGGTAATTTTAAGAAAATGCGCTAAAAATATAAAAAGTATAATGCAATGAGTAAAGACTAAAGGTGACTCGAAAATCAACGCTATTTTTGGGCAAACCTATTAAAAGACTTTACACAGAGGTGGAGTTTAACATAGGGAGCATAACCGAGTTCTGCGCAAGTGGCCTTAAGTTAAGCTTCCGTTGCAATTTTATAATTTCTTTTTCTTCGTATTGTGAGAAAATAAATCATTGTTCCGGAAATGAATGGTCCGCTATGAAGCCTTTTAGAATTTACAAATAATAATAAAGAAACACGTGTAATTGAAAAAAAAAACATATCTTGATGTTGATGAAACAAATCCAAAAATAGCTCTCGAAGCTTTTACCTACATACCTATAAACTATATCAGTTCGTATATTTAGGCATATCGTCCAGTGGCCCTGTGGCGCAACGGATAACGCGTCTGACTACGGATCAGAAGATTCCAGGTTCGAATCCTGGCAGGGTCGATGAAAATACTTTTTAATAAATCATGATAAAAAAAATTTTCGTACTTAATAACTTAACTGTAATTATTAGGCTCTATTTTTTAACCTTCGACCAAAAAGAGGGGTGTTATAAGTTTGACGTGTCTGTCTGTCTGTCTGTCTGTCTGTGGCATCTTAGCATCTAAACGGGTGGACCGATTTTAACCTTTTTTTTTTTAATAAACATGATATTTTCTTATTGTTGCTACCTAGACATTATAAAACTTTAAAAAACTTTTTGCTACAGAAACTAGCAATTCGTTAATCGTACTATAGCGCGAGTGGTATGTTATTTCGTGATAAAAACCATAATGTTATTAATTATTTCTCTTGGACTCAAAGACTGAAAGTATCTGAATTGGAAAAAACAAACACATGACATACGCTTTCATAGATGTTACTGCGTCTAAACACACTAGGCCGAAGTTACGCGGCGGAAATTCGGCATGATTACGCCCGCAAATCGCAATGTATTTTATATTACCGATGACTCACTATTCCGTCGCGTAACGCGTTCCGTCCGTATTATATTGTATGCGTTTGACATTGCGGGCGTAATCATGCGGAATTTCCGCCGCGTAACTTCGGCCTAGTGTGTTTAGACATTTAGGGTGAAGCCAAACGAGCGTAATTTGTGAGTTGTGAGTCGCAGAATTTGGCTGGCAGAAATTCTGCTACATTCAGTTTCATACAAAAGTGCTGTTTGATTCACACGAGCGTAATTTTGTTACTCATGATTTGTATTAAAGCTCGTTTGGCTTCACCCTAAGTACGTTATAAATATTCGAATACAAAAAAAATATATATCCACAGCCGAACATATAACTTCCTCGTTTTTTGGAAATCGGTTAATGTCCCCAAAACTCTATAATATTATGTATTAGATAATCACAAAAGTTTGTGAGTCTGTATGTTTGTTACTTATTCACGTCTATACGGCTGAAGCGATTTTAATAAAATTTGTTATGGAGTTAGTTCATACCCTGGATTACCACATAGGCTACTTTTTACTGCGGGAAAATATCACAATTTATTTTCTCTAATACCGCGAGTAACACCGCGGCGCACAGCTAGTAAATGTAATAATGATTATTTTAAAACAATGTTAACGAAATAAACGTGGGCGATGGGTCGTACATTAAATTAAAATCGGGTTACACTAATTCATAAACCTAGTTATATCTATTCCCTTTTGTTATGAAAATAGAGCTAATTTCAACTTTACGCACTAAAACTTTAGTACGAAAGGGTTAGGGCCCTAATTTTATTCTCTACCTTTAGTGAGAATAGTGACCGACCCGTATTGTTTTATTTCCTAATATAAATTAGGTAAATTTGAGTAATCGTAAAAGGTAAATTGATTTGGTTTTGGTTTTATGAAATAAGGGGGCAAACGGGTCACCTGATGGAAAGCAACTTCCGTCGCCCATGGACACTCGCAGCATCAGAAGAGCTGCAGGTGCGTCGCCTGCCTTTTAAGAGGGAATAGGGTAATAGGGGAGGGTAGGGAAGGGAAGGGAAGGGAATAGTTGGTTAGGGGATTGGGCCTCCGGTAAACTCACTCACTCGGCGAAACACAGCGCAAGCGCTGTTTCACGCCGGTTTTCTGTGAGAACGTGGTATTTTTCCGGTCGAGCTGGCCCATTTGTGCCAAAGCATGGCTCTCCCACGTATAAATCGAATACCGAGCAAAGCTCGGTCAAATAGCTAGTATTTATTAAGAACCAACCCAATAATAAACATAGAATACTATATAGAAGAGTAACTGAGTAAAATAAATATTCGTTGTAGATAATAAATGTGGTCGGTCCTACAATTTTCGTTACGACTGTAACTGAAGTCATAAGCCTCCAAATGTATGAGAGTTACTTATAACTGTTCTATTCTGTTTTACATTTCGATTATAGGTAATATCCAAATATGCCTTCTAAAAAGTGCTACCAAAAACAAAAAAAAATTACTTACCTGAAATATCTTGTTTTTCAGATGTTCGGCACTCTGAACGTGCCGCACGAGGCGGGCAAGCTCCTGCGATACCCCGGGCCGTCCAGATCCCGTGCCGCCCCCTCCTTCATGGTACCGCCGCAGAGGGACAGGTAATTGTGCTAATGGAAATGGAATAATTATTGGAAACTAGCTGTTGCCCGCGACTTCGTCCGCGTGGACTTCAGTTTATAGCGCGATGTCAACAAAATTGGTGTTAAAAGCTTTTATAAAAAAAACCCTGGTACGGGGTACCCCCAAAGACTTCTATTTAAACTGAATAGAATTCTTTGGGTACCCCTTAAATCAAAACAGCTGTGCAGTGTGCACATAATATTTCATTTTTTTTACTTACTTAATTAAACTTTATATTTTAATTACGTCACATAGATAAAGTACTGAGTTAACACTAGAAAGACCGGAGCGGTCAAATGACCGCATTTTCGTTTTTAATTTGCGATATTTTTGTTACCGTTGCGTGAAATTCGTTTTCCTCTCGTGACATTTAATAATTTTCGATTGTTTAAATTGTGATAACGTGTTTTTAATGATTGCTCAATAATTAGAAGTTTTAAATAACAACCTACCTAGAAAGACCACAGCGGTCAATTGACCGCTTGAATACAATTTCTAAAGAAAGTGAGTTTTTCTTGCAAGTTTTTTTTTGCTTTCAAATTTTTTATTATTATTATGTTTTGTTTGTGGATTGTATTTGAAATTGGATTTAAAATTTATAAAAAACTCGACTGAAATTGACTTGTCAATGGCTCATAGGACAATTAAAGTGGGATAAATACTTTTATTTACATAAATGGTCTAAAATTTCACATTTTTATATGTTAAAATAATGGTAATATATTTACAAATATAGTATGTGCCCAAACAAAACCGTTTGCCTTGCCTGTTTTGATAACGTATTTCAAGATTTTTGCCTAATGAAACCCTGTTTTTTGAAAATTATCAACGTTACTACAAAAATCTGTATCAATTTTCATAGTATTGTTGCCTGAGTGTCATAACACAGCTTGGGTTTATTAAATTCAATAAAATATTTATGCTGAGTTAATTTTATTTTTTGTTGTACCTACACAAACGAAGCAAATAACAAACTAAAGGTTGCGAATTGTAGTTCTATGAAAATATTTAAAAATTGTTATATTTATGCTAATTTAAAGTAAATTTCATTTCTAAAGCATATTTTTGTACTTTTTTAGCTTTAGTGATAAAAGATTTTTATATTGTGACCAAAAATACGACACGAATAAATCATACTTTTGTCCTCCAATAGGGTATTTTCATCAAGATGTTCATGGCTTCTAGATGTGAATTACTATACATAAGAGTAACTTTACCATTCTATTGCTAAAATGAGAAAATATAAAATCTAAAAAAAAAACGGTGTTTTATGCTCAAATACAGGAACAAAACCAATAAATCTTGTGGAGTCATTATAATGTCATTATATCAGTAGCAGGTCTATGAAGTATAAAATGCTTTTTTATATAATTTTCTTGAACATTTGTTCTATAATTTAATTTAGTTACATTTATAAATAATACCATGATCAATAAAATGCAAAAGCAAAATAGTAAGACACACAAAAAAAAACATATGATGGGTCATTTGACCGCTCTTGGTCTTTCTAGGAAGTTCAGAATTCTGGTCCTTATAGTGTTAATAACATAAAAAAAGAAATAAAATCGAAAAAAATCGAAACTCGAATATAAGATGATACCACCTCTTATAGAAATACTTTCGAGCAAGCGTCAGCGCGATGTAGGAGACGCACGGCGCCATCTATTATGAATTTTTGGAACTAACTTAATTTGAACAAATTTACACATTTTCACCCCCTTGCAACCCTTTTTTCCAGTAAAAAAGTAGCCTATGTCCTTTCTCAGGCTTAAGACTATCTGTATACAAAATTTAATAATAATCGGTTCGGTAGTTTTGGCACGAAAGCGAGACAGACAGACAGAGATACTTTCGCATTTATAATATTAGTATAGATGATCATAGTAGAATACTATAGATTCTTAGTCAACTTTCATAGTGACTACAGTGAAGTTTGTACTTTTTCAAGTTAGTTGTAGATTTTAATTAGCGTTTCTAGACAGTTAAAAACGCTTGTAAAAACCAGCAGAAATCCCTAAAAAGAAAGCTTGTGGTCTGTGTTAAAAAGTGTTTCGTAGTAGTCCAACAAAAATAACGACTTTTGACGACCATAGTCCATAATATAATATTTGGCTGCTGTTAAGAGGATACAACAGGGGCTAGAGAAATGAAAAAAAAGTACGTGTAATATCTATAGCTGTCTCCCTTACCTCAAGCCTATACCGCAGAACGCGATAGAGACAACTGCAGAAAATCCAGAAAATCAACGATTCGTTGTCCCCTGATTCCTTCTCCAAAACTTAACCGATTTAAGTACTTTTTTCATTAAAGATTAAAAAAAGGCTTGAGCTGTGTTCCTATGTTTTGCTTTTTTTGTATAATCTAGCCAAATCTGTTTTCTGGACGTTTGAACACAGCGGAAAATCTGGCCATTTTTTTGGGTTTTTGAACGTTCAGATCTTATTTAATAATTAAATTATGAAAAAAAAGAAAACATAGGGACATTGTATTAGTGGCCGTAGATATTCAGGAAAAAAATTATAACTCTACTAGCATTATCCAGGGAGGAAACAGGGGACAACGTTTGTATGGAAAAAAGGGCGGTGTGGAATCCTCTTAAGCATTGGTGTTTCATCACACAACTGCATTATTAACTCAAAACCCGATTTTATAATCGGGTTTTGAGTTAATAATGCAGTTTTGTTCTTTATAACATAAGGTTTACGACAGTGAAATCCATTTTTTTTGAAAACCCACTGTAGCATATTCTAGAGTACAAAAATCGGTAATGCTTATTCCTCTTAGTGAGGTTTTGTATACAGCATTTATGTACTATGTTTCTAAAATGATTTGCGCTTAAACCGCTGAACCGATTTTGATAAAATTTTGTATGCTTATACTTTGAATCAATTAAAATGACATTAGATACATTTTGTCCCGGAAAATATACGGTTCCCGCGCAGTCAACAACAATGAATTTGGCATAAGATATCGATATTGAGTACATGTAGATATTACGTAAGGTTTTGGAGAAGGATATAGGATAATATTTTTTATCATGGAAAATGTACGGTTTTCACGCAATAAACTTTATTTATTTGCGTTTAAGCTGCTGAACCGGTTTTGATTAAATTTAGTTAATGTAGAAATAATTAGTTTATCACGTGCAGAGTTGGGCAAAAAGTAATTAGTAATTTTAATCAGATTACAAATTAATCAGATTGATGAAGTAATTATTGTGCGTCTGAAATTACCCGTAAGTTGATTAATAATAATATGTATAAAATGTATTCTAATTATTTTAGTTTGCAATTAGATTAAAAATTTAATTAGACTAACGAGTATTTCAATAATTATGCCCAATGTCCAATGCTGGTAATTATAATAAATAAAAAAACTCCCACACCGATTTAGGGGCGGTGGCCGGTTTCATTAAAACCAGGCCAGTTACGCAGGAGTAATATCATAGTGCCCAAGTGTGTGCGCAATACACAAGAGCACTCTGGGTTCAACCAAACCAGGCCAGTTACGCAGGAGTAATTTTATAGTGCCCAAGTGTGTGCGCAATCACAAGAGCACTCTGGTTTCAATGAAACCAGGCCAGTTACGCAGGAGTAATTTTTTTATAGTGCCAAAGTGTATGCGCAATACACAAGAGCACTCTGGTTTCAATGAAACCAGACCAGTTACACAGGAGTAATTTTATAGTGCCCAAGTGTGTGCGCAATACACAAGAGCACTCTTGTTTCAATGAAACTAGGCCAGTTACGCAGGAGTAATTTTTATAGTGCCCAAGTGTATGCGCAATACACAAGAGCACTCTGGTTTCAATGAAACCAGACCAATTACGCAGGAGTAATTTTATAGTGCCCAAGTGTGTGCGCAATACACAAGAGCACTCTCGTTTTAATGAAACTAGGCCAGTTACGCAGGAGTAATTTTTATAGTGCCCAAGTGTGTGCACAATACACAAGAGCACTCTCCTTTTAATGAAACTAGGCCAGTTACGCAGGAGTAATTTTTATAGTGCCCAAGTGTGTGCGCAATACACAAGAGCACTCTGGTTTCAATGAAACCAGGCCAGTTACGCAGGAGTAATTTTATAGTGCCCAAATGTGTGCGCGATACATAAGAGCACTCTGCGGGAAGCGCGGGAAGGGAAGAAGAAGCGGGTACTCTCTGTCCTTTCCCGATACATAACGTATCTGCATACCAAATATCATCAAAATCCATGTAGCGGTATAAGCAGAAATCATTTTATTTAATGCCTGGGAACCGTACATTTTTCCGAGACAAAAAGGATCCTATGGCCTTATCCGGGACTCAAAGTATCTCCATACCAAGTTTCATCAAAATCTGTTCAGCGGCTTAGGCGCAAAATAGGAAATTTTATAACGCGGTAACCGTACATTTTTCAAGACACTAATTATCTTATGTCCTTTCACGAGAGTCAAAGTATGTGCACACCAATTTTCATCAAAATCGGTTCAGTGGTTTAGGCGCAAATCATTTTCGTTTATCATACGGGTACCGTACCTTTTTCCCGGATGTAAAGTATCCTATGTCCTTTCCCGAGACATAACGTATCTGTATACCAAATATCATCGAAATCCACGTAGCCGATAGCGGTATAAGCTGAAATCATTTTTATTTAATGCCTGGGAACTGTACATTTTTTTTAAATAAAAAGGACCCTATGTCCTTTCCCGGGACTCAAAGTTTCTCCATACTAAATTTCAGAAGAATCGGTTCAGCGGTTTGGGCGTGATAAGGTAATTTTATAACATTTTGTTAAAATTAAAGCACTTGAATTTGTATTGAAAGAACAAATCAGAATTTTGTGTGAAATAGCACAAAGGACATTAATGCTCTACAATGTAATAAGCCCTATAGCAATATTGCATTAACCATTTTTATACGTTTTCTCTTAAAACTGAATGTAAAATTAAAATGTTTTTTCATAATCATAATCTACGCATTTCAACAAAAAAAAGATACCGCACAATAACATTTTTTTGCTTAAAATAAGCAGAAAATAAAGATTATTCCAAAAAATTTAAAACACCGATTACTCAAAACTAGTCCGATGTGGGATGACACACCAATGCTTAACAGCATCCAATTTTATACAGTATACTTAACATTTTGTCTTCGTCAGGTTTGAAACGCTGAAGAATCTGATCCAGCAAGAGTACCGACGGGAGCGGCAGCGCAAGTACGAGGCCGAGCAGAAACAGGAGCTGAAGGAGATTGCCGCAGGACGGGGGTAAATTGATTTTTGGAACGAAGTTTCTTATGGCGCATTCAGCATTGCTAAAGGAGGCTAGACAGAACGATATTTGACCTCGACACTTTTTTATTAGTACCTGCATGGCAGAGGGCGTTGATAGTATTCCTGTGTGTCAACGACGCGTTGTTAGTATTCCTGGGCGTCAATAAATAGGGTTTTTATGGTTCCGTACCCAAAGGGTGAAAACGGGACCCTATTCATGAGACTTCAATGTCTGTCTGTCCGTCTGTCTGTCTCCAGGCGGCAAGAACCGCAATAGCTAGACTTCTGAAATTTTCACAGATTGTGTATATCTGTTGCTGCTATAACAACAAATAGTAAAAACAAAATAAAATTAATATTTAAAGGGGGCTCCCATACAACAAACGTGATTTTTTTTTTGCATTTTTTGCTCGATATCAATAATGGCAACAGGTAGGCACTTGATATTTTCACAAATTTTTTTCCTTAATCATATGTCTGCTTCAATATTTAAGAATAATATTAAAATAAAATAAAAAATTAAGGGGGGCTCCCATACAAAAACACAATTTTTCGCCAATTTTTCCTCCATAACGGTACGGAACCCTTCGTGCGCGAGTCCGACTCGCACTTGGGCGATTATTTTTATATTTTTTTTCCTTCTACAAGGCCACTTCTAACGGTTATGTTCTCCTTTCAGAAACGACGACTACGTTTACGGATCATACCCTGAACCGGAGCAAAAGACACAACCAGAATACCCCGAGGAGCCAATACCACGTCCGCACAACAAGTTAGTATCCATATCATACTAATAACGCCTCCGTGGTCTAGTGGTACAGAGCGCGGCTCTTGATTCGGAGGTCGTGGATTCGATTCCCGCGTTGAAAACATGTTGTTTCCAAGTTTGGTTAGGACAACGCAGGCTGATCACCTGATTGTCTGACAAGTAAGATGATCCATGCGTTGGATGGGCATGTAAAAAGTCGGTCCTGCGCCTGATCTCTCGCCAGTCGTGTCGGTCTTCCGTCCCACTGGGTTATGAGAGTAAAGGAATAGAGAGTGCTCTTGTGTACTGCGCACACACTTGGGCACTATAAAATTACTGCTGCGTAGCTGGTCTGCTTTCAATGAAACCGGCCACCGTCACCGAAATCGGTGTGGGAGCTATTATATATCATACTAAAAATATGTCTGTCTGTGTGTGATATGTCGTCATTTGTCTGAAATGTAAATGGGTAAAGATATTGGGGATACTTGGAAAAGAACAAAGGATGGTAATTTTTGATAATGTTTGTTATGTAAAGTGCACGGTTTGATCAAAGTAAGAGAAACAATGTCAACATTCAGTTTTTAATAGTGGCTAAACGAGCAAACGTATAACAAATTAGTAAGTGATTACCGGACATTGGCAAAAACAACGACTTTGTAGACACAAAAGCTTTTTTAGTACAGAAAAAGTAAGAATTCTACTTTCAGTTAAAAAGAAACGCGTCTCTTTAAAACTGAAAAACTTCTTGTCAATTTAAAAGTAGATATTGGTCAAGAATCGCCAGGGTTAAATCCATAAGCCCCTTGAGGCATAATTATCTTATCCCTACTCAAATAAGAAAAATATTCAGCTGAAATCTGTTGGAGGCAGTTTCGTGAGAGTGGCCCACCGCGACCGCCATAATCATAACTCATTACTATCTTTTATTGGAAAAGGGTCCTACGATCCCCACGCCTCACAAAATTCCACCTCGCGCTCGCAATAAACATATCCTTTATGACGATATTCAGTAGTTTTAGCCCTTTAGGGGTTTTGTATGTACCTACATATTTGGGCGTGATTATCATAATAAAAGTTTTGAAAAAAAATAATTAAGTATAGTATCTATCAGATTCTATGTAATAAAAATGTTGTACTTTTTCGAGATGAAAATGCTCCAGAGCCTAAGCTGCTACAACATAAAATTATATCAAACTCCGTTCAATAGTTTTTGCGAAAAGTAAGACATAAACAAAAACTTATATAATTTGGAGAATGATTAAAGTGGTCCAAATTTCCACCATCAACGAGACCCATATTGACTTATTGTACATTAAATATAGAGTAACTTTCATTATGAGACAAATTAAAAATAAGCTGTCAGTAAAAAGTTATGACCATATGAAAAATATTTTTTTGAGTAAAAATACTGATATTGATATTCATCTATTTCAGTAAAAACCTAATAGGAAATGCCAAGCGACATCACATAACATAGATTGAGTAGTTAAAAAGTGTAATGGGTCAAAATAAATACTATTTTATGTAATAAAATGGTAGACAACTTTTTCATTCCGTCATAACTTTTTTCTAACAGGATATTTTTGGTTGCAGTTCAGTAATAATGATTCCGTATTTAGCAGACCATTACGTAAGTGCTATTGGTTGTGGACATTTGCTCTAAACTTTAACATCATTTTTATTACATCTACAATATTTTTCATACAAAATGGTAAAAAACACGACATTTTCATTTTCATTTTTCATTCAGCCATAACTTTTCACTGACAGAGTATTTTCGATTGCGGTTTGGTTATAATGACTCAGTATTCAGTAGACATTTTTACTATGTAGGTCTCGTTAGTGGTGGAAATTTGGACCAGACTCCATACATTTAAAAACATTCTCTTTTAGCTCAAAGTTTAACCCCCTATATTATACATGTAACAATGGGGGGACGGTATTGGTGTGTATGTTCGACTCTATCGCTTTGAAGTTTCTAATTAAAATTATTACTTAATATTATTACCAAGGAGAATATAAACTACGTATATATATATATATATGTAAGTAACAATTATTACTACGAGTATTTTACATGTTCAGTTCCTTCATTATTTACCTACTTAAATATTAAAATTTCTCAAAAGGAAACCTAGCTCGCACAGATTGTTGGCGGGAATTCTTTATGAAAATAATTTATCGGACGCGAAACTTTTGATTAAAACACAACAAAGCCTTCGCTAAGTGCCTCTCGATTGCAATCTAAAAATACTTCCCACGTCTTGGAGAATAATGTTATTAAAGTAGGTTTTTGTGCCTTTGCCTTACGTCATTGTTCTAATTCCATCACATTATGTAATTTATGAGGAAAATACCGGATCTTGTTTTATTAATTTCCGGGAAATGAAAATCTTAAATCGAAAGACCACTACCATCCCGTTTAAGATTTCCGTGTATTCCTAGCGGAATTTCGCTTTTGCGTATTGCGTTCTTGTTGCTCCTTTTGTTGAATATGGCGAAAGGTGCGTCCAGATAAGACATTAAATAGGTACCTAAGCAAATCTTACCGTGAGAAGACGTGTGCACTGGGAGATCCCTCGTCTTCTGCATAAATTAGCTTGGAATGTTATAGCTTTATCGAATTAACGAAGGATATAAAGCTTAAGAGGGAACGCGGGTGCAGTAAAATTTAAACGAAGAAACTATAATTGCCATCACGATTCACCCTGCGCCGGCAGTGATAGAGACAGATACAGTAAATTAAAAAAAATGACAAATAACGATATCTATACTTAATATAATAAAGCGGAAGAGTTTGTTGGTTTGTTTGTTTGAACGCGCTAATCTCAGGAACTAATGGTCCGATTTGAAAGAATCTCTCATTGTTAGATAGCCCATTTATCGAGGAAGGCTATAGGCTATATTTAATCACGCTAAAACTAATAGGAGCGAAGAAATAGAGCAAAATGTGGAAAAAACGGGGGAAATTATTTAAAATTGCTTATTATCTTAAGAGACTACTGGAGCAATTTTTATGTTATTCGGCACACATGAAGAATATACCACGTAAAAGGACATATGTTTCTTTTTTTGCGAAAAATTTACGGATTCTGTGACATTCCTAAAACACAGCAGTTACGGTGGAAACGCAACCTAAACGTCGAAAAGTCTTGACAGTAGAGACACCATATTATCTCGCCAAAATCAAGTACAGTCTTTAACCCACGTTTTGTTGCAGAAAACCTCTCGGAGGCAGCCGCCAGGTGTCGCAGTTCTCGCGCTACTCGGACGTGATGCTGCCCCCCTCCCGCCGCACCTTCTATCACCCCTACTTCGACTACGTCGTCCCCGAGTACGTCCCCTACGCCTACTGAACACACCCCACCTACACCCGGGCATATCATGATGAAGCATATCGCTTCGAGCTTCTACCCCGCAATATTTTTGTATCCTCGGTCTCTAGGACCCTAGTCTTCGATAACGTGACAATAAGATCAATTGGTTGGTCAATTTGAATTTCGACAATAAATTAGTATAGGTTAGGACGGCATTTTAAATATACATGTCGCTTATATAAAGCTCTATTTACACGCTTTCAATTTCACGAACCCTTGAGCCGGAGTTGTGTGAAATTGAAGTTGAAATCTAGGTATTGTGCTCGGCTAACTCGTTGAGGCTTCAACCCGGACAATAAAGTCTCTCCTCCTCTCTTGTCGTCTTAGGGTCAATACAGACCGCAACGCGACGCGTAGATTCATTTCTAAATTTGTACTGAATTGACAGATTTCGTGAGCGCGAGACGTCTCGCAAATCTGTCAAATCCATACAAATTTCGAAATGAATCTACGCGTCGCGTCCCGATTCTGAATTGACCTTTATAGACTAATTTCGCTCGTTTTACAAAGCTAAAGAAATATTTCTTATACCGTTTACCTATTCTAAAACTTAATGTCTTAGCCCACAATACCTGGAATAATATACTGAGACAATAATCATATTCGGATGGTTTCCAACTTCAATTACTATGTCTTTCCAAAAAGTTGGAAATCCCCGTTCTAGTCCCGGCCATCGAGCCCGTTTTATACGACTAGATGTAGTGAAAATCTGTGTAGTATTTTTATTAATAACTAAATATTCGTAACCTAATATTTTGACAATAATATACGTGCATGACAAAATTAAATGTACTAAGTAGTTTCAAATTTGAAAAATATAATTCCAAATTTATGGAAACCTATTTTAAAACCCGGGAATTCCCGGATATTATAAGCCCCGAATTTGTGAAAAAGAAAAAAAAATGTCGACAATAATTTTTAATGACTTATAAATATTAATGTTTAACGCTGAAATAAACGTAGTTTGTTCGTATATTTATCTATACATTGTACTATGATAATCGTTGTGATTAGGAGCTAAGTGTGAACCTTTAAACTTTTTAATCGGGACTTAACGCGACTTATTTAATTAGTAATGCTACTACGAGTACTTACATTCTTTTTCTCGACGTTTCGGCCGTGTTGCAACGGCCGTGGTCACGAGGGGACTGCAGGAGCGCGACGTCTTCGTTTGCACCGGGCGGTCGGTTCTACGACTACCCTCGAGTTGTCCAATATTTGTGTTCCAATACACTGAAAGTCAGTAGGTTCAGTAGGTGTTGTGTGTCGCAGTGAACCTACTGACTTTCAGTGTATTGGAACACAAATATTGGACAACTCGAGGGTAGTCGTAGAACCGACCGCCCGGTGCAAACGAAAACGTCGCGCTCCTGCAGTCCCCTCGTGACCACGGCCGTTGCAACACGGCCGAAACGTCGAGATAAAGTATGTACTCGTAGTAGCATTACTACTTAAATAAGTCGCGTTAAGTCCCGATTAAAAAATTTAATTATAATGCAACGCGAAAGTTTAATAAATGTGAACCTGTAAAATACTCCTAAAAGCCTACGGGACGGCTAGTCGGTCTCGGGGTACAAGCTTAATTGCTTTGAATTTATGTGAAGGCACTACCAGACCGACAGAATAATGCTTTAACTACATTTAAATATTCGATGTTTTATATAGTTAATTGTAAATTAGAGAGCGCGACGCGCTTTTCGGTGTAAGTGTGGAAACAGCCTTATGTGTCAAATGCACCTATGGTTACCCGCAGTGTGACTACAATGCTAATAATTATATTCATGCTCAAAATCAAATAATAAATCTATAGCGTGATGATGCGATAATAACGCGCTTATTTTAAGATGAAAATGTATTTTAAACATTCTGAAACTGTAAAACGAATCATGCAGTCCTAAAAAGTCCGACCGGCTGGTAACTCTATCATAAAGGCGCATTCACATTGATGGAAGGCTGTTATTTAAGAAAGTTGTTAACTATTTATGTATTAGTTATATTTTAACTACTATCTATCGACTATGGCGAGACACGTCACATTACCTCACAGACTAAGAAATTTGGCTTTAACTTATTATTACGTACGGCTTTAAGCTAGTCAAATTCATCCTTCTATTTATTGACGGACGGACAGTCCCATCCTACTTAGCGATACTTTATTTTATATTGTTTCTATGTGTAGTTTTTGTATTATTGTATGAGTTACCTCGTATTGTGTAGCATGTGTGGAGGCGTACTGCTTATATATAGGTGTTCTTCTGAATGTTTTACGTGTCGATTCGAACATATCTTGTACTCAATTGACATATGGATAACCATATCATATTAAATCGGTCGCTTCTAAATATATCACTCCTGTGAATCTGTTGAACGAAGGCACGTTACTTAATTTAGACGTATTATATTCCAGAATAATGGATTTTTGACAATAAGACGTAGAAGGATAGGCGGAGTGTTTCTCTCTCGCTCTAGGCCCCTATGAGGGGGCGAGATGCATGTATGACCGTTGGTCGTTCGTCTATTGTATTAATGTTACAAGTTACGGTGTTAATATAACCAGGCACTGTGTAGTTATACAAACACTATAAGCAAAATTTAAAAAATGTATTTTACTTGGTGTTCTTTTATTTAAAAAATAAAGATAGTTATCTACTCCTGAGCATATTGTTGTTTTTTATTAACCCCGTCCTTTACATCTCTCATACAGACCCCTATAACTTTTTGCTAAGTTTTCCAGATTTTTTAAATTATATGCCAAACTAAGGCGTCTATTGAAGAACTTTTGTCCAAAGGGTAAAGTTATGCCACTACCTCGAATAGACTTATCCGCTCTGCCACCAAAAATTCGAGATCGCGGCCTTATTATCAGGGTTGTCAGAGTAAAAAAACATTTCTAAATATTGGTATATTTTCAAAAATATCGTATTACATGACCTGCATATCTATTTACAATTACTTTACGTTGGTAAGAGCCTACCGGTGCCAAGACACTCGCTTACCATATATTTACACAAGAAGCATGCAAGCGCTATATGGAAGATAATATTATGTTCAAAACATCAAAATGTTTAGTTTGGTACAATTTTTAATACAATATTTAAAATAATATGAGACACGAAAATGAGAATTTACAGACATTGGCTGGATATAAAGTATGAAGAAATTAACAAATGATTTTATGTCCTCAGAAAATCACAGGATTTAGATTCAAGCCGTTCTATTTTGAATATAAAATAAATTCTAAATTAAATCTAAATCTTCAGTTTATTGGAATCATACCAGATTTTTAACTGTGCTAGGAACAAAAACAACTTAAGACTTCTTCGGATGCTAACTCAACCATAAAGTTAATATACCTAGCGGAATAGAGAAACAAAGGTCTGAGCAAGAGCGATTTCACTATCAGTAACACTGCGTGGTAAAAAGAGACGTGTGATACATGACAGCAGCACTCTTTTTTTGACGTCCAGTCGGCACGTTCCGCACGTTGACAATTTAATCTCATGGAAATCATGTTCAATCATGCTTGATACCACTCTCTTAATAAAATGCCCAAGAAATATATTAAATGAGGAATTGCAAAATGAAATTAAAAATGTTACAAATTGGCTACAAACTAATAATCTTACGGTAAATTTAGAAAAAACAAAAATTATTAAGTTTTATAAAGAAAATATTGACGAAAATAAACATTTAGAAAATAAAATAACGCCAATCAAATGTGTATCATCAGCTACTTTCCTAGGGATACATATAGATAAAAACCTGAATTGGAAAATGCATATAGATATTACCTGTAATAAACTTAATAGATTCATATTTGCGCTTAAAAGAATTAAAAATATAGTATCAAAGGAAGCCACCTTAGTAACTTACCATGGTTATGTCTCTTCATCTCTAAGATATGGTCTGATACTATGGGGAAATTCGGTGGATGTGAACAGGGTATTTATAATACAAAAAAAATGTTTACGAGCCATGGCAGGGGTAGACAAGTTCACTCATTGCAAACCGCTGTTTCAGCAATTTAAAATCCTTCCACTAGCCTGTTTGTATATACTAGAATCATGTCTTTTTGTAAAGAAGCATGATTTTCTATTTGAAAATAAAGACAATAAAGAAACCAGAAACAAAAGAAAAAAAAACAAAATAAATATACCTACACAAAAATCAGCATTAAATAGCAAAAACGCTTACTGTATGACAATTAAAATTTACAATAACCTACCAGACAATTTAAAAAATGACAATAATAGTTATAATAAGTTCAAGAAGGATCTATTTCAGTGGCTATTAAAAAAATGCTACTATTCAGTACAAGAATACTTCAACGATATAGCAGTTGCAAATAAATTTAAACTAACTTTAAATATATAGAATAGGTATATGACATATAATATGACAACATTTGATTGGATCTAGATTATTTTTTTTTTAAGGCTAAGGATGAATTTATGACATTATTATTATATATTTTTATCTTTATTTATGACATTAATATTATATATTTTTATCTTTTATTTTACCGATAATAGGACATTATAATTAGCATAGAATTAATTTATTGATATAGTATGAAATAATACCGACATATTATGTGAATATGACTCTTGTGGGCCTGACATTAGTTTAATAATAATTATACCTCTGTACTATTTAATTGTTTTTGACATATTATACTGTAATTATATATATATTTTTTTTTATATAAATGGAATTTGAAAACTTGACCTTATCATCTGACATTATAATTTTATTTTATTACATTTTTAATCAATTAATAACAATTTTATACCTTTATCTCCCTATACTGTGTAGTTATGACATTATTATTTTAATCTGTAAAAGTGTGACTGTAACTTGAATTGAAGTGGACCTGTATACTGGATAGCTTTCCTTCTTTAACTTCCATTTTTAATAGGTATCTGGAGTGCTGAAAAGTAAAAAACTAAAATGAGATAAAACATTCAAAACAAAAAACACTAAATGAGGAATTATAATTATGGTAATTTAGGTTAAGTAGGTAGGTACCTGTGTTGTGTGCACCACGTGTAAGAACCAAAATGTATTTTGATGAAGCTACAAGTATGTACTAAGCTTTATGATTTGAGAGCTGAAAATAGAACAAAACACTGATAAGTGAAAAACCTAGGACATATGTATAACCATGTATAACCCAGAACAATAAGTATAAATAATATGTTAAATACCTTAATTGTGTAAGTACACCTGATATAAGCAAAAAGATTATGTGCATTTGGAGAGAATAATATTGTTTCTGTTTCCAAATTCAATATACATATTGGGATATTATTAGGTTTTACGAATCACGTGTTTGTGATACAACACAATGCCACGTAATATGCCATCCGCCATATTATTTTATAACCACATAACCTCCATCATCCATGATTGTAAAGTTGACACGGAATTTTAGCTTCTCCTCCTTCGTCTTGTTATATTTTGTTTTTTATTTTACTTTTTTTTTTAATTTATTTTTAAATACTATGACGTAACTATCAAATGACTTTAATGTATGTTTTTGATTTTACTGTTAAAATATTATGTTAAAATATGTAATAAGATCTTTTAAAATAAGACGTAGTTACTTAAGGCACGTTGCATGTTAATTAGAATAAGATCTAAAGAAAATGTTTTGAAATAATAATTAGACAATATTTCCACGCCAATGAGGCAGAAATTTTGATACCATACATAAATATTAAGAACCATTGTTAAACAAATTTCCTGGAAATAAATACTATTCTATTCTATTCTATTCTATTCTTGTGTAAGTGTATACGTACATATATTTTTCACACAGATGAAAACCAATTTTGGTTACGTTTGACAGCTCGAGATTGTTGCTTTATTCCGCTAGGTATATTAACTTTATGAACTCAACAAATAACATTTTGGTGTTTTGAAATTATCTTTTCGATACACGTAAAGGCAACTATTCCATATGAAAATAATGTAATTTTCCGAATAATATAATTTTAACTATATTAACTATTAAGCAATTTAACAAATTTAAATACAAGCTGTTCAATAAACAATTTTATTCTACTTTGGATCATTTTGGAATTTGTGGTTTTGGATACTTTGAATTCAGACTTCTAGAAGACTTTGCTTTACAATATCGCGGTAATATCATTGAAGTAGTTATTTTTGAATAATATAATCGGTCCCTACTTACTTAATAGCAACTTTCTTTATGAATAGCTGAATATATTTCAAGAATATTATGTTGCCTGCCTCGTTCTCTTTATGAATGAAAGAGAAGGTATGATATTCTGACAGCTCACGCTAAATGTATTAGTAAGAACTTCGAAGTAAGGTAAATACATACCCATATAACTTCAAAATCTTTCAAGATGATTTAACCAACTTCAACAGGCTTGAAAAGGATCATCTTGTCAGTTGTTAAACGGCCTGTAGTAACAAACAAACATTAAGCCTCTTACTAACAATTCCAACCTATAATAATAATAACAATCAATACGTTTCATATATTGTATAACTGTTAATTATCATACTAGCGGTTGGCGAGCGGCCTTAGAACCGAGCGGGCACGCAGCGAATACGTCGCGGTCACGTAGCGTATACGCAACGTTTTCATCGCGTATGCAGCGAGTTTACATAACACAAAACTTTCCTATCTCGTTGTGCGCCCGCGACGTACTCGCGGCGGGTTCGTTGCATATCCGCGGCGTATTCGTTGCGTGACCGTTCCGCCCGAAGACACTTGCCAGCGCTATACGATAAGGCCCTAATTGTGTTACATACACATCTTAATTTCTGAAGGAGTAAATTCAAGGTATCCAATACCACATAAGATCTATGAGCCTACGAACTAAGAAGAGATGTGGTGAGAGACTAGAAACCTGATTTATACAAAAGCGTTCACCAGGCAAGTGAAACTTGCTACCCCGGTGGAGTATTGTCGTTGTGCCCCTGACACACACGCTAGTACGTAAGAAACTTTATAAAAGTCCGGTCACTGAACAGGGAGACGATTTGATTGCTCAGGCGTTACGCTACTTATGTCAGTCGAGCACGATTTTAACAGTCTCTTTTCAAAAGTACACGAAAATAACGACATAATAATGTTTTCAAACGCGAGTGGAAGAGAAGCAGAATAAGGCTCTATCAACATTTTTTTCTGTTCATTGACCGGACTTTAACATGATGTTTGGCAACAGAACATTTCAATATATCTTGACCAATTATATCTTAAAATGTATAAACATTACACAAATCGAAATCCGGATATAACCAGTTTCGACCAGATAAAGTCACTTATATCCAGATGACACTTGCTCTTTAGTTTTTAAGTTCTCGCATGTGGATCAGGGGCTTAATAAAATCGTTGAATAGAATGTATTACAATATGAAATATATTAAGTATGTTGCACAAATATTTAGGCCTTTTTAAGGTTATATCTTTATTGTATCTATCTTTTTATAATAACACATTTATTATAGTTCTAGATTGTCTATCAAAACTTCTTATTTCTATGGATATGATGATTTAATATCTAAAATAAATATCCCGAATATTCCTTTCATAAATTCATTTCTTAATTTTAGAAATAGAGAGACAATTATATTCTTTAAAATAACCGAAACAATATATTCTATTCAACCGATTTTATATAGTATATAAAACCTATCCTATTAATATAAGATAACATACTTAATCTAGATACATCAGTCGCTTAGGGCTTGCTAGAAATCCTGAACACAATTCTGAGATCTGATTAAGAAATTCATATGAATTTTAGGCGGTACTTCTTTCTAACATGATTTTTCAGCATTTTCTTTTCAAGTTCAATTTGGCCACTAAATGTTCCGCTATTTGTATACATAATTTCACAAGTGCAACAGTGAATTAATATTATCATATTGGGGCCATACTAACTGTTTAGTATGGCCTTAGAATCATAAGAGGAATCTCGCAAGCCCTGCTAAAACACTTTTGAGACCTCTCAACAATCATAAACATGATTTTGAATGCACAAATTATTATTTAATTTCATTAATAATATTTTAAACATAATAGGATGCGACTGAGTCCAAAAAGTGAAAAGTGTTATACTTTATTAGAAAAGTATAATTAAAGACACCAATCATTATCAATTTATGAAGAAGATGTAATAATATGATGCATTATGACAATTTATATTGCCAGTGGATATTTAATTGAATTGTAATTTGTGCATTCCAATTCACGTCCATACGCCCATCTGTGATATTTATTAATTTACAACAAAACGTATAGAATAATAAAAACAAACATTTTTAAGTAAACCGTCCACTTTTCAACTCAAAGATCACGACAAACATAGAAGATTCATCAGTATATCCGCGCTACTATCCGTTCTATTATGATTCGTATTCATCCATCTGTTTTATGATATTTATTTATATAACACGAGCTTCCATCCGCGGCTTCGCTCGCGTTAAGAAGTATTATTATATACAAACTTTCATCCCCTTTTTGAACCCCTTGGGGTTGGAATTTATCAAAATCCTTTCTTAGCGGATGCCTACGTCATAACATCTACCTGCATGTCAAATTTCAGCCCGCTCTGTCCAGTGGTTTGGGCTGTGCGTTGATAGATCACTATGTCAATTTGCCAGTCACCTTTGAGTTTTATATATTATAAAGATATATAACATTATAGTTTCTGAAAAGAAACCCCCCTTTTTTCGGATATCGTTAAAATAAAAAACAAGTTACACAATAAGTTACATCGTCAAATTAATAAATACCACGCTATCTCATTTAAAGTAACTAGCAAGCACTACAATATATCCCTGTCAAAGACAGCGATTGCACAGTCAGCTTCAAAAATACACGATCAGTGGCTCCAGAAAAGTTACATTAGGAGAGGGGTTCCCAATCTTTCCTCATCATCCTACGTGTCGTGCTTTCAAGTTATATTATTTGAATATTGTCACCGCTTCCTTATGCACCAACTTTCATCCTACCTACAACATACGAGTGGTATATTGTTACACACATTCTCAAATAAATTAAACATGTGGGATAAGGACGAACCAAACTGATAGCGTCTTTCGCTATGCGGCCACAGGACACCGTGCAGCAAAGTTTGAGAAACCCTGCCTTAAGGTAACTTATATGGAGGCACCAACCGCACTCGAGGTCATAATACCTCCGTCACTGTATGGCCAATCTTTAGAACTATGTAAAAGTGTCCTAACAATATCTCATACAAAATCTATGTAACTTACACCTACTTAGTACGACACAGTCGCATAAGATACGAGTCTTATAAAAGGAATAAACTTATAAAATACCTCGAAAAGTTAGGGGCCGTGCACACCGAACCTTTAAGTATGAATTTATTTACATGTCGCCGAATACAGTATGCACCAACCTTTACAATTTGTGCTTCGGTTATATTAGCCTTACATACGATTTTAAAAACCGACTTACATCGAGACTTACTTGTCGTTTCGTTAAAATATAAAATAAATATTAGTATTTACGTCTACCATATCTTTGGACTCGATTTTTATTTGGTAAATTATCATACCAAAATCGTACTAGGATATTTCATAAAGCGTTCTCAACAACCGGGAGGAGGGCGATAAAAATCTGTACAAACAATATTTTTATCATCCTAAAGCCATTCTAGATGTGTGCATTAAATATTGTTACAAAGAGACCAACAACATTATAATTATTATTCATATCATCAAGACTGTATGCCTTTCAAAAACTATAATTTTCCAGACATGAGAAAAGTTGTTGTATCGTAGACAGGAAATCGTTAGGCACTATTCACACGAACATCGACGCGCTTTTAAGAGTAAAACCGTTCCAAAAGAGATTTTATGTGCGTTTATCCCTGTGATTATAGCGCGTCTTTTAGTCACTGTGAAAAGAGCCTATATCCAATTTTCCAATCTTAATACACATTTCTAGAATCAGCATAAGATTGGGACAAAGTACACTACTGGCTATTTCGTTATAGATTTTTAACATTAGTTCTATCATGCAAACCAATTAATTATATTTTATTACCTTTCTATTACTTTTATAAAAGTTTTTCAGATTTTTATCACCTCAGAATATGATTTCAGATCTTATCTACTTTTGGACATAGAAATGCTATATTTGTACAGGTGGAATCAAAATTATAACCTAGTGTTACTACTCTATGAAACATATGAAAAACCAAAGGGCATTATAAATTTTTGTGTTTCTATATATTAATAAGTATCCTATACAATATTATAACAAAGTATAAAAAATACAAAACGTACAAAAGTGCCTAATGTTATATCTAATAAAGTTTCTAATGCAATAAACATAGAAGAATTTTGAGAAAAATAAAAAATAAATATAGATACTATATTAGCTACCTAAACGCTAAGCTTAAGATCGCGTTTTATGGAAATAACTAAAGAAAAAAAATCGTAAAACGATGAAAATTAATAATAATAATTAGAAAATAAAATGTGATCTTTCGCGAAAGAAATTATTAACTTTCTAGATGCAAATAAACATACCTTACTGCCAAATTAAACATTTAATACTAAACAGTACAGTCAATTTTACAGAACTAGAAAACAAGTAGCAAAGTCAGATATAGATTCACAAATCGATAGAACTATAAAGATTGAATCGAAAATTTCAGTCAAAATTATTAATAATACATTATGGCAGATTTTCACTTATCTATTTTTACATGATAGCTTATAAAAAGTAACAAAAGACCTTAATAGTTTCAGGGAAGTAAAATCAACGCCAAAAGTTACGAATAAAGCTTAGGCAAGTGTGATTTCAAGTCCAAGGCGCACCTTGGAGGACATGAGTTTCAATATAGGTATTGCGTACACACAAACGCACTTAACTGTCCTCCAGTAGGTTGTGTAACTCCGCGTAGTTGAGTATGGCACGGTGTAGGAATTCATACTGCAACTGTAAACGAAAAATAATAATGATGATTAAAAAATTTACGCAACTACCTATACTGAGTAAAGTGTACTCGCACTAACGACTCAGTAGTGACGTCACGAAAGTTCACACCGTCGCTATTCTAACAGCCAGATAAAGATTTAAAAGAAGAGAGAAGAACAAAAAAAATACAGCCTATCAATTGTATATTTTTAAAAGCTTTTATTTTATCAGTAATAAATAAAAGTGTACGTACGAATGTGTCGATGGTGCGTGCACGCTGCGAGCGCACTTTGCGTGCGACAGCATTGACGTCGACTCGCCGCTCGATGCGTAGTTGCCAGATCAGGATGCAGAGCGCAACGAACAGGGCCGACCGCTCCGTACCATAGCTGGGGATATCATTTTGTTAATAGTTCTATCTTAAGCTGATCGCACATTTGTCAGCACCATACAAGCCGAACGCACCACATAATTCATGAAAGGCGGCGCATACGCGTTACGGCGCGTACTTGCTGATAAATGTGCTGTTACCTTTATGCGTTATGCTATTTGATAAATTGTTTCAAATAGCTTTTTCACGTCAAAATTACTAAAGAGATTTCGAAAACCATTCCTATGTCTGTTACAAAAAATATTCTGGTGTAAGCAACTGGTGTGGTGTACAAACGACAAAATAAATGATTATTACAATTCCCGCGCATAAGATACATACATATTGAATCGGATGCGTCTAAGACTTTGTAATCCATTGGACTCTTAGGTCCATTGTGCAGATTTTAGACTGATGTGTTTTTAAACAACTTTGCTGCTTTCCACTAAATTTATGTGAAAGTGACAATGTCAACTTATAACTGCATCATCAACACAGTTTTTAAGAAAAAAAGTTCCACTCACTGGCAATGCACGAGCAGAGGGTCGCGCGGCGCGTGCGCGAGCGGCTCGGCGAGCGGCGCGGCAATCTCGGCCAGCTCGGCGAGCCCGCGTGTTACTTCGGGCACGTGGCCCGCCGCCGTCGGCCAGCCCTGGTATTGTAGTTGACGGACGCACCGCCATGAACCGTTCTATGTATGAAAAAAAAGTATTATAATAAACTGCATATATTTCAAGAAACTGAAAAGACATTTAAACCTCGCCAAACCAAGGTTTATAGGTAAATTAAATTATTACATTAACGCATTGACCGTACAGTGCCTTAATTTGTAACTATAGGGTCGAAAATGGACGTTTAGTCATCGCGATGTCGATCGAGAAAGATCGTAGCTGAATTTAAGTCATACAACCAGTCTTATATCGACTAGGCGCAAAGCATGGCCCTAAGGTACTCGATATACAAGTTTTCATGCTTTGCGCTTCCATCGTTGAATCGTTTCAATCGTCACAAATGAACTAGTATGTGGTTTCGTATGGTCGTCTTCCTAGGACACCAGTTCATACAGGTTTTTGGATATTACCGCGTCATAATGTTGACAATTATTACCTTGGTGTTAGTAACACGGAACTGTCGACGCGTGTAGTACGGGCATGACTCGCTCTCCTCGTACTGTACGGAGATGTGCTCGTACTGCGCCGTGCCGTCGTCCCAGTACCGTGGACACTTGCCCTCACCAAGCTGAGTAGTAAAATATAATATAATGTTAATCATCACAAAAGTTACAAATACAGACTTTATGCCAACAATATTATACTGACCATAATATATTAGGACTATAGCGAGAGATCAAAGGGCAGAAGCCAATCAAATCTGTACTAATATTATAAATGCGAAAGTATCTGTCTGTCAGTCTGTCTGTCTGTCTGTCTCGCTTTCACGCCAAAACTACCGAACCGATTGTAATGAAATTTTGTATACAGATAGTCTAAAGCCTGAGAAAGGACATAGGTTACTTTTCTTACTGGAGAAAAGGGTTGTAAGGGGGTGAAAATACGAAAATTTGTTCAAATTAAGTAAGTTCCAAACATTCATACTAGATGGCACCGTGCGTCTCTTACATCGCGCTAACGCTTGCCCAACATCTTTCTATAAGATATCATCATATTTTAAGTTTTTTTCGATTGTTATTTCTTTTTTGCATTATTTAATAAGTAAGTACTTTATATTATATAATACAGGGTGTCAAAAGACCGCTTCCGATAACTTCGTGGGGTTATTATAGGGCATGAGATATATCCATTGGTGCAAGAAATTTTCATGTAATCGCCAGTTTTTGAAATAGTCAAAATTTTCAACACGCAATGTATAATGCGTGTAGTTAATGCGCGATAATATCGCCCGCCGCCAATGAATGAAACCCCGGGCCGTGCCGGCCCCCCCCGCGCCGCCCGCGCCGAATACCGCGCGCGCGGCTCTGCGCTAGTCATGAGTTAAGACAAAACAGCTGATCGTGGTGTGCCCTATACCCTAGGCCGTAGGTAGTGATTAAACCACCAATATTGTAATGATTATTAAATTACAATAGTTTTCACGATTAAACAAAATGTTACAATTTATTAATTACCGTTTCTCAGGTTTTTACTCAAAAATACTCAGTTTTTACTTCCGGCCAAAAAGGAAAAGAAATCATAATTCACATCCGATCATCATCCGATTTACACATCTGTAAAAATACATACACAGTTACCTACTGCACCTATCAATACCTATCAATGGAAAACATACGTGATAACATGTTCACTGACCTGTGATCAGCTGTCTGCTTTTATGAAATGCAGTTCGAACTGTGCTCCATGATCCATCTAACTCGATGTAGATTGCAGAGTTACTCAACGCTTAACAAAAGTAATTACAGGAGACATGCCAATTCTTTAAACATTTTTTATTGCACTGTTTAAACCGCACTATCGTCTATCGACGACGATGTTCACCTGTTCCTTAAAGCATCGCACATTCATCGGACGTATCTTGTCACGGCCCGTTATTAATTACAAACATAAAAAAAATAGTTAACAATACACAAAACAAGTAATACGACAACATCTAAACGTAAAATTACAAAACTTAAACAAAAACGTCACAGTACCTACACCAGCACGGCGCGTGTTAGACAGCCGACTGAACAAAATTGAAGAAAAAACTTTGTAAAATAATAGGGATGTATCCCTGTGCAATGTGAATATTTTGAGTAATCGATAATTTTTTTATCGATAAATCGTATTAATTGTTTTACATACGATTACGTATTGATTACTGTCAAACTAAAAATAAACAAATACCTACTCAATATTAAGAAAAGCGACAATAATTAAAAGTTATTTAATTAATTAGGTAAGTATTATTAAATTATTTTCATTGGTACGTAGACGCTTATACGCGCATACGTAGACGCGCATAACGCGTACCACGGTATAACAATCACTTTATCACGGTAATGTAGGTATCGAATTTAAAAAATGAGATGAGATCTACTAAATAATAGTTATAATTTTTATTATTTAATGGATATTTAAATATCGACTAAATAGTATTGAATTTATAGGGTACAACACTTAGATTGTCCTTGAAATGGATTAGCGACACGTGCGTCGTGCACCTGCAGAGCGGCACGCTTTGTCGGCGCCGCGATCAAAGCAAGCCGCCGTTCGGTGTCTTTTGACTACTTCCGAAAGTCGATACACGACGAACATTATTTCAAAAATTAAAATAGATTTTTTAATTTAGTAGCCATTTGAGCATTGAGGTAATAGGTTGTTAGAGTTGTTAGGAGATAAGTTTGATTTTTTAACAATTACTTCAAGTATACAAACGTGTAGAATTGTGTAAAGTGTTAATAATTGATTATTATTTCAGTTGTAATAAAATACTTTGTGGTGTGATACATTTCGTTAACGTGAAGTGTTTTTGACGTTTTTGGTGGTGACTGGTCTTATTGCTTGATGTTAAGGATTATTTTCAAAATGGATAAAGAAGTAAGAACACTTGAACTCAACATTTTTCACGTAAGTTAATTGCCAGTTTTATGTATGAGGTTTTTTCGTGTATCATCTGTTATTTCGATTGATAAGTGACGATTGCGGATAAACAGTTCATCCGCATAGGTTTCGTTACTTACGATGAACTTTTTAACTAGTCTAATAATCTTAGAAGTTTGCCATACTGTCGTAAGTTGTTACACATGCACAGACAGTTTCTTACAGTTTTCTACATGAGCTACCATTAAACTCTTAACACTGCAAGTAGCTTAGATGAGAGGTCAGAGGTCAGAGTTCTAAGTTCCACGTCATGGCGACCTTCATGGGTTTGAAATTGAAAAGACACCACATACATTAGGGTTTCTGTGTGTTCTGTCGTAACTCGTAGTGTATCGTCATTCGTCGCATACGACCTTTCGACTTAGCGTGCGTAGGCCGGAGCTAACAGCTGATTAACGCGGTCAACGTTCTCGGGTTTGTACTCGGAACACGAGATCGTTGACCGCGCGCTTGCAAATGCTTATTGGGGTAAAAATAATAAAATTTAAAAAAATATTTTAAAATATTTTTCTATGTGGTTTATTATCATGTTTAAAGGGTTTTAATTATAAAAAAATAAAGAATAAAAAATTTAAAAAATTAAAAAAAAAATTAAAAAAAAATACATATTCGTAATCAGAAAATGTAGTATAATCATACCCCAAAGTTATCGGAAGTGGTCTTATTACACCCTGTATATACAGTGACGTCCTATCAACCTATCGATGATAAATAGTTTATGGGTGAAGTTGTGTAATTGGGGGGCTAAATAAGCTTTAAAATTTGGCATAAAATATAAAGTTTAATTTAAAAAAATGAAATATTATGTGCACACTGCACAGCTGTTTTGATTTAAGGGGTACCAGGGTTTTTTTTATAAAAGCTTTTGACACCAATTTTGTTGATATCGCGCGCTATAAACTGAAGTCCACGCGGACGAAGTCGCGGGCAACAGCTAGTACATTATAAATACATTGAGGTACTATAGACTGGAGAGAGCCTTATATCGGTGTATAAGCGTCAAAAGCGTGTAATATAATGTCCTACTTACTAGGACATAACAAAGGAGTCGGTCTGCATATTTCATGTAAAAAAAGTGTTAAAAAAGGTTATTAGTGAACATTTAATGCCAGATATTGTTGAGTTTTGTGGTTCCGCTAAATAATAAACCATAAGAATGGTCAAAGAATGCCTCAAACACGTGGATTTAACATTAAATACGTAAGTTTTGAATAACGTTTTTAGGGCTTTTCAATCGGTATTTTTGTAAGCTAAAAAGATAATTTATAAGTTTATTAATCCTTTATTCGTGCTATATAAGGCATTAGTGCTAAAAATGTCACATCAATTAATAATTTGGCTATAAAAATTTAAAGCCAAATTATTAATTGCTACCGAATAAATAAAGTTTTCAATTATGCAACATAGAACCCAGAACAAGGGAGATTTATTTACCTCGCTTAACATTACAATCGTGGAGACGTTGTGTTCTGACACCATCCGCCAGAAGTCCATGATTGTGTTTGGCAGAGGATCTTGCGTGATGATGAATCCTTCTGAGTTGTCGTAAGCTGCAAAAAAACAATACCTGCTATAGAAGACCAATGCCTAAATATAAAATAAGAACTCCTAGTATTAAGATTCTAAAACACAATGACCTATTTCCCAAATCTCTTAACAAATGATTAAGGTATTTTATAAAAACAGGCCTACTTTTAACAACAGTATGTCAAAAACCGACGGCAAATCTTGGCATAAATATTGAGCGAACACAAGACAAATGAACACCATTCAATAATAGTACTACAATTATTCAATAACATACATAATTTATATGTTATTGAATAATTGTATAATCTATTTGACCGAGCTTAGCTCGGTATTAAAACACGAATAAAATGACATTTTCTAAAAATGATTCCTAGCTAGATCGATTTATCGGCCCCGAAACCCCCTACATTTATTTTTCTGAACTAGCGACCCGCCACGGCGTCGCACGGGTATAAAATATAATATATAGCCACTGAAAAAATGATTAAAATCGATAGCCTATGATCCTTCACGTGGTCTACTTCTTATGTGTGCCAAATAACATAAAAATTGCTCAAGTAGTTCGTGAGATAAGCCCTTTCAAATGACAGATAAAATTAACTTAGCAATACCTTCTATGAAAGACGCGTTGATATACGTGGAGTAGTCTCGCGCGGGCAGCGGCGCTAGGATCACGCGGTTGCGGTCGTACGGCAGACAGTTGGCGCTGCGATTGCGTGCACGCAGCTCCTCGCCCCCCGCGCCCGCGCCCGCCCCTCCCGCTACGCACGACTTGCCAACTTCGGCGACGGGCGGGGACATCATTTTCTATGGAATTGTGAAAATTATTTATGAAATGGATGTTTAAACAGTCTGAAATCTAAATGTAATGTGTTTCATCCGGATTATAGAGTTTTTATAGACAAACGATATAAGTAATGTAAGAGGTTACATTAATCGTGTACGTGCAATTTTATGACAACGTGTATAAACACTATTCATTGAACAGGTAGAAAATTTGATGACGCCAAACGTCTTACACCAATTCTGTTAAACTGAGACCTATATACCTAATCGTTGTACTGAAATAGCAAAACTAAAAGAGATGTAGTGTAAGGCTACTATCAAAATTTGTCTGCCTTTTTCTGCGAAATTTAGTACCTGTAGTATTTAGTATACAAGTGTTAAATATACCTCAAACTCATGCTCCATGAGGCACTTGTCGGCACCCTCTGGCGTGTTCCGCAGGCGGTCGATGGAGCTCTTGAGCCGCGACGCCGGGATCTCCGTGTCGCCGTAGTGAGCCATCTCCACTAGCGCGCGGTACACGAACACGTACTGTTTCTGTGACACGAGAGTAAACAAAGTTTGTTAAGATTTTACGTGTTTTAGGTTCATTTCAGTGCTACAAAGATCATGCATGGATGACAATGAGAGGGGGACGTAGATGTGAAACAGCTGTAATTTAAAATGACATCAGCGTGCATTTACAATATTTGTTTTAGATTTCAGCCTTCTACAGATTCTTGGTTGGCGTTGATTGTGATTAAGTTTACAACATAGCTGGATTAGTTGTCATTTTAGCCACGCGTTGAAAGATCCTTGTAGTACTAGTTTTAGATTTCAGCCTTCTACAGGATACACAGAACAGAAGAGCTTGAGTTGAAACTACTGACAAGGGCTACTTGCCAACAGCAATTATAGTGATAGGAACATGCCATCATCCACAAAAAAGTTTACCAACCAGGGACTGCACCAAAAAGTTTCTCTGCCGCCGGAGTTCAGCTACGGTGTTGAAGACCGCCACCGAGCCCGTCGTCTTAAGCTGCTCGAGCAGGCAGTCCAACGCCACGAGCGTGCCAGTGCGACCGACGCCGGCGGAGCAGTGGACTACTGCAGGACGGCCCACCACACCCGACCATGCCTCGTTTACACGCTAGAAATAATAATAGTAAAATTATAATCAATTGAATTTGAATTGTAATTATTGTCCGTTAATATCTGTGCACGTTTTTAAGTGTATATCAGTGCATCGGGCGTCTTTCAAATCGTGTTAAGTTTGGTGAATACTGTAGTTTAGGGGGCGATTTTACCAAATAAATGGAACGCGTTCAATGCACACTGAACGGGTTCAAAACGTATAAACGCGATTATAACATCGAGATGATTTCAGCATGAATTTGATTCAATTTATTTTGTTGGCTACAGGTACAGGTAGTCTAAACGTGAGACATATAAAACAATCAAAATATCTACAAAAGTCCCGTGGCACTTCTATTACCTTGATGAACTTGAGTATAGAATGCGGATGCTCCGGCGCCGCGAAGTCCTTCCACATAAGGAAGTGGTACTGGCGGACCAGCCGCGTCTCGCACTTGGCCTCGCGCGGCGACGTGGGGGCGCTGCTGTCGCCGAGACCCGCGCAATCTAGGACAAGACAGCGAATTAGAAATTGGTTATGGCTGGTCACACATTTGTCAGCACCGTACGCAGTGGCGGCCCTAGGAGGTGACGAACAGGGCAATCACCCAGGGCCTCGCTCTCGCAGGGGCCTCGCAAGGTATTTTTTCGTAAGACAAAGGGCCACGCATAGACCTGCCACCCAGGGCCTCGCAAAGACCTTCCGCTCGGGGCCTCGCGATGGGCAAAGGCCGCCACTGACGCACCGCATAGTACACGAAATGCGGCGCGTGCGGTGCGGACGAGTGTGCGAGATTTCACATCATTACATACAACGGATTCTAAAATGCAACGCGTTCGGCGTGTGCGTGCTGATAAATGTGCGATCACACAATGTTTATTTTCTCACAAAAATGAACATTAGTATTAGAGAAGTTTGTTACACTATCCTAACTTCTTTATTTTGGCACCCACGGCTGCAGCTATTGTAACAAGTAATTATAAAATAGTATGTTTGTTTTATTCTTGTTTGTAAACCTGATTTTTTACATAGCCTAGTAAGCAGGTAAACTTATAGAGTTCTTATTTGCTCGATGTGAAGGCCAATGCCAGTTCCATTGAGGAACTTATAATTTGTGTAAGTATTAAAAATTTCGCCTCTTCTCCATAAGTTGTCTGATGTCCTCTTACATCATATTTTTGATAATAACAAACATAATAAGCTGTCGTAATACCTCCGTTTCTCTTTGCTATTCCGTTATTCTCAACAATAGGTTGACCATCAGAATTCAGTGGTTGTTTTGAAATCTTCAGCTCTCGAACTATATAATCAGAATACCTGAAACAAAGGAACGTGTTATGTTTACTACGGTAAATAAAGCTATAAACGAATCAGAAGCTTCTTATTGTTGAAAATATATGCGTTTAAAAATGCTAAATCATTTTCGCTACGTTACGTAAAAAAATACGTTGTATATAAGTCATGCGCGTACACGACGCACGCACGGACGCAAAACTGCGTACGCGTTTATTAAGTTAGCATTTTTTATCTATCCAGAACAAAAATTAATAGCCATAAACGTCCTACACGAGCTAATAAGTTGACAGGATATTAAACCAAACCACACAAAGTATAAAACTCACCGTTTCTCAGACACATGGTGCACGGTGATATTGCCGAACGCTCGCACCCCCCGCACCTCATCGGGCCAGTACTTGCTGCACTTCACCTTGGAGTACTCCTCCAGGTTGGTCAACATCACTATCAGCTCCAGCCCATGCTCCCATATCATGCGCCAGAAGTCGTTGACCGTGGTGTCTGTTGGACCTTGGGCGCAGATAAACTGCTTTCGCTCCTAAAAGATGGGACACGCAGGGCATAAGTATGCAAGAAAGTTTAGTCAAATTAGACGACAAATTAGTAGAATTTAATATGGCTGATTTTATAGCTGAAAAGATGTTAGTAACTTTAATTCTTGATGTGTGATTCATTGAGTAACCTTGGAGGTCAAGTCAAAAAAAGTTTATGATACTATAACTTATAGGTCTTCTACAGCTAATAAAAAAACTATAGCTGTTACATTTACCTTTCTTGTACATACAAAGTCACAATAAGTTGTAAATCTTATTAAAACAGAAAAGTGACAAAGGTAAACAATACAATGAGAACATTAGTCATGCTATACCTGAGATGTGTCTGCGGGGTCCTTTGGTAAGCGGGGAAAGCAGACATCACAAGTTACATGGGGGAAGTGATTTTTGATACCTACTTTACTTTTTAATTTGCATATTTATAACTACTATTACATACAGGTCAAAACGCAATAGAAAAATATTCGTGTGAGACTTGCGAGTCAATATTAATATACTGAAGTGTAATCACTTCCACACGACGTTTTTTTAAGCTCGTTTGTATCGATATAAACGCAAGTTGAACGCTCAGCAAACGCAAGGGAGCCGACACGTTTTAATACCTTTACACACGACCCTTATTTTTGTATCAATACAAACGCACGTTTTTCGAACGCAACTAAGACGTGCTGCAACCGCGCGCTTGTATAGCGTGTGTATCGCGTTTATATCGCGATCATGTCGCGGTGGGGGACACGGCGCGTGCGCTCCTTCTCCACCCGTCGTTCCCCACTGAGTCGCAGTGTGTTTGTATCGATACAAACGCGTGTTCAAAGCGCGTTACAATAGCGTTCAACTTGCGTCTGTATCGATACAAAGGCGCGAATCGCGTTTTATTAGCGTTCATCTTGTGTTTGTATCGATACAAACGCGCGTTTCATTTCCGTCAAAAAACGTGTAATATCTGCCAAAACGCGGTGAAAACGCGCAAATGAAGCGCGCACCAAAAACGCGCGTCGACAGCGCCCAAAAAAGAAAGTGGAAGGGCCCTTAATAAAAATGTCTTCTTTCTTCGCGACCATTATTCAAAGAAATTTAAATTATTATTTTTTTATTCCGAATCGTTGTAGCGCAAAACTATATTTGGCTGTATATGCAACTAAAGTTATTCTTAATTGAGTAAAAAGTTTGTTTATATAACATGACCATCGGATAGACTACTTCATCATCATTATAGACGTATTTCACCAACCTTATATCCCATAACATAGTTGGCGTTGATATAATCGGACCCGGGTATGCCGTCGATCGGTTGGAGTTTTACCCGGGTTTGGTCGTACGCTTTAATATCCGGGTATCGGTTCTTCGGTTGGTTCTCCCTGGCTTCTGAAGCGTGTGTGGTTCTATCGGGGAAGCACTCAGGCAGCATCTGCAACAACTTGATCGTTGGACGATGTTAAAATTAATCACACGTAAAGCACAACACTATATTATATTATGGTTAAATGGTTTATTGACAATATGGGCATAGCCAAGTTTTGGACTTGAGAGTTCAAGAACCTTTTGGTTTGAAAAAAGTAATTTTGTATTTGAGGGTTTTTCTACCCTTGCGATAATCTATTGGATACGCCCAACAATTTTGACATTTATGTATTAGATGCATGTTAGAATGAAAGAATGGTAGCGAGACACAAAATGATATTACAAAACGTTTTTAAATGCATAAAAAACAACATAATTATTATTTAACAAAGTAATGTTAAACTTAAATAAGATTGATTGGCCGCGACGAAAGTAAATTTAAACACAAACAACACTTATAGAAAACTACACAAAATGACCTTTACAAAACATGCAAGATGCATCATGATGTTAAAAAGAAATACCAAGCGAATATTTGGCCCGTTATTTTTATGTTATTAATGTCAGACACACATGCTTGATGCAAGCACAAATAACTAGTTGCTACTATACTAATATTTTATTGATATTGGTTTTACCTCGTATGAAAAATATTACTTACAAGACTGAAATATACAAGACTTTATTCAAAGAATCGCAGTAATTTTTATCGTCAAACATCATAGTCATAGAAAAAAATATGTCGTCACTACTTTATCTTGTTTTGCCGATTTTGAACTCGTACAACAATATTATCTGTGTCTAAATATCGCTTGAAAATAATCAATTCTCATATATTATTTTATATTCCCAAATTATAATTATTCAACAAATCAGCTTAATATTTTTACCCGACTACGGCAAAGCAAAAGAAGGGTTGTGATTTTGACAGGCTATGTATGTATGTATATATGTATGTTCATCTGTTCCCTCGTAACTTCTAAACCACTTATCAATTTCGACAAATGACATATCATTAGAAGCGTCTTAATTGTCCAATGGTTATAGGCTATATGGGGTTATTGTCCTCTAGCGGACAAAACATACAGAGTAAAAAAATATCACATCTTTTCGTTCATAGCTTCTTTACTACTTATCAGAATAAGACCACTGCAGTACTATTAGAAGGGCCTTGATATTCCGTAATTTATCAAGTGAATCTTAGCCCCAAAATAATTGAAATAAAAATAAAGTTTAAAAAACTAAAACCCGACTAGGCTTTTAGTTTTTCTACACACGCTCTAAAAACTATGAAACAAGAAAACAGTTTATAGGGATATGGAAATGTTTAAAGGATAGCCGTGGCCGTATGCCACCTACTATAGCAAAACAGATTCATTATAGAAAATAAAGTAGCATACATACGACCACATTAAACTTTATTTTTATATATTGTATCTTTAATAACTCTCCACTCTTTTCTGCCCCTATATCCTCTTAAAACCTCCCTGCATAACTAAAAGTCGGTTAAAAATAATTAAAAAGTAAGGCATTTAAAGTAGTATCTACCTCGAACTCTTTCTGGAACCCATAGTCGGAATCTAGTTGTCGCTCAGCGTACGCGGCGGCGAGTCGGTCGCGCGGGATCGGCGGCAACTCGGGCGGCACCCCGCCCGTTTGACGTCCACCAATATGGCCCACTACGTATCTGTGGAAGATTTTTTGTTTTTTTTTTTCAATTTCTTACGTATTATGTAAACTTTTGAAATGAGCGTTTGAAGTTTCTCGCCAGTTTGTCTCTCACTGATGTGGCTAACTACGTATGACCAATTTTTATGAGTCCAATTTTTTCGTCTTAGATCACGCTGGACTTTTAAAGCAATCGTCACTCCGTAAAGTGAGACGATGCTGTGCGATCTCACACTGTACTGTGATCTCGTACAGACGCTCCTTTAACGAGAGGGCACTGTTTTGTCAATCTCACAATGCACTCATATTGAACTCGTACAGACGCTATTTTAATGAGAATAAAAAAATCTTACCTAGTCTTTCATGAATAAAGAAAAACGAAAATTATCACCTTCAAAAAAATAGTTTCACTATACCTTAACGCCGCCTGTATGGGGTTCATCTCGAGATGCGCGTGCGGCGGCAGCTTGCGAGAGCGGCGCGCCTGCACCACGCACAGACCGATCATTACCACCACCACAAGACTTGCGATACCGCACACCGACTGTAAGACAAAACATATACCCACTTAATAATAAAATATTTACATAAGGAAAAAAACATATAGCATTTTTCAACTCTGTCGGGAAAGTCACTAGAAAGAAAGACAAAATATTGTGTAGGTAGCGTAACCAGTTTTTTACCCTCTTACTTAGAAAGATAATGATAGATGTTTTTTTTTTATCTTTTTAATTTACAGAGGCTTTTAACACTCAGTGTTAATGTCAGCCTCATAGGTGAATACAGTGTTCCCTACATAAGGGAAAGATCCAAATAACTATATAATTTTATTGCCTCTGGGGACAACGGCTCCGAAAGTACACTATTGATCCGTCCATTGTGCAGGCAGTCAAAGTCACCTAAGAGCCTTGATCTTAGCTCTGCAGTCCGAGCACACTCCAGCAAAACATGATACAGGTCTTCGGGCTTATCGCACACATCGCAATTAGGCGAAGGCTTAATTCCAACCAAGTGACAAAATTTGTTTGCTGGAATGTGTCCAAAACGTAATCTAAAGGCTGACACCAACAACTTTCTCGATAAATTACACGAAATAAACCAAGGCTCCCATACTGGTTTATTCTGGATGGTTCCGTACCAAACTCCAACACCTCTTTGGAATTCCTCGCCGAAATGGTATTCCCATTTCTCGAGCGCCTTCTCCTTAATCTGATGACGAAGCTCATTTACAAAAGGTTTAGAACAGACCACGGGACCATCCATAACTGCACTCTTGGCAAGCGCATCCGCAGTTTCGTTTCCAATTAAACCGACATGGGCAGGAACCCATTGCAGTTTAATTGAAACTTTTCCAGAAACATGCCGGAGTAAATCCAAAGCTTCGAAGGCTATCGGAGAGCCACGTTGCTTCGTGGCGCACCGACGAAGGTGTTGGAGAGCACTTCTCGAGTCTGATAAAATAACTATACTGTTATTGTTGTTCAAGTTATTAACATAAGTTAGTGATTCCTTAATAGCAAGAAGTTCAGGGGGGTGAGCCAAAATCTTTTCGTTTTCGCTTCGTTATAGAATCGCCGATGAAAATGTATGGAATTGACATAAGCGTTCGTTAATATGACGTTGACATTCGACTCGTCTAGTGTCATTTCCATACATTTTGATCGGCGATTCTATAACGAAGCGAAAACGAAAAAGTTTCGGCTAAATGGCCAGCAGTCATTATATTATTATCTTTATTACAAATATTTAAACTCGGAAACAAAAAAAAACTCGCAAATACGAAATGAAAATTGACGTCAAAGAGATCGTAACACGGAGCGCGTCCGAACGTGACGGGCGCAAACCCAGACTGATAGATGGATTACGCAGCGTACTATTGGAGGTCCGCTTTCTTTTTCTTTAGCAGCAGAATAAAATGATCATATCAACATCGTTGAACACAAATGCCTATTAGTATTACGGGCAAGTGTGTTAAGTTATTATTTATTTTTTAATATTTCACGTGAGCTTTATATTCAACATCAAATTGGCTGTATCATTTTCAAATAACTAGCTAGGGTAGGGCGGCGTGACATAATACAAAATTTGTTACTGCGCCGTTGGCTGAAAAAGATTGGGAACTCCAGTAATAAACAATACTTTACCATGAGAGCTAGCTCCAAAGGCGTGGTACCGGTAGTGGCGACGGGGCTAGCAGCTGGAGACAGCACGTGCAAGTATTCGCTGTATAGCGGCTCGTCTAGCTCCGATCCAGCTGTAAACAGAGCATTATGTTACGAACATGGCTTGTCACGCTACCCCGTGTCTAGATACTGCGTACTGCTCCAAACCTGTTCCATAACAGCGAGCATACGGTTATTAAAATCTCTGTATATCGATTCTGCTATACAGCATGACTGGTGAGACATGATAGATACTTAAGGAGAGTACTCGGTACTCGATTCTCATTATAATTATGTAATAAAATTAGGTACTTAATTTTTGACCAAATTTCTCTTTAAATAAATGAATCATGGACACTTAGTAAATTACTATGCAGCTAGCGCGGCGGCATGCGCCCCGCGCCGCGCGCTACCCCTCCCGCGCGCGGTGTCCATGCGTTGGGTAAATAATTATTTAACTTTAAGCTATATTTACTCAGTGATCAATTGATTTTTTTTTTTTCAACTAATATTATAATAGCCAAATATCACGTCCTCGAGTATTGAACATGTCACACAAGTCATGCTGTATAATCTTACAACAATATGCTATCGGTATAACAAAACTACAAAATAACATTCCCATAATATGTCAAGCCAAGGTTAAACGCGTTCTGAATTCCAACTGTTCAGTCAAATTAATCATTACTGACATATGTACATATATGAGGGAAGTGAGTACTAATTTGCATGTCACATACAATACGCAATTTTGTGTATATCGACGTTATTTGCGTGTATAGAGTGACGTCACATACGTATTAGTTCCACGAACAGCGTATAGTTGGCGTTGGGGTCGAGCAGGCCGTCGCGTATTTGCAGTTCCTCTTTCACGTCCACCTCGATCAGCTTGTCCATCATCATTGGATTCTTCATGTAGTCCCTAGGAAAACATAAAGTTAGTAGATAATTTATTGATCCACCAACAGAATCACATTTAATAAAATGGAACATAATTATTACATACAGCAGAGTTTTTTTTATGGATGAAATGTGTTCCAATGAAAAATGAAATACAACATGCCTTGTGTTTGCTAATATTTTGATTTGATATAATAATGTTTGAGCGAGTGATAAAATACGAGGCACTTTTGTATAAATCATTTTTACTCCAACTCAAACACGGTTGTTAGGATGATGCATATAGCATTTAACAAGATTTTATGAAGAACAATAGTTTTAATAACCGCAAATCTATTTATACGGTAAATTGAAAAAATATAACATAAATAGTGTATACCTTATGCTATATAGTATACAACACAAACAAAAGATTAATTAGTTCAAATTTTCATATTTGAATTACCTTTCACCATCCAAATCGTACGATCTCCTTTCTCGTTTCTCCTCCAACTCCACAATTGGGTCTTCGGTGGTATCAATTTCGTCGAAGAACAGATCGTCCTCCTTGGTGGTGGTAGCCTGAGTGGTAGTGGTGACAGCCGGCCGGGGGATCTCGTAGTGGCGTTTAGGTTTCCGTAGACAACGTCTACAGGACTCCCGGTTGATGGAAGGATCGTCTTTATCGTACATGGACTTCCCGTCGCCTATCACCAGTTCCGATTCGGACGGGAATTTGTCACTGGAAATGAGGAATATGAACACGCAATAATTAATACGAAATATTCTATAAGGAGTCAGGAATTTACGAGAGTAACTTTATTTTTACAGTATTTTTTTATCAGAATAATAGCAGTTGCTTATTTTTTTATATCTCGAGGGCCTTACTTATTAGGGTTGATTCAGACCGCAACGCGACGCGTAGATGCATTTCTAAATTTGTATGGATTTGACAGATTTCAACTGCGTCAGACGTCTTGCGAATCTGTCAAATCTGTCAAATTAATAAAATAATTTATAAAAAGTTATTTACTTGGAGAATACGTCAGTAATGTAGGCGCCCAGTACAGGCTGCACCGCGTGAGCTTCTTCGTAGTCAATGATACCGATGTCTTTCGGAGGCGGCAAATTGTTCCAGTCCGAATTCGGTAGGAGTCGCACCATGTAAACTCTGCATGTAAACGCACCATGTAAATTTAATGTCTACAAAATTAGTCTGCCATTGATTTTCTTGTTCGCGCAGTTATAATCTATCATAAAAAGTAAAGAAATTAAAAAGTGACAACATCGTAGTATCATCCCTTTTTTCTTAGATTGATTTGAAAGGGATGACACTATGATTTTGCCACTTTTTAATTTGTTCACTTTTTTGACAGACTATAAACGCGACATTTTGAGTCGGTAACATTATAACCAAGATTGTTTTCATTTTAATCACATCCAAACAAATGAATTGAAACTGAGTATACAAACACAATAATTGATATTTTAAAGAAATTCGAAGAGTCAATATTTTCGGCGATTTCTCAGCATTTGAATACTGACCTGTAGCAGCATATTGGACCATTCCTTTCAGACACTCTCGGCAGTTTCATTGTAAAGACATATTTATCGTCTTCTATCACCTGTAAATAAACCAAAATTCTGTATACGATTTAATAACTTTTAAAGTCTCCCTACATTAAGGCTGGTATAAATAGTCAGTACTCAAGATGCATCTCGGTCTCAAGACACGGTTAAGGTCTGTGATTGGTTGCCTGTCAAAATTTGGACCAATCACAGAGCCGAACCGCGTCTTGAGACCGGGTCGCATCTTAAGTACTGACTATTTATACCTTGCAGCGTTCCCTAAGTTAAGCAATACCTAGTACAACAAAAAAAGAATTACTTAAATCGGACTTGCACTTCCGAAGATATGCGAAAACAAACATAAAAACATGTATCATGTGTGTATGTAACACACATGATACATACAATATATGTACATACATATCATATTACATACACTTGAAATTTGGCACATTTGTTGAGACGCTTATATAGACTAATATAATATACGAAAACTGGGCAGTTCTGGAAATATTACACACATACGGGTCGAATTGATAACCTTATTTTTTTGTTGTCGGTAAAAAAGATCACGTATTAATGATCGGCCCCTGTATTAGTGAGGGGCTTTAGGAGGCTATTCTTATAACCAATTACCTTGCGCCACCTAGGGCGGGGCGGTCCGGCGGGCGGAGCGGGGGCGGTGCTGCAGTACCGCGTCTCCTCCTCCCCGCGACGTCTTGTGCGCGTCATCGCGATCACGCGGATCGTGTAGTTGGTGTTCGGCTGAAGGTCGTCTTGCCTGTAAAAACACGTATCAATAGATGAGAAGAAGATTCCATATTATAGTACTCACGAGACGTATATTGGTAGGCCGAGTGTAATATTTGAAACTTCTCACCATGACGGTAACGACGTTAAGGATTGTCATGATTTACCACTATAGTTTGTGCGTTCTAAGATGATATGGGTGACAGTTTTCATGTTACTTGCTACCGGTTTTTTTTACAAGAAAACAAAAAAAAATCAAAATGATATAAATTATATTTCATCTACAAAAACAAATGTTTCCTATAATTGTAAATGAATAAAAATGAAAAGATGCTAAATGCTAACTTATTAATAAAAATTATAAATATTAACTGTGAAATAGGAGTATAAAATTATTGTTACGAAATATTTATAAAAAATTATTAATACGTGGGAGAGCCATGCTTCGGCACGAATGGGCCGGCTCGACCGGAGAAATACCACGTTCTCACAGAAAACCGGCGTGAAACAGCGCTTGCGCTGTGTTTCGCCGAGTGGGTGAGTTTACCGAAGGCCCAATTCCCTTCCCTATCCTCCCCTTCCCATCCCTACCTAATAGGGTAATAGGGCACTATTACCCTATTCCCTCTTAAAAGGCCGGCAACGCACCTGCAGCTCTTCTGATGCTGCGAGTGTCCATGGGCGACGGAAGTTGCTTTCCATCAGGTTGCTCGTTTGCCCCCTTCTTTCATAAAAAAAAATAGAAAAATGTCATATGCATGAAACGGAACTTATGTCAATAGAGATTGACTCTTTTGAATCGAAATCAAATCGATAAAAAAGGGCGGCCATCTTTAAATCGCCGGCACCACTGAAATGTCAGTACGAAATCGATAATTTCGATTGCAATTCTTTTACGAAGTGATTCGATATTTTTAAACTATCGATTAATTTTTGTTAGGTAACTTCCCTACTATTGTCAATTATAATGTGTCACGCATATCATCATAAAACGCACAAACTATAGGAGCGCCGTTCCTATTCCATATAAATTACTGTTCAAGTCCTCACGGTGAAAAGTGACAAACTAAGCCCGGGCGCGCACTAGCGGCCAGGCCGCGGCGGCCATCGAAAGTATGGTGTGGCCGCTTGACAGCGTGCGGTGAGGTGCGCGTGGTCTATAACGGTTTCATACTAATGTATCTATCTCGATGGCCGCAGCGGCCTGGCCGCTAGTGCGCGCCCGGGCTTACAAGCATCTGAATGTCAAGAATCATTATGTTTTACCTTATGCTCCTGGAAACATTCGTAGTGAATTTTGCGAATGGACCCCAAGTATCTTGCTTTATATCACCTAATTCGTTTCTGTACGTCGCATTGCCCGTTAGCTCAATCTGAAACATATTATAATACGGTATATATTCTTTCTTCGAACAGACTGAGAAGGTGACTAAATTAAATTTTATCGTTTTCTAGCCACTGATCACATAACGACTAATTTTTAGGTTATGAGCGGCCAGTGTGAACAATAATACTTACACTGTAACCCTTTATTTCCGCATTTGGCTTCAACGGTGGTGACCAGGTGAGATTGAGGGAATTACTGGAGCAATGTACTGTAACGTTACTTGGCCGCCCCGGTATACCATCCAGGGTAGCCGCTTGCATCTCAGAAGACCAGGGACCGCAGCGTTTCGTGAAGTCCGAACACGCGCACACCTTAAAGAAACATGACAATATATTATAGATTATAAGTATGAAAAAAAATCATTATAATCAGAAATACTTTCTGCCAAAAAGAAACTTCAAATCAAACATTATTTTTCTTGTCATGAACAACCTTTAAATATATCTTCTTTTCAAAATAAATTTAATATTGGTTCATAAACGACTAAGTTGTTGAAGATCGAAGTGAGAAGCCTCCCTCTTTTTTTACGTTTAAACAAGAATACGAGAATACAAGAATATTAGTAGTAACTAGTACGACGGTTTGTCTATATTGATTTCGAAGCCCAAAGCTTAAATATATTTTATTTACTTAGCCAAGTTAAATTACCAATGTATTTCTTTAGTATAATAACTTACTCTGAACACATAGGTGCTATGAGGCTCGAGGTTATCAAACATATAAGGGTTCCTACTGTCCCTCGGATGGTATGCACTCCTAGTTTCTACCTCATTCATCTTCCTAGCCTCCAACAGGTAGTAATGTATCAATTCAGCTATGTCATCTGGTGGCGGCGCCCAGCCTATAGTCACGGAGGTCGCTGAAAAACCCTTAATCGATATATTTGGCACAAAAATCGGATCCTTGTCTAAAGTCGTGACCGTATTCTCGTAAGTATGCTTGCTTTGGCCATGTGACGTCGACACTTCCAATCTTAGCTGATATTTCGTAGAATTCTGCAGGCCCTCCATCACAAAAGAGATATTCTTCACACCGATCTTCTCTTTTATGTAAAGACTGAAGTCGTTCGATGGTAGCTGCCTGTACATAAGATTGTAGCTTTTGATCGGAGAATTGTATGAACGGATGGTCCAGTTTAGGTATAGTTGGGAAGCGCTGATTGGTATAACTTTGTCAATGACAACTTGTGGTGGTGCGTAGACCATCACATCAATCTCTCCTGTCACATTTGAGGATGTCACTGGATCCCAAGCTTGGCAGATATAGGTCCCATTACTTTCCGTGCTGTGTATGTGTAAGTTGAAGGAGCTCTGAATTTGTTTGATGTTAATCCTTTTAGCCGGTTTCGTTAGGAAGTCGATGTTATCGTCCTCTTTTCCTCTTCGCCACCATGTCACTTCTTTTGTTTTGTAAACTGTAACGAAAACACAAAAGATCTATTCTGTTTTTATGTATGCTTTAGTTATAAAATGTTGTCCTTTTCTGATAGATTAGAAAATGGTTGGAGAACCAAGGACAAAAAAATTATAACATAACATCTGCAAACACAGTGTACATTTTTATTTCTTTGTATGAAAAGATTAATTAATTGCTATAATAATAATTTTATATAATCGTCATAATAAATGTTTGTAATTTCTTTTTTTACACTGTAAGTTTTGAAGGCCACAATTTTTACCTCCAATACACTTACCTTCAAAAACACACTGCATGGTCACATTTGCCTGATCTGTAACATTATGTCTGATGGGCCCAGGGGTTTTGCTGACCAGCTTGGCGGGGAAGCTGAGGTCTACCACCGCTGCCTTCTCCACCTTGGAGTCCCCTAGCTTGCTGATGCAAGTGTAGTTGCCGTCATCATCAGACGTCGTGTTGGAGATGGTCAGATTGTACACTTTATATTTCCTGGGGTTGCCGTCCAAATCCTTCTTCAGGAGTTCCCTCTCTTCGATCACTTGCTTTATTCTGTAAAAAATTTTTTCAGTTAATTAGGTATGGGGGAGAAGTAGAATACTGGTTGTCTAAATAAGTTGAAAAAGTTTTTTTTTTTGACCCTCTTTCAAAAGATACTCATTTGAACTTACACTAAGGAACTAACTAGTAAATAATAATAAATAATACCTATGGACGCTTCACACCACGTCAGTCTGGCCCCGTGCTAAGTACCTGAAGGACTTGTGTTACAGGTACCAGACAACGGAAATATATTTAATACTTTTATATTTATACTATACATATATTTAAGATTTTTATTATATGATACACACATTTATTACACTTCCATAATACAATAACGCCTCCGTGGTCAAGTGGTTAAGAGCGTGGCTCTCGACTCGGAGGTCGTGGTTTCGATTCCCGCGTTGGAAACATGTTATTTCCAAGTTTGGTTAGGACGATGCAGGCTGATCACCTGATTGTCTGACAAGTCAGATGATCCATGCGTCGCATGGGCATGTAAAAAGTCGGTCCTGCACCTGATCTCTCGCCAGTCGTGTCGGTCTTCCGTCCCACTGGGTTATGAGAGTGAAGGAATAGAGAGTGCACTTGTGTACTGCGCACACACTTGAGCACTATAAAATTACTCCTGCGTACCTGGTCTGGTTTCAATGAAACTGGCCACCATCACCGAAATCGGTGTGGGGAGTATTATTACACATCCAAGACCCAGGAACTTTTGAAAAACTTTTTGTTCCGTCGGCGGGATTCGAACCCGCGACCCCCAGCTTGAGCTACCAACAGCCCACCAACTGAGCCACGGAGGTCGTCAAAGTGTGACCTCTTTAGGGGTAAATTCTTATCTACGTTGAGTGGAAGGGGACAAACAAAAGCGGACAACAAAATAGTAAATACTAAATACAGAAATTAGTTTAACGAGCAATAATAGGACATTTTGCCGCAATATAATATTGTTTTGACCAGGATCAAAGTATCATACACATACCAAAATACTATATTTTCATCGATTTTAGCGTGAAGAGCTAATATTACAGATACTTTTTTTTGTATTTTGTATGCAGTATGTATTTACATTTAACAATATCAGATAATATTATCTTTTGACTTGAATAGTGCATTTACATCGAAGCCTATCCAAATTGCGTCACGAGGATTGTGTTATGAGAACCAACTGAATCACTGATCGAAATCATTTGCCTGATCTCGATCAACGAAGCGATTCTATTACGAATTTAAAAACATACTCCCCGACACGCGGCTTAGCTAAGCTCTGGTGAAAGCAATGCCTTAAGAGGATACACCAGGGGCTAGAGAAATGAAAAAAAAAGTACGTGTAATATCTATAGCTGTCTCCCTTACCTCAAGCCTATACCGCAGAACGCGATAGAGACAACTGCAGAAAATCAACGATTCGTTGTCCCCTGATTCCTTCTCCAAAACTTAACCGATTTAAGTACATTTTTCATTAAAGATTAAAGAAAGGCTTGAGCTGTGTTTCTATGTTTTTTTTTTTTTGTATAATCTAGCCAAATCTGTTTTCTGGATGTTTGAGCACAGCGGAAAATCTGGCCATTTTTTTGGGTTTTTGAACGTTCATATCTTATTTAATAATTAAATTATGAAAAAAAAAGAAAACATAGGGGCATTCTATTAGTGGCCGTAGATATTCAGGAAAAAAATTATAACTCTACTAGTATTATCCAGAAAGGAAACAGGGGACAACGTTTGTATGGAAAAAAGGGCGGTGTGGACTCCTCTTAATGTTTAGTCCCAGGCATCGTCTCATTCGTGATTCGACTCTCGCTTACCGAAACGAAAGTGTAAATGAGGCGAGAAACGTTACCTACACACAAGTCACAGACTAATTACGTCCAATTAGAAAGATCCTTTGTAAGTTATCTGGTGCACGTTTCGATTGTCAGTTGTCACTTAGCTTTGCAGTAGCTTTTACTCATAATGAGGTTTCTCGACGATTACTAGATAATTATGAACCAGCGATTAAGAATCAGAGGCCGATTGTCAAACGTCGAATGTCGTTTCGAACTCCGTCTCACTGAGGTCAAAGCTTTAGGATCGGACTCCTGTATGCCTCAACGTCTCTTCGAGGAGAGAGGTCTTCAGGAAAGTATTTAGTAGTCTTGAGCCTAACTTCCTAAGAAACTGGACTGCAATGTACCCGGTGTTAATGCACAACTAAGGTCAATCCACAAATTACGTGAGGTGTTTTTTTGACCCCCCCCCCTCCCCCCTGGTAAGATTTCGTGAGATTTTATTCAACCCCCCCCACAAATCTCGCGTGAGATTTTTCAAAATGTGGCTTTCTTACGTAAAGTTTGGTTCAGCAGGCAGTAGATTTTCTTTCGAACGAATTAGTGAATGATCTTAATCGTATAACGATTATGCATACGATTAAATCTTAAGCATACTTACGTACAATCTGGATGAAATGGACCATGGAAATTAGTATTAGGTATTTTGTTGAGAAAAAAATTACGTGAGATTAGATTGACTCGACCCCCTCCCCGACCCTAAACACCTCACGTAATTTGTGGACGCCCCCTAATACCCTGCAGTTTCTGACTTCTTTGCCAGGAGTTCTAGTTCTACTTACTTTTCACTGTCGCTTTTGGTTAGCTTACGTTAAAAGGTAACCAATCAACAAAGCTAGTGAAAAGATAAACTGGGCATGAGATGAATCTAATGATACCTCATAACCTCCCAAGCTCAAAACAATACATACCTAAACTTGAAAAACGCCCTGCCCTGGCAAGGTCAAGTTGATTCATCAACTGTAGAGTTTATAAAAAACTAGTCTTGTTAGTTAGTTAACAAGGCTAAATCAAAATCGACTTATTGGTTTACACTTTAGAGCTACAATGACACAGATATACAGACAACTTTAACATAATACCCCTCTGTCGACGTGGTGGTTTCATAATAATTAAAAATATATTAGTGGTATCGTATAAAAAATTCAACACAATCGACAAGCATCCCTTAAAATCAATTCCTAGTAATTGTTCCTCATACAATATGTACGTTACGAGTTACGACTCTATAGGGGTTTGTCCTCGATGTAGTCAATTTCAAATGATTTTTCCTTTGATTAAAGTAGTCGTTATGTGCTGGACATAGAGGTCTTAGCTGTCGTCAAAGGTAAAATAGCTCTGAATGCCGGTGAAAGAGGCGACTGATTAGTCAATAGTTACTTACTAAACAACATATTGACTCTTGCATTAGCTTAAACTTTTTACCTTTGCTTATTAATTTTTTAGTCTAACGTTTTTTAGATCCTTTTATTCATACCATGTATCAGACATTATAGTTACACATGTTATGTCCTAGTCTGATAAACTACATAAAAAGTGGCATGACTGTCGTCGTATAAATACCGTGTTACGTCTCGTCTGGGTGTAACCTGACCCTTAACGTAAACGAATACCTTGCGTATTTTGTTGCGGAAACGCTCTTACGAATATTTGCGTCTACCTGAAAACTTAATTACAACAAATTCTCCACATTTGTAACGTATGTAAAATGTTTTTGATATCTGCATTTAAATAGAAAGCTAGAAAGTTTCTTAAAAATCGACAAACTGTAACGAATCTGAGGCCGTACCACGAAACGGTCTTGAGACTCAAAAAATCGGACGAGAATGCCGCCTCCTACTCTAACAAACGCGAAATGACGTCGTTAGAGCAGGACGCAGCTTTCTCGTCCAATTGTTTGAGTCTCAAAACGGTTTCGTAGTGGGCCTACTGAATACTCGAAGAGATAGATGTCGGGGGACTGACAGAATATAAATAAACAGGCAAAGAAATATGAAGCAATTAATTTGTACTTTGTAGTAGTAATAAAGGCCCACTGTTGCCATTTGTGCACGTAAGCGGTAAGCCTGAAATTATAATATACATACAACAGTGGTGACTCGCTGACTCCAATCAATGTGTGTGGTACCTATTGAGCACGGAATATAAACCTGTTATTTATATTCCGTGGTAGTAGTAAGTAGACGTATTTATAGACTTATGGACTTTTCAAATAGCCTAAGAAGTACAAGACAATTTTTTAAAGCGAAATATGACAAATCATGCTAATAATTTCCGTAGCTCTCACTTTAACATGACACCTAATCCCTAACACCCCGTTTCGGTAAGGGAAGGGCCCTAAGTGAAAAACAAAAGGCGTAAACACTACAACCCCTACACGCATTGAATATGTCTAAAACTGTGAAAGTGAAATTGTTCCCCTAGCTCTTGCGAGGCGCCCAGACAGCTGAGCTTAAAACTTAACCGTGAAGTGAAACATACCTCATTTTACGATAACGTTACCTCCATTTACGATATTATAGGAAAAAATTCTCAAAAAAACCTTTATTGAAATCAAAAAACTGTGGATTTTATAATAAACGAGCTTTTGCCCGCGGCTTCGCTCGCGTTAAGAAGTATTATTATATACAAACTTTCATCCCCTACTTGAACCTCGGGGTTGGAATTTATCAAAATACTTTCTTAGCGGATGTCTATGTTGTAACATCTACCTGCATGCTAAATTTCAGCCCGATCCGTCCAGTGGTTTGGGCTGTGCGTTGATAGATCACTATGTCAATCAGTCAGTCAGTCACCTTTGAGATTCATATATATAGATGGAGCCAGATATATTAGCCAGTTGATGAAGTATGTAAATTACAATAGACAATATTAGCCCGACGTAAAGAGGGCCTTAAAACAATACCTTTTCCTCTCCCGTGACAATTGTTACGTCATCATCATAGGGATATGTCGGCTTATGTTAGACATAGATGCGTCTGTCTCAATCGTTCTGTGGAACAAATTTCCGCTTCAACTTCCTTTTTCAATTTCTAATTCCGTTCCACATATGCGTCGTTATTGGCGTAACAACAATAATAATACTGCTCTTAGGATAAATCCTTTGTTTCTCGAAAATTACATACAGTCCTAAACGCGATATGAGATATCACATAGGATACTTTTATCCCGGAAAATGTACGGAATTTGGCGCAACGGAGTTGCGGGCGTAAACTAGTAGCAACAATATGTCACAAGTGTTTACAAACAAATATCAGTGGCGGTTTTTATACTTAACTTCCTTTCAATTTCCCTTTGCTGTTGTATTTTGAAGAAAATCATCCGAATCTCTACCATGAACCAGCGTTCGCCACTGCACGTATACATTATTCTATTTGTTCTTCCATGTCAATAGCTCAGAAACGTTGGATTCCTGAACTTACAAAAGAATACGCACTTACAGAGTACTACTCACACAGCACACTGCAGTTAGTGCATTTAAAGGTGACGCCGTAAAAAACCGTCTTGGATATTATGTTTTAGATTCTTTGTTTTCTATGAGCAATAGTACAGCAAAAAAAATGGAAAGGGCGTAAGCGACAAAATGGTTTTTGTCGCGTTAAAACTAAAACCATAAATACATTTCATATAAGCTATGGGCAAATTAAAGTGTATGCTTGAACCAATCTATGTACAAATTTTGGAAGCTTAAATCACTCTCATCTGTTGGCAAAATAGGAATTCCTTTTTTTACAGAGGTATTTTTGATTGATTATTCTGTGTTATAAAAGTTGACCAATCGTGTTATGCTATGGGTAATTCAAAGACAAAGACATGTAGAATACTGACAATGAACTTCAATTTCGTAGCTTTACTAATTGCTGAGAAAAATCGATATCGCTACAGCCAAATTATCAAGGCGTCGCCTTAAAGGTATGCAATACATACGTAAGAAATATGCGAGCAAAAATTAGAAGTCGCTAATCGAATTTTATTTCATTTTAAACCCTTCCCTGGTATGATACCGTATAAGAAACATAGAATGTAAATTATTTTAACGGTGTTGCTTCTAAAATTAGGGAACTCCTAAATGTATGAAATAAGAATTTTGAAAAAGCTTTTTTTTAACCTGACGCGTAAACCTGACGTTATCTCTAGACCTAGGTCATAGGTGTTTTAACTATTAATATTAAAATTCATCATGATCAGCTCGCTTATTGATAACCAAGGCTTATCTGAAATGTTGGTTTCTTTATTTTTCTACCTCATACTTAACTCATGAAGACCTCTATAAACGCATTTTATTGATTTAATATGAAAAACCCACTCACACATGCACGAAGCTCCGCTATAAAAGGTCAGTGGGAAAGGACAAACTAAATATAAATATATAATAGACAATCGTTATACCACTTATTCAGTCTAGTCACTGAATATAGATTTTCTTATTACAATGAAGAGATTCATAGAATGGTACATACTTTAAAAGAGATAATCTTGCATATTTACACATAATAATCGATTTCTCAGCAATGGCTGCAAATATAACCATGAAATAGTATGTACATTGTAGGAGTCATACTATTATGTACTGGATGTGGAGGCACAAAAGTGAACAGTTACACGGTATTTCTGTTCTCTATGAAGCTCTTTATTCCAGCTTTTATTATTTTATCGAAAATGTACTAATTTCAAAAACATCTTTTCATAAAATATATTTCAAAAACATCTTTTCATAAAATATATTATTAAATATATAATTTTTATTTCATAAACATTTTATGTTTATGAAATAAAAATTAAATAAAAATATTTTATTCTAAATTCCAAGTATAAAATTAATTAGGTTTATGAGCATAATTTTCCTACAGACCCCTAGGGGAACTTCGAAGTGTCGGGCGACTGAAGCAAAAACAAGCGTTATTAAAAAAAATATTGAAATGGTTGTTCTTACTCCAGATTTGTAATTTGTTTTGAAATATTAAACACGATGCCTCCGCGTAAATAACAGAAAAATATTTGCAAGTATAAAGCCGCGCAAAATATTGTTACGGTACATGGTATACGGACACGTGGTGCGCAAGTACATACTCGAACCTTCTAAAAAGGTCCAATGTTTGTTTACGTGTTTACCCTTTATTTGTTAGCGTGTTTGAATTTAGACCTTATGACTGAGTCCATAAGGTCTAAATTAAATTCAACTTACTGCACTTATCGCAAGGACGGCAGTTTTATTGTGGTACATGCCCGAGCCGCCTAGAAATTTCCCACGGTTGTTTACTTGTTTACGTGAATCGGGAAATTTCTGGAATTCGTCTCGCCATATAAAAAGAGCCGCAGGCTGGCCCGGCAAGTCAGTTCGGTTCAAGCGATCATCAAGGCGATTTCGGAGTGAACACAAGTGATCAATAGTGAGTGAACCAGTGAAACCTGCGACTTGGCTACGACCTAGGACAGTGATAGTGCTTAGTGATTGGACCTAGTGATTAGTGTTTGGACTTAGTGCTAAGTGTTGTGACCTAGTGTTTAGTGCAGTGTTAATAAAGTCTTCAAGAGAGTCACCAGGTCTTTCTCTCCAAATCCTCGAACCCTAGCACGTAACAATATTAAGATCGTTAGGTCATGTGGATTTCGTAACGGATATGTGAAGGTTCACAATGGACGTGGTGTAGACGGGATAGTGACTAGTGATGATGGCGGACGATGCAGGTCATGTCAGTATCGTGTGATCTCAATGGCGATCGCCTAGTGGGGCAACATGGACCATAGTGAAGAGACACCTTTAAACTTTAGTAGCCACCACTGGATAAGTTTATTTTCTTTCTCAGGAAGAATAGACATACACGTAAATCTGAATTTTTGTCGTGAAAATTTGTCTTTTTTTCATCCCTTCGCATTTCTGTGGTTCTGGTATGTTGGTGTAAAACGCTTTTGGCTTCAGGCAAGGGAACCCTAAATATGATTTCCATTAAGGCGGGGGTGTTGATCTAATAATACTTCCAATCTCAATAAGTAATGCGGAAAATGTTTCCTTAATTTCACGCTATCGAAATATTTTACGTTAACGCGGCAAGCGACCGCGACCGACAAAAATTGAAATAAAATGGCACTTTATGACATAGGGTACAGGTTTCATTTTGCTCTACACCACTACAAAGCAGCGGCGGCATGGGTCGCTAGACCAATGTCGGTAGAAAATGAAATCTATAGCCTAGGCAAGTAACATTTTATTTTGATATTTGTCGGCCGCGGAACACGGAGAATTTCAAATTCCGAACGTCGAATACATTGCCATCGCCTGTCGCGAACCCGCTTAAGGGCCTTCCCTACGGAGATTCCGTAATGGGGATTGTCCATTTTTTTTAATTTTGCTCATTACAAAAACATTTCGAGGAATAAGGTCAGTGATCGTTTTTCTGTATATAAACGAAAAAAATACCCATTAGTTACTTATATTTTTGAACAAATACGTTTAACCTTTGTTTGACTTTCAATGGCGTTAAATTAGCAATAAATTCGTCCAACATTACGTTTCGAACTTTTGGTAAGCTTCTCGTATTAGCTTTCACATAATGAGAACTTGCATTTGACGAACCAGCCATTATAAATAAGATTGAAAGGAAATTTAAAACATATGCAGAGGTCAATCGGCGGCCGATGATGACGTCAGAGCGAAACTTTAAAAATTTATTGAGAAAAAACTAGCCAATGTATTTCAAAATTATTTAATCTATATTCTTAAAATACCCTATTTTAACGAAAAAAAAATATATAAAGTACATGTGATTTTTTTGGACAATGCCCATTTACAGTATTTAAAGCCTTATAAACTCAGAATTTGAAAGCTACAAAGTTATAATAAAAATACAGCAATAATCTTCAGTATATCAACATTCCTTTCCCCGTTTTAAATTTTGTAATTTTGTTTATTATACTCATGATATCAGCATCCAAAGTAAAACCAATTTATCAAAATTCAAGCATACATTCAGCATCTCCTTAGGATTTACAAATTACTTTTATTTGAAACACACGCCAATAGATCGACAATATCATATACTACATATTCCCCGTTTTAAATTTTTTTTAGGACAATTTTGAACTAAGTTAAGTAAAAAAATAGGGTTTTGGTGCGATCTCGGCAACGCGGCAAATGTATGGCCAAGGTCGTTTGCTCGGGGGAGGGCCTTAAACGCAATAGCAAAATATTCGTGAAAGAGACAAGTAGCTGTATCTGCTAGTTTCTAGCTGTTTTTTTTTTTTTCTAGTTCAAATTAATGGGAATTCACCATTCGTATTTTTGAACGCATAAACATACCGCGTCGATATTGGTCAATGCTAAGCGCTCTAAATGTCCATATTGACGGTCTATTAAGAAAATTGTCGAATCCTAGTCGAATTTACCATTGTGCATAAGCCTAGTTCATCACAACATAATATATTATCATAAACAAATCACCTACCGGTTTTCGATTTTCAGTGGTTGAGCATTGTACAGCCATTCTGCCTCTACAGCGAAGGGTGATACGCTGCAACTGATGCTGGTTGCGGAGCCGAGGTCACCTTTCACAACTGTCAAGTCCAAAATTTCTGGTATATCTTGAGCTGCAAGCAGAGAGGAAAATACTGTAGGAATATATTACTCCATGTTTTCAAACAGTGATTAAATGTAAAGGCTTTTACCACTAACACTGGACTGTTTTTTTAAGTAATAACTGTGTCCATTTAATTTCTTAATATGTATAATATGTATAACTCTCTTGTCCTTTGTATCAAAGAAAGAGAAGGCATGAGATTATTTACTTAATTAAAATTGACTCTGACTTTTGCAAATTTGATTTCAGTCTTTAATATCAATCCATCTTTCACCATAGGCTCAGATTTAAATAGAGTAAGAGCCACCGAGGACCAGACCTTCCTTCGTTTCGTAAAGCTGAAAGTTCACCAGTTTGTGACCTTTGCAGAGGTATTAGAACCGGCAACTATGGAGTTTCGGTCGCGGTTACTTTAGGAGGTATCTAGTTTTGAAGGTCAACCTGACCTTCGAGAAAGAGTATAGCTCAATTTCATGGCTTATATTCTTAGCGGTAAGTGGAGGAATCTCGTCTTCCAGTGCTGGACATTTTTGACAGTTGCTTCCCACTGCTAGACACCCTCAAAATCTAATACTTTAAGAAAGTTTAAGGGTTTAAGGGTGGAAGACGAGCTTCCTCCACTTACCACGAGTAATATAAGCCGTGAAATTGAGCATACTCCTTTTGTTTGGTTCTTACCTATGTAAAGGTCACAAACTGGTAAACTTTCAGCTTAACGCAACGAAGGAAGGTCGGTAGGTCTACTACGAAACTGTTTTGAGACTCAAACTATCGGACGAGAGTGCCGCGTCCTGCTCTAACAACGTCATTTCACGTTTGTCAGAGTAGGACGCAACATTCTCGTACGATTTTTTGAGTCTCAAAACCTTTTCGTGGTACGAGCCCAGGCCCTCGCGGGCTCTTGGTCCAAAACAGTCAATATCATACTTTAGTCAAGAATCCTAAAATTGATCCAAGCAAAATATTGCCTTTTGCTAGATACAAATTGTAAATGAAAATTTTTTAGCTACAAGCCTGGACAATATTGTCTTTGTGTGAAAAACTAAAGTACTATCAGAGAGGATGACTGCTGACCAGATGGTGGACCTACGTAATTTAGTCGCGTTAAGTCACAACTCATATTGAATTGACAAAACTTGTCCCCCATCCGTACTAATATTATAAATGTGAAAGTGTGTCTGTCTGTCTGCGTCTTCACGCCCAAACCGCTGAACCGATTCAGGTGAAATTTGGTATGGAGATACTTTTTGTCCTGGGAAAGGACATAGGATACTTTTTATTCCGGAAAATGTACGGTTTCCGCGCGATAAACGAATTTTGGCGCGGGCGTTACCTAGTAGGCCTATAAATCAATTATATTTGATGGATATACTCCATACATTGGTTTTAACACTAATTTTGTTAATATTCCATTAGCATTAACATGATAAAAAATAAAAATCTTCTAAGACTGTATTTCTATTACGGTAAATATTTTTATCAAATTATCCTAAACAAATTAATACTTGGTGCACTAAATCTTTCACAAGTCACAGATTTTAGTCAATTATTTTTAATTGAACTAATATCAATTATGGCTTCCGTCCACAACATACTGTTTATAGGAAGTGTAACAATGACATGTTTTGTTATGAATGACAAATGACTAGTGTCTGACCGAAGCTTCGGCTTCGGCCTAAAACTCGGACGAAGCCGAAGCTTTGCCGAAGGTCCGAGCAACCGTCGAAATTGAACCAAAGACTGAGTGAGTCGTGAGAGAGCAACGGACCGGTCGTGTCCGGAGGCCACTGGGAGTCACTGTCAAATACAATAAACAAACACTAACTTCTTAATAAATCATTTATTTTTTTATTAAGAAGTTAGTGTTTGTTTACTTTATTTTTAAGTTCAGTTTCGGTCTAGTCGAGTAAAACAAAGACTGATTGATTGGTCTAATTATTGTTATTTGTGAAATAATAAAGAAATTATTTTTTTTACAATAGCACAGTCAATAAAGTAGTTGTAGAATGCGTGAGCGGGAACGTAAGAGATTTCTGCTGGAACTTTTTCAGGGTGCTTAGGAACAAAACATACTAAAAGTCCTTAAGTCTAGGAGGTGAGCAGGAATGAGGGGAGGGTGACAAAAGTCTAAATTTTTGGATTTTGGCTAATAACTAAAATACGATGCTTTATAGCAAAAATATTCTACAATGAAAAAAAAGCATATTAAATTCTCTATAATTTTGATTCTACACAATTTTTCCGAATTCTCATCCGCTTTCGAACTACACGCTTAGAAAAAGTGAAAATAAAAAGTGTTTTATTTTTAAATATTCCTTTCTAATTCAGATTGACTAGTAGCTTTACCGCTTTTATGCTTCGTTCAGTAAGTGAGAGGGCTTTAAGCACATCCCCCATCCCCTCATTACACTCCTTGACGCGGCAACGCACCAGTAGCACCCCTGGTGTTGCAGACGACGCAAGGCATTACGGTAACCAGCTTCCACCAGTTGGAACATACACTAATTGTTAGCCTGCTTAGTTAAATGTATAAAAATATTCGGGAATGGGCTGACCCCTCAAGAGTGGGGGTGGAAAAATGTAGGTAATTTCTTGACGCCAAGGACAATATATACCAGCGCCTGAGGCTTCATTAAAACAATAATATATTTTGTCACTGCACCAGAGATTGTAGCAGCGGTTAATGTAGATGCCTGAGAGCAATTCTGAAACTTCCAGAGCGTATAGTTAAAAAAACGGATGAGAATTCGGAAAAAATATATAGAATCATAGTTATAGAGAATTGAATAAGCTTTTGTTTCGTTATAGAACTTTATTGCCACAACGCATCGTTTTTAAGGTATTAGCCAAAAACTAAAAATTGAGACTTTTCTCACCCTCCCTTCCCTCCGGCTCACCTCCTAGACGTCAGGACTTTTAGTATGTTTTGTCCCTAAGCACCCTGAATAAGTTCCAGTAGAAATCGCTTAGGTTCTCGCTCACGCACTCACTACCCTCCTTTGAGTCATTCCATAACCAGACTACAAATAATTAATAAATAAATCACAAAATCACAAGCTTTTATTACTATCTGTAAATCAACTTCTATATGAAACAGTCAATATAGAGGTAAACCTTCAATATTGAAGTTTTGAAATAATTTTAATATTCATTGTAGCTTATAGACAATTTTGAACAAAATTAATTACAGTTATTAACTAATGAAAGTCGAGATTAAGATTATAAACCTTCGGCTTTAGGCGAAGGTTGTGGCGATTGCTGATTAATCAGCTTCGGCTTCGGCCAAAAATAGACCTTCGGTCCGACACTACAAATGACATACCATTGGGAATTTGTGACTTTTCTCATGGTTTGAACAATATCATTACTGAAGCTCTAACCTGATGAGACTATTATTTTATGAAATATGAGAAAAGGGTAAGAGCATCTAAGAGAAATATATATCCCACAAATAATAATTAATAAGATAAAGACTAGGTCTTACAAGAGATAGTAACAAAACATAGTCAATTTGATATTAATTCATCAAGCCCCATATGCTCACCGGTGAACAAGACACAATAGAATATCTATTGTGTCACGTTTTCCCACGATCAACGGGTTAAATAATATGAGTCCTTAACCAAGAACAGATTATATTAATTGCAATAATGTCATTCTAAAAGTCTGGCAGAATGTATGTTGTATGTCCATGCAAAACACTGATACAAAAATCAGAAGATTAGCCTGCATTATCCTTATCAGATTAAAAAACCCAATTTTTTCTTAAACATGGGCATTGAACCACAAACTCCAATCACCAATGAGTAAAAATCATCATCAATGTATGCTATTTGTAAATATTGTTTGCTGCTTTAATTTCTATTAGTGACTGTACTTTATAAATTTCTTTTAAGGTTAATGATATTTCATACAAAAAATACGAAAACAGGTGTATACAGACACTTAGAATGGATATCTTTATATTCATGCGTATCAATGCTGTACGAAAGAACATGTTGCATAGTAAAGTAGTAGTGTCTGGTAATAACAAATAATTGAGCTTATCGGAATTAAAATTGTACTTTGTATGTATATAAATGTGCACAGTTCATGTCTACGTGTATATGTTATTATTTACATACCTAAAACTGAAGAACACGACACGATACACCCAAAATAAAGCGCAAGTGTTACGGTATACTTCCTGACCAAGTGAACCATTATGATGGCGGAAATACAGTCTTTTACACGAAGTACACAAAGTTTAGTAATATAAAATGCATCGCAGGTTTGTTAAACCATCTTTATATCGTTTCTACACCAATATCACGGATTATTTCTATAAAATATCACTACAAAAAATTACAAGGCGGCTGACACCCAAAGCCGAACAAACAATTCTGTAATCGGTGTTGCCATAACAAAAAAATAAACGTCTATGAAAATGTTACTATAGTTCGACAAGGATTTATTTGAACGTGGCGAGAAAAGGAACTAAACAGTAAACTGTAAACGCTTCTATCATAGATAAAGTATTGTAGTCTTACTCTTAGCCCGTCATCGCGTTCCCATTTTGTGCTTAATTAATACAAGTAGTGTGCGAATATTTTCTTGAATATTTCTATTTGTCGATTATTTCGAAGCACATTATGATACAGGAAAGAAAGTCAATTAGTTCATGATATCGATTAACTATAGTTCAAGAGAGATGAGAATCCGTAAACACACGTAAAAAGCTATGCAATTTTTATAGCCAAATTATTAACTGATGTGACATTTTAGCACTAATGCCTTACATAGCAAGAATAAGGGATTAATAAACTTAATTTTATCTTTTTAGCTAACAAAAATACTGATTGGAAAGCCCAAAAAAATTTGTTCAAAACTTACGTATTTTAATGTTAAATCCACATGTTTGAGGCATTCTTCGACCATTCTTATGATTTATTATTTAGCGGAACCACAAAACTCAACAATATCTAGCATTAAATGTTCACTAAAAACCTTTATTAACACTTTTATTACATGAAATATGCAGACCGACTCCTTTGTTATGTCCTAGTAAGTAGGACATAAAATTACACGCTTTTGAAGCTTATACACCGATATAAGGTTCTCTCCAGTCTATAGTACCTCAATGGCTTCTATCATAGGCCGCCTCCCCATATAGACGAACGCGTCGGCCAACGCGTTGGCAGACGCGTTGGCGGTGCGCTTGCAGCGGCGTTTGTGAGTAATCCACACATAGGAAGGTCGTTCAGTATGATTTGGATCGCGCCAATGTGCGGACTGCGGACGGATTCAAAATGGATGTTAAGTAGCTAACAGCTGCAGCTGTATATGTATTCACAGCTTATAATTACTTTGTAAATGTGGACAAGAAAAAGTTTTTAAAGGGTAAGTATACTCGAAATAAATAAATAAAAGGCGAGAAAACGTAACAAACAAAAAAATAAACTCACTTTTAAATAATATTTTATAATATTAAAATAATATAAGTAATTATTTTATTACCTACTTATTATTTATTTAATTATTACATATAAAAATTATTACATATTATTATAATTATCATAACTATAACTCCGGGCGAACTGATCGCGCGGCCTATGTGTGGATGGAGCACGAAGCTTGCGACAAATGTCCTTTGATCTTTGCCGACATTTCCGACCCGCGCGGCAAGCTCGCAGACGCGTCGGCCAACGTCTAAATACCTACGGCCAACGCGCGAACGCCCGTTCTACACATTGGGCCAACGCGTCTGCCAACGCGTCGGCCAACGCGTTCGCCTATGTCGAGTGCCGGCAATAGAAAAACGGCATTTGTTTGACATATGTTTGGCAGTTCTCCTTTACCAGCAGCGCTCCCGTTAATGTCTCCCACGTTCAAATAAAGCCTTGTCGAACTGTAGTCCAGTGTCCACCATTGAACTTAAAAAACACTGGAAATTGCACTCCAAACAATCTTTGAAGACCAAAAATTTGGCCTTGGGTGACGTCATTTATGTATTTTGTCTCGCTCTTTGAGGTGACCATGGTTGATCTATACTAAGGATTTTCCCAAGTAAGAAGAGAGTAATGACGCATAATATAATAATATAAATAGATTATTTTAGAAACATCATTTTATTTCAAAAAAAATTAGAGAGCAAACGGGTAACCTGATGAAAAGCAACCGTTATCAGTTGCCCATGGACATTCGCAACATAAGAAGAGTTGATAAACGCTTAACTCTTTATGATCCTCGTTAATTAAACTTATAAGTTATAACAAATACAATATTATGTCGTCTTTAACTTAAGGGGCAATAGGGGGGGGTCAGTCTTTTAAATATGACGGAACGACGTTGCTGGTACAGCTAGTAATATATAAAAACGCACATGAACTTAAAATTATATTTATTTACAATGAAAATTAAAATATAAACGTCATTAATTTACAATTATTAAATTCACAAGGTCAATTTGCAATTAAACAAAAAAAATACACGAATAGTATTAACTCAAGAGCCAGCGACAGACTTTCGTCATTTCATAAAAGCTTTAAGATTTCATGGATATGAGTGTTCATTTTTAAAGAGGTAAGAACGATCAACAACTGTGGAGTTTTGATCGTGGATGCTTTAGGAGGTGTTCTGAAGGTCTACCTAACCTTCTATAAAGTAAAAGGTTAATTTTTTATCTAATTTCCTCAGGATAACTGTAGGAATCTCGTCAGTACCGGACACTTATAATAGTTGCCAGACCTTCCGAAAGTTTAATACTTTCAGAAGGTCTGGCAATAAGAAGCATAATAGGCCTGGAGATACTGACACAAAATTCTTAGTCATTTGTGCCAATATGGCGGTTCTACAGAATAATTAGACGTTAGTGTGGCCCGAGCATTAGAGCGTTTTCCCATGAGACACGACACTTAACCGTTTCCGTGCGAATGTCACCGATAGGCATCATGGGTAGCTTTTCTGTATGGCGGGTGACGCCCGAGAGGAGATAAAATGTTTACCTGTAAAACTATGATGAAATTACATTTTTCAGAGTTTCCCCTCAATGAAAGTGGCTTTATTTGTCACGTGTTTTACGTGTGCAGTGTTAGTTTTAGGATATTGCATAAAAAACTTACACTTCAGGAATCCTAAACATTTTATAAATATATAACGCCAACACCAGCAAAATCTCACATCAACATAATTTATTCTTATAACTAACTAGCAGCCCGCCCCTGCTTCGCACGGGTATGCAACAAACATTTCTAAAGTTGGTGGTGTTATTAACCCGGCGAGAGTGTGGTGAAAAAATGTAACAAGGAGTATGTGGCAGGGTATGACATAGCCGCTTACAATATTTGCTGTAAAACCGGATTTTTAAGATAGAGCGCTAAATTAATTATCTTTTATTATAATAAGACTATATATATACTCATCAAAAGCTCCCAAAAATAAAAAAAAATCAGTCTCACAGCAGTCAGTAGTCACAGCCACATTTCAATCACAAAAACACATTGACCTAAGATATAAATAAAATAGTGCACCAGGTAGGTAGAGCAAAGTCCTCTAAACTACAAGTCTGTCAAGAAACTGAAGAAATGAAAAAGTGGCAACATCATAGTGTCGTCCCTTTCAAATCAATCTAAGAAAAAGGGATGACACTACGATGTTGCCACTTTTTAATTTCTTCACTTTCTTGACAGACCGTAGTCACCGAATACCAATGATTTTTTGCTTTATTTAAAAAAGTTAACAATTTTTTATTTTTTGCAATAGCAACATTTGTTGTTTATTGACAAGACAAGTGACAGACGGCGGGGTCTTGATTCTTGGCTCAATGGTATCCTGATTGTACGTAATTTAGAGGAAATAAATTAGAAGATATTATGAATTTATCTGACTACATGTAATAATAAAGTGAAAATGTGTTTTGTGAACAATATTTAGACAGTATTCGTGCATGGATATCGTGCAAACTGTGTTTTAAAAATGTATATTTCATACACGCTAGGAGCCATTTTTATTGTATTTATCTTGTGCGTTCATTGTGATAATGATGGTACCAACAACGAAAATAAGGATATTTACGGTAAGTCTTTCTATTCTTGTTATAATTCAGTCATGCATATGTATTTCTGAAGATTTATCGGAAACTGTGAATCACGCCTACTGTCAGTCATTTCTAATTGGCGATCGTTTAGGTGCGGGCTGCTTTTCATTATTTGATCTCGGTACAAAATAATTTAATAATTGCACACGCTTTTATTTATAAGTTGAAAATAATGACACGAAAGAAGATCCTTATTATAAGTAACTTTTGTGTTGAGATTTTTATGTAAGAACTTGAAACTGAAAACCAACTTTTTGTCTACTGATTTAATTTATTTAACATTCGGAACTGAACGAATAGTTTGTGTGTAAAAAATTAACTCTATAATATTTTATGGCAATGTCCTAACCATAAAAAAATCCTTTGTGTTAAGCATGAATATTATATTAAAAGGTCTACTACTGCTATACAAAAAAAAACCCCGCCAAACAACTTTAAAAAGTAATGAAATAACAGGGGACCACGTACATTAATGACAAAAGTCGCTGTTATCGTAGTTTACTTGGCAGTTCCCCGACACTCCATGACTACAATAATTATGGACTAAAATGTTACTTTACACTTAGGAATTATTTAAATTTAAAGTCAGAAAACATTATATCATTACTTTTTTAATTCTTTTTTAAAATTTCTTTATTTAATTTTATTTCGTGCTTTTTAAACTTAACACAAGTTTAAAAAGCACGAAATAAAATTTATAGTGCAGAATAATAATTCCTATCTACATATCATATATCCCAATGAATACCATCTATGAATGTCAATGTGTCGAAGTCCGGCATAGTTTTCTAAAATTAAAGTTTAACAAAATTTATTGACTTGAGATTCTCTTTTAAAGTAACTTGTGTCATCGGAATTTATAGGCTATATATTAATTAGTCCTATAATGATCTAAAAATAATCTTAGTTGCTGTATTTTTTTACTTACGTGGTATTTTTTTAAAACTCGGCGTGTAGACGGACTTCCCTTACAGTTTGAGGTAAGTCCGTCTAGCAGCAGTATAGCCATAACTTGTGAAGTAAAATGCATGGCAACGGTTTCTAGCAAAGCTGCAAAACGGCCATTTAAATATGTGTTTAAGGTGTCGGTAATAAGGTTCGCATTCAAGAGAAAACTAATTTTATATCATTTTAAGGCAAGTCCGGCATATCGTAAGTCGTGGTTGCAAACATTTTCATTAAAATTATAGTGCATTTTTTGAAAAATTAAACACTAAGTATAAACATAAATGTTTATTACAACAAAATTATATTAATTAGTGCCGGTAAAATCAACAACTTTGCTTCATCATCATTTATGGGATGAGACATTTTTCAACATACTACCCTACTTAATTTTGATTTGATTATTGTTATTGATATGTCTACTTAGTTTTATTCCTTCATATTAATAATATTTAGTTAGTTAAAATATTTTTTTAGTTTACGTGGCAGATTGGGGCCATGCACGCGAAAGTTACGCGTTTTTACCATTATTTTCGCTCAATTAAAATTATAAGGGTTGTTGGTACAGGAGGTAGGATTTTTAAGAAGATTTCCTGCTCTTTAAGGATCTTTTTTCAAATTTTGATTATCTCAAATAATTTTTACTTAGTAGTTTATAACTTTTGCAATTTTTATCAGCCCCTCTTGTATGGTCTTGTCGTGTTTTGGGTGTCATTTGGGTAATGCTATGATTTAGTAGTCCATAGTTTAAATGCAAATTAACAATAAAGACATGTATATTTGAAAAGGTTGACAATATCTGATTCGAGGCAAGACCGCCATATGACGGCCTTTCCTTATGAAAACTAGACGGACTTCCCAATTATTGCAATTTTAGGTTAGACACATGGTGCAGGTGATAATAACGAAATTAAAGCGATATTAACGAATCGAACACCAGTAATAAGTAAAAGGATCACTAAATTACTTATATAATCCAAGAAACTCCAAAAACTCCTTCATATTCCCACTTTCTTTAAAAATTTTTTGGCAGAGACTTACACTCCGATTGCGAGTACAAAACGGAAAAAAATTTGAGATCGTTTCTTTTTCGTAACAGGTAGTTAGTAGTGACATGTCTGTTTCTTAGATCAAACTAACTTTGCAATAATGTTTTACCCACTGAGCCATATGAAACTAGTCGTGCAAATATGGAAGTTATTGCCGCTAGACGGACTTACCTCCCAGACGGACTTCAACACATTGACCTTAATATAAAAATAAAACAAAGAAAGATTTATCCTAGAGAAAAAATTATATTATGCTAAACTGGAATAACATTTATAACCAAAATTTTTGCCAAAACCCGTTCATCATATGAGAACCATAAAATTTTCCAGGATAAAAAGTATCCAATGTCCTTTCCCAGGACATGTAATACTTTTTTCAGTACCTACATAGCAAATTTGACAAAGACAGGCGGGGCTAAAATGGTCGCTTTGAAGAATCATGATATGAATCATAATATGATTAATTTTGTAAAATTGCAAAATGCAACTCTGCTTGCAATTCATTTCTGTATTTTTGTACTGATTTGACATTTGTCAGTTTGACAGTTTTGACAATTCATTTGCCGAATTGATTGCGAGGAATTGCTAAATGTGACCATTTTAGCCCCGCAGATGTGAAAAGACAGACACACAGACATACTTTCGCATTTATGTATTCCCCTAATCAATTTAAATGTCTTCAAGTCAAGTATCTCATTGAAATACATAGGACTAATTACATGACCTCAAGCGCTCTGTGGTTAAACGGTAAATTGAAGTGGTGAATTGCTGTCTGGAGTGTCTTAGGGGTCAGTACTAGTGATATTATTAGAACTTAGAACTCTTTGATTAGCATGTGTTGTGTGAAACAAACACCAATTTCTTCTGCATACTTCTTCTGTATGCTTTCGTTTGGGTCCATGTCCTCAACGCACCTATGAGATCACATTGAAGAATTTTTGTGACTTTTAGCCACACAAAATAGCAAATATAGCAATGGGAATTTGTAGCAAGCTAATGCTTGTTTAAAATAAACTAATACTGCACGCAGCACAACACAATCTGTATACAGGGATTATTTCTTAAAAGTTAAAACACCCCTATCATATAATTTAATATAGTGTTCCAAATTAAAGTTTTAACCTTTATCTTATGTTGGTCAACCATGCTACAAGTGAAGAAACTTTAATGTTCATGTATTGTTAATGTGGTAATATTAAGTAATATATTTTCATCAATACTGTTTTGCGACATAAAGTTTAGCCGAGTAAAGTTTATTAGTAATTCGAGGTCTAGACGACAATTTATTGCGTAGTTGAGCATTATGTTTCATATAAAATTAGTACGAACTGCAAAACGTAGGCAGATTTGTGAGTATTGAATTACTAGATATGTGTTCATCATACTATTTCGAATACTAATAAAACACTATTTTTCGTGCACTTTTTCCACTATATTCAGAAATAATTATAAATTTTAACGAATTACACGACCAGTTTTGAAATAAATCATCTTCAGGTGTTATTGTAGGTTATTGTAGGTAATTTATTTCGAAACCGGTCGTGTAATTTGTTAAAATTTATAATTATTTCTGAATATAGTGGAAAAAGTGCACGAAAAATAGTGTTTTATTAGTATTCAACATGAATTTCCACCAAGAACCAACCAACCAACAATATTTCGAGTACCGTATTGAATAATGCAGGTTCTGACTACTGTCAGAGCGGCCACATTTTGTCACAATGGCTGCCTCATTACAAGGAAGCAAATTCTTCCAGGCAGCCACGGGCAAAGGCTGGCTGTTTGGGTAAAAATGTTGGCTATTATACTGCAGAAAACATTCTGTTCCTATCAACGCGGCAAGCGATCACGACCGACAAAAATTCAAATAAAATTCCACTTTATGACCCAACCCTTAATAAGTTCGACGACATCAGTATAGCGAGCCATGCTGCCTCTGCTTTGTAGTGGCGTAGAGTAAAATGATACCTACAGACTAGGTCATAAGATGGCATTTTATTTGAATTTTTCTCGGTCGCGGTCGCTTGCGGCAATGATTGGATAGATCATAGATATTAGATCCTATCATCATCGGGCAAAGTTTCTGGTACCAACAACTGTCTTCGTCGACTGACTGCGACAAGCTGTAGGGTAAAGCCAAAAGAGAGTAATTTTGTGAGTCGTGAGTAGTATTTCGGTTGGCAGAAATTCTGCTGCATTCAGTTTCATAGAAAATTCCTACTTCATTCAGACGAGCGTAATTTTGTAAGTCATGATTAGTATAAAAAATAATTTACGCGACCGAAATTCTGCGTTTTTAACGATTTACAAAATTACGCTCGTTTGGCTTCGCTCTTACCTGGATTCCTGGCAAGTTGGCAAATGGCAACCCTAGCTAAGCATAAGGTAAATTCCTTGTACTATCCTCTTTGGCACAGAACGGGTTTAATGAAGGTTAATTTAGTTAGCAGACCCTGACCTGACTGCGATAAGTAATCTCGAATCTGAGAAATGTATTACAGATTTCGAGATAAGGTATGATCTGCATAATGCATTTTAAGATCTGCTTCCGGGATTCCATTTCCGGTGTTCGGGCTTCGTCGGTTTCGCTTTGATGACTCATGTTTTGTTTGACATTGTCCCAGTTTTGTTTCGCTAATGATCCAAATCATGGTCAATCTCCATTCGTGGTACATGTTGGATGCATGTGAATGTACGATTGTTGTAAATTGCACCTTTTTAAATGCTAATTTTGAAAACTAACGCCAAAATTAATAATAATTGAAAAGATAAATGCATGCCAAGAAACCTCAGAAACAGAGCATCATTTTTGCGCACACCTGTCTTTATCACCTGCGATTCAGTTCAGATGGAGATCGTTGCAATATTATGGACCAAATTTCTGATCAGCTAAATTCGGACGCCCCACCCCGCTCGTACATTTTGACACGTCAGAATTTTGATAGTATGTATGTCTACAACAAAATGTATGAATGAAGTATGAACAGAGTGCGTTGCGGCGGGCGTCCGAATTTTTCTGATCAGAAATTTCGGAAAATGTGCGGCGGGCTAAAAGTATTTATGAAAATCAGGGCACCGTTCGTTTGGTTCAATAATCCCCTTTACAGATATAATAATTAATAATCATGCTAAACCTTTCTGGCTTCTATTTGCTTAATTATTCGACATATTCGCATCTACTTCGGCGTATTTGATCATGCGAAATCCGAGCTCAAATTCGACTCGGTTACCTTATACTAACTATTAATTCCACACATTCCTAGTGCAGCCGCAAACTCGGCTAGTTAGTGCGATATTAGAATCCAACCCCACTGTCCACTGACCTATTTTAGCCGTATATTACTTGGATACATAAGATTATTAGGCACTAGAAATATCCTGTCTGTTTCACAGATTATAATAAGCAACGAATAGCAATAAAATTTTATCGCTTGCTAGTTTTAAGACTGATAGAAACAAAAAATCTAATAAAATATTCGGCGATTACTAGGCATTGGGAAACAGGTCCTAATTCCTAATCTAGTCATATTCTTGTACTAGGTGTTGCTCTTGTACTCGCAAAAGAGAACCCTGTAGAAATAATATAATTTGTAGGCCGTAAAAAGTGTCCTATATTATATCTATTCTCATGCCCAATTTGATAGTCACAGAATATAGGTAGACTATATTCTGTGATTATCAAATTGGGTCCATTAACTTCAGAACTTACGCAAACAAACGTTTCTTTACAATATTAGCGCGGAATATGAAAATCTATGTTCTGTTTAAAATCTCGCAATGAAACTCGGTTAATACCCAACGTGTGCGAAGGTAAAGGGCAAAGTAATTACGTATAAGTTACGGTTTTAATGAGGGTCATGTGGAAATAGAGTAGACAACCTTTGTCGGTTGTCAACGAAACAAATCAACGGAACAAACGCTTATTGTGCCTATACTTGGGTTTACCTCTTGAGTGTAAATATTTTGTAAAGGCTTAACGTAAGCATCACGTAAGAGCCGGGACACAAAAACACGGCACGACGTCGTACGGCGCCGTGTCGGACGCGCGTCGTAAAAAACTACGGCACGGCGCCGTACGGCGTCGTACGACGTCGAGCCGTAGAAACTCACGTAGAAATTCAAGATGAGTTTCTTCGGCACGACGTCGTACGACGCCGTACGGCGCCGTGCCGTGGTTTTTACGACGCGCGTCCGACACGGCGCCTTACGGCACCGTACGACGCCGTACGACGTCTTGCCGTGTTTTTGTGTCCCGGCTCTTAGCCATCATGAAAATCATTAAGAGGAATATGTCCCTCTACATCAGGGGTTCCCAAACTTATTTTGTCCACTGCCCACTCTGAGTACAAATTATGTTTTAGCGCCCCCTATTGTTTCAATTTAAAATGCATCCAGATGAAATAATTCACCCCCCTAGCCTGTACACTGTCGTATTGTGCAGGATGGTGAGCTTGGATATTGTTTAAAATAAAAGACAGGCTTCGACTTGACTTCTTGTATTGTAGTTTGACATAAAAGTAAAAAGACAAAGATCACGAACAGACTACAGACTAAAGAGCAGTGTTGCCAAGTATATATATGTAACATCTCCCCTTTTAAGATTATATTATTTAGTGACAATAAGGTAAGTACATTTTTTTTTTATTTTACAATATGTGACACAAGTATCCATAACCTATAGACAATTAAAAAAAACAAATCTGACTTTGACAATTCCAATGACAATGACATTTGACAGTAGTTAGTGACAACTGACATTAGACTTACATTATTTACACAATACATATTTATACATTATAGTGTAATTTCTTAAATTCTAGAACTTAATTAACTTACTTTAATAATTATCATTTATAAAGTATTTAGGAGGTTTGACAATACGTCCTGACCGTGTTGTTATAGGCAATCTAATTCTATCTTTTTCTTTTTCAGGTTTTTCAGAATCAGTGGCTGAAGATACCGGTTTTATAATGTGTTCACGATTTCTACGGAATGTTCCTTCTGGAGACTGAATAGTATAGCTACGAGGTTCGCTGTCTACCTGTTTTATTCTACCAGGAACCCAAGAACCACTAGGCTTGTGTTTAAAATATATATTATCACCGACTAGTAAATCCGACAATTGTTTAGTGTTTTTATTGTAATAAAGTGATGAATATTCCTGTTGTTTCAATATAATTAGATAATTTTCTCATATCGACTAGTGAAGGTATTAATTGAGTATCTGTGACTGGTACTTTAGTGCGTAAACATCTAGACATACAAAGTTGTGACGGAGAATAACCACTTTGTTTTGGTGTATTTCTGTACATTAGCATTGCAATATAAGGATCTGTCTTATCTGCTTTACATTTATTTAAAATATGCTTGACTGTGCCTATTGTTCTTTCTACCATACCATTTGAGCGACTTAAATATGGACTTGATTTTATATGTTTAATATTCCAATTTTGAGTAAACATTTGGAGCTCTTTTGAATTAAATGGAGGTCCATTATCACTTATCATAATTTCAGGTATGCCATGTCTAGAAAATATTGACTTTAGATGAGTTATGACTGTATTAGCATTTGAACTATTATTTAATAAAGCTATTTCTACATATTTTGAAAAATAATCAACTACAATTAAATATTTTTTACTATCAAAATCAAAGAAATCTATCCCACTTCTGACACCATGTCGTATTGTGCAGGATGGTGAGCTTGGATATTGTTTAAAATAAAAGACAGGCTTCGACTTGACTTCTTGTATTGTAGTTTGACATAAAAGTAAAAAGACAAAGATCACGAACAGACTACAGACTAAAGAGCAGTGTTGCCAAGTATATATATGTAACATACACAACGCACCCCTTTTTTTTCTGGGTCCCACACCGCCCTTTAAACCTTCAGTGCACAGGGGGCCGTTATCGCCCACTTTGGGAAAGGCTGCTCTACATCTATCTTAATATAATATTAGCGAAAGAGTTTGTTTGTTTCTTTGTTTGAACGCGCTAATCTACTGGTCCGATTCGAAAAATTCTTTCAGTGTTACTTGTTAGATAGCCCATTGATCGAGGAAGGTTATAGGCTATATTTTATCACGCTAAGGCTAAAAGGAGCGAATAAATAGAGGAAAATGTGGAAAAAACGGGGGAAATGGGCATTGTCCAAAAAAAAATCACATGTACTTTTTTTTTTTTTTTCGTTAAAATAGGGTATTTTAAGAATATAAATTAAATAATTTTGAAATTCATTGGCTAGTTTTTTCTCAATAAATTTTTAAAGTTTCGCTCTGACGTCATCATCGGCCGCCAATTGACCTCTGCATATGTTTTAAATTTCCCTTCAATCTTATTTATAATGACTGGTTCGTCAAAAGCAAGTTCTCATTATGTGAAAGCTGATACGAGAAGCTTACCAAAAGTTCGAAACGTAATGTTGGTCGAATTTATTGCTAATTTAACGCCATTGAAGGTCAAACAATGGTTAAACGTATTTGTTCAAAAATATAAGTAACTAATGGGTATTTTTTTCGTTTATATACAGAAAAACGATCACTGACCTTATTCCTCGAAATGTTTTTGTAATGAGCAAAATTAAAAAAAAATGGACAATCCCCATTATTTGAAAGGGCTTATCTCACGAAGTACTGGAGGAATTTTTTTGTTTTTTTTGGCACATATAAGAAGTAGACTACGTGAAGGATCATAGGCTATTTTTTGTGGACTAATATGTCCGTGAATTATCTAATTTACGCAGGCGAAGCCGCGTGGAACGTCAATTGTAAATTATATATGGCTTGCACGTATAGCACGCTGACGCCGCATAGCACACAAATACACAAGTTTTTGAGTTTGTTTCGAAATGCTGTCAAAATCTGAAAAAGTTATTGCATCTCAAATCAACTCGGTTTTCGCTTTCGCAATTCGCAATTCGCAAGCAAAAAAAAAAAAAAGAGTCTTTGGAGATTAACTTAAACACAAGGAACCTAGGTATATATAGGTCACAAATGCAAAACATCATGATCTAATATATAAAAATAAGTCGGGTTTTCCTTCCTGCAGAACGCACGAACCGATTTCCACGGTTTTGCATTCGTTGGAGAGGTCTCGGGCTCCGTGAGGTCTATAGAAAAAAAAATCAGAAAAAACTAAACGTAGGGACAGCTAGTACTTGTTACACCATCCTAACTACGATACACTTCAATATAAGTGTATCCACACCTTTATTTTAATATTCAGAAACCCAAGTGTGCACACAGCTTTACCGCGCTGTACCGCACACGGTGCAAGATTTCAACATCAATTCGAGGGAATATCCAAGTCAGCAGAAGCGGCCACCACCATCGTGCGACCAGCGGAGGACCTCATTCTTTTACTTCACTTCAGTAGGGAATCACTCTTAATTTGTAATTCATAATTAGTAATTTTAATTTTAATTAATGTAAAAGCTATAATTAATAAACTATTATTTTAAATTTTCTTTTTTTTGCACCCACGGCTGCAGCTATCGTTACTTACTTCATGATATTGTTGTAGTCGAAACAATGTAAATGAAGAATTTTTATTAAGTTACGTATTAGGACGGCCAGGAGCGTGCTCAAGATGCCTTTGGCGGGTGTCCAAAATTTGTTTTGATTGGTATCGTTTCATCAGTCCTGGCTGTAACACTTATGGTGCACATTGGAATTAATTATAGACTTTATAATAAACTGTTGTAGCATTAGAATTGCAAAACATAAATGTTTTTGCGGCTTAGAAGGTTACTGAACTAAGGCAGGTTAAACTCTGAGAAAAAAAATTGTACGATGTGCCTGGGTTTCCATACAGAAATTAGCATCCCCTTAGGCGTGCCTGACGTCTTGACCATTCTGTCTATTATACGTCTCCTTGGCCCATTATTATTGCCCAACACAAGCGATTATGACCTACATTTATGATTGCCCATCATCCATGATTGTACATGCTATAGACAAGCACGGAACCTTGGTTTTCCATCATAGCCTAGCGTAAAGGAGAGGCAACAAAAGCAGCAACTATTTCGAATCCTGTGTCTCTTGATTCTAAGTGATCTGATTTTAGACATGGGAAAGCCATGCTTCGGCACGAATGGGCCGGCTCGACCGGAGAAATACCACGTTCTCACAGAAAACCGGTGTGAAACAGCGCTTGCGCTGTGTTTCGCCGAGTGAGTGAGTTTACCGAAGGCCCAATCCCCTACCGTATCCTTCCCCTATTCCCTTCCCTTCCCATCCCTACCCTCCCCTATTACCCTATTCCCTCTTAAAAGGCCGGCAACGCACCTGCAGCTCTTCTGATGCTGCGAGTGTCCATGGGCGACGGAAGTTGCTTGCTATCAGGTGACCCGTTTGCTCGTTTGCCCCCTTATTTCATAAAAAAAGTGAGCGCTGAAGATCGTTCATTTTGGCCCAGCATGTGCGCACGAGTGAGATTGCGGTTGATCATGGTTGATGCGACATTCGAGGCTCGGGAATCGGGCTCACGATCTTTTGTGTGCCTTCATCGTTTTATAGCTCAAACTTCGCAGTTCGCACACAATGTGGTGTTACGGTGCAGGTGTCGACAACCCGCCTTTATAACCCCGAGCTAAAACGAGTTTACTCTGCCTTTATAAGGACGATAATCGAGACCATACCAAGACTTCTGTTCTCAACTCGGTCTCTGCCTGGTTGTGCCTGTCGGAAATGTTTACAACATCTGTGTAACTTCATCTTGAACTTATTGTTTTGGTGTCGAAAGATTTACATCTGATCCAGTCCTGTTTTCTACAAGCTACAAAATGTTAATCCCATGAAACGTCAAACGAACTTCTTTGTTCCCAACTTCTGATTGGTCAAAACTCCAAAGTCGTTTGACGTTTATTTGACGCTATTATTAGAGAATACAATTTTGCAGGAATAAATAGCAAAACCGGTGCACTGTATTTAGAATTTCAGATGGCGGTTTACGATCGCAGTTTAGTTATTAAAATGTGAGTGCGGTACTTAGTCTCGTTCCGTTTTTGATCTGACCGTATCCAACACTTTCACGTCCCACTGATCGTAATTACGTAAATTGTACCAAACACGAAGTGCCGAGATGGTTGAATAACAGTTGTGTTGATGATTGATTTAGTGCTGAACCCGGTAATCAGAAAACGCGACATCGTCATCAACACTCACTTTCCTTTATGTGTTCAAATACTCTTTCAAAAACTTTCTTTATCATTAGAGGGTCTGCAATTTTGAATGAACCTACTTGGATACTAAAATCTAATTCAAAGACTCCAAAACCTCTGGTCCATACCCCATGAAGTCCTTAATCAAGAGCCACTTGGTCATAATCATCACTGCTTTTATAGCATTAAAGTACGTCCATTGTCGGACGACCTAGGAACGTTCTAGAATTACATAACCCTGTTTTTAGTAGAACAGGTCTTTAATTGTAATGGCTCCTCCATTGTAAGGACGCCACGATAAAAGGACATGCCCGTATTGTCTTGCGAATTGTAGGGTAAGCAAAATGCTCCGTATAGCTCTACCGCGACCGTAGTGTTATGCTCTTTTACACTACGATGGAAGTCATACAACCTAAAGAAAAATTGTTTTGGAAGTCTATGTGTATATTTAAATGTTATTATTGTAAACAGATCTGATGTTAATAATATAAGGTTTCGATCAAGCAAAATGCTCGAGATTCAATCCGTCGATTTTTATTCCAAACGTTGTTTCCAAAGCAATTCATCTCCGCGTTCGCCTAAAATCTAAATTCTAAACGCATCGCGCATGCTGATTCTGACGAAGATAAATATAGAGCTGTTCTCGCCTGATAAATTATTATATCACATCGATCAGCATTCAACTCGGTCAACGTTTATTGAATATCAAAACAAAGTCAAAAGCGAACCGATGAAATGAGATGCGCGTTGATGCGGATCAAATCCATAATTCTGCGGCCTGACACACTTGTACTGTCATTGAGTTGAAAAGTGGGACTCTTTTATACACTACTGCCTCCTTTGCTGCTCGCTTAAATTGTTTTTTAAAGATGGAACGGGCAAATAAGACGTCCATCATCCAATGCCAAGTGGTCGTCATTTTAGGAGGTTCAGCCATCGTAAACGTCTTTGCGCTTGGACAATGACGTAATATTATATTCATGTATGTTTGGTGTGTTTCACGAATTCTTCGTAAAGCATCTCCTAGCAAATTAACAGCATAACTTGAACTGTTATTCAAAGGGTGGATCTCGTCTAACGTAAATAGAATAAACCAAGACGATTAGCGTATGGTTACGTGAGAGGAAGGTCGATTCCATTAGCCCGTGAGTCACCACAAGCCGGTGGGATCCTGCACGCGAGCAATTGTGGTCATTGTCACCCACGACAGAAGAGCGATAATTGAACGAGGGCGGAGGAATTGCATTTCAAACTTCGAATGCTTAGGGGCGCTATAGAATGACCGGTAAAGGAAAATTCGAGGTGTTCTCCGCTGGATCGATACGCGGCGTCTTTATAAAACGGTTTACAAAAGTTGTGTTACGCGATAAGACTACAAAGGGTGCTACGAATACAGATGTTATTAGAATAGGCGTAAGCTTGAATGCGTTTTAAATGCAAAGAATAGGAATCTTTTAGTGTTATAGATTTTATTGGTAACAGAGAATACAGGGAGAAATGCATGGAGATGTTATTACTGAATGATATCCTCTTAAAGCTCCTATCAGCTCCAAGTTGATCGATGATGATTTATTTTTATTCATTTTTATGTTTATTGCTTATAACTTAGTTAAGTCATCATTTGCAGTCCGTCATCGGAGAAAAATCATAAGACAACGTAAGAAGTTGGTTTTTTTCCTAAAACATAAATTCATAAGTCACAGTTCAGTTTACATAAAGTCCCTAATTTGGCCAAATTACAACGGACCTAATGAATACGTTTATGGTTCAGTGCGGCTGACAGTCGCGTGTCTTGGGGCCGTTTAAAGGAATGCATTTGTTGATGGACCGACCCCATTTGTTGGAGTCCGTAGCCCGTACTAATTACAATATGGGGCAGGCTAATTAGAATGTTTTTATTAGGAATAATTTATGTAGGTAATGGATCTGTTACAAAGATATAGATTCACATTTTCGAAGAAGATTGAGCATAGATATCAGGTAGATATGGGATTGGGCCTACCTTTTTTGGACCTACCAGGTGCTTACCGAAATTCCTAAAGAACGTGAGTGCAATATGCACTCAGTTCACTCTGCACTCAAGTTCTCAGAGATTTTCAAGGATCTCTGCAACAGAAGAAGACGGCATTGTCCTTGTCTTAAGTGTCTTCAGTAGATGTGTTATAGCTTTTGCTTAAGTTTCGATTTTTGAAGAGGATATTTTCAGGCCTTACCAAAAATATCTAAAGAGCGTTACTAGTACATTATGGAACTCAAGTTCTCATAGATTTTCCAAAGTCTCTGCAACAGTCAAGGTTCAGAGAAGACAAGAGATTCGGTCGTGTTTGTCGCAAAGTCTTCTCACGAGAGATATCTATCGAGAGACTAGCGAGAAATTATAAGATTAAACCAGTAATTTAAAATCCAATTTGCCAGTTTAATACCATCGTGGACGCTACTTTCAAATATCTATGCAGATTGCTAGCTTCAGATCTAGATTCTATATTCAGACTGAGGTGCTGACACGGACTCTGCGAACATAGAAAGTGTGACTATTTAATAGCTATTAATACAACCGAGTGATGACTTTATAAGTTTAGATAATATCATCAAGGTATGTTCTAATTTCTATATCTTATATATTTAAACGAGCAATTCTTGTATATATGTCGCAGGGAAAAGAGGATATCAGGGATTTCACGATACCCCTAGGGATATCACGACATCCCGGCAGATGCCGAATATTCTTGTCTTGTTTATTACGTCTTCTTACTAAAAATATCTAGTGATATGTCATTTCACTAAACTAAATCTAGTGAAATGTCAGAAAAGCGGATACCGCCGAATAAAAATCGAGCTACGCATTTCTCTCGCTCGCTCTAATACCCAGAGCTGGCGCGGGTCGTGTGATTTTAGTCGTTAAATTATTACGTGTATTACGTGTACGTACGATATATATATATATATATATATATATATATATATATATATATATATATATATATATATATATATATATATATATATATATATATATATATATAATTGGAATCTCGGAATCGGCTCCAACGATTTTCATGAAATTTCGGTTTCGGGGGCGTTTATCGAATAGTCATATAGGTAGGTAGTGGAAGTTTATGAAAGTGAAGTTATTTGGAAAATTCCTTTAATAGTTGTAGCTGTATATAACTATAACGCTGTTAAGTATAACTTTTCTAAAATCTCTCTTAGTAAGAGATAAATCTTAACGACTTTTTTAATTTGTTGTCAACTCTGCCTTTTGCGCTGCTGCCATGAGCTCTTATAGTAGTATTACTTTCATATTATTTTAGATTTGGCACAAACAAAATACGTCGTTTTGTTTATATAAATAGAGATCATGTTTGTTTATACGAAATTCAAAAGTAATATTTAAGTAATACTGCTATAATGTAGGCTATTATAATAGAGCTCTTGGCTGGTGAAATATACTTTCACATTTAACTTTTACATGACAGTTGACACTAGAGTTAAGAACTTAAGACACACTGCCTACTCCAGTCTCCAATATGTTTTATATATTGGAGACTTAGAGTATGAGATATGCAATACTTTAGTCATTTGAAAACAATAAACCACTTCATAATTCCTTGTATGTAATTTGTATAATACTTATCGAGGAAAACGCAGGATTTAATTTCACATTGCAATTATGGACTAATAATTGCTAAGATCCTACGGTCCAATACAAAGCTAATCATAGATGAATGAAATCCTCAATAAACAGAATAAGAATACCTCTTTTTGCCTTTCTGGAGAGAATAGTGCATGTAACCTCTCGAGGAAAATGAGAATTGAGACGTTTGATAAGCACAGCTAGAAGAACTTATGCTGAACTGTTTATAATATTGTCCTATCTCAGAATCCACTTCATCGCTTCCATAACATATTTCGCACTCTTGAACCTTCGGTTGTTCCATGACTCTGGATGGATCCCAACTCCCAAGGCAATAATACATGGGTTTATATGAATCCTATGTTCTTTTTCGGGACTCAAAGTATCTTTATACCAAATTTCATCAAAATGGGTCCAGCCGTATACGCGTGATGTCGTGACCACGCGAAATAAAACGTTCCGCGCAGCTTAGCCCGCGTAAATTAGATATTTCACAGGCAAATTAGTCCACAACAAAAAAATTGCCTATGATCCTTCACGTGGTCTACTTCTTATCTGTGCCAAATAACAGAAAAATTGCTCCAGTAGTTTGTGAGAGAAATCGTGGAAAATGTGGAAAAAAACTGGATAAATTATTTGAAAGGGCTTTCAATTAATTTTATAAATTGAAAGCCCTTTCAAATAATTTCCTCTATTTTTTCAAAATTTTCCTCTATTTCTTCGCTCTCATTAGCCTTAGTGTGATAAAATATAGCTTATAACCTTTCTCGATAAATGGGTTATCTAACACTGAAAGATTTTTTTTAATCGGACCAGTAGTTCCTGAGATTAGCGCGTTCAAACAAACAAACAAACAAACTCTTCCCAATAGGGATGATGACAAGGTCAAAGATTAGCGAATTTTGTTAATAAAATAAAGAAATCACGGTGAAAAATAAGTGTTCCCAAAATTTCAGCTCGATAGCATTTGTATTTTTTTTGTTACGCGCCTTCAAAGTTGGATAATCAAGTCGATTTTCTTTTCAATTAAATTTCTTAATATTTGTATACCATTCGATAACTTATGCAATTTAAAGCAAATTTTGTTATGAAACCACTTTCATAAACGCAATATTTAATATACCTATTAAACAAAGTTCTCTCCCGATGCGTACAAACTACGAAAGAGTGACGTCAGTCTTTCGTAGCACTTTGTATGGAGCGTTTCGGGCAGGTGTATTTTATGAGATGTTTGAATTGTCATATCTTGGTGAATTTTTAAGCTATGAGAGTCATTGTTTCAGCGTTGTTTCTATTTTTAAGGGTCTTTCAATTACCAATAAGAAAAAAAATAGTCATCAAGCCTATTATAATATTAGTATAGATATGACCCCCGCAACTCCGTTAAGCCGAAATCGCGCGGAAATATACATTTTTTTCGTAACAAAAACTGTGATGTGTGATGTGTCCTTTCCCGTCTTTCAAAGTGTCTTCAAACCAAATTTGATACAAATCGGTTCAGCCGCAGCAGTTCACTTTCACATCTATACTAATATTATAAAGCGAAGGAGTTTGTTTGTTTGAACGCGCTAATCTCAGAAACTACTGGTTCGATTTGAAACATCAGTTTCATTTCAGTGTTAGATAGCCCATTTATCGAGGAAGGCTATAGGCCATATTTTATCACGCTAAGACTAAAAGGAGCGGAGAAATGGAGGAAAATGTGGGAAAACGGGAAAAATTATTTGAAAGGGCTTATCTCACGAACTTCTGGATCAATTTTTCAGTTATTTGGCACATAACAACGCATAAAAAGTAGACCACGTGAATAGTCATAGGTTATTTTTTGTGGACTAATTTGTCTGTAAGATATCTAACTTACGCGGGCAAAGCCGCGCGGAAAGTCTAGTATATTTTATAATAGTGCCTTTAAAATCAATCGTTACAAAGATTCTCAGCGTGCCTCCCTTCTTCAAAGACTTCCTATTTCATAATCCTTACAATAATATTCCCATCAACGCTGTAAAATGCAGCTGCTGTTAGTAGGTCAAGAGCCATGAGCAGTGAACTTAATAGCGTCATAATTTGAAGGTGACCGCGCTTCAGTTCTCTTTTGTTTGAGTTTGAGATTTGCTTATTCTTCCGGAAATGGGTTCGTTTATTTATATATTATAGAGAACGGGTTATGCTATAAATAAGATCATATTTTCGGATGTGGGTAATGGATATAGTTATTTGGGTGGATTTCCAAGAGATATAATCTGGTATTATAGTCATTGAGCATGACACGCTAAGAAATATTGATGTCCTTGTCTCAAAGTTGAAAACGCCTCAAAATATTTTTATGAAGAAGATCACTTGGAAATTGTTCAAATCAAATATGAGAAGTTCCCAAAGTTGGTTTATACCAGCTTATATGCAACGGATTGTAACGATTCATTGCAATTGTGTCCGCGCTAAAAGTTGAGCCCACTGCACCAATCTGGATTCTGGAATATCGCTCATCTTCTCATAATATCATGCCATCTCTTTCGTTAACACGAGTTCCAAGGGAGATAACGTGATATTTAATCCACGATTAACTTCCCGGGCGGGCGCAAACAGGCTCTGGAAGATTTATTGGGTATAAAGAGCTTAACAAGCACACGACAAGCCTGCTGATTTCCTCTATACCTACAAATATGTACTATAACCGATGGACATCCGCAATTCCAAACGCTACGACAAATGCGGTACGGCCTTGAATAAATAAGAATGCTTTGGGCATAAGCCACGCTCCTCCTCACCTGGATGACGTGACGAGAATGATGATGATCACGAATCATTGACAGTTTGAGTTGTAACTTCCAGCCTTACTCATCGTAGTAAACAAGATATTTATACCGTCGCAACGAGGAAACGTATATCAGTATATCCGTTATCGATTGAATAAGATTCTTACACGGCTTGACATCAATTTGTGCTCTATTACTCAATGTAAACTGCATTCGGACGGCTGTACGGTGTGACCATACAATAATAATAATAATAATACTCCCCACACCGGTTTCGGTGACGGTGGCCGGTGGGACGGAAGACCGACACGACTGGCGAGAGATCAGGCGTAGGACCGACTTTTTTACATGCCCATCCGACGCATGGATCATCTTAAAGCAGCAAGTAAAAGATTTTAAACATTTGCAGAGTAAGTTTGGTTGGATATATCGGCAGTTTTACACGTTAAAGCTAAGAGCGATTAGTGGATAAAAATTAAAAATATATAGGGCTACACATAGGGTCGCCAGGCGTCCGGATAAAGCCGGATACAGTAAGGCTTTTCGCTTGCGTGCCCGGTCAAAATTATAGGGAGTCCAGCTTTTGTAGAGCCTAGAATCTATAACTTTATTTTATAAAAGTCCAACAAATTTTAGACGGTTGACGGACACCTAATAAGATGTAAAGTTGTAGAGCTATTAGATGTTAATTTTTTTTAATAAAACAGAAAATCTGTACAGTGTACTGTGTACACAGTACACGCTACCGATCGTATTGCTATACTAATAGTGTAGATGCTAAGTACTCGATAGATTAGCACGGTTCCGGCTTTTTTGTACTAATATCTGGCCAAGCTGACTGCTTTGTTCGGCTTATCGGTCTAGCAACCTGACAACAACGCAACATAGAGAAATTTTTAATTGCGACTGGTACTGGATGATACCCGCAACTCCGTTGTGCCAAAATTCGTTTATCGCGCGGGAACCGTACATTTTTCTGGGATAAAAAGTATCTTATGCCCTTTCCCGAGTCTCGAAGTACCTTCATACTAAACAACAAAATCGCTTTAACGGTTTGGGCGTGAAGCGGTAACAAACAGACAGATAGATAGACAGACAGACACACTTTCGCATTTAAATAATATTAGTATGGATTTGATAAATTGAAATTCAAAGGTACAGATTTAAAAGACGAAACAAGCTCACCACAGTTGGATTCTAATGAGGAACACGTTTTAGAATCTAGATCTACATCAAATACCTTAATTTGGCAATCCGCCCTTTTTAGGGACATCTGGATGTCTTTAAGCTCGTTTATTCACATCTAAGGTCCAATTATCTTCGCTGCTTTGGTTTAGGTCACGACTTTCTAGTTTCGACTTTTAAGAGGAACCCGCTCCATATCATAGTTTAAAAGGATTTGCCTTCGACCCCGACTGCGTTGTCCAGCGAAAAAAATACTTTTCCTTTTGTGATCTGCTTTAAATATGTGATTTTTCCTAAAATTGGTCCAGCAGATTCGGAGCCTGTTCGGACACCTTTTCTCTATTATAATATTAATAGTACCTAAATATACAGTCCATTAGTTAATTATACACGCCTAGAAGTATCTCTGTAAACTTGACTTGGCTCTATGTATTTTAGAGTAGAAGTAATAAAGTTCCGCGTAAAATATAAGACATATCACAGACCCGCGTCGTAAAAAAATCGGCCAAGTGCGAGTCCGACTCGCGCACGAAGGGTTCCGTACCGCTATAGAGCAAAAACAGTCCAAAATTATTAAAGAAAATATAATATCATTAAGGCTTTTGTGAAAATTTCAAGTGCCTACCTGTTGCGATTATTGATATCGAGCAAAAAAGGCCAAAATATCACATTTGTTGTATGTATGGGAGCCCCCCTTGAATATTAATTTTATTTTGTTTTTAGTATATGTATTTTGTTCTTATAGCCGCACCATATTTACACAATCTATGAACATTTCAGAAGTCTAGCTATAGCGGTTCTTGAGATACAGCCTGGTGACAGACAGACGGACAGACGAACAGACAATGAAGTCTTAGTAATAGGGTCCCGTTTTTACCCTTTGGGTACGGAACCCTAAAAAACCGTTATCACATGAGCCATCTCGATTGTTGCCCTCAATAAAAACAAAAACCTGCCACTAATTAAACCCGTTCACACTTCATCCGGATGCTTACTATATTAAGATTATAATTAGGTAGATCTGTACCCCGATGTAAGCGATTCTAATATTCTAATGCAACATCAATGCAGTTACTCCTTTTTCTTGTTTTTTGTTTAGATTTAAGTAAATTCCAACTATGGCGTAAGTGTTGTAAGTGCATTAGCTGCATTTGCGTATTCTACCTTGTCCTTACCTTAAATTGAACACACAACAAATAATAACGTTTCATCATAATAATTTACATTGTAAATTGTAAATGATTATGATTTATGATGAATCATAATCATCATGTTATTTTATTTTTTTTAAATTAAGGGGGCAAACAAGCAAACGGGTCACCTGATGGAAAGCAACTTCCGTCGCCCATGGACAGAAGCTGCAGGTGCGTTGCCGGCCTTTGAAGAGGGAACAGGGTAATAGGGGAGGGTAGGGATGGGAAGGGAATAGGGGAGGGTAGGGGATTGGGCCTCCGGTAAACTCACTCACTCGGCGAAACACAGCGAGAGCGCTGTTTCACGCCGGTTTTCTGTGAGAACGTGGTATTTCTCCGGTCGAGCCGGCCCATTCGTGCCGAAGCATGGCTCTCCCACGTATAAATGACGTTATGATTTAATAATACAAACTGTAATGTACAAATTACCTACGTGCATGTTATTTAACTTGAGACAACTTTCTGTAGTAACTAGTAAACCCTACGCTTTACTTAATCTGACACGCACTTTGTCGGTTTCGACACGGCCTATTAGGTAGACAGCTTTAATCGGTTTGTGATGGACGTGTAAGTCGATAGTGTACGCCGCGCCTTAGGCCACGTTGACTATTCTCATACTTCGAATGTCCTTTCGATCGTAGACTCCTTCACATTTAGACAGTGTTGTATGCGCATGAGTTGGACATCCTGCTATCGAACTTCGAAGTGACATTCAACGTAAGTAATTAAGAATTGGCCATTGGGTCCCAGAGACTGTGGGGTCACATTAAAATTAAAGATTTGGGCATTTGACGCTGGAATTGTCACAAACTTATCAACAGTGAATCTATTCTTTATCGATATTGATGAAATTTAATTTTGATGATCTTGCTAAATGCTAATAAATTGGGCCTAGTTAGGGAAAGATGAATAACCATGTCTGTAGCGTGCACATTGCTAAATCAACGTTAATCAATCTGAGACTAATATAATATTACGAGCTTTTGCCCGCGGCTTCGCTCGCGTTAAGAAGTATTATTATATACAAACTTTCATCCTCTATTTTAATCCCTTGGGGTTGGAATTTATCAAAATCCTTTCTTAGCGGATGCCTACGTCATAACATCTACCTGCATGCCAAATTTCAGCCCGATCCGTCCAGTGGTTTGGGCTGCGCGTTGATAGATCACCATGTATATATATAGATGTGTACCTACCAATACGCCTTTTTCAACGTTTGTATTTGTCCATCATGAAGCCAACGTGAAGTGAGGCCATAAGAAGTAAAATATTCAGCGCACAGTGAAATTCAATCATCGAAATGGGACGAAATCTCTTCAACACTTGGCAAAGATTCCCGGGGCCAGTATTCGTACTGATTGTCCCTCGTTAACGAAAATTCATATTGAAAGTATATTCTTTTAATATAAAAACTAGATGAGGCGGTGAACTTCGTATCACTTTTCTCCTTACATAAACTTTTCATGGACTTTTACGAATATTTCAAGATTAAAATTAGCCAAATCGGTTCAGCTGTGCTCAAGTTTTATCGAGACCAATCCGGCCCTGGCGTTAGCTAAGGCTATTGAATATATAAACTATCAAAAAACCTTATAAACTCTTTGGAAAGAAATGTTTACGCCGTACGCGACAACTATAACTACATCAAAAACACAAAAAGAATACAATATAAAGCTGCAATAAGTATGAATACTAAAATGTGTGTCGTGACACAGTTTAGTCTTAAGACAAATTGGCTGAAAGAAAGTTTTATATTTGTGGAGTTATTTTTTCGCTCGCGTTTGTTAGGTATCTTTTAGCTGTTTGTTATCAGAGGGAGATAAGTGAGTTTAGGGGGTTTTATGGAAAGCATTTTAAGGGCTTTTGTATAGAATGAAAAGAAAATGTACATTGTGTTATAATTGATGACGCCGAAAAAGGCTTTATTATCATTGTAATATTCTTGTCTAATTCGACGCGATTTTGGCACCTGTTATTATTACCGGAAACTGACCTTCTTATCCTAGGGACCCTAGCTAACTCTGGGAACTCTTAATAACTCACTTAGTGACTGATTGTCACCTTAAGCACTAGCTCAATAGCAAAACATTTATAACATGTTAGGTTGTGACTTGTGGTATTTAAGTCAGATAGACAGTTTAGTGTAAACACATCCTAAACAGACCATTGAGTTAGCTATTGAGCTATAATATCCTTTATGCTAAGTACTGACATACGGTTTTGCTCGATAGTTTTACTCCAAATCGAGCAATAAGCACCGTGTAGACCGCAAAACTGACAGTTCGAAGGCTCGCTTCGAGCCGGCTCCGATAGAATTAAATATGTCATTTCCTTCGATTCGGAGTAAAACTATCGAGCAAAACCGTATGTGAGTACTTAGCATAAAGGTGACTTTCTGACAAACATTCATATGACTTTCTGACAAACATTCATATAAAATGTCACTTCATGACATAGGTTTCATTTTCTACATTGGTCATTGGTGTAGCGAGCCATGCCGCCGTTGCTTTGTAGATGCGTAGAGCAAAATGAAAACTACAGGCTAGGTCATAAGGTAGCATTTTATTTGAATTTTTGTTGGTCGCGGTTGCTTTCTGTGGGGATTAGGTAATTTTATTTTTCTCAAACGAGCAAAAGATTATTCCTCCATCTTCAAGCATAAACCACTGAGTCAATTATCGCGATAATCAAAGAGTGATTCACCTTCCTGCCTGCTAACTACTTGTATACAGCCTCACCTATACTCGTCCGATTTGCAGGTTTACGAACGTGAAGGCACTTGCAAAATGTAAAGTTGGATAAGGCCCGGTACACTTGGGCGTTTTGACGCGCGCTTGCGTGTGTACGCTTCAACAGAATCCGGGGTTCTCGAAACGCGCGTTAGCAAAGCGCGCGCTTCAAAACGCCCAATGTGTACCAGCTCTAAGGCTACTCATAGTGCTAACTGATAGTTCTGCCAGTGTTGTCACAATTTGCATTAAATTTCTTGGGGCTGTAGCTAGGTTGTGACTTGTGCCTTTATTTGAAAGTAGAAATTGAACATTAATCCCGCGGAAATCGTAGTTAAGCGTTTTCTACCTCCTCTAGGGTAAAATAGGGTACAATAGACAAACCAAAGGAAGTATAGGACAGAAGTAGTTCCACGCAAATGTTTATCTAAGTTGGTACATACATTTAGAGCCTGATCACACCTACCCAGTAGAGTTGGGCGAAGTTGGCCGAGAGCACTGTCTCTCCACTTTACTCGGTACGATCAGAGTTCAGACCCTTAGCATTACTTTTACAACATGCATACAAAATGTTTCCTCAATTAAGGTGACGCCGCGTTAAAGTAAAAAACCGTGTTGGACATGTTTTAGATTGCTTGTTTTCTATGAGAAAACAAGCAATGGAACAGCAAAAAATGGAAAGGGCGTAAGCGACAAAGCTATGAGAAAATTAAAGTGTATGCTTGAACCAATCTATGTACAAATTTTGGGAGCTTAAATCACTCTCTGTTGGAAAAATAGGAATCCCTTTTTGACAGAGGTCTTTTTGATTGATCATTCTGTGTTATAAAAGATGAGCAATCGTGTTATGCTACGGGGAATTCAAAGACATACATGATGAATACTGACAATGAACTTTAATTTCTTAGCTTTAGTCATTGCTGGGATAAATTGATATCGCTACAGCCAAATTATCAAGGTGTCGCCTTAATTTGAACTGCAAATCAGATGGCCGAAATCGAGCCATATTCTGCCGGCGTTGCAATTCAGAGTGACCTACATTTAAAATGTTATTTTGTTTTATTTGTATAGCCGGAAGTGCCATAACCAAACCACAAACAATAGAGTTTAATTTAGTTTAAGGTGAACGGATACGGGGTTGTTGGCTGGCCACAACTCTATTAACATTATGCTTTTATTTTATTGTTTTTGTATAGAGCAGCCATTCTCAAAGTGTGCTCTTTGTTCAAATACACTAACATGGAGTTAAATCATTCAAAGACAAATCATCATTTTTGGTGGTCCGTCAAAATGTGACTAAATGGGTTTCCCCACCAAAAAAGTTTGACAGCCGCTGGTGCGTGAGACATTTTTGACTTGAACTAACCTTAATTTCTCAGATTTGGATACCTACAAAGTTTTACTATAAAAAATAACGCGATATTTGTAGAAACGCTCATCCCTACGTCATGTAATTTATATTACCTATAAAAATAAAATAGCATATTATGCTACGCTTATGTATGGATATTTACCACAGGTACATATCAATACATAACCGTAGGGTAGGTAGTAATAATAAGTACCAGTGGCGAAGGATGAATATTTTCGAAAGGGAAGCCGGAGTAAAAAATCTACTTACCAAAACGCTCAGCACTGATGTTCAACAATGTTCGAGTTTCAAGTTTGATAATGATGCCTTTGAAAAATGCCTTCTGAGTTAAGTAGGCATCTTCAAAGTTAGGTAGGCATCTGTGTAGCCCCGACGTTCAGAGAATATTTGAAAAAATTTATTCTGAATAAAAAATTTTGAGTTTGAGTTTGAGTTGTATGCGTGACGGCAGTCGGCACATGCGGTCATTCAAAACTAAGTTTGAAAAACGAAGTTTCCTTCGACAGCAAATAATCTGTCAGACAACAGTCTCAGCTGTACGAGTCACAATTAACAAATCACAACACAAATTAAATTCGCGACACTGCACTCTTCTTAACGCTAAAACAAATAACATTCGACATTTAAACACAAAACAAACAAATTGTTTACAAACACTCATCCGCCATTTGACTCATAACAATTTTACTTCATGAAGTTCATCTTTCTCGCTCGCACTTGTGCGTTGCTAATTAACCTTTCTCCGTAATAACTCGCCGAGTATCGGCTTATTTCCGAGTATATTGGCGCGTGGTAGAACGAGACAGAACATGACGATCAGTTCACAGGAATGAAAAGGACAGATGCTTACTATGAAATATCGTTGTATGAAGAAATAACCCGCTAATTTATCGGCTTCTATCGGAGATGGCCTGCACGTTGCATTGCCTATATAAATTTGTAGGCGATTAATTATTAATTCATTGACGACCTCTGTGGCTCAGTGGTGAGCGCGTCGGTAGCTCAAGCCGGAGGTCGCGGGTTCGAATCCCGCCGACGGAACAAAAAGTTTTCAATGTTCCCGGGTCTGGATGTGTATTAAATATGTGTATGATATAAAAGTATTCAAATATTTCCGTTGTCTGGTACCTGTAACACAAGTCCTTTAGGTGCTTAGCACGGGGCCAGACTGACGTGGTGTGAAGCGTCCATAGATATTATTATTATTATTATTATTATTAATTCAAACTATTTCAAGAGAAAAAAATTTATTGCATATAAAATTTTATAGGCGTTTAGTGAATTCAAAGTTTTTTAAGTATGTAAAATATTTATTAGATAAAAATGTATTTGGCCTATAGATTCGATTTTCCAAAAGGGAAGCCGACGGGAATCGGGTTATATGGACTCTTCGCCACTGATAAGAACTAATAATAACAATATAGTGTAGACTTGGCAAGGTAATAACGCGCAGGTTTAGGTCATAGGTTTTACCTGAGGCGAGTGATCAGGTTTTTACACAATTTTCCTATAAGAACATTACAATACAAATCTGTAATGTATTTTATAAGATTTAAACGATTTATTTTAGTTTTTAAAAATCTCTCAGTAATTCGAACTATGATAATAATAATCACCTGACTCTAGGAACTACAAATATGGCTAAAACAAGATAATAAATAAGAAAGTACCCATCATATTTCATTCTCTTGTCTATACAATTATGAAACGTGTGCAGTGTGTAATATATGGAGAAAGTGCAAGATAAAATCTAGATAAGAGATTACTTCGTGCAAGATTGACTTGAATTAAAAATCTTGCTTGCTTTCTTCTTTCTCGAAGGAAGGAAAATTCTTCTTGCTAAAGCCCTACGAATAATAAAAACTACCAAAACCTAATAAGTACTAATTTATATTTAAAAAAAAGAGATTTCGTGGACGCAGATTATAAAATAAAGACTATGTAGAGCCTTAATGTAGTCTTAAGCCTAATGCCCGTTTTCACCAACGATACCTAAAATTTAGGTGTCCCTTAAGCGAATATAAGGGGCACCTAACGCAAGTTTTGTTTTCACCGACGTTTAAGTGACAGAAGGTTGTTTTAATCAAAATATACGTCACCTAAGAGTTACGGGGTTGTCAATTCATCCCCTAAATTATTGAAACAAAACTTACGTTAAGTGCCCCTTATATTGGCTTAAGGGACACCTAAATTTTAGGTGTTGTTGGTGAAAACGGGCATAAGACCACCAACCTATGTTTGTTAAATCCTAACGAGGCATTACTTAACGGAGCTTAGAAAATTAAACAGACTGTTAAAATACTTATGTCCCACAGTAAAAATTTAACAGCGGATTAGTAAATGCAATGTTAAGTGAACAACGAGTGAACAACTATCAATTCGTTCATTCTTGTTATAAGGCGACGAAATTGCAATTAATAATAATTATCTGTCAAAGCTGAAAACATGAATCATAATGCAAACTTTTATTTACATATTTCGGTTTGGTAATTTTGATACTTACAAGTTAGTAAATTTGCAATGTCAAGGAAAATCCGAAGGCTGAATTTTTGGCAAAGTGAAAATAAATAATTATTCATAACTATGAAAATAATTAATAATGAGGACGTAGCGGAAACATGGCGGAAAGACTCAAAAGTCAAAACAGATTCTTTTATTGATATTGCATATTTATTGTCTTTGAAAGTTGTTATCTTGACTCATATAACAGCTTGTTAAATATTTAACCTCCATAGCAGGATTTAAATTTAACACCGTGTAACATGCCATTAGGGCATGGTGGAACGCTCGATAGCTCTAACAGGCCATTAACTGATTTAACAAGCCATTATTTACTTAACATTGCTTGATGAAACTGGGTCTTATGCCCGTTTTCACCAACGACACCTCAAATTTAGGTGTCCCTTAAGCGAATATAAGGGGCACCTAAAGCAAGTTTTGTTTTCACCGAAGTTTAAGTAACACCTAAACCATTATAATTTAGGGGATGAATTGACAAGCCCGTAAAACTTAGGTGACGTATATTTTGATTAAAACAACCTATTATGCGATTCATCCGCCAAACCATTAGGTGACCCTTATAATTTAGGGGATGAATTGACGACCCCGTAATACTTAGGTGACGTATGTGGCAACGACGACGACGTTAGATGACGGTTGCCTTGACAATGAATCTGTTATCGAATGGCCGTCTGATATTTTACTTGTAAAATAGCGAACTCCCATAAATATCTTTATATTTATCACAAGCCTTCCTCTTTAATCACTCTATCTATTAAAGAAAACCGCAATTAAAGGGAACAAAGGGACATGTGGACAGAAAAAGCGACTTCGTGTTATTCTATGTAGTGATATACGTCACCTAAGAGTTACGGGGTTGACAATTCATCCCCTAAATTATTGAAACAAAACTGACGTTGGGTGCCCCTTATATTGGCTTAAGGGACACCTAAATTTTAGGTGTTGTTGGTGAAAACGGGCATTAGCCTAACAAAATCAGTACTTCGTGCGGGAAGAACTAACAAACTTTCCGCTGAAGTGAAGGATGCAGCTTTGAAAAAGATCTCTATCTTTCCTATACAAAAAGTAAACATCTCAATACCCATTTAAATTCACCAGAATAAGAAATCGATGCCACGTTCATAGATATCGTAGAATTGTAGATAAAAGGGCGCCTCATGTAAATAAAGTTACAGGAAGGGTTTCTACGACGTCCTCCGCATTGTGAAGACCTTGTTATAGGGAAATTAGGCTCTTTGCCTGGTTTCGTGGTTATGAATATGTGAAACCCTTAAAGTTTTGATATCACATTTGATAGATGGGAATTGGCAGTGCTAAAGTTATATGTTAGGCCCCTTACACACTGCGACTTTTATCATCGGATGCTGCCGCGACGCAGCATCGATGCAGTCGCAAATGGTCCATCTTTACACACTTGCGCTACCTTAAGCATCGATACAGTCGCGATACAGTAGCGATGCAGAAGCAAAATCAATGCAAAAATATATGGTGTCGCGCGTGTGTATCGGTGCTAACGTGCAACTGTATCGATACTAATGCGTGCGGCGCGACAGCATCGATACAATAATTGCTGGGGTCGCGATGCTATCGCGCGTTTCAAAAACGCGCAACTGCATCGCTGTTAAAAGTCGCAGTGTGTAAGAGGCCTTAGAGTTGAGCTTGTTTAGAGGGTGAGCATGTGTTCCTGCCTCCTGTAGTCAGACACGCAATCATTATATTGAATATTATGTCGAACTGTGAACAAATCATATTCGGTTTCCAGGGTAACCGTAACTCGGCTATTTAGCTATGGTATAATATTATGCAATGTTTTTTAGAATACATCAAATAACTTTTTTTTTCTTCTCTTCCAGTTCCGTCCGCGCCACAGAACCTCTCAGCGAACAGCGTCACGGCCGACGAGATCCACCTGTCGTGGGCCCCGCCGACGCACATCGTCAGGAGTGACGTAGTTCCTCAAACCGAGAGGTCCAACCCTGAAGACTATACTCTCAAAACCAAGGAACCCCAAAGCGACGAGCCAGCAAATGACGTCATATACGACCGCATCGCCCCAGAGAACTTTAAAAATGACAATTACAACCAGTACGATACCGAAGCGTATATCCTCACCAACGAGTCCTACAGGAGCAAGAGAGATGGAAGATCCCATAGGCACAGAAAGAGACGGCAGGACAACGGGACGGATGCCAAACATGAGAAGTCAGAGACGCATCAACCGTTCGAGTTTCCTAAAGAAGTGGTAAAGAAATCTGACGCATCACTTCCTCCGACGCTGGATATATCCCAAGTAGCCTATGTCCTGTACTATGAGGAGGGAATGTCTATGACGAAGACCACAGAAAGAACCCAACCTCCAACCCCCAGCGAGATTAAAGCGACTAACGTCTTCCGAAGCGACTTGGGAGTGCAGGACGGTATGAATGCGACGAAGAATCTCACGCTCCTCAACACTTCTGGGGTGCTGACTAAAGTGGTCAGCTTCAGGCTGAAGAATCTAAGTAAGTAGTATTGTTTTGATTTTTTTTAACCGCCCACCAAAAGGGGGTTTTTATAAGTTATGAATCTGTATGTCTATATTTCCATAAGGGTGGACAGATTTTTATCTAGTTTGTTTCGTTTGAAAGGTGACATGATCGAGTGTTCTTAGCTATAGCTATAATGAAATATCACCTATCATCATTATTAGCACGCTCGCTGCTGGAAAATTTGGAGCTAACATTTTTTTTTCTTGGAGGTCGTGGGTTCGATTTGGGAATCGAACCCACGGCCTCCAAACCACGCTCTAACTTCTAAGCCACTAGACCACGGAGGCTTATAAGAGCGTGGCTACTGGCTAGTAGTAAATATATACAAACGTCAACCGACAAGTTTTTCAAGTTTTATCACATCCGAATTAACGGATTCGCATAGATTAGGAACGAAAACTGGTGCTTGTTAATTTTTTAGGGTTCCGTACCCAAAGGGTAAAAACGGGACCCTATTACTAAAACTTCGTTGTCTGACCATCTGTCTGTCCGTCTGTCTGTCTTCAGGCTGTATCTCAAGAACCGCTATAGCTAGACTTCTGAATTTTTCACAGATTGTGTTACATATCTGTTGCCGTTATAGCAACAAATACTGAAAACAAAATAAAATTAGTATTTAATGATATTAATACAACATACGTGATTTATTTGGCCTTTTTTGCTCGATATCAATAATGACAACAGGTAGGCAGTTGAAATTTTCACAGAATCCTCAATTTTATGTGTACTTTAATATTTAATAATAAAATTAAAATAAAATTAAAATTTAAGGGGGGCTCCGATACAAAATCACAACTTTTGGACAATTTTTTCTCTATAACGGTACGGAACCCTTCGTGTGCGAGTCCGACTCGCACTTGGCCGATTTTTTTAGAATATAATATGCCACATTAGAGTAACAGTAAAAAATGATAATTACATTTTTGACCGAAAAATTATTACTTGTCCTGTTATTTTTATAAAATACATAATATAATTTTAGTATCCAGTGCCAAATTGATTTAGCAGTAATTTAGTGGAATATTTATTTAAAAACTAATAAACATCAATCAAGATTCAAGACCAAACAAAATTTCATGGATATCATTTCTTCAGTAGCTAGAAAACTGGATATTATAAACAAATATGTACTTATACATCTCTTGTTTAAAATATAAGACTTCGAAACCAGTGGCATAATTAATAGTTAAACCTTTAAATGTCGTCCTGATACTTATAACAATTAATACTCCCCACACCGGTTTCGGTGACGGTGGTCGGTTACATTGAAACCAGGCCAGGTACGCAGGAGTAATTTTATAGTGCCCAAGTGTGTGCGCAGTACACAAGAGCCCTCTCTATTCCTTTTACTCTCATAACCCAGTGGGACGGAAGACCGACACGACTGGCGAGAGATCAGGCGCAGGACCGACTTTTTTACATGCCCATCCGACGCATGGATCATCTTACTTGTCAGACAATCAGGTGATCAGCCTGCATTGTCCTAACCAAACTTGGAAATAACATGTTTCCAACGCGGGATTCGAATCCACGACCTCCGGAGTCGAGAGCGACGCTCTAACCACTAGACCACGGAGGCGTTATAACAATTACTACTACTATGTACGGTATGTACGTAGTATTTCTTTATTGACTAATGTGTCTAATAAAATAAAATAAAAAATCTGTCCAACTAAAAGCCACCGAGAATAGCACAATACTAAAAGATTTATAAACTCGTATTTTACGATCTGCTAATGAATGAAATAAAAACACAAATTAACATATTCCACCGAGTTTATTAACCTTCACGCTAATACAACCAGATTCGAAATTTGAATGTACACAACATAACAGATATTTACATATAATTATCTAACTTGTGTATACAATGCGTATAAAAACATAATATCTTGAGGAAATCGTTAAATATTATTGTTATGTTTTATGTTTTTTCTGTCAAAATACACAACGCTAACTCCCACTTCTTGGCGATAGGTCGTTTCGACCGATCGTATATGAACTGCAGTAGTTTCTTAGGTAGTAAATAAAAGAACATCAAAAAGCCAACATAAACGATGGATCGAAACAATAGATCGCAAGTAAGTTGCCATTCCATATTACAAATGACGCCCGCAACTCCGTTGCGCCAAAATTCGTTTATCGCGCGAGAACCGTACATTTTCGGGATAAAAAAAGGATCTTATGTCCTTTTTCGGGACTCAAAGTATTATACATAAGTATTCTAAATTTCAGGAAAATCTGTTCAGCGGTTTGGGCGAGAACAGGAAACAGACACACGCATTCGCATTTATAATAATAACTAGACGTCCCGCGCGGCTTCGCCCGCGTAAATAAGTTATTTCACAGACAAATTAGTCCACAAAAAATAGCCTATTATCCTTCACGTGGTCTACTTCTTATATGTGCCAAATAACAGAAAAATTGATCCAGTATAGTTCGTGAGATAAGCCCTTTTAAATCATTTCCCCCGTTTTTCCACATTTACCTCTATTTCTTCGCTCCTATTAGTCTTAGCATGATAAAATATAGCCTATAGCCTTCCTCGATAAATGGGCTATCTAACACTGAAATAGTTTTTCAAATCGAACCAGTATTTCCTGAGATTAGCACGTTCAAACAAACAAACAAACTCTTCCACTTTATAATATAAGTATCTAAGATTAATTATAGTGGTTTTATTAAACGTTGAACACCTCATTTAACCTTGGGAAAATATAGTGGGCAAACTTCTAGATAGCACTAATAGAGTTTACGTTTCTATTTCTGCGTTGAGTTAGGTCAACGTTATTATTAGGGCACTCACCTTTTCTATTTTAAGCCCCTTGTTATTTATCTTATCTTTTGTGTAGTTTTATCTATTTATTATAGTAGTAGGTATAGCCTGAGGATCTTAATTCTGATTACGTTCAAAATAATAAAAACTAGACGTAGGATCTAGTTTTTATTATTTTGGACGTAGATTGGCGAGACAGTGCTCTCGGCCGAGCACTCCGTACGTTTATTATGGATGTTCTCGGCGACTTACTCGGTAGGTGTAATCAGGCCGTTTAGCCGAAACTTTGACGTTTTCGCTTCGTTATAGAATCGCCGATCAAAATGTATGGAATTGACATAAGACGAGTCGAACGTCAACGTCATATTAACAAACGCTTATGTCAATTCCATACGTTTTCATCGGCGATTCTATAACGAAGCGAAAGCGAAAAAATTTTGGCTGGTCCATAGTCTTTCGAGGTACTTACGGCTCTCTGCGTAGCTCTGAATCTGGTGAATGGTGGCTATAGAATGTCTCTACTTTCAGAATCATTCACGCCATACAAAGTATGGGTGCGGGCGTTCTACAACATCTCGCTAAACGGCGTGAAGTCGTCTGACCTGCTGCAACGTCTGGGCCAGGCGTCCGAGCCTTTGTACGTGCTGACAGATGTGAAACCACCTTCAGCGCCGATCATACTGAATCTGACGTGCGAAACTGACCCTAAAGGTGAGGAGACGTAGTGTTATGTTCCCTTATGTCCAACGGTGTGAAGTCGTCCGACCTGCTGCAACGTCGGTCGGCACGTACAGGGGGTCGGACGCCTGTCCGACCCCTGTACGTGCTGACCGATGTGAAACCACCTTCAGCGCCGATCATACTGAACCTGACGTGCGAAACTGACCCTAAAAGTGAGGAGACGTAATGCTCTTTTTCTTTGTCTGGCGTCTCGAGTTTACGAATTACGAGAGAGAAAGAGCATAATTTGATACGTGGGAGAGCCATGCTTCGGCACGAATGGGCCGGCTCGACCGGAGAAATACCACGTTCTCACAGAAAACCGGCGTGAAACAGCGCTTGCGCTGTGTTTCGCCGAGTGAGTGAGTTTACCGGAGGCCCAATTCCCTTCCCTATCCTCCCCTATTCCCTTCCCTTCCCATCCCTACCCTCCCCTATTACCCTATTCCCTCTTAAAAGGCCGGAAACGCACCTGCAGCTCTTCTGATGCTGCGAGTCTCCATGGGCGACGGAAGTAATTGCTTTCCATCAGGTGACCCGTTTGCTCGTTTGCCCCCTTCTATCATAAAAAAAAATGCTACTCTACGAGGCCTATGTGAAGTTGTATGTTGAAACTTGAAAGCATCATTTTAAAATCTAACCCGCAGAAGCCTTACATTATTATAGAGTATTTTACAATTTTACATACCTACGTGGTATGTTACACCAGATACAATGATCTTTCTGGTAATACCATCGGGGAAGTTGATTCATAAGCAGATGACAGACTTTACTTATTAATCGTCAGATTAACTTTAGTGAATAATAATGTCGGCTGGGCAAAGGTAACTCACCCAAATTACGAAGGTCCGCCATCAGCTTATGGAATAATTTCCCCGATAGTATTTGCCAGATTAAAATATGGTTTAGAAGTGATGATCACGATTATACACAAAGGCTTGTCCTCAAACGTCCTCACGATTAGAGCAATAAAACAAAGAAACTTAAGCTTGATTGTAAAAGTAGAGATAATGTTACACAACTTTACGAGCTATGAGCACAAAGAAAACGTGACATTGCTACTAAGTTTTACCCTCTTTGTCTAAACGAAAAAAAAAGGAGGAGGTTATTGTTGGTGCAATTTTATACACTAAGTACATGTTATCTTGATAGTACTTGAATGTAAGTTACAATAAGTATTTTTGAAAGCTTACAATATAGTATCGTTGACGCTCATAAGCAATAAGGGCTATTAATTTTTGTACCTTTCTAAAATAAATACTTATGTTGCCTGACTACATTGGCCAATGATGTACAGGTCACGAACTTCTAAAGGAGTATATTATTCGTCTTTAATTGCCCATATTTGACGTTGTAAATAATGAATACTAAATGGTGGATTTGATTGAATCATGCTTACATTGATGCCATGCGAAGAAGCGTCAGAATCCAGTGACGCTGGCATCCGTTACAGTAAAAATATAAATCGTGCCTTCAAACGCACGGACAGAAAATGTACGAAGCTTTGCAATAAATGTCCCTTATCAGCCACCTCCGAATATGTCTCTCAGTGCAGCCTCCAATTTAAAATAGGCTTTTTTTTACCACGCGTATACGGTATAATATTATATACCACTTATTTTAGGTATCTTATACATCCAATGGCGCCAGCCGCTCGAGTACAACAACTCGCTGGACACGTACGTGGTGACGCTGAGGAAGCTGCCGGAACAGCAGCCGCACTTCCGAATGACGCTGGCGACCAACAAGAACGAGATTGAAACCACCATCAGTCAGGTATAACAGTTAAACCTTTTTTTATATGTTAGTACTACATAGTTTATGCCCGCAAGGCCGTTGCGCCAAAATCGTTTAAATCGTTTATCGCGCGGGAGCAGTACCGTTGCCGGGACTCAAAGTATCTCCACACCTTTCAGCAAAATCGGTTGAGCGGTCTGGGCGTGAAGAACAAATTTACGAGTATAATATTAGTAGTTAGTAGGCATATTGTATAAAGTATAACAAAAATTTTTTTCCCGTGGCGCTTCCCCCTTTGTTCGGACATCAATGTCATTACAATTTGGCTGTCTCCCGCTTTGCTTGGGGAGGGAAATTGGATATCTCCTACTCCTCCTACATTTCTTCTGATTAATTTCGTTGCGGGTCCCAAGACAGATTTAGCTTGTCCCTCGGGCATCCCTGAGATCATATCAAAGGGTTTTCGTGGTTGGTTACCACTGTTGATCCTGGCGACACAGGAGTTGCAGTGGTGGGAATGTGTGGTGGGCCTTTTGCCCGTATAAAAAAAAAGAGTATAATATTAGTATCAAACTATATCATAAGTCAAACCGAGAAACGCTATGAATTCTATATATATAGGTGTAACAAAACTAAGTGATAAATGATAATACTTTAGGGTGTGTATGGGGAAACTCATGACGCTGGGGCGCTTGCCCATACAAAAGTGAGAAAAAAATTGGTCTTTCAGTGCTGCTACTTTCACAGTGAACTCTCTACAAGGGACACATACACACTCTAAAGTGTTATCACTTAGTTTGTTACACCCTGTATACAAATTGTTATTGACATAGTCCTATTTAAAAACCGTATATAAATGGTCCCATTGAAGACGGTATAAATTATAATTATTACAGTGAAAACACATATTTGTTCATTGATTTCAAACTAATTATTCATAATTATTATTTAGTATCAGTAAGTAATAACGATTATCAATAATAATAATTAATTGTTAGTTAACCATCTATAACTCTATATTGTTTAAATTAAATTCAACTCAAGGAAGAAATTACTTGTAATATTAAAACCACTGTTGTTAGCCAAGTTCCGAAAAACAAAAATGGGATTTGACATAAACGTCGTTTAAATTTGACATTTAAGTCTAAATAATTTGCGTTTTTTTTCTGTACCCTTGTAGTTTTCGGACTCCTTTGCTATTTAGTATTTAGCATTAGAAACTTGCCCAAAGTTTATGAATTCCATACCTTTTTAAATCAAAATGAATCTTTAATTTAGAGTCTCGCTAAAACTAGAGAAAAATTGAGCAGATTTGGCTAATTTTACTCTTGAAACATTCGTAGAAGCCCAGAGAAGGCTTATGTTAGGAGGTAAGTTAAATGAAGTTCACCAGGTCATCTAGTTATTTGTTATTTTTCAGACTGTGGACTTGTGGAATCAGACGCGGTACGAAGTGAAAGTGTTGGCCGCGACGAAGTCTGTCGTTTATCCCAATAAGCTCATCGACGGAAAGGAATCTAGACCGGAGGTGAGACATAAAAATCGCCAAATTCAGTATCGCACGTTATGCTCATATTTGTAAAAGTGAAATCTTAACATATTTCCTGTTGAAATTTAAAAACTCCAACAGAATATTGAATTGGTCGTAAGAATCCACCATATAGAAACTACTTTAAAATTTATTTCATAACTTTAATTCGACTGCATTTCATTATGAAGATGTGTTAGAAATTAGATTATTAATTTTTGTTATATTCATTTTAATATTGAATATTATCGCTTCTCCCACGCTACTTGACTATCTTCTAATTTATATGTACTTTTATTTTACTTATACTGAAATCCAATTGTCAGGAGGTATCAAGCGAGCAGTGTCTGGTACGGTCGGAAGCGATGTCGCCGGCCGCGGCGGGGGGCGGGCAGTACGCCACTGCGAGAGCGGGACAGCTGTGGGGCGCACTGCTCGCCGCTGTGCTGCTGACTGTACTAGCCGCCGTTAGCGCCGCGCTGCTGTATTGGAGGTAACGTATACGCACGCACGCAAATGTGTACACAAACGCCACTGCGAGAGCGGGACAGGTGTGGGGCGCGCTGCTCGCAGCTGTGCTGCTGAGTGTACTAGCTGCCGTTAGCGCCCGCTGCTGCATTATAGAAACGTATACGCACGCACGTAAACGTGTACGCAGTGCGTACTTGCGGACGTCAATGAAATGTTGTATTCTACACTCTATCTTGTAATCCTATTACGTAATTTGATCTTATTTTATTGAAATATTTTAACCTCATAATATTTTTCCAGGTGCAGGTCTCGCCTTAGCAAGTGTTTGAGTGCAGCTTATAACTATTTGGAAGAAGGCGGCGAGAGGGCTGCGCGAGCTCCTCTTAACAAAAAGCCTGGTAATTTATTATTACTAGATAAAGAAATACTTTCAAATCCACTTAGCTAAATTATAAATCTTCTACGAAAAGCAGTTGCTGTACCAGTAATAGACAGTAAATACCTATACAATATACATAGAGTTATCTAAGATGTGTGATAAAAAAAGACTCGCTTTTATAACAGTGATAACTGTATGACGAACTTTTTAGCTCTAGCCAAATATCAGTTCAACCCAAAAGTTGCAAATTTTTACTACACACTAAGGTATCCCGTTGATACAAAATATAAAGAGTTGATACAAAATGCGGGGAACAAGGGTCTTCGTAGCTGCTACATTTTTAATTAAAGTGCTCAAGTATGGCACCATTTCTGTATGGAATTTGTTTGGTATCACTTTAATTTATTTCTACGCTTTATGCTCAAGCGATAAAAAACTTTAATCAACATTTTACTTCCAGTGAGCCGCAGTTCGCCCGCCCGCAACGTGACCGCGTCGCCGGGGGTGGCCGCGGAGGCGGCGCCGGGGCGGCCCCCGCGCATGGCCGGCCCCCACCAGCCGCTGGTGCGCGCGCGCGACTTCCCCGCGCACGTGTCGGCGTTGCACGCTGACGGGGATATCGGATTTAGGTAAATAAGTGATTTGAATTTTGAAGGATTGGAGGATATTTTTTCCTCAACGGTGTAAGCGAGATAGCAATTTATACATGGGCGATTAAAGGTGATCGCACATTTGTCAGCAACGTACGCGCCGCAGTTTTATTTATTTATATATTAATATTATTTTATACAAATAATATTAACATGCGGCGCTTGCGGCTCGCACGTTGCTGATAAATGTGCGATCACCTTAATAGAGACAAGCAACTATAAGTCATGTCCGAATTTACGTATGTGACGAACAGTTGCTGATACACTTCATGATGTAGTGTTTTACTTTCGATTTCAGCTTAAATAAATAAAAAAATAAAGCGGATGTCATTAAATATTGTGTTATAAATTTTTATGATGGCAACGTTATGTTGTAATTTATAAGGAAATTTCTATTATAGTAAGGAGTACGAAATAGTGGTTGCGAAGTCCGCGGCGCTGGCGCACACTAGTCATCACAGCTATCGACCGGAAAATAGACTGAAGAACCGATATTTAAACATTACTGCATGTAAGTAAAACACTGAAATCGTAAAAAATCAAGAATGCGAGCATATTTGCTATAATATACCCAGAGTCCAGACTTGAGACTGGCGCAAGTGGCCTATGCCAGTATCTTAGTAGTGATGATGATCAACACAGTTTATACAACTAACTTATTTATGACTGACTTTTAGCGTAGTTGTTCTAGATTCTTGTCAATCAGATAGTAATATAGTTAGAGAGTCATAGTATAGTCTAATCAGATACTGTAGCACAGATCTCAATAACGATTACAATGAAATATGAAAATGATAGTTTTAGTTAATAACTATTGATTGTGCACGTCCTACCTGCTGTCTTTTACATTGTATCTCTTCGTAGGGCTGCTGTAAGAGATTTCTTCTAGAAATAAGCAGTTCCGTTGTGTCGTCTTTCCGTGTTAATTGTCTAAATTGTCTTATAAAATCTTTATGTATTTTTCTTGTGCACAAAAAAGAGTTAAATAAAACTAAATAAATGATGTTTATTTTCAGACGACCACTCGCGCGTGTGCGTATCATCGGGCGGTCGGTGCGGCGCAGCGGGGTGCGCGGGGCGGGGCGGCGGTGGCGCGGGCTGCGACTACGTTAACGCCAACTTCATAGACGGCATCCGACCAGCGCTCGACGCGACGGCCGCGAGACGCATAGAACGACGCCTGGAGCGACGACAGGAGCGACGCAAGATACATCACGCGGAGAGGTAGTACTACTCGTATTGTAGCACTTTAGGGTTCCGTTGTATCTACATATTGCGGAAGGGTAGACAATCACCTTTTTTAAATTTAGAATGACTTCCTAAAGATACAATTTCGTGCATCGCGATCAATCGCGGCCGCGCGCGTCCTACGACTGTCGTCGGTCGCTCACGACAATAGTCAGTGTATGAAAATGTATGGCACCGTTTCCGAGACGCGCGACAGACGCGCGCGGCCGTGCGTGTCTTGACATGCTCAGCGTTCAGTAACAACGCGGGTTTCATGGCGCAAACATGTCTTATATCCCTCTATAATACGTTAAAAAGTTTGTCAAAGTTAGTTAGCTTAACAGATAAGAATAAAAAAGGTTTGTGCTGAATGTCTTTGTTTTATACATTTACATACCTTTAGTATTATTTTTTTATGTTTTATTTACCAAAACTTCTTTGTCAACAGGCAACCTTCAGTAAAGGCTGCGAAGCCACCCCCCAATCTTACTGAGGGTATCGAGTCAGCGTTTCTCAACATCGAATTTTCTGGAATCGTGGAGTCTGAAGATCAATTACCTGAGGATACTGACAGCGAGCAGAGTGACGATGATTCCGAGTTGGATGACGTCTATGTTGATATAAGTGAGTTTGCAGGTTTTATGTTTGGCTTAACTACAGTAAAGCTAAAAAGTAACAGTAGAGTTTTTTGCGTGTTATATTTATGTCCATAGCACCTAAGCTATTTAATTATTTCAATGAAGACATTGATTCGTGTGTAAATAATTTTAAGTTGAAAGTTTTAGCGAGCCTATTTTCTACGCTGATTTAAAAAAACCTTGAATACAGTACCATGTTTGGTTATAATAATGTTTTATTGTTATAGATGGCGTGCCACGGCAAATCAAACTAGAATGGGCAGTATGGAGGCGACGGTACATAGCAACACAGGGACCCACGCCTGCCACCCTGGACGCCTTCTGGCGAATGATCTGGCAACACCGAGTCCACACTCTAGTCATGATCACCAATTTGGTGGAGAGAGGACGAGTAAGGCAACCCCATCTATGTAGAGACAGGAACACACAACACTCACACAGTGATACAGAGCACACAGTCACATATGAGGTATTATACAAACGGTCGTAGTGTGTGCGTGCTACTGACAAGACGTGTTGAGCATAAACTTACGCTAGTAGACACGATTACCTAAAGTAGCAGCAAACCAATTAACAAAAAGTTATGCATATGCTGGTAGAATTTAACGCAATAATCGTAGGATGTAACAATAGAAACAATAAATTTCTTACATTTTTATATAATACGAAAAATACGCTACACGTGATGTGAAATAATTTGATATACTAATGTAACTATACAATGCTACTACTAACTTTACTACATACAACTCGCTATTACAAAAGAGTTAAACATTTCCGTCCTAGTCAACACTTATTACGCAAACATTAGAAATTAAAATACATTGCTAACCTTGTTTGTCAAATTACATTTCCAAAGTAGCAAATAAACACAACATCTGTGTAAATAAGTATATTAGAAGTGGAGCAATAATACAATACAATTTGCAGCGCAAATGCGACATGTACTGGCCGGCTGGCGGACGTGGCAGTTCCGCGCAGTTCGGCGGCGTCCACGTGACACTACTATACGAGGACGTACGCGCTGCGTACACCGTACGTCATCTGCGCGCCACGCACGTAAGTAGCGCCAATACAATTAATATAATAATAATAATATATATGGACACTTAACAACCATGTCAGTCTGGCCCCGTGCTAAGTACCTGAAGGACTTATGTTACGGGTGCCAGAAGGTTGACGGAACGGAAATATATTTAATACTTTTATACTATACATATATTTAAGTTTTTTATTATATGATACAAATATTTAATACACATCCATGACCTAGGAACTTTTAAACCTTTTTGTTCCGTCGGCGGGATTCGAACCCACGACCCCCGGCTTGGGCTACCAACAGCCCACCAACTGAGCCACAGGGGTCGTAAGTTGGACAATACAAGCCATTGATGCTGTAATACTTCAAAACGAACATGATTTATTGCTCATTATATTGCAAGGTTCAAACACTTACGGATTCTGTCGCGGAGCACTTTTAGTCATCCCGACGTTTCGGCTACTTTACAGCGGCCGTGGTCACGGGTGGATTGAGGTGACAGGCGTCCAATTTATTGAAGTTCTTCAACTACCCGAAGATTCATCAATTTTTGTTTGCGCTCCGATCTACGCAGAACGAACTTACAGTGTCATGAAGCAGAGGTTTCCTAGATTTGTGTTTTAGTTTATTTATCACTGGATCCCAACTAGATGGCAGCACCCAACCATCTTCGCGGTTAAAATTAGGGTGTTTTTAATTTCAATGGCCTCGCGTATCATTCTTGGACGGTATCTTGCTTCTTTTGCCAGTACTTGTGGCTTATCAAATGTGGGCCTCTCTTATATAGGGCAAACCAAAAGGGCCATAAAAAACCCGCATCAAGGAACACATTGCAGATGTCAAACACCATAGGAACACCAAGTCCGCAATTTGTGAACACACACTGGATCAACCTCGCCATTACATAAGATTTGATAAGCCACAAGTACTGGCAAAAGAAGCAAGATACCGTCCAAGAATGATACGCGAGGCCATTGAAATTAAAAACACCCTAATTTTAACCGCGAAGATGGTTGGATGCTGCCATCTAGTTGGTATCTAGTGATAAATAAACTAAAACACAAATCTAGGAAACCTCGGCTTCATGACACTGTAAGTTCGTTCTGCGTAGATCGGAACGCAAACAAAAATTGATGAATCTTCGGGTAGTTGAAGAACTTCAATAAATTGGACGCCTGTCACCTCAGTCCACCCGTGATCACGGCCGCTGTAAAGTAGCCGAAACGTCGGGATGAATAAAAGTGCTCCGCGACAGAATCCGTAAGTGTCTGAACCTTGCAATATAATGAGTGATACTCTCGTAAACCTAAGAAATCATTATGATTTATTGCTATTTATGACGTTGTCGCAACTACTCAGTTATGGCATACAGTGCCATATGACGTTCCAATGCGGCCATCATGTTTAAAATACTCGTCAACAGTCAGGCGAGACAACAAGCGACACGGGCTCCGCCGGCAGCGACAGCAGCAACAGCACGGGGCGGCATATCACGCAGTACCACTACACAGTGTGGCCGGACCACGGCACGCCGCGACACCCGCTCGCCGTGCTGCCCTTCGTGCGCGCCGCTGCACACCCCGGCACGCTGCTGGTGCACTGCAGGTGAGCTAACACGCACACACACACACACACACATACGAGCACACTCGCGCACGCAAGCACGCTCATGGAGTACGAAGACGTAGACAAAATATGCTTACATTTCATTAAGTTCTTTGTTACCAAAAGTCTAAAATGCATAACATTAATTTATGAGTTATGACCAGAGATCGGAATTGGGTGTGTGAAAATACCTAAAGTTTGCAGCGGGACATAATATGGAGCTGTTACAACCACTTAAGTTAAACCGGTTTTGGATTTGACCGGTTCAGTTTTGTATTTTTTTTAACATGTTCCTTACCTTTGAATCACCGATTACACACACCGATAAAAAGATTAAAACCACATTAGCATTTTGCAGACATGTAAAATTCTGTGTTTGGCCGACAAAGAAAAATTGAGACTAAAAAATTAATTTAGAACTGTTTAAGCAGCTTGTAAATGTTTATAGTTCGGTGTTTCAAAGGTAAGGAACATGTTAAAAAAAAATACAAAACTGAACCGGTAAAGTCCAAAACCGGTTTAACTTAAGTGGTTGTAACAGCTCGATATTATGTCCCGCTGCAAACTTTAGGTATTTTCACACACCTAATTCCGATCTCTGGTTATGACGATTAGAAATAAGATTTATTTCTGCTATGTCTTGCAGCGCTGGTGTCGGCCGAACTGGAACATACATAGTCATAGACGCACAATTGAACCAACTGAAACTGACAGGGACACTATCACCGCTCGGGTTCCTATGTCGAGCGCGGACTCAGCGAAACCACTTGGTACAGACGGAGGAGCAATATGTATTCGTACATGACGCTCTACTAGAATACGTAAGATCCGGCAACACCGAAGTCGAGTTCTCGAAAGCGCGGGAATATCTCGCGAAGCTCCTAGAACCTATATCCGATGAGGAGCTAGCGGTTATGGACCTTAATCCTATCAAGCATAAGAGCGTCAACGACTTGACAAACGGCGTCGAAGATATGTCCAGTGTTAAATCGACGGAGTTGAGCGAGAGGGAGGTAGTTGAAAATGGCAGTCAGGTGTCCATAAAAACAGATGAAAACGATGAACCCAAATCGACCGCGGATACGGAACCAGAAAAGGACGGATTGGTTAATGGAGACGAGAGCGAAGGAGTGTACGATTTGGCCCCACGAAGTACTGATACGTATAACAAGAGAATGCAAGCGTACAACAACATGAGTGAGCAAGAGAAAGAGGAAATGAGAAGGTAAATATATCTTTAACAGCGTTGTAACATACAGAAGTTAACTTGGCACCTAATTCTAAAGAAAACAATATGGAAGCTGGAGCCAAATAGAATTAATCATTAATTTTGCATGTTACGATGAATAATAATAGTCTACATATCTAATATGCGTATATATATATTTACAGGGTAAATAGAGTTGAAAACTATGCTCTGTTGGAAAGAATGCGTTCTCTATCGACCAGGCATACAGTATATCAAGGACCGCCACCCGTTAATTTGCTGGAGAAACAGTATCAAGTAAGTTTCTTTATGAAATGGGTATGACATTAAGCTGAAATGAAATGGAAAATGAAAAAAGGTTTCGTTCAAAAACAAAATATACAGTTACAGCTAGATTAAAAAGTTGTTGTGTCTGCCAAACTATAGAACAGTTTGTTGGCAAATCTAGCTCACATTGTTTTATTATTCTTAGACATTACAGTATAAACAGTAATAAATAATAATATTATGTTTAACTGACTGATGCATGTATGATGTGGGTATAATAACAAGAATGTTATTTATATTGGACAGTTAAAAGGCTCCCACACAAAACAGCGAATTCGTATCGCATCGTAATGTCATTTTTATTATGTTTTTTGTCGCAGATCTTTGCGATGCTATGCGAATTCGCAGTTATGTGTGGGAGCTCTTAAGTCTAAAATCGAAATAAACGTAATACAATAAATAAACTTTTCTATTTTATAGCTTATCCGTCGATCATGCGCCGAGGCGTCGGTATGTGCGCGCGCGCCGCATAACGCAGAGAAGAACCGTCCCGGTGGTCTGCTGCCGTCAGACTCCGCAAGGGTCATGCTCGTACCTAAACCTGGCGTTGAAGGTACGTTTGTTCTTGACTAGGTGATCATCAACAACGTATTCTAATTTTTACACTAAAACCATGTACAGCCGTGAAATTACAATGTCTGTCATAATTCTTCATCCTAGTTTTATGTGGGCAAGTGATGAATAGCTTTTCATCGTTTTTGAATTGATCAAGTTTTTGAATTGAAACATCTTAAGGAGTATTAAAAATGTATTAAAAATCTTATAAAACATCCATTAAGCAATAAGTTTATGTAATTTTTACTACGAATAATAAAAATAATGTACTGTCAACGGCTTTATTTCGTGAGTGTTAGTGTTTCGTTGTTATTGCCATATAATATTAGTATGTGCGAAAAGGAACCAAATTCAAAACGGTTGAAGTATGAGAGTTACGTTTCCTTAGTTTTTATTAATTATTATATTCGTAGACTTTTTTACATGTAATTTACTAATGCAGGCAGCGAATACATAAACGCGTCATGGGTGTGCGGTCGGCGGCGCGTGCGGGAATACGCGGTGGCGCAGCACCCCGGCGGCGCGCCCGAGCTGTGGCGGCTACTGTGGGACCACACGGCGCAGCTCGTGTTGCTGCTGGCTGATCCCGCACATCCGGTGAGTGCTCGTGACTCCGTGTGATGCGACTTCTTGTACAAGACTTCACGTTACAAGACTTGGTGTAGCATAAATTCACGTGACACAAAATATAATAATATATTATATTTAAAATATTTTGCTATAGAGTATAGACATGTCTTGAAACAAATAACTATTTAATCTACAACTGTAAACTGTACACTGTTTCTTGATGTTTTCCGTGGTTCAAAATTTTGAAAATGTGTATTTATATAAAAATGTCTTTTATTTCAGGAATGCGACGTGTTTTGGCCAACGGAAGATGAAAAGGAACTGTTTGTGGCGAACTTCAGAGCGAGTTTCGTTTCCAAAGACACGTACGTTGCGTACAGAAGGTCTGAGGGCAAACCTAATGTTGAGTCCCCCGCGGAACCCGAGACGAATGGCTACAGGCGGCAGGAAGGCAGCGAGTGCGCAGACGACGAGAGGCTCATACCTGAAAATGGCTCCCCTATCAACGATACAGATGAATCATATCGATTCGACCGAACGGAACTGAGATTGGAGAACCTAAGTAACAGAGATCTGTCGGCGCGCAAGTCGATAGCCAACGGAGATCTCTTCTCGTCGTTTTCGGAGAAGAAGAACGGTCCTAAATCACCTAGAAGCCCTTCAAAAATGTCCTTAAAGAACTTCAAACTGAGTTCCCCAACGAAATTCAAGTTTCCCGAGTGGGGGTCGAGGACGGCCGGCTCCCCGCCCGACACGGCCCCGCCCCCTCCGCCCATAGAACCTTCGCTGACTGTAGAACAGGAGGCGGAGCTCCGAAGACCATGCTACATCTTCGAGAAGGTGTCCACCGTCCCCGACGTACCTTCCGATAGGATTATCGAAGTTACCAACGTTAGTGTTCATTCGTTACAAGACGATTATCAGTTAAGTGTTAAGTTTATAAAGTGTAGTGGCTGGTTGAACGGTGATACCACGAACTATAGTGCCGGAAACCCGGACGATAACGAGTTTGTTAAGGCGGTGCGGCAGGCGACAAGTGATAGTGAGAGAGATGAGGCATTAGATAGACTGATAGCACCGTATAAAGACTCTTTCGCGTTAATAGAATTCGTCGCCGGGTGCCAAATGGAATACAAGAACGGACCAGTCGTTGTTGTTGACAAGTGAGTACTGTTTAATATTTGATTTACCGGAAAACAATTTTTAATCATGTAGCACCTTATTTATTTCAGTATTTGATTTTTTAGAGTTTTCAGTTAATTAAAAATGTAATCTTCTTTCACCTGACTTTTTTATTGACGTTACATTCGCATTTAATCTATTTAATTAGATTCGGTGGTTCCCGCGCGCTGAACTTCTGCTCGCTGAGCTCGGCGGGCGGGGGTGCGCGCAACCCGCTAGTCCGGGAGCCGGGTGCGGAGTGGGCGTCACCTTGTACCGCGGCGGATTTATACTGCGCCGCGGCGCTGGCGGCGCACGCGCGATGTCCCGCCCCCAGCCCCTCCCCCGCGCTCGCCGCGCAGTCGCCCGCTTCGCTGCTCGCGGCGTACTGCGCGCTCGCCGCGTACGGGCCAATGCTGCACGCGCTACCGCCCAGCTGAACCGAGTAAGTACTACACTATATTCTGTGTACACCATCAAAATACAAAACAGTAGGGAACGATAACTCTCACACGTGAGGCCAGTTACTGTCATAAACACATAGCTAGCTGGGCAACAAAAATTGCGTAACCGACCCGAGTATGAGAACTAAACTAACACTGTACAGTGTACACCATGAAAATATAAATCATTATATTGTAAAAATATATAAATCATTTTATTGGTCAAATTCTATGTTAAAATCTTTTATAATAATATTTCTTTTTACAACTATTTATTTTTATGAATAAAGATAGTTAGAAATAAGATCTATATCATCTTTTCAGGTCACCCGATACTCCGCGACCGGAACCACGGTAGAGTGTATAGTTGAAACTCAGTGCGTTGTGCCGGAGCTGTCTGACTGACCGGGCCGTGCGACAGTATCGGAGGCGCCCGCCGCGGTGGCCCGCCAAGACCAACGTATCCATAGTCGTATTTCGGTCCTATCTGTCATTGATATACAATAACCTAGAATAGTTATAGAATCACGTCGTCGTATTAAGTGTACTTTGAAAATTAACCTCATGTATAAGGGCTTACTAAGATAAGTGATTCGTTGAACGATTTGTATTCTAGTTTTTTTATTCTATATCAATGGTTAAATCTCAGTGTAATCGAGGTTTTAGACGTGAGTGAGTGTCAGTTCATAACGAGATGTGTTGCGATGCTCAGTTTTAAGGTTATTCAAAATTGAACTTTATTTACGACACAAAAGGTACACGTTTCATCGAAGGCTAGACGATGTTCTATTTTCAAAGTGGCGCCGCATTGCGCCTCGTTGTGAGCTGACCCTAACAGATGTATGTTAACATAGGCTGCTACAAAATTCCAAATTATACTATGTATAGATGTCGTGGATGTTTGACTAAGGTTAATATGATGCTTGTCTTATGATATTAACAGTGGTTGTGTTAAGGATTGTATTATTTTTATAGTTTTGTCACTGGCCAAAGTTAGGATCGCTATGTTAGAAAACGTTTAGGATATTCTAAATTATTTGTATTTAATTCGTGGTTACAAATTGTATGTAAGAGTGCGTATTTGTCGAAGACTAAAGTCGTATTTTCGTTACGGAATAAGTTTGTAACTTCAACACAAAAATCCTGACTCCCATACAATATCTTGCCAAAACATCACTTTAGCACAACAACAACAAAGCATTTACTATAAATTTTTTAACATATTACGTACATTTAAAATACATTTTCTGTATCGGCAACGTGACAAACATATTGCTCAGACTATTCCTTGAAGAAACGCATATCAATGTTAGGCTCCTAATGTAGTGTGGATAAATAATATGTGTACAAGATGTACAGTTCCTTTTGACTCCCATGTTTCTATAAGAAACGCTCCAAGGTTATGAATTTGTCCATACAAAACTTACTCTTTCAGTGATGCTCCTTTAACGGTGAAGTCTCAGAGGACATGTTCAAGCCCAAAAGTATTATCACTTTTTTGTTACATCCTACGTTTCATATACTTTTGAAAGGCATACTTGAGTTAATAATTAAAAATAAAAAACACAAGGTAATCCTAGCCGATAAGTAACGCTAATAATAATTTTTTTAACCAATCAATTATAATTATTGATTGGTAAAAAAATTAAATGAAAAGCACAAAAGTAACATTGAGGGAATTTTAATATATTATTATGTCTACTCCTATGATTCATGGACAAGGACATAGTTTTTTTCTCGTGGACTAATCTGGTTCTGTTCGCCAGCTCCTCATATTATACATATATTTTCATACCAAAAAAATATTATTCTGAAAATGACTTTATGATTTAAAACTTGTATCGTAATATGTAAATCTACATCGAATGCTCAAATATCAAAATGCGGATAAAATTTAGCAAAAAATTTGCTCAAACATTGAGTTTCTGTAAGGGCAGATATAATATCATCATAAATAGCAATCTGTAAAGATAAAAACAATGTTTCAACTTTTAAATTTACATTTTTAAAGGCGAGACCACACTGCAGCGACACTTCACTTAATTAGAACTGACGTTTGTAATTGCGAAACGTCAGATTCACGTTTGTAAAACGTCAGATTCACGTTGGTAAAAAGTCAGATTCACGTTAGTAAAACGTCAGATTCACGTTGGTAAAACGTCAAATTCACATTTGTAAAAAGTCAGATAAATATGGAAGTAAAGTGTCGCGTCGTGTCGTGTCGCTTTAGTGCGGTCTAACCTTTAATGTCTACATCTTTTGGATTTTGATATTGATACTTCCAAAAAGACGCCTCTTCCATCTTTAATTATGTCTTTTTAGTCATAGTGGCATTTACCTTTTTTCTATTGATTTTTACATATAGATAAATAGGGTTTGTCTTAATATTTTACGCCTTCAATATACTCGTAAATAAAATTTAATAATACTCATTACCTTTTAATTCCATTTTAAAATTAGGCTTCCATAGTTTCCTTCCATTTTGTATAGAATTGTGAATTTGCGAGTAAGATTAATGTAAGCGTTTGTCTGCAAATAGTAAAGTGTATTGGCATAAAATCTGATAAAATATAAACAGAAATTGTCATAAAAAAATTAAAATAATTAAATCATTTTAATGCTAAACTTATATATTATATTATCATATCTTATGATGTAAAATTATGAGTCTATCTTTTTTTCTTTAATACTTTCATATTATAGCCTTACTTTTGGGCAATGTTTTATCATCAAAACACAGTCTTGATTTGTCTCTACATTGATTCTATCTATTCCTAAAAGCAGATTTATATGCGCATACGCATATACGCATATAAAATATGTAGTCTAAAAAGAAGCCTTTGTTTATATTCACCTAAGTTATGCACTATGACTGAAGGCTGCTTGGAAAGTGTGTGCAATGGTTACTCAATTGTGCCATTTTAGGCTAATTATAATTCTGTAGCTAGATTAAATCTATTTCATATACAATTTGATCGCTTAGCTAAATTTTATATAAGTAATTCTGTATCACTTTTGGTCATACGACCAAAGTAAAATGTTTGAGGTCTTTTCACAATAAACTTATAGCTTATTTAAACATTTTGTCTCTGTCGCTCATTATAAACAAAGCAGTGACAGGTTTTATGATTTAGCTATTGGGTTATTGTGAAAAAGACTATACAAGGACCATTCTAGTAAGCATTTTTTTTCACGAATGCATAAATAAGCATGCTCTTTTTTAATGGCATTAAGTTTTTTTTGTTTTACAGTTTTGACTTTTTAATATTTTGAATGAGTTTTTATATCTACTTTGTTAACATTAATATACTTGTTTTATAGTTCTTCTGCGTTTTACACGAATAGCACTCGTTGAAAATTAATCTACGGTCTTTATTATGGCTCATTCATATTTGCGAAATGTTAAAAATTCTGTGACGATGCCTGTTCGAGCAGTTAGGGTTTTATTTTTGTCAAAAGTCATTAAAATCGATGTTGACTAGTATATACCTCAGTCCACAATAGACATAATGTACCAGTAGGCCGACTTCAAGCAAACTGACGAGTCGGTGCGACCGCTGTATGTAAGCCTGGTATGAACAGCTGAACAACGCAGTGTCACTCCGCGGCGGCAGCGCGCCGGCTGATATGACATATACTACCGTACGTGAAACGTGTTTACGTATCGAGAGCATTTCTAAGTTAGCCTACTCCTTTCTTCTGTCTATTGTGTCTATACGGGGTAGTGAAAATGCACGCTGCACAAATGTAGTAGATTTTTTGACTACTAATTCCTATAATCGAGTAATATTGTATTGGCTTTAATGAGTAATTTAATTGGGCATTTTTACCTTTAAATAAGACTGAAACATTTCTCACCGAGTGTATGTAATTGGTTTACAATATATTTGTGACAAATCCTCATACATTCAAAGAGCTTGGATGTATATGATGGTTGTTACTTTTTGTCCCTGTCGTACATTTTACTACATTATAGTATAAAGTATTAAAACAGGCAATAGGTGTATTATTGTATGTTATAGCCAAATGTTTCTGACAATGTTGCCAACGTTATATAGTCAGGTCACACAGTTACGGAAAAACTATACTCCGTTCCAACTCATTTTCATCTAAATGTAAACAATTTTAGGTGGGGATGTGGAACTATAGGGATCCTAGACGATCATGCAGCACGTAGCATACGTCACGTACTCTCAAGCACATCGTTTATTATATTGAGTGATGCGTCATGCGAATGACATGCAAACTACTTGCTTTACATTGATTGACAAGTTGTTTAATTTTTCGTCCTGCAATATGTGCATGACTTGCACGCATGCATGATCGTTTCGCGATCGGCATGTCATGCAACAATTAATACTGTCACGTAAATGCTTGTCATGCTGCATGATCATCTTGGGTCCGCTTAAAAGTGATCATTGCATAATGCATTTCTTAACGCGCGGTTAGTACATGACATTTAAATTTTGTAGCATTATAGCCGCTAGAGCTGTAAATGTAATTTATAGGTAGATCAGAATGATTTGGCACGGAGTACTTGTTTTTACTATTGTTTTAAATACATACCACTAAATAGAACTGAAAAACTAGTTTCGCACAACTTTCTACAGTCAGTACTTAGATATATCTGACTGTATTGTAACAAAATATACTCTTTTATGTTTCTATTGAACACAAAAATAATGTAGTTTGAATTTGAATGTCTTAATTTTTAAAAGGTTTAGGTTTTCAAGCACTTCAAAAAAACAAGTAAATTTTTAATTATAATAAGCACCTAAAACACAGCCTACCATTGAATCAAACCATCTATTTAATTTACAGTTAAAGAGTACCTGCAGCAGGTTCTTCAGACTTTAAATGGTTTGATTCAATGAATTCGCTAGCCATTCAATGAAATAGCAGATTCAACTAGATGACTGCGACTTTGATGTGTGATTATTTTCATCAGTAAGAGGTATGTTTCTATAACTCAGTTAAAACTGAATGTAATATTTTAAGTGCTTGAGACCACCTTGTTTTTTCTGGGTCTGTAAAGGTGATTGAATCTGTATGTTTTTTGCATATTATGTTTTTATACACTTTTTAATACACTCTAGTTAAGGCTGAATTACAATCGATATACAAGGCTTAATGTAACCTTATACACGAGTATTGTAATATGGTATTCAAGGTGTTTTTCATGTTCTATTGTAAAAATACAAAAATCAGACAAAACAGAAACATAACGAATCTTGTGAATCTATTTTAATCGATCTATGCTCTGTTTCTAAAGTTTTGTGACAGAAGTTTTTCTATTCAATAACTCTTGATTGGCAAAAATATTAACCAATCAACAACGCTATCGAAAAGATATTCTCCCGTCAAAAACATTATATACTTACCGGGCATTATTCTTGACGATTTTCTTTGCAAGTTCGCGACGTGTAACTTAGGTAAGGTAAAAGGTTGGATTCTATAGCTTAATGACAGTTATAGTGTAATTTATGTATATTAAATGATCGTCATTAAGATAAAGAATGGCTTAGAAAATGTATATTCCTGGTCTATTCGAGGTAGAGATGTAGCGTGTATCTTTTAATCCTAGAACTATTAATTGGCAGTATAGATATGTTTATACGGTGTTATACAAGCGATTGTAAACGTATTTATAATGCTTTGCCTGTCATTTTGTGTTTAACAAGTTATGTAGTGTGACAGATTATTGTATCTTGAAAATCATTATTTATGTAGTTACAATATTGAAGCAAACCATTTACTAAGTAGGGGTTATTATTTTGTAAAAAATATACAACGAAAATATATGAAAACGATGAATACGATTTTGGCTGCATCAAAGTTGCGTTCTACTGCATCAGAATTAGGCCGTATGGAATTTCGTTGCGTCGCATTGTTTTCAGGGCCAAATGGCAAAAACGGAACCCTTATAGATTCGTCATGTCTGTCTGTCTGTCCGTCCGTATGTCACAGCCACTTTTCTCCGAAACCATAAGAGCTATACTATTGAAACTTGGTAAGTAGATTGAGTCTGTGAACCGCTTTAAGATTTTGATACAAAAATGGAAAAAAATATTAAAAATTTTAGGGGTCCCCATAGATACAACTAAAACAAAAAAAAATTTATCTATCCTATGCGTGTGTCAAAAATTATATTGAGGTTCCTAATATCATTTTTTTCTAACCTGAATAGTTTGCGAGAGACACTCTTCCAAAGTGGTAAAATGTGTGTCCCCCCCCCTCTAACTTCTAAAGTATAAATATATACTTATACCTTCTATATACTTCTAACATGATAAATCTAAAAAAAATATATGATGTACATTACTACAAAAACTACCAACGAAAATTGGTTCGAACGAGATCTAGCCAGTAGTTTTTTTATACGTCATAAATGGTAAACCTTAATTTAACTTTCATTAAATCAACTGAAATATGAAAATAAATCAAAAACCTCTTAATTTTATAAAAATAAACCTTATTGCTGCTGCGGAACCCTTCATGGGCGAGTCCAACTCGCACTTGGCCGGTTTTTACAACGTGAAATTGTTTTTGAATTTTGTCTTTCCTTATTTCGATGCAGTGGCTGCGCAGTATACATAATATTAATCTGTCACACTATACCTTTAATTTTAGCTGACTGTCAAATATTGATGTTCGATGTTGTAATTTTATAAGGGACTATTTGGCTAGATGGAGTACCTTAGATTCACAGCATAATAGCTGTTGTCTACTTATTGATAAGAGTTATTTTGCCCTGTAGGTACCCCATCTAGCTCCACCGTTCCCTTCACAGGTTTAGGGTGTGGGCCAGATCATAGAGACCTAACTGAAGTAACCTATCTCTTTCTAGTGCTCAAATATTGATCGAATCCTATAGGGCGACTTGAGCTTTATTTTTAACGAAGGTCGGATACCGTTAACTAAAAGATAAATATAATTTGTTTAAGAAATATGAGAATCTTACACGGTACACTGGTCCAAACCCTTTAACTTAAACTTATATATCACAAAATGACAAAGTTTAGCTGGCTAAATAATCCTAGAGCTCTTTTGAGTTTTGTACAGTTTATTTATGTTGTATGTTCCCGAAAGAAATCATCACATTAATTTTGTATAAGTACCACGAAATACCTATTTATTTTATGTAACCGCCTGTATTATTTGAAATGTAAAAATATATTAAGAAATTATATACGATTTCTTAGTATTTTATTACTTTTACCCCAAAAGTTCTAAGCTTCTCTCTGTGGTTTAAAAGATTCAGCTATAATATAGCGCTTTAATTATTATTAAACCTAGTTCAATTATTACATGCTAATACTATCGTTATGTGCAATGTAAACTTATAAGTTACATCCCTGCTATCTAAATAAAACATTTGCGCATGACAAAGACTAAAATAGAGGGTACTATGTCGGTTTCAATGTACAGTTGCTGGCAAATTAGACCTTGTTGGTTTGTAATAAGAACGAGAAGTATACGCTGGTTCTGGAAGTTACCGTACCCCTATTGTAAAGTGTAAACCCAGGTAAATTTTTTTGCATCACAATCAAAGACTTCTGTTTAAACTCAGTAAATAGAAGTCTTGATCACAATAATTCACATCGATGACTATGATCTGGTTTTGCTACTGTACAAAACCAGTTCCGTATATAATAAAGTACTCTGTGACCAGTTCGGGAATCGGGAGCATGATGGCCGATGGGTACCTTAGTTCCAAACAATATTTTATTGGTTTTTCTGCGCAAGCAAACTTAACAAGTTACTAATATTAACGTATAGTACTTATATCTCAGTGCTAATATTAATATTATTTTATTTGAATGGATTAATAATATTTTATTTGAGAGTCTGGTATCACCATGTATGATACCAAAAGTAAGTAGGTACCTAGTAGGAGAAAGAAAAGACAAAAATATATTATATTACAGACATTTTATTAAAGTATTAAATTTGAATGGATTAATAATATTTTATTTGAAAGTCTGGTATCACCATGTATGATACCAAAAGTAAGTAGGTACCTAGTAGGAGAAAGAAAAGACAAAAATATATTATATTACAGACATTTATTAAAGTATTAAATTTCAAACTTACACAAAAACATACAATATAGTTAACCACTCGGGAAACACGCATACAACTATGAAAGTGATCACAGATCAAATTAAAAATTTGCTTAAAAATAAAATCAGCCTTTTAAATAAAATTTAAATAAACATTCACTTTTCACCGTTGGCGTCGGCCTGGGAGGTTTGGTCCTTGATCTCCTTTCTGACGGGGCCGGTCTGGGCGATGGGCACCGAACGCTCGTTGGCGGCCACCTTGGCCACTCGCGGCGCGATGATGCTCAGCACTCCGTCAGAGGACAGCTTGGATTCCACCGTGTCGGGGTTGCAGCCCTCGGGCAGCGCGTATCGCCGCGTGAACTGGCGGGAGATGTAGCCGTGCTCGTCCTGCTTCTCTTCGTGCTTGCCCTCAATGATAACGTAGCCGTCGGCGGTCTTAACGGTGATCTCCTCCGGGGCGAAGTGCTGCACGTCGAGGTTAACTTGGAACTTGTCTTTGTCGGCCTTGATGGTGGAGCCCACGTCCCTCGCGACGGCCGCCATCTGCCGCCACGGCCGGTAGTAGTCCCGGGACAGCATGGGGGCGACGGCGGCGGTGAGCAGGTCGTCGGGAGTCAGCGCCAAGCCGAAGTCCTGGTCGAGGATGCGGTGGCGGTGGGTCGGGTAGTCGCCGAGCAGGAACGGTAGCAGAGACATTTTAAAGATTCTTCAATACTTCGCTTGTAGAACTTGAGAGAGCGCAGTGCTTTAGCACCGAGAAGTTTGTTTTGTATCGCTTGCGAAAATTGACTGTTGATTCGCCGGCCGGCGAGCTATTTATATACCACAGCGTACGCCATCTAGCGACGAGTAGAAGTTTCTCGTATGTTCGCGACTTTACAGAGCGTGCGGGCCGCGTATCGATTGTTTCGCGAAGGCCGGCGGCGCCCGGCGCGGCGGAGTCCTCAGTCCGGATGGAATGTTCGAGCCGTTTCCAGACAATCTACACTCTACAGTCTGTATAGTAGTGTATAGTTTATTTACCTCGGAGTTTCTTTGAAAGTGATCCTTATTCACTTGAAATAGAGGTATAAATAATGGCATGGAATAAATAATGGCACCGACAACAATACCGACAATTTTTATTATCGTTATGTTTGTGCGTTGGCCGTTGACTGTAGAATTTGCGAGAGTTTACATTATCTAATTTAATGTACTTTGCTCTTGCATTTCAATGATAATTTCGACAAAAATAAAAATTGCTTTATCATTAGCATACTTTGTAGTAGGTACCTACTATAGTATTTTTGTTGAATATTTTTTGAGGTAATTTCCAGACCGAAATCCATTAAAAATGCGAAAGTGTGTCAGTCTGACAGTTTTTTTTCATACTCAAAACAACGAAGTCTCTGATAAAAAACCAGAAAGGACATATTAAAATAATTTTTATCTCTATAAGTAATATATAAGTAAGTACTTACCTGCGGTTCTTAAGTGATATTTAAATATGAATTTGAGCATAAACTATCTTATATCATAATTACCAACCTATACTTACGGCTATAGGTACTTACTACAATCCGTATGTTAATGCTATATGGTTACTGGTTACTGGTTACTTATTACATTATGGCTAAATGGTTGATGTAAGTAAGTACTTTTTAGAAAATACATAATAGAAATAGAATATTACTTATAATAACTTTATCTAATCATGATTCATGATCTACTTAATCATAATAATTTAAGTAGGTAAGTACTTACCGTACACGTAGTGCATAATAATTTACATGTAAGTACTTAAGTACCTAGGTATAGGTATATACTTAACTCAAAAATTTCGAACTTATATAAAAACACAGGTTCATTAACTACTAACTAGATTCCATTTTTACGAGGAATCAATAGGACCGGCAATCATCGTAATACCTCGATCGTGGGAATCGCAGACACAATAGATTTTCAATTGTTATGTGGCAGCCGGGAGCCGCTTGGGGATTGATGGGTAGGACCGGGTGTAATCATAATATGCTCTTTGCTGAATTCCTCGAAGTCCGAAGATTGTGCTTAGAGCACAGATTGAGATTACTCCCTCCGGCCTCCCCGTTATTCATATAGACCTAGGTAGTGGTAGGCAAGAACTAAATTTGATAGAGGCAAGCTTGCCTACATCAAATTTATCTAACAAAATCTTGCAATAGTTATTGCAAGATTTTGTGAGGCATCTGGGATGACGCAAGAGGACGGATTTTGATGACAAAAAGAATTTGTTGCAATACTCAGTTTTTATTGTCCTCGCGGCCTCGCGGTCCAAGGACCAAGGGGCGCGAGGCCCCTTGGACCGCGAGGCCGTCGCGGTCCGTGGGCGGTTGCCGGTTGCCCACATCGCCCACGGGCTACCACCGCCGCGCGCCGCCTCTGGTAGTAGGTAGGTATATTTAATATTATGATAAAAATTTGTAAGTAGGTCTTTGAGTTTTTCATACAATATCATTGAAGTAGGTAATAAAAAACATACAGCTAAACATATTACAACTTTCTCCTTTTTTGAAGTCGGTTAATTACATAATAATAATGAGTGTCTGTCCAACTAAACAAATTATAGGTCTACCAGAATCTAATTGCTTTTGGCAGCAGATTTTCAAAAAATATCCTTGATCATTGGATCAATTTTTATATTTGCATGTTTCACACACAGAATCAGCTGCTAAAGGAAAAAAAGGATCAAAATGTTTTATTCCAATTACCCCGGTATTGCTAGAGTCAATAATTTATTTTCTCACTTTTTGCCATCAGATTCTGGTAGACCTATACAAAGTCGAAACACAATAATAGGTAAGTACTTACCCATATTGTCGAGGTAAATCTTCAAAGAGTCTTATCTAATTCTTATTATGTACTTACTAACTACTAAGTACTAACATAACAGAGGTAAGGATTTAAGCAGTCGGTAGTTAACTTATTACTAAGTCAACTGAGGACTGGATTTAAATATTAATTATTGCAATCTTTTTCCTTCGGCTCCGCTCATGTTCTAAGTAAGTAAGTTATTTGATATTCAACGGGAAAAGTATACTTTATCGGGGTAAGATAAACACTAAACAGTTGCCTGTTGGCTCATCGACCTGACTGTTAGCCTGTACCAACTGGATCCTTTTAAGTTTTAACAGTTTATCGAGAAAAATTAACAACAAAACGGATGGGTACGTAAAATGTGATCCTTGCGTCTCAATACCTCGTGGGAATCGCAGACACAATAGATATTCAATAATCGTTATGCGGCACCCGGCTGCCGCTTGGGAGTTATGGGTTATAAGCAGTGTTTCTTTCATGGATATTTTAATATTAACTATGTACCTCTATTTAAATGTACCTACCTAAAATTGAGGCTTGCGAGTTGCGGGACTTGTAATGAAAAGTTATTAAGTACTTAACATACAAAGGCACAATCGTAACCAAGAATTTGATTTCACTTTAAAATAAGTTGGTATCCAGGGGGAGAAATGGAATGACTATCTTAAAATATTTTTTAAGACTATTAGCTTTTACACCAAAAAATGTTCTTTAGTATTGCTATAGGCACACATACCATATTAAAAGTGTAAAAACATAAACTATCTATAATCTATTGTGCAATGGCCAATGATAAGCGATGTTATTAATATTATAGTTTCTCAGCATTGTTTCTCAGTTACAACCTAGCTAGATAAAGCTAGACTTGGTAGGATTTTAACTATAAAACATAGGGAGTACCTATAATTAATATGTATCCAGGCAATACGAGTTACGTAACCGGCGTTATGATACCGTAGTAATTGAAGTTAAGAACACGTCGATAATACCAGCCATGACAGGTCTAGAGTCTAGACCAGCTATCCCCAACCCGCGGGCCGCGGTCCGTCCGCGCCGCGCCGGCCGTGACTTTATTTGTGGCACGCGGGCCACAAATAAAATCTCGGCGCGTTGCGGCGTGAATTTAATTTTCAAAATGTTAAACCATTTTGAAATTCACGCCCACTACACGCACTGGCATAATAATGTAGTCATCGTGAAAGTCGTGATTTTTTTTTCACTTTTAAAATTCATTTTGAAGAACGTTATTTTTAAAACCTAAAAATTTTTATTGCGGCCCGCGGGCCGCGACATCAAGACCAAAACATGTTTGTGGCCCGCATGGAATAAAGGTTGAGGACCACTGGTCTAGACAGACGCTATGTTATTATCGTGCAGCTGTATAGACTTGACCTACACTACACCAAGCTCAATGCTGACGAGGTCAGTAACACGAACTATAAATTTGCTATTCGATAATAGGTGTCGCTTTTACAGCTCCGAATATTTGTAAACATAATAGATAAGATGCGTTTTATAATAATTAAACAACAATTTTATCGATACGATGCAAAGTTTATTGATAAAAATACTTTTTGTTTATCACTGACGTGGCCTTTTACGGCAACAGAATGAAACCACGTCAGCTTCTAGAAATCTCCACTCGATACTAGATGGCGGCTCGGCAGTATAAAAGCCGGCGCGCGGAATTTAACTGCAGTTATTTTGAACACTGCAAGTTGAATATTATCCTGCGCTTCCACAAACGAATTACCAAGTGAGTTTTCGTTAATATCACAAGTGAATATCCAACATGTCGAAACTATTGCATCTGTTCTACATTGCGCTCTTGTTGAGCTTTATAAATTGCGAGGAGGAATGTCCAGAGAAGAAGAAAGAAAACCAAAAAAGACTTTTCGATCAAGATTTCGGGCTCGCTCTGACCCCGGACGATCTATTCCACACCATGATCAGCCCGTGGATGGTCCGAGACTACTTCAGACCCTGGAGATACTTGGAGTCCCTCACCCGAGACCTAGGATCGTCCATAAAGACTGAAAACAACAAGTTCACCATCAACTTGGACGTCCAGCATTTCGCGCCCGACGAAATCACAGTCAAGACTGCTGATGGCTACGTGACGGTTCAAGCTAAGCACGAGGAAAAGAAAGATGAGCACGGCTACATCTCCCGTCAGTTCAGTAGAAGGTATGCTCTGCCAGAAGGAGTGGAATCGGAGGAGGTGGTTTCTCAATTATCTAGTGACGGCATACTGACCATCAGCGCGCCGAGAAAGGTTGACGAAAAGGGAGAAAGAGTAGTTCCTATCACCCAAACTGGCCCAGCGCGGACGGAGAAAACGGACAGTGAGTCCTGTCCAGCCAACGAAAAGTGTAGTGTTTAGTTTATTCTTTGTTTCATGGTAACCATGGCTAAAGCCAAAGACTCAAATTGCATTTAAAGACTGATTTAAGTTATAAATAAATTGTGATTTTTTTACTAGATAAGTATCTTTTTATTTCATAAAATAATAGAAAATCTCAAATAATAATATGTTCTTATGCAGTTAAAATCTTTCTAAATCGTAGAATATGATTCTTATAAGGGTTCTTCAGTAGTTGGTGCAACTTGTACCATAAGCTGTGAGAGGTCTATCCCCATTTTCAAATAAAATGCGCGTAGATTGTCTGAAACAAAAAAATAATACTTTAAGTACATTTTTAAGCTAAAAATATTCTAAACTGTAGTCTGTACATTGAGTGCGGCAGTATGCTACCTAATCTATTTCGATAAAAATTTAAAAAAAATGGCAAAGATAATTTTCTTATATCGCAGGTGAATACTGAATGTGCAATTCTTATGGGTTTGTGCATACTAAGGGTCAATTTATACTAGTGCAGAGTCGAAGCGCATCGAAGCGATTTATTAAAAACTGAACATAACAAATTCAATCTTAACCCCAAAGCGTTCATAATATTACTTCTGAGAATTTAAAAAAGGCGCGCACTTTTGCGAATTCGTTTGTCCACCGTTTTTTGGTACGCACGCATTCTCGCGCATCCAAGCGCACACAAGCGAATCTACACGTCATCACTGTAGGCGTAGGCACTCTGGCGATACCGCGCGCATCCGTTCGACTTGTTGCGAATTTGACGCTTCGACGCGCTTCGCGGCGCTTCGACTCTGCGCTATTATAAATTGACCCTAAGTCGCGGGGAACATAATATTCTAGTAAACACTGTGAATGTAGTAGAATGTGTGTAGAATGAAAATACTAACACCCTATTGTACCATAATAAGTATTTTCCTTGCAAATAAAAATTATATTTTGATTTCATTTCATTTGGAACAAATTACCACACCCAGCAAAAATGTTCCCCATAATAAATCAAATATTTCGTCTACGATTCTTATACGGCCGATGCGTATATTGTTAAATGTTAATTGTATAGTAAAATAAAATTTTGAAAATAGTTTCGGCAATCTTTGCGTTTCTAGATCCCACCATAGAACGACCTTCACCGAGCTGGTTAATGGATGAAAAGTATTTTATATTCAATTACATACTTATTATTATATTATACCTAATGACTATAATGACCATCTGACCATGAATATAAAAAATGTCGTCGATCTTATCTTGGCACTTATCAATACAAATAATTTAATCAACATACAGGATTTAAGGATTATTTATTACATAATAAACTTTAATTCATTTTCTAATAATTTCTCTAAGCTTCTAGAATATAATAGAATTATAGTGACTAGGACTATCCCAAACATATTTTATAGTATTGCTAACACAACTCGATTCAATGGAATGTTTTCTTTCGATACTTTGAAACTTTTTATAAAGAGTTTCGCCACTTAGAAGATAATACGACGCGCGACGAGCTACCATAGGGTAGTGTTTTTGTAGAGTTAACAAGTATGGTGTTGTGGATAACTTAAATGAGGAGCTGGCGAACAAAAACGGACAATTCCACCAGAGTGCGAAAGTATATTTTTTTCGAATCGTCTTCTCTTGAGTCTTGACCCATCAGCGTCAATCCCTGTTAATATTTTCAATCAAAACCGGTTAAAAAGGCTTTAAAAAGACCATTTTGAGTCTTGACCCATCTGTGTCAATCCCTGTTAATATTTTCAATCTAAAACGGTTAAAAAGGCTTTAAAAAGACCATTTTCAAACAAAATCGGATTAGTTCAGTAGTAGTAGTAGTAGTTGATACTAGTTTTTAGCCACTGTGTAAATATTTTTCTCGCGGACTAATCCGGTTCTGTTCACCAGCTCCTCATATAATATAGTCTTATTTATATAATTACCACTCTCTTCTGGGTGTGGCCCATCGTTACTCTGTTCTGTTTTGACATCATGGCTGAACACATTATCCACCTCTGCAAAAACCATTCCCACTTCTGGCTCATTTGCTGAGTCTTCTTTGACACCTTCGGTATCCGCTAGGCTCTGCAAGTTCATCTTCACTTTCTTGCTGGGATACATAACTTTCTCCATGTTTTTCCGTTTCGCCTGGTTTTTGACGGCTTTTAAAGCTCTGGCGACCTCATTTTGTATGCTCTTTTTTACATCCTGCGATAGATCAGTTGAGGTGTAATTCGTGATGTATTTCTTTACAGGTTCATCATCACTGGATAGGTTTTCGTCAATAAGCTCAGTTTTAGGTAAGATGTGCTCAGAGTTAAAGAACTGTCGCCATTTATTTATTAAATCATCGCATGTCTTCTGTAAAATAAAATTTAAAATAAACTTACACAATACTACAAAGTATAAAATATTACATGTTACCTTCTTTGTTCCCATGGAAATTTCCTTACACAAAGTACTAGATAGTTATCATATTTTCTTTGCTAGGGCGTAATATTTACACTAAATTGCATAGAACAGATTTAGCACACTTACAAATTCCAAGGAGCAAGGTATCCTCAACATGTAATGTTGCGGGTGTGTTTCTTGCATTTCACACTTCTGGCAGAGGTCGTAGTTGTCACAGGAGACGCACTTGTAGCGGAACCCAACAATGGTCTGTAAGCAGTTGTCGCAGATTATCCCCTCGTGGGTAGCCGGTATTTTATCATCTTCATCTGTAATTATTGCATATTGATTATTATATATATAATATTATTATTATTATGGTCTAAAATACTAACTACCGCACTCAAAGTGGAACATTAGTTACTTTATATAATTCAAAATTTTGACATAAGCCCCATTTTCACATTATCTGTCAAACTCTTCATTAAATTGAAGGTTAATAATAATTAAAATCTCTGAGTAAGGCGGTAAGCAAGTCTATTTTTTCTCAAGACTCACTGGATTAAATTGATTAATTTATTTAGGTGTACTAGTTACAGCATTTCCTGCAGTATTCGTACCATTTTCATGCAGAGATACTGCATGAAAATGGTACGGATACTCTACTACTACTAGCTTAGTTACTATAAACTTATTAATTAAATGTGCTAAGGTGGAGCTGCATACACTTTAACTTAGCAGCTTATATTTTATTAGTCAGCGCCAGTTTTATTTATAGGATAAGATAAGATAAATATTCTTTATTGTGCATACATATTATAACAATTTAAAATAAAAGACATTTTTAATAAAACTACAATAATTTTGTTCGCAATTTAAAATAAATTAAAACACAGGTAACACACAATGGCGGCCTTATTACTAATTAGTAATTTCTTCCAGGCAACCACAGGTAGAGGAAACATAATTTTAAGATATAAGTATGGTAAATGTGCCATCAACAAAAATGTATTATTACATGATATATCAAACGTAACATGATGCTTCAAAATAAATATAATAAAAATATAGATATATAATTATAAAATAAATAAACAGCTACATACATAAATACATAAATACATACATACATAATTAATCTAAAATACTTACATACATACGGACATACTTACATAATTTATAACAAAGTATGGAACATTATTTTTTATGTAATTGTAATATTTTAGCGATAGGATATATATAGGATAGGAATGAATATACCTTCACTCAATGATCCTGGTAAACATTTTGAGGGTACAGCATCATCGGTGAGATGTCTGTTTTTTATAAAACTCGGTATGAAGTGGCGAGAACAAAACCTTAATGTTTTCTGAAGTTTTTCCAAGTCTTTGTCTAATAAATCTTCTTTACCAGCAGCTTTTAGCCATAGCTTTTGTCTAGAATTACAAGAAGATGTTTAATAAATGGATGACGCCAGCATCTCGACCGTTGCGCCAAAATTCGTTTATCGCCCGTAAACCGTAAATTTTTCTGAGATAAAAAGAATCCTATGTCCTTTCCCGGGATTCAGAGTATCTCCATGTCAAATTATAGAAGAATCAGTTCAGCAGTTTGGGTGTGCAGAGGTAACACACAGACAGACAGACAGACAACAGACAGACAGACACATTTTCGCATTTATAATATTAGTAGAGATTGTAGTTGTACGCCCGCTAATTTATTTAATAAGGTTTATTAATTATAGTACGGGGATGAAAGAAGCTAACTGATAATTTTATCTATAAAAATATAATGTAGGTAATCTTACCGGAGTCTGGTCTTTGGCAAGCTATAATAGTTTAAATATTTGTTTGCTCGACTATTTCTGCCACAGCCGGAGACGCAGCAGTAATTCACCATTGTTATTACTTATTAATTTATTGTAATGATTATTGATAGGAATGGCAAACTATTTATTAAATTATAAATAAGTATTTGTTTATCACAGATTACTAGTACAAATTTGTTGTTTATTTTTGTGTTGTTATTCTTCTTCTTTTCCTAAGCTTATGGTATGTTCAAAAACTTCTTGGGTATGTTTACACGTCTCAGTGTTGCCAGACGGCCAACTCGGTTTCTCCCCAAGTGTTCCCCGAAATCCCCCCAAAATTCGGGATTTCAAGAAAAATCCCCCACAAATTATAAAAGAAATTTTTTGTTCATTATGAATGGGAATTTCACAAATGGATACGATTAATGTACACTATTTCGGCAATAGCGTCCAATATTTACAGAATCAGCATCTTCGCGAGCTCCTTTATCATTTTTATGGTTCCGTAAGTCGTAACCTAAGGGTAAAAACGGGACCATAGTACTTAGATTTCGCCGTCTGTTCCCAGATTTTTTCCTCCAACAATCCCCCCAAAAAATTGTTCCCCCCAATTTTCCCCCCATCACCTAAAAAAAACCCCAAATTTGGGGGGATTCCCCCCAATCTGGCATCACTGACACGTCTACTGCAGTGAGCACAGACTATAATCTGTCAAGAAAGTCATCGTGGTCATCGTGATGACCACAGAGTCATAGAGTATACATTATAGCAAGCTATAGAGTGCTTCTAACAAGGTATGAACTGTAAGCACGAGTGTGAACATATTTTCCTATATGCGTCTTACGATGGCGCATGGAACATCACTAGACTTGCGTTATACGTTTGACAAGTATCTATAGAACTTCTGCTTACGATCGGCACTACGGGGAACGAGCGATGCGCGCGCTCTATAGCTTCCTAATGTATACTCTAAGCCACAGAGTACTTTATTATGTCATGACACTGGATTAAGATTTAAGAAGAAGAAGAAACCAAACACACTCTGACATTGGCGATTCACAAAGGAGCCATAAATAAAAAAGAAGAAGAAGAAGAACTCAAGAAAATTTGTGCATTTTTCGCACCTCGCAGTTCGCCATCCGCAATTTTTATTATAATTTTGAAAAACTGAGTTTTTTGAACAAAATAGTTAAATAAAAGTATTTTGAATTTTCCACAACAAACAATTTTCCACTGTCGTCATGTTTTTATGAATGTAATGTAATAAGGTTTCGTTGTAAGTTTTCGATATAGTTGATTCATTTCAATTCACAAGAAAATTATTATGAAAGTGGTTAAAATCTATTGGTAACATGGATATTGATGACGATAGCTCGGAACCTCCGCCTCCGGGCACTGGATCTTTGGTAAGGCCTTTAAATGTTTTATTTAATAATGTAAAGCCAATTAATGCTGTACTTACCTCATTTTGAAATAATTCATCTTTATATAAAAGTCTCGAGTGGCAACTGGCATATTACGTATAACTAAAATATCCTTTGTGTTTTTATTAAATTTCAGACTCCAATAGTCAACCAACCAAGCAGCCCTAATCCTGTAAAATTACCTAAAGGAGTAGAAAATGCCAAGAAGAGGCTCAGGGCATTTTCGATTCAAAAGAAAACACCAATCACACCATTGGTGCCAAAAACCACGGGGTCGGGAAGTATGTTTATTTTTTTGTCTTCTGTTAATACTTCTTACATTTATGGCCCATACCTCACTGGGATGCCATGGCAAGTGACCAGTGACGTTACCATGGCAAGATTGGCGTCTCTACGTCGCCATCACCAGCGTAGCCAGAGTCGACCACACCGCATGCAGCGACTGTTGATGTTGCCAGTTGTTTGCACGTCTTTGTACGTCACTGATTTTAGTGATATCCTCAGATAATTGAACATTTTTCAAGTTATTTTCTTAAATGTTTATAGAATTAAAGAAAAACACTGCTTTGTGCCAGACATTGCCATGGCATCCCGGTGAGCTATGGCTCTTATACCTTATGCTATTTTCACAGTATAAACTTCTTCATACTTTTTTAACACTGATAATTTGTACTAAAGGTGTTGTGGTAATTGGTAAGTTGAGCAGCGTCAAAACAACTCCCAAGCCGGACAAGCCAACTGTTGAGCCTGACGTCAAAAAGCCTCCAAAACCACCCAAACCAGGGGCGGCCCGAAAGGCATTGCAAGGTTAGTGATTCACATTGTCTCTAATTGAATACTAAAACGAAACAAAATTCCAATGTTGTTGCTTATTGTATAAAAAATAGGACAGTAAAAGATAACTTTGTCATGTACCAAAAGTTCTACACAAATAAGATTGTGTAGCAATTTATAAAATGTTCTTCATTCATTTAACACCTTTGTAATGTATGTTATAATGTAGTAAATGTTTTTGTATGAAATCCTTATTACAATTTTAAGTAATCACTTGAATATTTTCCATTTTCAGACTCGTATTCTGACCTGCAAAAGAGGACATTGTCCGAGATAGAGGACATGAAACGTAAAATGGAATTGGTGGAGCTGGGTATACCGCTGGGACTGATTTGTCCCACAGCAACCAGTGAAAAAGCCATGCCCACTAAAGCTATGCCACCAATCAAGTCTTTCTTAAGTAAGTATAAGGTACCAATGTTTAAATTTTAAATAACAATATGCAATGCTTAAAACAGTAATTACAAACTTGTTCAGGTAACTTAGTATTTCTCAAATAAAACAGCATCTATTTGGCTTAGAAAAATGAAATTTTACTAAAATGAATGTACAAAGGCTTTTTTAGTAGTTCTTGCACACTTATGTTTATAGTAAGTACATTGATATTTGGGAATCATGGATTTTTAAAAATATTAAATAAATTGACAACCTCTGTGGCGCAGTTGGTAGCTCAAGCCAGGGGTCGCGGGTTGAGCTACCAACTTGTTGTCTGGTACCCGTAACACAAGTCCTTCAGGTATAAGTACTAGCTAGGGGCCATACTGATGAGGTGTGAAGCGTCCATCAATATTATTATTTTTGCTCTATTATAGTATAATGTATATTATTAAAAATTGCTCTTGAAAAGTTTGATCTATTTAGAAAAAAAAAGATAGATAGATCAATAGAAAATTGATAGATCCACCATCTGCCTATAAAATAACTCCTTTTGTTGTACAATATAATACATCAGTGTTTTTTTAATTTATTTTATCAACACAATTATCCTATTATGCCCGTTATAGTTTGTAATTATTATTTGGCCACTGTTTTTTTTTGCTTCTTTATGTTACCTTCATAACTTTTATCTAGATAAAAAAAATCGAGCAATACCTCGAGGACAAAGACAATACTCGTCCCGAAGAAAATATTCAAGTACAGAGTTTAGAGTTTGTAAGTCATGGCTATGTCTATTTGTTGCAACAGCTTATTGGGAAAATATGTTTTTGTTGTTGTCTGTAGTTAGTAGTATAGAATATATAGATTATTGTAGAAATATACAAGGTGTAACAAAACTAATTAGTGATACATAATACTCAGGGTGTGAAAGGGTTCCATCACAGTGAATTATTATAGGGAACCCTACAGTACACATCGTAAAGTATTATCACTTACTTTTGTTACGCTCTGTATTTTAATCAACTATTAGAATATTATGTCTGATTTTATCTGATTACATTAAAAGGGACGTCATATTTAACGGCCATTCCCAATATTTGATCTATCTCTGGTTTTGCCCTACTAGAGATAGGAATAGCTCAGATTAGACATTAGAGACATATATTTTATGTCAATTGTGAGCTATTCCTATCTCTAGTAGGGCAAAACCAGAGATAGATCAAATATTGGGAACGGCCGTTAGTGAAAAATATCCAGTCTTACCACAAAAAACTAAACATCAGTTGAACAGTTGTTTTGTGACTATTTTGTACAGAATTTTTCTGTAATCAATTGTTCAACGGGTGTTTACATCTTTTGTATTAAGACCGATCATGTCTATTGTTCATTTATATATTTGCACCAAATCTAAAATTACGGTACAGTATTATCAACATAGAAAAGTATTTTTTAAATTATTATTAAAAGTATGTTTATAATTTTTTGGAAAACTGCTGAATTAATGATGGTTGACGAAATCATCTTTTTTCTATGGGAATGATAGCTTAGGATTAATATTTTGAAACATAAATCGAAACCGACTTCCACAGTAAATAAAGAAAAAAAATATTTAATAATTTTTATTATTATTTGTTCCGTCTTCGATATCCGGAATCCATCCTGAGTCAAGCACCCGTCTTTTTGTCGATTTCCGGCTACTTACCTCCTTCCACGTTCGCCAGATGGCGCTAGTGTTACGGGTTTGAGACGGATGCGCGCCTAACTGACTTTTTCTTTTTCATTATGGCGTCGTTTTTCTTGTCGTGAATATCGGCTAAAAATTTATGTTTCGTAAATTTTGCAAATTGCTACAATTTAGTTCTCTTTCGTTTAGAAAGTAAAGTTAATTAATCTTAAGTATGATAAATTTAGCATTTAACAGTAAATTTCCGCGATGAAAGTTTTTTAGCCGAACACGTGTTCCTAATACTTCGCGGTAAAAGTGTAGCATCTCCTTCCACTGGAAGACTTAAACATGAGCGAGTCAAGAGATTCAGCTTCACGTAAGAGGAAGTCTTCCCGTTCGAGAGAATCTACGGACAGTTCGTCGACATCGTCATCGTCGTCTTCGGAGCGGGGTTCGATTTGGACCCACGCGGAAACGCCCGTTTCCGCTCCGTGAGTAAACGTTCCCGCCATGTGAGTAATGAACAATTTGAACATTTATCGCAGCAAGTTTCTTATCTGACTAACTTAATAATGTGTAGTAATAGTGATACGCGAGTGCGCGATTCGGACATAAAAGTCGCGGGCGGTAGTTCGACAAATAATCCCGCGAGTGTTTCGAACAATGTGCTCGAGTTGCAGCCGCCGCAACAGCCTGTGCAAGACTTAGTTATCGGATCTGTACACAACCGTAAAAGATCCTTTGTTTCCAAAATCGAGTGACGAACATTTTAAAAGAATTTTTGATTTACAAAGATTTAAAAGCAGCGACTGGAATTGTATTCGTTTTTCGGACGCGCAAAAGAAATATGCTTCCGTTCCTGGCTTTATCGAAATGAACGTCAACGACGAGCTCAGGCGCTTCGCCCCGTCGGTCACGGACGAAAGGTCATCGCGTCTCTATTTAACCGAACGCAGTTTCGCTGCGATTTCAAATGCTATTTTAAAACAAAAGGATGAGTTACGTAATAATTTACAATCGTTGATAAATTGGGCTAGAGATAATGAACAATATTTAACTGCTACATCTTTGTTTGAGAAAATTGAACAATTATTTAGTAAAGATTCCGGCTACACGAAAGTTTCGGACGATATTTTACAAATTGTTTGCGGTCGTCGGGCCGATTTAATTAGCGTTCGCAGGGAAGCAATATTAAGACAAATACCTGAAGAATATCACAGTAGTGCGGTACAAAAAATTCCTCCGAATGGAGAATTTTTATTCGATAAAGACATTTAGTCGTCGTACCTTCAAAAAGTTGGGGGGGGGGGGGGGGGGGGGGGGGGGGCGATAAACTCACTCCTACGGCAAGTCCGTCCACACAAAACCGTTACACGGGACTCTCCGCACCTGCTCATCATTCTGCTACCGTCTCTAACCAGAAGCAGTCTGATACGTTTTTTCGATCGTCGTACAATAAACCAAAACCGAACAATCGAAAATCGAAACAACCACCTAACAGACGTTCTAACTATAAGAACAAGCGCAATAGCCGAAACAAACCGCGGCCAAAGGCACGTTCGCCGAGTAACCGGTATCAATGACTGGAACAAATTTCGAGGATGTTGTCCGGTGCAATATCAGCGTGCTTGGAAAAAATTAGGAGCACCGGATCATATTTGTCGACTTTTAAAGGGGGTTTTAATACCGTTTGTCCGAAAACCACCTTTAATATATCCGGGAAAAATGGTTTTGAAAGCTTACGAGACCAAGAAGAGCTTCGATATGACGCAACAAATTCAGAGCATGCTGAAGTAAGGCATTTTAGAGAGGGCCGAGATCACTCCCAGCTACATCTCGACCTTCTTCTAGTTCACAAACCAGACAACAGTTTCCGACCGATATTCAATCTCAAGTCTCTGAACCAGTTTTTTTGGAAATAAAGCCTTTTCGACTTTTCAGCCATTTCAGAGTGCCGAGTTTCTTGCAAACAGGAGACTGGATGGCGAAGTTAGACCTGAGTCAGGCGTACTTTCATCTGAGCATCGCCAAGAAGCACCGTCGGTTCCTGAGGACGAGCTACGAAGGTGAACTGCTCCAAATGACCTGCCTGCTCTTTGGACTGGCGTCCGTACCACGAACGTTCGCCACCTTAACCAATTGGCTGGCCGAATACCTCAGGTCTCGCGGCATCAGGTGCGTGGTATATCTGGATGATTTTCTCCTAGCCGATATATCCGTCGACCATTTGACCGAGCATGTGGCTTTTACCATCTCCACGATAAAGCTACTCGGTTGGACAGTGAACTGGAAGAAGAGTGTGCTGGCTCCGACACGACGCCTGGAATTTCTGGGCGTCACCTGGGACACCACTCACAACACGAGGTCCTTGTCGGAGCCCAAGTGCCTAACGCTACGCAGGGCGCTTCAGTACCAAATTTCTGTCGGCAGTTGGTCTCTCAGACAGACCCAGTCCCTAATGGGAAGATTCAACTTCGCCACCTTCGTAGTTCGCCGAGGTCGTCTACACTGTCGGACACTGCAATACTACAGTCGACAGCTTTCCACCACACACCCATATCGAAAATCTCCGATACCAGAGCCGGCGCTTCAGGAGATGATGTGGTGGATGCAGGAAGCAGACGGGACATTACCGATACACTCGAACCCGATCGCTCACTTCCTAACGACCGACGCCTCCGACATCGGCTGGGGCGCACAGCTGGGAGAAAAGAAAATGGCGGGAAGATGGAACAAGGAACAGAAAGATTGGCATGTGAATCTGAAGGAGCTGTACGCTGTCCATGCCGCAGTAGCCCAGGAGCGCGATCAACTACAGAATGCACAGATATTGTTACAGACGGACAATCGCACTGTAGTGGCCTACATCAACAAAGAAGGTGGCACGAGATCGAGAAATTTATTACAACTAACACGACAACTACTTTCGCTCCTAGACGAACTAAACGTAGCTTTGACAGCACAGTACTTCCCGGGAAAATTCAACGGAGACGTAGACGCGCTATCTCGTGGGAAGAGGTGCCCGGAATGGCATTTGACAAAAGCAGCGACTTCAATAATTATATATTTATATTAAAATTATATAAATATATGTATAGTATAAAAGTATTAAATATATTTCCGTAGTGTGGTACCTGTAACACAAGTCCTTTAGGTACTTACCACGGGGCCAGACTGACGTGGTGTGAGGCGTCCATAGATATTAAAAAAAAATGAATATTATTATGATGCTTTAATTTTTTTTATTTAAATATTAACCCACATTTCTTGTATGGTCAAGCCACGCGATTTTTTGCCTTTTTTACTCGATATCGAGTAGGCCCTTGAAATTTTCACAAAATACTTTGTCTTTAACATTTATATAAATCATGATAAAAAATAGATATTTAGGTATTCGTTTATTAGATATTTGTTGGTTGTTACTCAGTCGTATCAGTCAATATCTAATTCTTTGAAACAAGAAACTCTTGTATATTTATTCATTCATTCGTTCAATCGTTAATTTATTCATTCATTCATATATCCATTCATTCGTCCATCCATTATAAATATGGTAGTGATTATGATTCTTAATTTCTTACTAATTAGGTAGTGGTATATGCTTACAGTTCCTTAAGGAATGCCGAAATTTTCACGTGCCTATCTTTAAATACTCAAGAAGGTTTGTTCAGTAACTTCGGGTTCGGGAAACACCTCATAAAAAATTAAAACTCATAAAACTCAATATTTGGAAGTCGGTTAAAAAGGACGACTGCCAAGCTCTATAGGAAGAATATGGTCGCGCTGTACTTTGGTGCAAAATTATCGGAATTGGTATTTCTGTGTAGAAATATTTAGTTGTAAATTAGTAGTATGTAGCTTAAGGTAGTATAAGGCATAGATAGTAGTTATCAGTATTTTTATTTGTTGACAATTAAAATAAATCTTTTTATAGGCCCGGAACAGCTAGACGAAATAATTCGCGAAGCTAAAAAGGCGAGAGCAGAGGGTCGTCAGTTTAAATTTGACTATCAGAAACTATTGCCAGACTATGATAATCCATTCCAAAAGAGAAAAGAAGAACCTCAACCTCAACCTCAAGATCGTAGCGAAAGACGTAAAAGTGATTATGGAAAAGACGACGAACGACGAAGGAGCGACAAATACGATCACAAAAAACATTCCGACTATAGATCAGAAGACAAACACAAACGTAGGCACAGAGATAAAGATCACGATAAAGAAAAGGAAAGAAGCAAAAGCGACCATAAGAAGACTGAGGAGAAAGAAAATACTGAAAAAGAAACCGATGTCGATCTTAAAGATTTTCTTGTTTGTGACAGTTGGTCGTTGGACAATGACGAAAAGGTTCCTCCTCCTAGCCCCAAAATTGATGAAAAGCATATCAACAAACAGCTGGAGCCCTCAGAAATTCACAAAGCTAGTCTCGATAAAACCAACGAAGCACTGAAGCATTGCATCAAAGATAGTCCCAAAAAAGTTGAAAAATTACAACCAGTCATTGACTCTTTCAAATTTGAAATAGACCCCAACGAAGACGACGAAGTATTAGATATATTCGATGAGAATTTAGATTTGAATAAGTACGCGAAACCCCGACCTCCCAAGCTTCGGGACGAGACATCGCAGAGGAAAACAGATATCGAAGTTGAACTTTACGAAAAAGATATGACTGACATCAACGAAGACACGTTCTTAGAGTCTGTTATAAATGAGATTAAACAGGAGAATATGTCCGATGATGATTGCGAAAAAGGATTGGTCGAATACGACGAATCTCCATCGAAGGATAGTCCAGAGACAAAGAGATCTGCCACTCCCGATATAGTTGAGTTGGGGAGTACGAGTCAAAGAAGCGACTACTCGGGGTACGCGTCCACAGACAGTTATAGAACGGCTGGGACCAGCGAGAGTGGTTACAAATCTGTCGACAGTACCAGTTTTAGAATATCTCCGGACAAGGAACTGAATGCTTCACTACAAGACGGGCTGTCCAGACCCACCGTTGATTCGCTAGAGACGTGGAGTTTTGTGTTGAAAATCTGTCAACCACTTCTATTCAGACACGACAAAAATAAATGTTACAAGTAAGTTTGATATATGTATTTACAAATTTAAATTGCATGTCACGTTAAATATTATAAAGTACTAGCTGTCCCGGCAAACGTTGTTTTGCCATGTATATTTTTTTGGTATGAAAAATAGATGTCGGCCGATTCTCAGACCTACTCAATATGCACACAAAATTTCATGAGAATCGGTCAAGCCGTTTCGGAGGAGTATGGCAACGAAAACTGTGACACGAAAATTTTATATATTAGATGGTCACCGAATACGTGGAAATTCGGTTATTAACCAACTTGTTTCTTTCATATTCACGCAAAACATCATGTTTCTTGTTGACAATAAAACTGTGGAGAAAATGGCCAATGTCCAAATTATTATGTGTTCGGTGACAAGCCCAACAGTAGCTGTCATTTCATTTATTGGGATTAAAAACCTGGGTATACTGTGTTACACTGATCATGGAACATTATAGATATGTTCTGTAGCTGTGTTATTTCTTTAACAGAGAGACCCATACCACTCCAAAGATATGGTATACGGAGAACCCAAAACAATGTACCTGTGTGAAAGACCGGGCTGTTGTATATGAGGAGCTAGAGATGTGCAAGATGGATCTCGTGGATAGGGTGTATGGTTGTGATCAGTAAGTATTAATCCTTCCATCATTATACTATAGTTATACATCACACGCACACACACACGCACAATACGTTTGCACTCAGGTGGCGTATCCACTCAGGGCAAAATTATTAACAAAAGGAACTCGGCAGCTGTCAAACTGTTACTTGAGGGTGCTTCTTAGGTGTGGCTACTTACTCTTAACTTAATAAGTGCTACTCGTTTTTGATATCAGACTAATTACTAAATACCATCTTTGGACTGTGAGAGCGCATCTGCTTATACAAATCCTTCAGATTTAGGCGCGTGTTACCCACATGAAAGGAAAAACATTATTATAATGACAGGAAAAGCCCCCTTAGTAACTCCGTAACAGTATGTCTAAGGCCCATTCTAATAAACCGCTCTCATACTTCAACTCAATACCATTAGCTGCATTATGGGTACCAGACAACGGAAATATATTTAATACTTTTATACTATACATACTATAATAAAAACTAAGGAAAAGTAACTCCGTCAAAACCATGCTCCACAATACTTGTCATAAAAGTGTACCTTAGGTACACATTTCAATACATTTGCAATATTTAGGTGATCTTGAGCGGTACTAGGCTGACGTTACATGACAGATCAAAAGGAACCAAATTTAAAACGGTAATAGTATGGGAGTTACGATTCCTTAGTTTTTATTATTCGTAGTATACATAGTATGTTCATTTAAGATTTTTATTATATCATACACATATTTAATACACATTCATGACCCAGGAACATTGAAAAATTTTTGTTCCGTCGGCGGGATTCGGACGCGAGACCCCCGGCTTAAGCTACCAACGCTTGAGCTGTCACACACTGAGCCATTGAGCCACAGAGGTCGTCAAAAGCTCGTAGTAGGCCGTCAAAAGCTCGTAGTAGCTGGCTACCCTCGCTTATAAATTCTAAAATAAATTGAGTAAACGTTAAAGTTTCGATCTTACAGAATCGAGGACTGCCCAACGGCTCTCAGCCGCAGCTGGTACCCTCGCTGCCCGCTGTCCCCGGCCAACTCGCTGCCCATGAGCAACGAGTGGGAGGCGGACGACAGCCAGCACCGCCCCGACACGCCGCAGCGCGACGACGTGCTGCTGGACAGGGAGTACCAGAGGTAAGGCCGCAGCCGGTACCCGCGCCGCCTGCTGTCCCCGGCCAGTAGCTCTACCATGAGTTTAAACCTATAGTATTTATCGATACTCGATACCGACTACGTAAATATTTAGTATGGCGATTTTAGTTCCGCAAGTAACCGCTAGGAGGCGCCGTAAAATTTGCCATACTAAAAATTTACGGTAGTCGGTATCGAGTATCGATAAATACTATAGCTTTAAACTCATGGTAGAGCTACTGCAATATAATTGTGTTGCCAGATAAAAAAGACAACTAATGAATTTAACCTCTAACTTTATGTCGTGTCGTCTTACAGATTTATGGAAGCAGTTGAATGTAAGGTTGAATCTTCTAGAAGTACAACTCCGGTGCAGCAGGAAACGAAGAAGAAACGCAAAGAGGATGTACCAAAAGAGATTGAGGATAAAAAACTTAAAAAGCTTGAGGACTGGAGCCAGGAATCTGATATTGAAATAGAAGTGGAAAAAACGTGAGTAAGAAACGAATAATGTAAAATATACAGAATGCAATCAAACCAACCGGCCAAATTTTTTTTAGGGCTTAGGTATCATTAGAAGAGTTCATTTAACCAAAAAAAATAAGGTGTTAATTTTTTTACAATAATATATTTTGTCCCAACAAAATTCGGTGCAGAATGGTCACTTCGTACTAATTATTATGATGGCGACGACGGCGCCGGTCTGTCGCGCGTGATCATGATCTAGTCGGCAAAACCGGCTACAGGGGTAAAGCGAGGGTGACGCGGGGGGTGGCGACAGGGAAGGCGTGTTGCTTAACTATTACGTAATTATTTTGTTGGTCACTGCCCGCCGCGCTCGTAATTAGTGTCTGTGACCTCTAACCGCGAGTCTAATGAGGTAAGATGCTACATTTTGAGTGGCGAAAGTTTACGTGGAGCCCACGTAAACTTTCGCCACTCAAACGACGACGGACGAGCAAGAAAGCCTTCCTCGTCTTCGTAACAGCTGATTCACGAATGCAGCTGTATCGAATCGCGAAACAATTTTGTCCATTGATCTTGGATCATGGACAGTTCGCAACACCTGCTCACGCCACGCCAGCCTCGAAGACCTAAAATAGCGTATCGAACGTGCCTTTGACGAGGTTAAAAGTGACAGAGTTGTACTTAACTTTAAAGACAATGTGCAAAAACGCGCTAGACTCTGCTTAGAGCGAAACGGATTGCAGTTTGAACAAATTTTAAAGTATTCACTCACTCACTCACTCGACAAGATAAATTATAGAAATAAGATTTAGAGGCGGGTGGTTTTGATTTTTAATTAGTTGTACTTACATAAGTTGACTGAATTTTTAAATACGCCTAAATGCAAAGGATGTGGTTTAGATTTATTATAAAATTTTAAAGTGCTTATTATTCGTAATTAAAAGGTTCTAATTTTTCCATTCTTTTGTATCAATCAATTTTATTCTAAACACACCTACGTGATACTTCCTTTACACTTTGATGGTCCTAAACCCGTTAAAGTATGAAGGGAAAATTCGTAAGTTATGATAATGAAGTACGTTAAGGCGGGAGGGCGGGGCGGCGCATGGCGCCTAGTGTCCATATTTTGCGGTGTTGTAGGATAACTTTCGAAAGCTATTTCTCAACATTTTAGTACTGAGTGATAAAAAAATACGTGTATTTTTATTTTTAACGAGAATCAATATATCCAAATTTGGCCGGAGGGTTTAATTGCAAACTGTAGATATGGCAAACCCCACTATTGATGTAACTTTGTGAGTAAATACTTTAGTAAATCCTATTATATGCATTAATTGCTTTTTGAAAGAAACATTAAAATGTCAACAATAATTGTGTGGTTTGTCTTAAGAATGTCTTTGATAAACATAATATTATGTATTACAGAAATCTATGCATTTCAATCTTTTGATGTTTGTTCTCGTTGATCTATAAAGACGAGAGATTTAAAAGGGACAAACAGCTATTAACTTCTCACATTTCACGTTTTAAATTAATTCTCCTTTTAAGTTGGTGAAAATAAAATGAAATTTCTATTTCGACAGATCGCTTCAGCTTGACAGAAGATCTACGCTTCTGAGGTAGTTCTCCACCCGTAGTTTCGATCCTCTTGATGTTGTTTGTGTGTGCTTAGTTTTTGTTTTGCACAGTAGCTTCCCCTTAGGGTCCATCCATAAAGTATGTCACACCTAATTGGGGGCTAGTTCCTAAGTTTTGTGACATCACATTTAGACAAATTGAATAAAATAATAGCGAAATTTAAAATATTGAGGTGGTATACATGTAAAATTGGTAACGTCACACTAGGAACGGTTTCACGAATGTGACCCATCCATGACAAGGGGGTTTAAAAATCGTACGTATTTTATGGGTGGTCCCTTAATAGTTCACTTTTATTTTATAGTAAAAAGTTAAAAGAGAAGGAGAAGTCCAAAGTTCGCAAGCGGAAACACTCGTCTTCTACGCAATCTTCGCTGTCGGAGAGTGAAGATTCTAAAAAAAAGAAGAATAAAGCACTGAAAAAGAAAGTAAGGTTTAGCTACATTGAGTTGTGACTTAGCATAGAATTTTCAATTTTATAACCATTCATAATTGAACATTATGCACATTGCAGTTTGAAAATCTAACTTATGCAACAAAAGTGTATGTTCTTGTGTAGTGAATATACAGGATGTAACAAAACTAAGTGATAATACTTAAGGGTGTGTACGTGTTCCTTGTAGACGGTTCAGTGTGAAAGTAGCAGCGCTGAAAGACCAAATCTTTTTTTCACTTTTGTATGGGCAAGCGTCCCAGTGTCGCGAGTTACCCCATATAAAAGTGAAGAAAAATGTTGGTCTTTCAGCGCTGCTACTTTCACAATGTACTCTCTACAAGGAACTTGTACACACCCTTGTATTATCACTTTGTTTTGTTACACCTTGTAGTTTAATTTCTAATTATTATTTAAAGTACTCTCGTTTTGAAATGAGACAAAAGTCTTGTAACAAATGGTTAGAATTTTAAAGACAAATGAGTAATGGTTTAATATCAGTAATCACAGAAGTTTTTTTTTTATAATTTACTTTTTACACATAAACCATAAATACATAATACTAACTGTATTATATATTTATGGTTCGAATTTGGATGCTATTTTCTTTCAATAGGCATTGAAGAAAATCAATTCAAAGTCTGCAAAAAAGAGACGCATTGGAAAAAAGATTCTTAAAAAACTCAAAGAGCAAGAAAAGAAAAAGAAAAAATACAAGGAGTCAGATGACGAAAAAGGTAATTGTTACATTTTTGTTTATATTCTTATAATTTCGTTTATGTTTTATTAAAATCTATTTATAGATAAAAAGAAAGATAAAAAATCCAAGAAAAAGAAATTGATGAAAGCAAAGAAGAAGCCGTCAAAGAAAAAGAAGAAGATAAAGATAAAATCATCGAGCAGCTCGAGCTCCGACAGCAGCGATAGCGACAGCGAAAGCGACTCGGAAAAAGATAAGAAGAAAAAAGCTAAAAAGAAGAGCGTCGATTCAAAGAAGAAGAAATCAAAGAAGAGAAAACAATCAACTTCAGACTCGACTCAAAGTGAGGAGACATTTGATGTTAACATTTTGAACAATATCAAGACTGAGAGACTCACAGACGATGATTTTTCACCTCGCCGCCAGAAGGAGAGAGATTATCAACGTCAAAGAGAGATTATTAACGTCAAAGAGCTACAGAACGATTTTGTGGGTAATAATATACAGATAAAGAAGGAAATTATAGAGCAGGTTACACCGGAAGAGAGAGACAAACAAATTGACGTGGATGAGTCTAGCATAGCTGACTCTGTACAAAGTGATACTAAAGAAAAAGAGTGTGAGGTAAGTGCAATTTATACTATAGTTAAGTCGAAATTTAACTTTGACATACTTATTTTTTACACATTAAAAACATCAACATCAATAATCCATACATATTCACCATGTATGGATTATTCTTTTGATGTGTTAAAGTAATAATAATTTATCCAAATTTTGTTGTTTTAGAAATCAAACCAAAAGAAAAACCTAGAAGCTGAGTTGAAATCAATACCGATACCTGAAGAAGGGAAACCAGCTAAGGAAAGGGCTATCCCCGAAGTTAAAACTCCAGAAGCTCCTACAGAAGTTAAACTGACTGATATAGCGTTGCCAGAAGTTAAAACAGACAAAAGTTTGCCAAAAGTGACACAAGATAGGACCGTGCCAGAAGTTAAGGCGACACCAGAAGATTCCAGCATATCACAGTCGTCTCAGGATTCTGTATGTAGTGTGAAGGTGAATAGTATATTTTTGTTTAACTATAGAATTGCGTTAATAATGTGTTCTGGAGACATTTTTCCGTGTGTCATCTTTCTGCTTCCGATACATTTATCTTTAATGCTGGCACTTCACATGGCTATTTGTATTTCCTATTGGCTATTTGTTGTATTTGGCGACATTATTGACGAATACGCAAACAAGCAATGTGAAGTGCCAGCATTATGCCGCACTCGGAAGCGAATATTAATAACTTAACTGTAATTAAATGAAGATTTTGACATAAGCCCCATGCATTATCTTTCACTCTTCATTAAATTGAAGATTAATCATGAATTAATGGTTAATGGAATCAGGCGTTACTTTGCGGAAATCCATAGCTTAAAATTTAATTTGTTATTATTTTTAGCAATATTCCGCGAAATAAACTTTTCTACCTTTAAGTAAATGAGTGAGTCTACGCATAGGCATGCGTACAGCACCTCCCTCCTCCCACACTGCCTATGCGTACATCCCACACTGCCTATGCGTACACTCGCATGCAAGAACCTGCAAACACCACCACACAAGCAATAATGTTGGCAAATCCGTGCAAGGCCCCTCACCACCATGCAGGTTGAAAACCTCGACGCGCGTTTCGCCCCAACACCGGAGCATCCTCAGGATGTGGACTCTACGAACAACGTCCGTTAAGTCAACGTCCGTTAAGTTTTACTTTTTAACAAGTTAAGTTAAAAAGTAAAACTTAACGGACGCACTCATTTACTTAAAGGTGGAAGTTTATTTCGCGGAATATTACTAAAAATAATAACAAATTAATTTTTTTTTTCATGATTAAATGTCTCTCAGTGCGGCAATGAGAGTAATTAGTTCTGTAAGCTTTTTCAAAACCATTATTTAATTTTTAACGTAGTTACTGCTCTTACTGCCGCACCCAGAGTGGAACATTAATAACATTATCTGTCAAACTCTTCATTAAGTTAAATATTAATCATAGTTAAATGTCTCTGAGTACGGCGGTCATACTTATGCAGTTTTAATTTTGTTCCTCCATTTTATGCAATGTGTAAACGTTTTCAGGCGCCATCTTATGAGAAGGATGACAGCTACTTGCGGCCGTCTTCTCAGAATTCCAACTACAACTTCCATGACGTCATCGCGAGCCATGCCGAGTACAAGCACGATGACGTCACAGTTAGCCGCGAGTACAAGCAAGACGTCACAACCAGCCATGAGTACAAACATGACGTCACAGCAAGTCATGAGTATAAACATGACGTCACAACTAGCCAAGATACAGTTAGTCATGAGTACAAACATGAAGCGAGTCAGGAATACAAACATGACGTCACAGTGAGTCAGGATTACAAACATGACGTCACAGCGAGTCAGGAATACAAACATGACGTCACAGTGAGGCAGGAATACAAACATGACGTCACAGTGAATCAGGAATACAAACATGACGTCACAGTGAGTCAGGAATACAAACATGACGTCACAGTGAGTCAGGAATACAAACATGACGTTACAGTGAATCAGGAATACAAGCATGACGTCTCAGTGAGCCAGGATTACAAACATGACGCCACACCAAGCCACGAGTACAAGCACGACGAGCCTGACTATGAAGCAGGCAACTACGAGATGTATGAACAGCTAGCCATGGCGTACCAGAGTGATGTCGCTAATCAGGTATAATAATGACGAATTTATCATCAGACAGATAGATAGGGACTTTAAAAGACGCCTGTGACCAGGCTCAATATAATATATAATTTAGAAAAAATATAAATTCTTTCTCCTTAGTTTGACGTCGAACTCTTAGTCTCGAAATCAGCGGGCAGATGTATAGATTTATATGGGTAAGTCGTCTATCGGCGAGCGGCGCGCCGCGTACTAGACACCGTACCTATATATATAATCAAAACATTGGAACGCGTCGCGGCTGTTGTTGTGAAGCCTAACGCAAGTTCAGTTGATTCATTGTAGCAATTTTATTCTTTATAATTTGCGAAACGTAAAAAAGCGGTCGACAGATTTACTGTCTCACTAATGAAATACATCTCGCTTTATCGCATAAAGCTTTATCATTGACGATGGCACTCTTTGTAATTAACAAGCTTAATTATTTTCGCAGCTATCCCCGTGCGGCGGCGAGCGACCAATAGAAACTGTGGTGCACGCGCGCTGCGGCGAGATCAAGTGCGACTGGCGGCCCGGCGACCACGCCCCCGTCAAGTCGCCCCGCCCCTCCAGATGGGGTGAGACACGCACATATTTATACATTAAATCTTTTATAAAATCTAATATTTACAAATCTGTAAATATTAGATTTTATAACCTTTAACCCGTAACCGTGTTGTGTAGAGTGTAGACATTACATGTGTGTAGGCACGCTCGTACGCATGCATTCACGTACACGCATTTGTTACGTGCGCACGTAATATACACGCGTAAATGCAACAAATTGCATAGTATTTTTTATTTATATGTAGATGTGTTATCATCAGTCAGTCAAGGTGTGCCCTCGCCCTCACAAAGCTCGGCTTTTAGCTAGTTTACCCACCATATAATTTATTTAGTCATACTTAATTATGTTCGTGTTTCAGGTCTGAAGCCGAGCGAGGTGAACATAGTGCTGACTGGGGGCAGTGAGGCGGACGAGTCGCCGCAGCGAGTGTTCCAGATACAGAGCCTCGCTAACAGAGATCACAATGAGGGGTAAACTGCACTAAACTTCTTTTAGAGGACACTAGCTGACCCGGCAAACGTTGTTTTGCCATATAAATAATTATTCTATTCTATTCTATTTCTAGTATTAAAACTATCAATATAAAAAGTAGATAAATACCTATTTTCAGCCCTAGCAGTATACATACAAAATTTCATTAAAATCGGTTGAGCCGTTTCGGAGGAGTTTGCGCACAAACACTGTGACACAATAATTTTATTAGACTATAATTTATGTTAACGATACAAGAAAAACATGTCCACATAAACCTGGATTCTATGTCATTCAATCATTGCTAGAACGTGTTTTTTGTTTTATAAAGTTAGGTTTAATAACTAGCTATAGTTCTTGCAATCTACGAGCGCGCGTAGCCTTTATTTGTAGTTGGAAATACGAATAGACATTTTCGTTAGTGTGCGTACCTATCGGAGCAGTCAGTAGCGACCGAGCCATGTACGCGTGTATAGATATGGTCACCAACACAACTAAGGGCGCCGCGCACTCATAGATTGCAAGAACTATACACAATGGTAAACGTAGCTAATATTTTTGTCAAAAATGTAAATTTTTATCTGAATTTTCAGTTACGACGAAGCATACATGGACATGTACGGCGCGGCGGATCGCCTTCAGTACGGAGACTGCTTCAGCGACGGCGGAGCGCCCCCGCCCCAGGGCGGAGTACCCGCCCCCCAGGGGGGAGTACCCGCCCCGCAGTGCGGAGTCCCGGCCCCCGAGGGGAGAGTCTCTGCGCCGCGGAGCTCCCTCGACGCTAGAATAGATCAAGCGCTTAGCAACAGTGGTTAGTTAATATTATACTTTGGTTTTAGAAGATTTCAAATGTAAAAGAAATCATAAATAAAATATGCCACTACCTTCTGACTTACGAGTACATTTGCATGACATAGATAGGAGAGTGTAACTGTAATATAAATGCTTCGGGACACGTCATGAGCGGCTTTTAATCGCATACCAAAATATGCGCAAAATATTCTTGTAGGAATTACCAAACTTCGATATACTTATACAATAAATACTTTAGTCTTGTTAAAAAAATGAATCAATTCTGTTATAGTGCTGGGTGAGATCGCCAAAGATGCAGAGGAAAGTCAGAGAGAAGCCGACAAGACAACGTGAGTATTTTCCACGAATTTCGATTAAAATATTTTTTATTGTTTAGTTTTTATCACAGTTGTTTAATACGCACTTCGGCACGAATGAGCCGGCTTGCCCGGAGAAATACCACGTTCTCACAGAAAAATGGCGTGAAACAGCGCTTGCGCTGTGTTTCGCCGAGTGAGTGAGTTTACCGGAGGCCCAATCCCCTACACTATTCCCTTCCCTACCCTCCCCTATTCCCTTCCCATCCCTACCCTCCCCTATTTTATTCCCTCTTAAAAGGCCAGCAACGCACCTGCAGCTCTTTTGATGCTGCGAGTGTCCATGGGCGACGGAAGTTGCTTTCCATCAGGTGACCCGTTTGCTCGTTTGCCCCCTTATTTCATAAAAAAAAAAAGATTGGTTCTACAAAATGCACACCTAGGCGAACTTTTTGTTGCCCAAGCTACGAATAATAAAAACTAAGGAATCGTAACTCCCATACCATAGTTTGTGCGTTCTAAGATGATATGGGTGACAGTTTTCATGTTCCTTGCTACGGGTTTTTTTTACAAGAAAACAAAAAAAATCAAAATGTAATAAATTATATTCCATCTACAAAAACAAATGTTTCCTATAATTGTAAGTGAATAAAAATGAAAAGATGCTAAATGCTAACTTATTAATAAAAATTATAAATATTAACTGTGAAATAAGAGTATAAAATTATTATTCGAAAACATTTGAAAAATGTCATATGCATGAAACGGAACTTATGTCAATAGAGATTGACTCTGTTGAATCGAAATCAAATCGATAAAAAAGGGCGGCTATCTTAAATCGCCGGCACCACTGAAATGTCAGTACGAAATCGATAATTTCGATTGCAATTCCTTTACGAAGTGATTCGATATTTTTAAACTATCGATAAATTTTTGTTAGGTAACTTCCCTACTATTGTCAATTATAATGTGTCACGCATATCATCATAATGGCGCCTCTACAAGATGGCCCAGCGCTGGCCCATCAAATGGCGGTGTGGCGCCTCTATAAGATGGCCCAGCGCTGGCCCATCAATTGGCGCATGCAGTGGCTATAGCTAGGGAATGCAATCCTGCAAGATAATTTCAATCCCGGTATTTGTGGGATTGAACCATCACAATCAATCAACAATTGGATATTATTCTGTAATGATAGTTGTAAGAATGTTTAATAAATAAATAAAAAAATCCCGCTGGATCCCGGTATTTGCGGGATCCCGCAGGGTGGACTTAAACTTTTAAAACAAATCGTTATAAAGACTATACTAATCAGCGTTGCCAGACGTCCCGATTTTGGCGGGATGTCCCCATTTTTTCATCAAAATTAAATGTCCCGTGCGGGACAGGCACAGTCCCGCTTTTCGGGAAAAGCCCGAAAGTAGGTACGTGCAGCGTGCTGAGAAAGAAAGGTGCGTAATGAAGATCAAAGTACGGGAGGTAGAGGGTTGGATTTTCTTTGGCTACTTTAGCTATAATTTGTCACGTAACGTTATTCTAACGCAAATAAAAAGATAAAAATTAAAAAAAATATTGATTTTATACTTTTTTTTACACTTTAGACTGAAGAATCCCGCTTTTTTTCTCAAAAAGTTTCAAAGTTCCGACTCGGCACAAAAAAAATCTGGCAACGCTGATACTAATTGATAGAAACCGTTTTATTCTTAGAAACTCAAATAAACTCGGTCACTTTTTTTACAAGGGCTTATTAATACCTACTTCATACCTTAGATATAAAAAGAAAACTAAACATTTTATGTTATAATAATAGTTAAACTAAAAAACACGCCTATTTATTTTCATCTATTATTAAAAATTTTTTTTCGAAATATAGAGAAAGTTGTGCTGAAAGATCACGTTACATTTATAGGTACAGCCCGAGCTTATAAAATTATGTTAAAAAAGTTAAGGTATTAGTTGTGTCTGCCAAACGGCACAACGACACAAGACGACGACATTCGACACAAGACGACGACATTCGACACAAGGTAGCCACTAGCCAGCAGCTGAAAAAGTTGGCTCAGCCTCCACGCTGGTTGATGCAATAATTGTCATTTAAAGTAAATTATTATAGGTGAACTGAATGTAAATTGTTTAGTGGGCTGCCTGTAGCCAGTTCACGCACCCCCGCGCGCAGAGCATGAATCACGCTTCTTTGTAATCCCGCCAGTCCCGCAGGATCCCGCTAAATTTTCGACCGGGATTAGTCCCGCAAAATACATGCGGGATCCCGGTATGTCGCGATCCCGCTATTGCATTCCCTAGCTATAGCTATACAATGGTCGCAACGTCTCTACATGGCCGTGTTCAGTTGTGACTTGTGATCTAAGCGTCGTTCAAGATGGACGTGGAAGCATTAGCCGCTGCGGCAATATCTGTACAGCACATACCATCATTTCATTAATGTGCACACTGCACAATGTGTGTGTGTATCTATGTTTGTTATTATACATACTATACTGTCGCAGACGGAGTCGCGGGCAACAGCTAGTATAATAATATCTATGGACAATCTATGGTCAATATATTTATACAGCACGTACAATTTTCAATTTTGTAACTTCACTAGCTGACCCGGCAAACGTTGGTTTACCACATAAATTATTTCTAATAGGCAATAGAAATAATATAAAAATGAGATAGAAACCCATTCTCAGGATTCTAACGAATGTACATACAAAATTTCGTTGAGCCGTTTTGGAAGAGTTCGTGCACAAATACTGTGACACGAGAATTTTATTTATAAGATTATTATGAGACGACGTACTCGTCATTTTGAAATTCGTAAATTGACATACGACGTCCTCACTCACCTTCCTCGACCGCTCGCTGGGCATTGATATACAAACCCAACATACACAGTTGCGAACAAAAGTAAGACTCAAAACTGTCGCCAAATACTCGTCTTTACTATTTTAACGTTGTTTGTGGCGGCCGAAAAGGAAGATCTTCCGACCGAGCGAGACAGCATGCTCGGTCAGGCCGAAGCCCACTGACGTCATTTCAGACGTTGTATATATCTTGCCGTTCTCCGAAACTTCGATAGCGCGATGCAGGAATGTTAGGCGAATTGTGGGTACCGCCACATCACTCCCCCCCCGAAGACCTGTGGTATTGTTCGATGCGCTTGTGTTGTCAGGTGTGGGCCGAAGCTACCATAGTGCAATGACCAGGAGAGGGACCCCGTGCTCTGCTTGCTGACCGGTCGTTGTAGCCTATGGCTGCCCCGTTCAAGCCAGACACGGGTTCGACCGGGGCGGACCTCCAACGCGGCTTATGGTCGAGGCGACCCGGTTATGCTTGATGTCAGCTGATGTGGTGCGGGGGGGCGGGGAGTGTTGATGATGATTGATGTCCAGAAGGATGCGTGTTCTTGTCGGTGGTCACCAATTTAACGATGTTCGTGGCGGCCGAAAAGGAAGATCTTCCGACCGAGCGAGATAGCATGCTCGGTCAGGCCGAAGCCCACTGACGTCATTTCAGACGTTGTATATATCTTGCCGTTCTCCGAAACTTCGATAGCGCGATGCAGGAATGTTAGGCGAATTGTGGGTACCGCCACATCACTCCCCAGTCCCCCCCGAAGACCGGAGGTCGAATCTTGAAGTCTTGTCGCTTGAGTCGCCAGTGCCAGTGAGTTCCAGTGAGTCGGAACTTACAAGCTGCTCTGCACGGGATCCAGTGAGTCGGATAAGCTGCCGTGCGGGGCCGATGCTACGTGCTGACCAGGAGAGATGTGCTCTGCTTGCTGACCGGTCGGTGTAGTGAGAAAGCCCGATGATGCCAATGCGGAGTCGCCCAGGCCGCGGTACATTGCGGCTAGTGGACGAGGTACCCGATGAGGCGATGCTGGCTGGCGCGGTGCGGAGGGGCGGGGAGTGACGATGAAGGAGGCGTGTTCTGTCGAGGGTCACCAATGTGGAAATAATGCGTGGTGGCCAAAGGAAGATCTTCCGACCGAGCGAGGTGTTATGCTCGGTCAGGCCGGAGCCCACTGCGGTAAATTTCCTTGGAATAGTTAATAATAAAGTTGTCGTTTAACTTGTAAAAACTGTAATAGAAAAAAGTTCAATCATATTAATTGAAAAAATCATAATGAAAAAAAAATCGACCCCATCAAGTTAGAACAAAGTCGTTTGTATAACACGACTAAATTATAGGGAGACCGATAAGCATCGTTCTTACAATGACAATGTGGTGATTGAAATTTGCCGTATCATGACGTCCGATGAGTGAAATAAATTAAATCAAAATCACTTATTACGACGTGTTTTAAGTTATAAGAACCACAAAATTAAATAAATAAATACTTTAAGGCCCACTTGCGCCAGACTGGGTTAACACGCTTAACTCTGAGTTAAATTATACTTCGAATTTAAATTGACATCATATCTTGCACCACTAAGGCCAGATTCGACCAAACTTGAAGTTACACGAGTATAACTATCATGTATCAGGAGTAAAATTATTCATTTTACTCCTTTAATTTACTCTAGGATATTATTGACACCCTGTTGTGCAACTATTCTGAGTTTAATATTTACTCCACCAAAATAGCCCGTGTAAATATTTACTCCCGTGTAATAACCTTATTCTTGGATTACAAGTTGAAAAAACGCAAAACCAGCTTACTCTTAGATTAAGAAACAGTTATACTCGAGTAAAATTTTACTCTCGTTTGGTCGAATCCGCCCTAAGAGTTAGGAGTTAACCTCGAGTTAATTTTTAAAATTTTTAACCCACCGACGTCGGAGAGTTAAATCAACTAACTCTGGGTTAGTAATATCAAAACTGAGATTTTTCGGTTATGATTTATGTAGTTTGTTGTGTTCAGTAATAGGTACCGGTTTTATTTTGCGTTTAACTATGATAAATGATCAGTGGTTGTTATCTGATGATGATGAAGAAATTATCGAATACATTAGTTCGGACTCGTATTACAGAAGGATTGGAGAACGGACCGATCTGTTTAGGGTCCCGTATTTACTCACAAAGAGACAAAGATTTCCATCGAAGATTTCGCCTAGAAAAAGAAACTGTTCTCTTTTTCTATTACATATAAATAAAATTGGAGTGTCTGTTTGTAATATTAAAATAACCGTTTTTTACTACATGCATATGAATATTTAGAGGGTACTTACACCAAAATAACAATTTTTAGAATTTTTGTCTGTATGTCTGTCTGTTTGTTCCGGCTAATCTCCGAAATGGCTGGACCGATTTTGACGGGACTTTTATTGGCAGATAGCAGATGTAATAAGGAGTAACTTAGGCTACTTTTTAACCGACTTCCAAAAAAGAGGAGGATATTTTTTACCTTTTTTATTTTTTACTTATGTATTTTTAGCCTTATTTAAAGTACTATGGAGCGAGAGAGAGCAGTACACTTAAATTATTCAGCATTCGCTCTATCATATTTGGCTGGATGTAAAAAGAATAATTGAACATGACATAAGCCCGGGTTAGTTGACTCTGGGATAAATTCTTCTGGTGCAATATGTAGTATGAGTTAAAAATTAAAAACGTTAACTCTGAGTTATTTATTTAACTCAAAGTTTTGGCGCAAGCCCCGGGTTATTTATTTAACTCAAAGTTTTGGCGCAAGTGGGCCTAACATACCGAAAATACGATATCCCTATATAAAAAAGGATTTTTTTAACGTTCTTGACGTAATATTTTACAGTTTCGTATAGAACACTTCGGCATTTTTGACGACGTTGCAATGACGCGGGCGACGCGAGACTATTTGAAATAAGCGCATAATTTTAGATTGCGCGCTTATATTTTTATGCGGACGGTTTTGCGACGTTGACTGTGTAATGTGTATCTTGGGTTTTTTGTATATCAATGTCGCTGTGCGGCCGAAAAACCGACACCGCCGTCATCCCACAACCATCGCTGGCGCCATAAGCCATCCTACGCCACTACGTCCTCCCCACGCTGGGCCATCGTGATGGCCAACTACGCTGGCCCATCTTGTAGAGGCGATACACTGCCGCCACCCCACAACCATCGCTGGCGCCATAAGCCATCCTGCGCCACTACGTCCTCCCCACGCTGGGCCATCGCGATGGCCAACTACGATGGCCCATCTTGAAGAGGAGCCATAAAACGCATAAACTATAATATTACCGTTTTAAATTTGGTTCTTTTTGATCTGTCATGTAACGTCAGCCTGGTACCGCTCAAGGTAACCTAAATATTGCAAATGTATTGAAATGTGTACCGGTACCGGTAGCGAATATACGGGAGTTTTTGTTCTATATTGTTTCGATTATTACAGATATACAATATTGCAATTTAATGTTAATTATGTTTCAGTACTGCGGGTGAGGCGGGTCGCGGTATGAAGCGAGTGAGCTTCGCGGACGGGTACAAGCCGGGACAGGACTCCGACGTCGAGGAGCCGCCTATTAAAAAGGTAAGCTGTTATTTCAGCTGCCTTTTAATTATAGGCCTAAATATGTCAAATACGCTTTAATATTAATACTCGTCTGTATATTATAACTTCAAGTAAAGCTGAACCATGAGCAAGTGTTTGTTTCATAATCTAATGTTCCACTCTGAGTGCGACAGATAGATTTCAAGACTGACCCTTTAAATGTGCGATAAAACTTCAAACTGTTATAATAACCTATTACATTTTTTTATTTACTGCCTATAGTAATTCTTATAATATGAATTGTTATTTTTAGCGCAAGAAGGCGCGTCGCGTGGGCTGCGCTTGGCCGTGCCCCGCCACGCACCCCGACCACGTGCCCCTGTGGGACGCCCTGCCACCGCCGCCCCCGCCGCCTGGCTCCCCGCCCCGTGCGCGGCCCCTAGCTCTCCAGCCGCACATCATACCAGGGACACAGCATATGTTACCGGGATCTCAGCATAATATAACGAGCACGATGCTGCCTGGGACGCAACAACATATATTACCGGGAACGCAACAACATATTTTACCAGGGACTCCACAACATATCTTGCCGGGGACACAGCAACACAATATGATACCAGGATCTCAGCAACATATGATACCGGGATCTCAGCAACACAATATGATACCGGTATCTCAGCAACACATGATACCAGGATCTCAGCACATGTTGCCGGGGGCGAATGCCCCACACATGCTGTCCCGAGCCCCGGGCTTGATGCCGGGGCCTCGCATGTTGCCGGGGCCCAACCAGATGATGAACATGGGGCACACGATACACGCTCAATTCGGTGAGTTAATCCATACTAATACTATACACGCGAAAGTGTGTATGGAGATGCGTTGAATCCTAGGAGAGGACATAGGATACTTTTTATCCTGAAAAATATGCGGTTCCCGCGCGATAAACAAATTATGGCGCAACTGAGTTGTGGGCGAGTGTTAAAATAAAAAGGTCCTTTAGTGAAAATATTAACTTCAGGCATAAGCTAATCCATGTTGTCCGTTAAATGGCTTTTCACAAATACAACAATATTTGTGAAAAGCCATTTAACGGACCGTAACAACAACATGAAGTAACTTTAAGTATAAACTAGAAATCGATATTGTAGAAATTTCGTATGGAGACAATTTTACCAAAACAGAAATAGCATAGTTTTTGTCGCGAAATAACAATAAACAATTTGCTGCATAACGAAGTTGTGGGCATCATAACAAGCTTTTGACAGCTTTAAGGGTCACCGCAGATATACAATTTCAAGTTTGCCGACTATCGTACAGTTCGACAAGGCTTTATTTGAACGTGGCGAGAAAAAGAACTAAACGCTTCTATCGTACAAAAACGTCATTTTTGACATGTGTTTGACAGTTCTCCTTTACCAGCAGCGCTTCCGTCAATGTCACCCACATTCAATTAAAGCCTTGTCGAACTACAACTAAATTGCGTAGTCTCACAATTTAATCGGATAACTTTTTAATTGTGGGTAATTGGAAAGGAATCGCGGTTCTGATACGATTGGTGTCCAATTATTTAGTTGTACAATTTAGTTGGAAAAATGTGCGAGCTCTCATAAGTCGCTATAGCTATACTATGCGATATAGTTGGCCAACTAGAAATTGTAAGTCTGCGGTCGCCCTACATTTATAATAATTAATAGCAAACTGCCGCACTCAGAGTGGAACATTAATAACTTAAATGTAATTAATTCAAAATTTTGACATAAGCCCCATACATTACCTGTCAAACTCCTCATTAAATTGAAGGTTAATCATAATTAAATGTCGAGTACGGCGGAAATCCTTTTCCTAATATTGTGTTTGTCTCAATTTCAGACCCCAACACATCTTTGGCGGGCTTTCTGCCGCCCGAGCCGCCGCCGGGAATGATAGCGCTCCGCTGAACTGAACATAGGCTAAGGAATAGGGGCCGCCCATAAAATACGTCACGCTACAATTAATGTATTACAATTTACATAGCTACTTACACAATTTTGTCGTTGAAATAGTACTGTAGGTAGGCCCTTTTAAATATTATCCAGTTTCAATAGCAAAATGTCTTGGATGTTATAAAATATTATATACGATTAATTTGCGGACGTATTTTGTGGGCCGTCCTCGTAAGTTTATTTTTATTTTCTCTCGTTATAAGTTCTCGTTAATATACGGTACCATTAACTTGATTGTTTTACTACCAATGAGACAACCATAACTTATAAATTTTATTTAAGACTGGGCATTCTCGACAAACTTTGCGCTCGATCGGTCCCGAAAGTTTGCGACTTTTAAATATTACAGGACAAGGAAAAGGACCTTTTCGACTGCTTTGATTTATATTTCCACGTTTAATTCGCATGAAAATTTGTTTATTGATTGCATGCGATTAACGTCGCTGATAACTGATTTTCATGTCTAGTCGAGCATCAACTTTGTCGATAAGTGAAATTGATTATATTAGTGGGAGTTGAATTCTGATATCGACAAAGTCCTTTGATTCGAAAGATTGATAGTTATTCAACCTAGTATTTTTCTACTAAAGTTTCTGGGTGACTTAAATAAAACTACACAGTTAAAAACAATAAAATAGATTTTCATTTATTGTGAGACGAAAAATACAACAATGGGACTTATTACCTAGATGGTTAGTGGCCTGTCATGTCAAAACAATCGTTTATTACGGACGACGTGCGCCCACCACAGTAGACTCCTAAATATGTCTTTCATCGGAAAACTCGTGGTACTTAAACGAAACGAAAATAGCAATATACACAAAACTCCGCACGCCCTCAACTATTCACATAAACCATTACTAATAATATTAACATGTGAAAGTCAATTCATTTCCAACTAGTTTCAAAAAGGCTTTATCGATTCGAAGCTAATACTTGATTACTTACAAGATTGTAATATCGTGGTCGTGCCACGTCCGCGCGTCCGTCCGTCCGTCCGTCCGTCCGGGCGGACCGCGACGCCGCGCCCCGGACGTCACAAAATAAAACGTAACAACTCTCAATACCGCTACTATGAAACGTTCTATACAAAATTGAACATCGCCGAATCGCTAAATCGTTCTCATTTTATCATTATTTATTATTACTAAAGCGAGCGCGCGCGGCGCTCGAGTCGCCCGTCGCGGCCTGCGAGTACACGTCTTATCATATTAGTCGAAAATGCCACTGCTGCGACCTACGTCGCCTACCGCGCGCGTCGCGGCCCCCGGCCCCCCGCGACCCCCCGCGACTCCCGCCGGCGACCGCGACCGCATACAGCTCGGAGACAAAAAATTCCAAAATCAAAATCGTTACATCGTAGACTATATTCTGTTTAATAAACTCGAAGTATTTATCAATAATCAATAAGTACATTATAATAATTGAATAATTAGTATTTTGTTTCATAAGAGACTAGCATTACAAATAAATACCTTCAGATATACAATTTAATGTTTACTTCTATTTAAACATTTGAAGATGTCAGAAGTGGAGCTCGCGGGGCGCGCGCGCGGGCCGGGCCGGCGCGCACCCCCGCCGGCTAGCTCCGAGATATGACTTAAATGTATACTTAGATTTAGGGGAAAAGGTCGTAAAAACAAAAAGTTACTGAAATTTATAACAAACGACTTAACTAATACTCAATACGCGGGGGGTGCGCGGCGCGGGGGCGGCGCCCCGCGGCAGGCGACAATGTACAGGAGGAGGCCCGCCCGCGCCGCGCCCCCCGGCCGATACAAAACATTTCATTCCGTGCGAGATGACCCGACGCTACGCGAAAATGTATATTCAAAAACACACGTCCACTCGCTCGTCCTCGCGCTTAAGTACTAAAATTAATAATATTTGTTCAACAGACGCGTATCGCGCGTATCGTAATAAAATATTTTCAAAACAATCGAATAATTAAACACACTAGTTAACAATAGGTGATGCGGCGGCGGCGGCGTTACACGGCGGTCTCGGTGTGGCTGTGCGAGGACAGGCGCTCGACGTCGAGCTCGGGCGGCGCCAGCTCGCCGTAGTCCACGCTGGCGTTGGCCGAGTACCGCTTGCTGAGCGCCGTCTGCTTGCGGAGCGCCTCCGCCAGCGCCGCGTCCGCCAGCGAGCCGCGCGAGTCCAGCCCCTGCCGGAACGCGTTCACGACGCGGATCTGCGCAGACGCCGCCGTCACTACCCGCCCCCGCCGCGCCCCGGCCCCCGCCACGCCCCCACGCACCCCCACACGCCGGCCCCGCCCGGCTGCTACACGACTGTCGTATGTCACCCGCCGGACCTCACACTGGACTAGTACCCGCGTCTTCGCACCGCCCGGGCCTCGGTGATATCATTAAACTTATATTTAATACTTCAAGTCGAGTGTGATGTGCCGCGGCTACGTTTAAACCTCGATAACGATCTTCGAATTAATTTTAACTATCCTCTACTGTAACCTAGTTACATAAGTTATATTATCACCTAATTTATTCTATGTTTATATTAATTTTGAAAAGTTTATAGTCATCTACGTCAATTTTTAAACTAGTTTTCTAAATTACGCGAGGATTTTGATACCAAAAATATAGTAACATACATAGTGAAGTCGTGTAGCACCGAAGCGAAATATCGATAACAGGTGAACCCAAACTTATTTGCTAGTTTTTAGCGGAACCCTCATTTAGATTATCCTATGATACGCAATCTATGATACAAAGTGTAATGGTGAGATATGATGATGACTGATGAGATTTTTCAAGCAATGCGCCGCTAAAAACTAGCTTTTCTTTTGAAGTTTTTCAAAAAGTTGGGGATCACCTCGAAGAACATTGCTGAAGAATGCATTCACACGTGAAATTAAGAAGTGAAGTGTGACGCAACGGGCCGGACGCGCAGCGGGCCGGAGCGGCGGGGGTCGGGTACCCTTTGATCTCATTTAACATCGGGAAACTTATTATCTGAGATACAAAAAGTGTTCGCCGTGGTGGCTAAATACATATTCCATAAAAACATTAATGAAAGCACACCGAGCTCAAAAAGGCGGCAAGCGTTAGGTTTCGAAATTCCAGTCACAGGTGTCAGTGCGGGGTCGTCCCCGGCGCCCGTGTCGTGTCACTCATGCCATGCAGTGTCCCTCTGAATACGGACGCGTCGTGTCCCGTGTCCATGCAGCTGTGACTGTATTTGACCTGCCAAGCTCTAACACCGTCCTCGACAGCGAAGCTACCTCCGTCTCCCGGCGCGGAACTAACATCTAGAAGCTTCTCGATGGTGATGAAAGCGTCCATGACGAGCCCCCTTTCGATCTCGAGTGCAAGTATGAGGCAACAAAATATACGTCTACCGCTAGCCCATGAGAATGATTTCGACGTGATTAGACTCGCTCCTACTTCTATCGTGTGCCTTATTAGAGAAGAAAATTTAAGCTATCTTTATCTTAAAAATTTGTAACTTTTAAAAATCTACTAGAAATCTACTTAAGATAATGAGGAGATCCTATCTTTGGAAGAATAATCTTATTTACATCTCCGCTCGTGTATTTAGTATCAAAAGCAATTCCTCTCGTGAGTTAACATTGAAAAACTTCAATTCCAACATGAGGCACAATCAAATCGTATTGCACGTTGGTTAGGAATTGTGTAAATAATTTTGCAAACACCAAAAAGACCGTCGAATTAAAACATGCAGGATTCATGCGAGATGATGAACATGCGAGTCGGGCCGGGCCGGCAGCCGCCCGGGGTCCAGGACATCGCGAGGACACCGCGCGGCCGCCGGCCCGGACAAGCAACAGAACAGTAGAACGAGTCGTAAGTGGAGTACAGTAAACAGTAAACATAAAACAGGACAAAAGTAAAACTGAACGTAGACGTGAGAGGCTTTGGTTTATATCTTACAGCTTGATCGGTAGATGTCTTGCTGTAGGGCACAGGAATCAAGCGCTCTTGTAACTCGCCACCTATGACCTTCCGTGTGCAATTGGGATTCATGGAAAAGAAAATAAAAACAAGAACATGAAGTAAAGAGATCCATCACAGACGTACGCTCGTGCGCACACACCCGCGTCGACCGCTGTTCCCGAACTGATTGAACGTACACGAACATAAATAAAAATAACAGAAACGGTTAACATAATAGGGGAATAGCGATCGAATGTGATGTTCACAGATCTCGGGGACCGAAGCGTGCCGCGCTAAGCGAGACAGATGTAGGAAAGAGACAAATTATAAATAGAGTAGGTAAAGAAATATAATCGCAGGGTATCCTACACCTTAACAAGCACATTCATGGTGTGTGCACTTAAACTATTTAACACTTTCCATCCAGGGCTCCGTATCTTTCGACGTGGTTACATATCGACACAGTCGTCGTCGGACGATGTACATAGCGTTTGTCTGCGTGTGAAGCTTCACATATATTCGTCGTCGCCGTGTGCGTGTGTGTGTATTCGGTCCCTCCCTCGTCCATGCGATATTTGCAAAGCACATATATTTTTACGATCGCTCACATACTAGATCCATTTCGATTTTAGAGTAGTTTAAATCTAAAACTAAAATAGAGAAGCGTATGAGTAGTGATGGGCGAGTAATGCGGTTGATGTATCGATATCGAGTCCTACTGATGCTCGTCGACTCGTCCACCGCACGTAACTAGAAAGTAAAATACAGCGATACGAGTTACGTGCGACCGAGTTGTCGACGATGATACCGAACTACCGGAGCTACGAGCTATCGATAATCGATATTTCGAGCACATTACTACCGAATGAGGACGTCTAACACGTATCTACCTTTACATACAAAGCGTGGAGAAGGATATACACTATACAGTGAACTCGCGCGCCGCGGCCACTGACGCATGCTAGTCGCTACGGTGAGTCTAGTTGCGAAGCGGTCTAACATCGAGACGACAACCAAGGCGCCGCCGGACGCGGGGCCCGGCGCGCGCCCACACGGAACAAAAAACTCCAAACGATTTTTACCTTAATTATGTAGCTCCAAAGGGACGCGAGGGTGAAATGAAAGTTACTTTGGAGTATAGATACTTTATTACTAGTATTAGGAGACAAAAAAGCGGTATAAAGTCTGTTATACCAATATACGAGTCCATGCTCCGTGTAGTCTATGTGGCGTGTACGAAACACTATAGTGAGCGTCCGATAAGACGTCCGACAAAGTTGAACTTCGATCATTCGTTACCTAACTTTAGCACTATATTTTAGAATAACATTTTTAAATCTACGTTTTAGCAGGCAATTTTCTACACCGAGTGCATTATATAGTGAATTTATCAAAAAACTTATTTATCCTAGAGTATAAATATTAGAAATTTGAACCTGAACGCACGTTGATATTTAAATTTGCTTGTGAATGTAAAGAAAACAAAATCGGGAAGACCAGGTCGGTGTGTCCGGGTGGATGTATGTTGATGGCTGTTCACTATTACAGCTGTGACTACTACATGCTACTTGTTATAACATCAAACACTGACTCAATATGAACATAATAAGTAAACAAAATATCTGTTGGGAGGGCAGAACCATAATGCTACGATGATAATTTCATTTTAAGATTCCTTCTCTAATATTTGAATAATTTACATTTGTATTAATTTAAAAGAGATGGAGGATCTTTGCTCCTCTAGAAGGTGGCAAAGACATATCACTTTACAATCTATATGCTAATTTCTACTATGATTAGTGAAATGTCAGGAACAAGCCAAGATTTGCCGTTTGGCCTAAGCGAACTAGCAAATGAGTTGTCGACTACAACACTCGTCTACAGCTACTTCTTATATGTAAGTTTTGTGGTGGAGTTAAATGAAAATCTGGCATTATAGTTCTGAGCTCCCCGAGTTTTCTGCCGTAACCAGAGTAGGGACAGTCACATCGACAGTCACATCGTCATAACACAAGCGGTCTGTGCTACATGCGCCGATGATCAGAATTTACTCTGAAACACACACTAACACAACTACATACTGACAGACAGAGTACATACATATAAAACAAAACAAGCAAATTTAATTATCGTCAACCTAACTCAGTAAAGCACTTGATTAATCCACTTTTTAAACATGGCACATTATATATTTTTATTATTTTGCATTATTTTTTTCGACCAGTAAATATATAAAATATATCTTTATATACAAAAAACGACGATTATACTCCTTTAAGGAAACGCTTTATAAATCGGGCTACTCGAGTTTTTAAAGAGACTACATATATTCGATCTAAAAGTGCACCATAGATTTTAATCTATAATTTATATAATTTGCAGACTAATATTTTACTTAATAGTATTATTTAGTAAGTCATTTCGAAGTCTTAAACCCTATATATTTTCTTTTTACGGATATACATTCAAAATTGGAACAAAAGTTTTTGGCAGTTGTCGAAACGCGGCAAAAGCTGGAACGCGGGAACTTTTTCGCGGGTTTTTTAATGTCATAACTTTTGTTTATGGTCAGTTTCGTTTTTAATCGTCGCTCTGATGCGACTGCGGGCTGAGGGCGGGCAGGGAGCTGCCGCCAGATTGCACGCTGATCCTCCGGTGCTCCGCCAAATAATTATTGACAAATATCCTGCGACCGGCCAAAATGTCCGCTTTTTGCTGTAAAACAATGACGTACGCGTCAGTTGGCGCGCAACGCACGACTCTCGCGGGTACTATACGCACTAAACTGTGTTGCTAATAGAAAAATAGATTGATTGCGAGGCATTCTAAAACCAAGAATTAAAGAAATCTATTTCGGACAATAGACTTCTTTGCGACTGGAAGCCCCAAGTTTGCGACGTCGCCCGTCGTCTCGACGCGGCCGTCCTTTTGGTCGGATTGGTTTTAGAACTCCGATTCTACGAAGGAAGTAGGTAAAGTAGAAGTTTTAGTAGATTTTAGCATATCCATTAGATACTATGTGCCTAAAAACTAGGAAAGGGTCATTCTCTAGCGCGGGCGGGGTAATCGGGCATCCAGCAATAAAAAAATAAGTATGAAAGATTTAAAAGATACCGAGTGATAACTATTTCTACGATTGAAAAAATATAAAAAATCCAGTATGTGAGCTATGTCGCGGCGTATTTGAATTTGGAAGCGTCTTCGAGGTTAAATAAAATATCCGTGTTGAAATAAATACTTTTATTAAAATGAGTTTTTAAACTAATGTTTATGCCGGTTAAGTATGTAAGTAGTATTTAAAACTAAAATATAAGTAACAAAAAAGCAGTAAGACAAAGAAAATAACTTCATAAGAAAATAAGTACTCACACAACCGAGTCAACGATAAAAATAAAAAATACAAACACCTTTATGTTTTATGGTTTGATGCTTATTTTCTATTTATTGTGTAAATTTAGGTGGAGATATTATATTCTTTTCGTTTTAAACATTCGCTTATACACTAGAGTTAGAGGTTTGGTAGTTTCGAGAAGCTGAACTTATTCAAAATTCGAAGTTTATTAAAGCAAATCTAGCGTTTTAAAATACTTAATAAATAAAAGAAGCATTAAAGATCAAATCAAATGACAACGCTACCAAACATCTAATAAAAATAACACCTTGTGCATACTCACAGACATCTGTATACATGCAAACGCTGTAACATAAGCATGATCACACATATACATGCGAAGCAAAATTAATAAAAAAAAAAACAACACTAGACCAAAAATTTAGTAACATCTCAAATTGATACTCTGTACTTACAATCTAACAGCCGCCATTTTGTCGACACGTGCGTGCCACAAAATGGCCGCTCGGTTGTTCACCTTACAATAAGTAAACGTCATAACGCTACCCTACTCGTGAGCGATACTGTGTTATCGTACTTAGACGGTAAGGTCGTAAATCGTTAAGCCAGAGTGTATGTACCGAGGACATACAACGTGCAACACGGGTCTCATGCTCTACTGAACTGTACTGTAGTGTACCTACTTCAGCACTGGGGCGGGCGGCTTCCTGCGAAGCCTACTCGACTCAGACCTACACTTACCGTTAACATCTGAAATAGAGCGTTCTTACTGAGACTGGCGCCCAATACGACGCGACTGCACAGCTAGTGCTAGTGCTAGTCGCTCACACTCGACTCATACATCGACAGGGTGAGTCCATTCATACTGAACTTCAGGTAGACATGGCTATAATAGATATTACAAATCGTTCTCTATGTATATCTCGACTAAAATAACGTATCGTATCTGTAGGTCTAATTGTATCCCTGTTATAGGCAGAAACGGGTTAAAGTGGTCCCAAAATTTACTATGAAACAAAACACGAAAGCCGTTATCGAGTCGTTCTCGTAAATTCCATCCGCTTCGACTACCTACACGGTAAAAGGTGCGAAAGAGATAAAAGTTTTACAAAGTGTATAGGCGCTAGGTATATCGATAAAAGCTAGGGCTCATAAGATAGAGGTACAATTCCAAAGATATAAGATTTATAAAATAGTAGTTCTCCGATATACAAACAGCAGGTCGAGAAACGTCCTAATTATTTACAATATATCCATGAACTGAAGCGTTCCACGCGTACGTTATACATTCGAGCGGCCGGGTCGCTCGCTAGGCGACACTCGGTCGACGCGTTAAACTCTCGAACGGGTAATATGAAACATCGCAGGCACGTTGGTCGGAGCCTCCCACCGGGCCTCCGTCTACACATACTTTATTGCTATCGACTAACTACATCTAAAAATTTAACACTTAATCAAATTTACGATATTCGACGATCCGTCGTCCGAAACGGAGAAACCGCGACAAGCGATCGAGATTGCGCAGGGAGATTTTAAGTACGAATTGCGCGCGGGCGCGTCGCAAACAAACAAAACGAAAGGTGCCCCCGTGCGACGTCAGCGCGGGGGCGGGTACAGTGGCGTGTGTGCGTGTCGCGGCGTGCGTGTGCGTTCAGAATATGGTGGTCTCGGTGCGTGCGGGGCCGTCGTCGTCGATGTAGGCGATGTCCTGCGGGGGCGCGCGCAGCCGCGAGCGGAGCCCGGCCGCGCTGTGCGCCGACAGTCGCTCCTCGAGGTCCTCGAGCGTCGACTTGAACGCGCGCACCACGCGGAGCTGCAACCAACACAACCTCTGACGCCCCGCCCCGCGCCCTCGCCCCTCGCCGCCGCCGTCACATCCTCGCCGCGCCATTCGCGCCCTCGCGCCCCCCGCGACCCTACCGAGTGTGGTGTGGATGTTCTCTGGCCGAGCGCAGCCCGTATTCAGAGTGTGGCGTCCGTTCTATCGCTACGCATGCAGAGACCTGTGCCGCGCGACGACTAGAGCTAACGAATGACCCGGGACGACCCGTGCGGGAGGCCATGCACACAGCTAAACAAAAAGTGCTAGCGACCACCGGGAGATCCGAGGACCTCGGCGGCGGGGACTCTAGATGAGGTACGAAGCGGAGAGGTCGGCCCATGGGGAGGTGCTCGGGAGGGGAGGACGGTGCCGAGCGCCACTCCGGCCGCAAACCGAGATGCAAACAAACGAACGGAAACTAGGGGACGCTGTCGGGAAGTCATCGACACTAGTCGGGGTCGAGCGGGTCTCCGGGGAGACGGTCCCGAGGGTTCTAAAATTTCAACAAAAACAAGTCCAGGGTCGAGCTCCCCCTCGCGATTAATGAGAGCACACAGCGAAAAGACAGAGAGACAGTGTCGAAAAACTTGCCGCAAGCTCGTTGCGGGATGACACTAATCACGCTAGAGTCTAGGGAGACTAGTCCTAGGGTGCAGGGAGGGGAAGCTAGTGGCTAGGGGGACTAGGGGGAGGTTCGCTAGGGGTGGGTGTACCGTGAGCGTCCGTCGCCGCATGCGCGCCGCCGTGCGCCGCGCCCGCCACTACACCTCGGTCTCCAGCACCGGCCGCGGCTGCCAACAACACCTCTCTACGACGCGCGGCTCGCCCCATTCGACACCGTCCTACGTGCGCACGCAGCCCCAGCTTTACAACCTCGCCAGATATGCTCGACTCGCTGACGTCATCTAGGCGCTCCTACCGCTAGGGTCTACCGCTCGCGTGTTAGACGCTCCGTTATAGGCCGGAAGTTAGTCAAATTAAGACAAAATAAAGGTTCAACACAAAATAAAGGGGGGTCTCGAGATGACGTCAGAGCGTTCGAGTGAGGGTACCCTCGTATCTGTCGTTCCAAGCAGGCCAACACGGAGTAAGACATTAAATATACATATAATAATATACTGTATAGGTGTCTGTACATGGAAGTCGATGGGAGATGTCGTTAGACACGAGGATGCCGTCGGTCCGTCCGTCCGTCCGTGGAGATGGCACCGGCTTATCACAGTCGAGTGCGGCCAGGCCGGCCGGGGACCGACACGTGCGGAAGGCGGTCGGGTAGTGTTCGGTGTTCGATGTATGCGGCCCTGAGGCTCGTGTCGGTGATATATGACCGGGTGCCAAACCAAACAGATAGACAAAATAAACTAAAACAAAATGAGAAGCTAAAACTAAATGGGAGATCGAGTCGAGGCCGCCGCTACCTGCGAGTCGAGACTGGCTAAGTGGGCGAGTGGCTACTCCTACTCGACGCCGGGACTCCTGCTGCCGCGTGACGTCACACTCGTGTCCTCTTTACGCTATACGACAATTCCGGCTATCGTCGCGCGTTTGTCGCGCGCTCGCAATGGGTTTTAGAGATGTTTAGCGTACCACTACCATGCCATGTTAGTCCGATTAGGAGCCGAGGTGGATCATTGGGGGGTCGACTCTCCGATCGGCCGGAACGCGATCGGAGCGTCGACGTTTAAGCTTGAACAGTATCACTTCAGTATCATCGGGTATCGTTCGAGGCTCGTTAGTACTACACAGTATACTCACCGTCTGCACCGGCGTCAACACAAAACATACATACGGACTACGACAAGCCTAACGGTATACGCAAAATAACACAATTAAGGCAATCTTCCAAGGCAAGGCAGACTACTGAGTACCCGTCGCAGTTTGACGCTTACCCCACCTCCTGACATACCGCGACGCGACGGGCCGACGTACACAAAACGGAACAAAAAATAACAAAACAAACAAAAACCAAATGAAAAATAAACACAAAAAACACTGACAATACAACGGCAAAGGATAGGTGACGGCCGGTTAGAGTTAGTTTCGAGCACGCGGCATGCTCCGTGTCATAGAAAACTCCACTCCACACTCAAATAAACGTTCCCGAGCAGTAACTGAACACAATCCGGTACAAAAATAACACATTAAAATAATTAAAAACAGTGGACAAAATATACGGAAATTATATGTTACTGCGTCCGCGGGTTAGTTCCGTGCGCGTGCGCCGTGCGCGTGCGCGCTCGAGCAGGGACTGTAGCGAGGATGTAACGGGGCGAATCACAAGCAAAAAAAAAACACTATCGTAAAAACTAAAAATAAAAAACAGACAAAAAAACTCTAATTAAAAAAATCAAACAGTCAGTATGACTAAATAAAAGATAGATAAAGAGATTCGATACGTTGTGGTACATGTACAGTATGGGTAGTCATAGCGACTGTTTGAGGTCGAGGGATAAGTAGCCTAGATAACGCATGCCAATAGGTGGGTACGGGTGGGGCGTTATTAAATAAAATCATCGAGTAACAACTTTCGGAAGCGCCAGACTGTCCGCATGCAGTTACGATGTACTACGTGTAGCGACTGGTTTTATGACACGCAGTACGGAAATAGATAGACTAGATAAAGATAGAAGTCAGATTCGGGTGGATGTCATGAAACCAGGTACTATAAGAAAAAAACTAGCGCGCCCGGTCGCAGATTTCTCGCAGTTTTATGCAACGGATAAAAGATACGCCGAAATATGCGACCGCACGCCGTCTACTGTTAAATGGACGAAAATAATATAGCATTCTACTCGTTACTCTGTGTAGTGTTTCTCTGTGTAGGTACGAAATAAATTTAGAAGGAACGATCGGGAAATCAAAATCAATCAGAATCGAAAGTAAAATCAAACAAAAATAAACGAAATTAATATATGATTCTCATCAAGTTTTGAATTTTTCATTTTAGTGTTATCGAACTGTGAATAACCCGGCTTTTCGTAACGTAAATCGTATGATGTGTATGGAACGGAACTATTAATACAGCGCGCATGGATGCATTTGATAATAGTGTTGCTTCTGTATGCAGCGGTAAAAAAGAGTATATAATGGACAAAATACATCGATAACTTAGCGTAGGATGCCCAAAGAATCCGCAGTGTTGACCTGTTGACTTTCATGTGATTTTAAGTTTTCTGTAAACTAAGACTTATCCCTCTTTGTTTAAGGTACAAATTAATTTGCCACTTCTATACTAACGGCAACTTTTGAAAGGAACTAATCTACGTGACTTTTAAATACGCTTTTTCAGTCTTTTAACACAGCCTTTGATATATTCAAGCTGAAGCTGCTTGCAAAAAAGCAGTAAGGTGCAAGAAAATGTTAAAATAAATAAATGACGCTGTTTTTGCAAGAAACTTTCAGCTCGACCTAGTAACTTTTATTTTGATAAAAATTTACAAATACCCACATTTATGTCCAATCGAAGATTGTTTTAATTTTTGCTATTTTATAGAATTCTTAAGTAACACATAGGTTATATTAGGATTTCATAAAACTATATTATATTATAGAGTTATACATCCAGTAATCAAAATCAAAACAATCTTCGATTATAATCCAATCGTATCCAAATCCAACATTGAATTTCAAATCCCCCCCTCAACATTGCTCCCTAAGGATAGACACGTGCAAATCGTAGAAGAATAGAAAAAAAAACCTGAAAAGAAAAAAATATTAGTCGCTACCTACTTATCTACCAGCTACTTAGATCGAAATTGAGGTCAAAGCTATCGTCTTTCGAAGCGAGACCCAAATTCAAAAACTCATTCATAATCGCATTACGCTTATTTTAGTTAAAATATCTACTAAAATATTTTCATCAAAAATTTCAACTAAAACAGGCATGTGAATTACGAATAAGAGGGTAGATGAGAAAAAGCAATTTGCACGCGTCCATCCGTTTACCTCAACCCTTTGGCCCCAATTTGGCCCCTGGACACAGTTGGCCCCGTCATACCTGAGTCTGGAGGCGCGTGAGGCCCCTGATCCACAGGATCTGGCCCGCGCGGGGCTTCTTGTCGAGGTCGGAGTCGTAGTCGGGGCCCGGCTGGATCGTTTCGGGGTCGGGCTGGCCTCGGCCCCATCTGAAGCGGTTTTAGGGCGAAATTTAAAAATGGAACATTTCAGTTTAATTTTAAATTGTTTTTTTTTTTCAAAGTTCAAAAAGATATCATAATATATCGAGAAATATATCGATTATTTTAATTTTTACTTTTTTCAAGACAATAATATTATAATAATAGTATCAACTATATAATTAAATGGCTATGAAAGTGACCTAATGATATTTAGTAAGAGTATTTATACGGATAGGGAATGAAACTTTAAATTAATGGCACAATGGGTTTGTGAAGCAATCTTTAAATTCACAACAAACGCCATATCAAAATTGATAAGCAATTTAACAAATCTAAGCTTCAAGTGTACAAAATACTTTGTCATATTGTTCTTATCATCAAATTCAACTATATAGTCAGTTCCTTACTAATAAAACATTTACCCAACGTATTATAGAAAGAAGTTGTCTGCCTGTCATGGTTTTTGTTAACATATCAGATAAAGATAACAACCTTATACAAGTAATCCGTAGTGTAAATACTTTTATTAGCACGGAAATAGTACAAAATGTAAAAACTTAAACAGGATTCTTTTTTCTTGATGTTTAAGTATTATATCGATAGACAGCTAAACAAAACGTGACCGAGACTTCATTTCCCGTTAAAAATAAGCTGTGTGCGAAGGCATTCATAGGACCACACAAGCAGGGCTCTACAAAGACATTTACACACATCCGAATACTATAAAATTTTGGAATCCATAGAAACTATACACCGGAAAAGTTTGATCTAAGGGCCGCGACACAAAAACACGATACGACGTCGTATTGCACCACGACGCGGCGTCGTGCCGTATATCGTGGCACGTCACGATGTCGCGTCGTAGTTTTTTTGTCGTGGTACGACACGACGTCGTATCGTGTTTTTGTGTCCAGGCCATTACGGGGGCATACGACCGCGACCGACAGAAGTTCAAATAAAATGCCTCTTTATGAACTAGGCTATTGGTTTCATTTTCTACCCACATTGGTCTACCCACCCAAGCCGCCACTACTTTTTAGTGGTGAAGAGCGAAATGAAACCTTATAGTTTATGAAGTGGCATTTTATTTAAATTATTATCGTCATCATAAAGCCACCTCAACTATGGAATCCATAGAAATTGCATCGGACGTGTGTCACTGCCTTAGATTCCCAAGAAACATTTGGGAGTTCTGTAAAACTTAAATCAAAATAAAACCTCGTTGGCTCTCGACCGATGATAATGCGTATTTCGCAACCGGTACACCTATACGTATGTTACATGTTAATATATACTTATAATATGGTTTTATGTATACAGTGAATTATGAAATATACACATTACTATACAATATAATATACCCTACCCTTCTCAACATATTTTGTACAGTGTAAAGAGTTAGAAATACACAATATAAGATATTTAAAGTACTTTAAAAAGATGAGTGATTTAAAACTTAATCAGTAATCTATGAACGTAAATTTCTATGTTCTTTCTAGTTTAGTATAAATAATAGGTATTTAGATTAAACAAGAAAGATTATGTCACAATTTACATTCTCGCGTTGCCCACTTCACTGCCTCACAGGGCAGGTAAACGGCCCATAAGGCTGACCCCACATCAGGCGTGCGCGTTTCTCGGGCGCACTGCATATAGGCGTCGCGCTCGCGGCGTTCTCTCACTCACACGCCCAAGAACGCGCACGCCTAATGAGGGGGACAACTAAGGTCCCTTCCACACGACGTTTTTTTACGCTCGTTCGTATCGATACGAATGCATGTTGAACGCTCAGCAAACGCAAGGAAGCCGACACGTTTTAACCTTTACACACGATCCTATTTTTGTATCGATGCAAACGCCACGTTTTTCGAACGCAACGCAATGTGTTTGTATCGCATTTATATCGCGTTGTGTATCGATCAGCGCCGCTTTTGACACAGTAAAGTGCGTTTCAATAGCGTCCAACTTGCGTCTGTATCGATACAAACACGCGTTACCTTTGCGTCAAAAAACGTGTAATATTTGCCAAAACGCAATGAAAACGCGCATCAGAAACACGCGTCGTCAGTGCGCAACAAATATCGTCGTCTGGAAGGGCCCTAGGAAATACCTATTTCATGTTTACCCTTATATTAACTGTAATGTTCGAGAGTACTCACGAAAGCTTCTTGGGTATCTTGCGCGTGGGTATGGAGGTGACGAGCTGTCCCCACACGAGCGTCCCGGCGCCGAAGAACAGGCACCACAGCCACTGGTCCACGCTCAGCCCCGCCGTGCTGAACGCCATACCGCCGAACTGGATTATTATCACCTGAAACCCATGGCAAATGGGTGTTATGGTCTTGACGAAGATCGACGTCGACGTTATCAAGACTGAATTTTTTAAGAGCCAAGACTGAATTTTTTAAAGAGCCTATGCTGTCCCTCTGCTGGGCAAAGGCCTCCCCCAAGGCTTTCCATTTCTCTCGATCTAAGGCCACCGCGGTAGGCCAACATGGCTCATAGCGCCAAACTTTTTCGCCAATATTATTCTCTTATTATTCATTTTCAAAAGAGAAAGAGAGTGAAATATACTTTCTCTCTCTCTTATCTCTCCCTCTGTCTTTAACCCATTCCCTCTTCTCTCTCACCTGCGAGAGCGCCGTGCCGATCCATATCGAGTAGAATATCGGGTTAGTGAACAGCCCCTCGAACACGTTTCGCTGGCCGTGTATCTTGCGCGCGTTGATCTCGTTGAACAACGTCATCATGACGAAAGTGTTAAAGATGATGGTGAAGTGCTGTGTCGGCTCCGCGCCGACCTCCTGGTAGCGGCCCGACGGGATGTTCAGTATGCGGTCACCTGTTTATAGATAAAGGTGTTATTTAAAAAAAAAAGATAACTTGCATACCCCCTTACTAATAATGATTTAATCGAATAATTAAAAATTATAATACATGCTTATCTTTGTGCGGTACATTGGAAACGTCACATAATGGCCTGTATTCATTTTGATTAGTAATAAGTGCAAGTGATTATTGCAGGTGATTACTAGCCTTTGTAAATAATTAATAAGAAGAAAGAACCACTATATTGTGTAAACTATATAAATGATGTCTGGTGTTCCCTCTTGGTGTCAACAGAGTGTATCATAAGCAAAATGACCAATGATGCTTACGTCGTCATATTCACGTGGAAGTGAAAAATAACAAGTAACTATAGATCTACTAGCTGACCCGGCAAACGTTGTTCTGCCATATAATTTCTAGTATCAATAAAAAGTAGATAAAACCTATAAGTACTTAACAAATGTAAATACACACATTACAATAGGTTGAACCGTTTTGGAGGAGTTCGCGCACAAACACTGTGACACGAGAATTTTATATATCAGATTTACAAACTCACCAACAAACAAGAGTGAGAAGATAATGAACAGTTGGTAGACGGCCTGGCCGAGGATGTTCTTCATCATGGTGCGGGAGATGAGCGGCTTGGTGCGGCCGTACGGTTTGCGCTGCAGCAGGTCCGCCGTGGGCATCTCCGTCGCCAGCGCAAGTGACGCCAGCGTGTCCATGATCAAGTTCACCCATAACATTTGTACCGCCTGTAGACGTGTTTAGTGTTTACTAATTGTATCGAATATTATGATAAAACACGACTATATTTAGCTAAAGTAATAAATAAATACTGTAAGAAAACTGTAAGGAGAAAAGTATTCGTTGGAGGATGTTAAGTAGCTGGAGCGCGTCAAAATTTACAGCGAATTGGAACTGCAGGAACTTCACTGTGGAGTCCGTTGCAGCCCCACTTCGCCATTGACAATTCAAGTCAATTCAATTCGTTTATTTACTATAATAGTGGTAAATACAATAGGTGGTAATGATCATTTTCATAAGAACTAACACTGACGTGAACTTCGTTCACATTGCGTGGTACCTAGATTAACGTGAAGTTAGCGCGAGTTCTCACCTTGAGAGGACTGTCCTGTATCGCACAGGCGCCGATGAAGGCCACAATAACAGCGACAACGTTCACAGTGAGCTGGAACTGGAGGAATTTCGCTATGGAGTCGTACACGTTGCGGCCCCACATGACGGCCTTCACTATCGACGAGAAGTTGTCGTCAGTCAGGATGATGTCAGACGCCTCCTTGGCTACGTCCGTACCGGCGATACCCTGCAGGTAGAAGAGTCAATTAGTTGATACATTATGCATGTAGTAGGAAACGCTTATTTAGTGTAAAATGACAATATGTTGTTAAAGCTTAGTAAATTATGTAATGCATTTAACGTTTGATACGCCGACAAGACAATACTAGACGGAACTATGGACAGGAGACAAAGACTGTGTTGTCAAATAAAAAGTCTTGTGATTTGTTAACTGCGCCTGCGTTTATCACTAATCATTTAATCTAGACAGGTCATTTCTTTCACAAACACGAAAGACCGAGCCAACACTCACCATAGCGAATCCGACATCGGCCTTCTTGAGCGCGGGTCCGTCGTTGGTGCCGTCACCCGTCACAGCCACGACCTCACGCGTGTCAAACGCCTTGGATTCTATCATGCCCTTCACCAGTGTATACTTGTCCGTCGGCGACGAGCGAGCTAACACGCGGAGTTTCGGCCACACCTTGTCTATTAGGTGTTGTTGCACCTGGGAATTAACACATTAGATATAAAATGTCTTGTGAGAACATGGGTGTGATAAACACATTATTAATAACCCTACACCACAAATCGTCGCTTTTTGCTTTGCTTAAATCAGAGTTGACATTTTTGTGATGTCTTTTTGTGACTAACAACAGAAGAAATCACTCTGCCTTTACTATCATAACACAGAAAGATGGATGACAGATACGGCTTTAGAGAGATCAGGCGTAGAACATGCCGAATCGACGAAGCGGTTTTAAGTGTGATGCCTGTTTGTGTCAATGTTGTACTGTAAGTAAGATACAATACGGAACCCTAAAAAACTAACAACTGCGACGTTTTTTAAGGAAAAAACTTGCGACCGTTGCCGAGAAATAAATAATTATATAAAAAATAAACAGGTATATGATTCCTCACCTCTCCATTAGCGTCCCGGATCCTCGAGTTGAACTCTTTACCCTCGAGTATGAGGAAGTCGTCAGTGGGTTTGAGGATGCCACACTTGACGGCGATGGAGCGCGCCGTGTTCACGTTGTCGCCCGTCACCATGCGGACTGTGATGCCCGCCTTCTGACACTTGCGGATAGCCTCGGGCACCTGGGGGTTAAAGGGTTCAATTTAATGTCGCTATGCATAGGGTTAATTTTGACGTATAAGGCTGCGTTTTCACCAGGGACATTGTATTGCGAGGAATGTGTTTTTTAAGAACCAATAGAATCGCTTCATTGACGTGATCTTGCCATGACACCGCTCAGCGCGGCGATGCTATTGGATCTTCAAAATTCCTCGTAACACATCTCTGGTGGAAACACAGCTCAAGGGAGGACGGCAGGACAAAATTGACCTAAGATTCAGAGTATAATAACTCCTGTCTACTAGGCGACAACTTTGTCATTGGCTGTGCCGTTAATCGTTCAATTTTAAGTTAATATTTTTCTTAACCATTAAGTGATAATTAAGATTAAAATTAAGAGTTTTCTCAGAAAATTCATCAGCTGTTATAATTTGCGAACAGTTAGTTATTTTGGGGTTATAGTATGTCGATCAACATAGTTTTAAATAATTTTGAAATAGTGACTAACCTCAGGTCTGACCGGGTCCTCGATACCGACAACACACAGGCACGTCAGGTTGTTCACTATATTGTCCTCGTCGTCCCAGTTCGGCTCTTGGTCTATGTGCACCTAAAAAGAAAATATAAATTAATACTAAATGTATTTATTAAGCTATTTTCGTTTATTTTTTTTATTAAATACTTTGTTTATAAGAATTATTAATATTATTCGAATTTTGCGCTACTTTATTCGCAAAGACCTACCTAAGGGCTCCTACACAAAACTACGAATTCGCATCGCATCGTAATGACATTTTTATTATGAAGTTTGTCGCAGATCTTTGCGATGCGATGCGAATGCGCAGTTTTCTGTGAGAGCTCTTAAAAATTGCTATTATGTATGTGGAAACGTGACAACAATATAAGTGACAGAGACAAGAAGTAACAGGAATTTCTTGCGCTCGTACTAATAATCATAGAAATTGATTCATATACTGGTTTACCTACGTTATTTAGTCGGATTTCGTCAAGTAAAAGTTAGTCGTGATTTGTTATCTAGACTTATAACGCGACCAAATAAATGAATCAACTTCTCTGATAGTACTTTTAGAGATATAGCCTTTTGATCCCTTGGGGTATAAATTTTGTGTTATTCCATCATGTAACAGGTATCAGTGGCGTATCTAACCTGGTTGATGTCCGCCTTCCCCGGCACGAAGTCCCGGTAGGCGACCGAGATGGTCCGGAGGCCGTCGCACGCCATGGGCTCAATCACCTGCCGCACGAGCCGGTCCTGCATGTCGCGAGTGAACTTCTCCAACCGACCCTCGTGACCGTAGATGAATGCGCATCTGGGAAATTGTTTATATTAGACTAAGGGCTTATTACCACTTTTTTGATTCTCAGATTCAGACGACAGATTGTCCATACTTGATCTGTCAAGTTAATTGGTGGATAGTCTATTCCTCACTTATCAGGAAGTAGTAAAAAGTCCCCAAAATTTAACTAAAAGATAAATACAGTCATTAGTCACGCCTAAGAAGAAAGAGATATACAAAGAAGATAAGTGTAAATTGAATGATCTAACAGTTCCAAGTCCTGTATGTTTATCCTTATTTACGCTTTAACAGTTTAACCGATAGATGCTTTGATTCAGGGAAAGGACATGGGAAAGGTTGTATCCCGGAAAAATGGGAGGGCTTTGGCACAATAAAGTTGCGAGTAACAGCAAGTAATAATGTAAGTAATGTATGTCTGTTATCTCTTCAAGTTGAAACCTAACAACGTGGGAGATCCATGCTTCGGCACGAATGGGCCGGCTCGACCGGAGAAATACCACGTTCTCACAGAAAACCGGGTGTTTCGCCGAGTGAGTGAGTTTACGGGAGGCCCCTATTCCCTTCCCTTCCCTATTACCCTATTCCCTCTTAAAAAGCCGGCAACGCACCTGCAGCTTTTCTGATGCTGCGACGGAGGTCGCTTTCCATCAGGTGACCCATTTGGTCGTTTGCCCCCTTATTTCATTAAAAAAAACCGCAGAATCGATGTTGATGAATATAATTACAGTGTACAATAAAATTCTCAAAAAAATCACTTACTTTTTTAACACAATTTCCGAAGCACCCTTGGTATACAGTCTGTAGCCGCCCTTGTAAGGTATGACGGTGGACATGCTCTTCCTAACGGAGTTGAAGGTGTAGACCCTGGTGAAGGACTCCTCAGGGTACCGCTCTCGCACCAGCTCGTAGCTCTGACCGAGACCGACTACGAAGCCGAGAAGTGCGCACTCCGTCTTGTTACCGACTTGCATAGGTGGCGCGGTGGGATCTTGGGAAGGCTGGAAGATAATGATCATTGGATTTAAATCGATATGTTTGAATTGAGATTTTATATACACTTTTGAATTAAAATATGTTGATGATCATTGGCTGCTAGACATTTCTATGTCACACTTTAGCTTATTGGCAATTTATATTTTTAATATATGATTTCTTATGTGCTTTATGGGGGGTATTCCCATAAAATGTGGAACAAACGTCAAACGCATTTCGATTGGTCAAAAGTCAAAACTTAGTTGATTGACGTTTATTGACAGATATGACAACACCATTTTGTGTTTTGATTGAGTCCAGATTTCGTACTGAATGTTAAATTTTCAAGGCCGACTCAGGGTGCACAAAACTCACCATAATCCGGGAGGTAAAAGCGCTATTGACGGAGATGCCCTCGATCATGGTCTCGGCCACCTCCTTGGGTATATCCCGGTAGTTGGGGGTGACCTTGCACAGCTTCTCGCAGATGTAGGACTGGACGACCGTCATGCGGTTGGTGGTGAGGGTGCCGGTCTTGTCGGAGCAGATGGCAGTGGCGTTGCCCATCGTCTCGCAAGCGTCTAGATGCCGTACCAAGTTGTTGTCTTTCATCATTTTCTGAGGAGCAAAGTTTTAGAATGAGTTTTTCTGTTGGCAGCACCTGATAGACGTTGAGAAAGACCAAAGGGTCGTGTATTTTTCAACAGCAATTCAACAGACAACAGATAATATTGCAACAGTTTCGACTGTCGCGAGATACAAAATCACCCTGTCAATTAATACAGAGCTCGTATCTGCTGGTGGATTGAAAATGACAAAATTTCTCACAATTAATGGCACTTTGTGTCATTCAGGCCTGCCTTTTATCCAAAACTCTCAGTGAGATTTAACAGCTTTTACATCAAGTTAGGGTGAAATAAAAAAGTACTAAAACGCTAAACACATATTTTCTTTGACATCTTCTTTTCGGGCTTTCATATCCCACAGACTTATAATGTTACATAGGACAGTGGAATATTTCACATGACAGGCTTTATTATTACTTTATGCACTCACTACTACACATCAATCATTACATTAGACTGGCCATGGACGGACCGCAAGTTGCAGTCTAGTCGGGACTGACCGCTCAAGATCTGCTCGAGCGGTCTGTGTCATTCAGTTTATATACCTAGCGGAATAGAGCAACAATTTTAAGCTGTCATACCTAACCAAAATTGTTTTTCATCTGTGTGAAAAATGTGTGTAAGTATACACTTACACAAGCATGATTGAACATGAATTCTATGAGATTAAATTGTCAACGTGCGGCACGTGCCGACTGGTGCCGTCAAAAAAAGAGTGCTGCTGTCATGTATCACACGTCTCTTTTTACCACGCAGTGTTGGCCTTTGTTTCTCTATTTCGCTAGGTATATTAACTTTATGGTGTCATTGCGGATATGAATTTAGTATGGAAACTGCAGATCCGCGTTATGCAGTCGGTTCCGACTGCAAAATGCGGTCCGTCTATGGCCGGCCTTAATCCCTGTCACAGTATATACTCACTTTAACAGAATAAGCGAGCGACAGCGTGACAGCGAGCGGTAGACCTTCGGGGACAGCTACGACGAGCACCGTGACACCGATGATGAGATGCTTCACCAGGTTATTGATGTACGTCGCCTTCCACACCTTGCCGTCCAACACGAACGTGCGAACACAGAACTGGATCACCAGGATTATCACCGTCAGCACCGCGATGGTAGAACCGGCGTAACCAATCTGAAAGGAGTAATACAGTCAATACAAAACAAATCTTTATCCAACACAATAATATATAATATACAATAGAATAAACGTGCAATTTACATAAATGTTATGGCAAGCAGACAACGATTGCGCACTAAACATTTTTAATGAAATATCGAAGTAGACCTTACTGTATTAGGAGAAGGTAAAGGACTCTTAACGGGAAGGTGACAAGAGAACTTAAGATTCACCATTTCATACAGATGATGCTTGTTTGAACGTCTTTTGTTCTGAACGACTATAATCTAGTTTCTTTGAATACAGCAGTAATTTTTTTTTTTTAATTTGCAACCTCCTCAATTAAATCGACCCACGTAAGACATACGATTAATAAGGTTATTTTCTCTGGCGGGAGACGTGAACTCACCTGAATAGCCAGCTTGGTGAGTTTGGCCTGCAGCACCGACTTCTCCTTCTTGTGTCCGGATTCCGGCGCGGGCTTGTCGGCCGGGGCGACGTGGTTGTCCGCGTGGTTCCCGTGGCTGTTGGCCCCTTCGTCGTCACCTGGCGCCGCCCCTTTCGTTAGTGCGTTCCCATCGCTACCGTCTGGTATAAGGAAAATTTCAAATTTCGAATTCTTAAACCCGTAATTGTAAACCACTCGAAAGATCACCATTGGTGGGACGCCGATTTAAAGTTCTTTACATGCGAATTAGGCACTCGACTTTGCAAGTTGACTTAAGTGTTACACCCACTTGATATCAAACTAATAGTTAAAGACCATAAGACCAAGATCAGTATTGAGTAGGAGTCTGAGAGCAGTTTAATCATACGGGCCTTAGACATGCAGCCAATTATTATTGCCAATTTTATACCAAACAGTAACCTGTTATCTTTATATTTTCAAGCGTCTACTTTTATCTAGTAAATTAAAATGTGAGAATGATATGGGGGTTTAGATTCTACTGTGTTATTTATTTTATTATTTAAACTATATGTTCGCATCAAGTACACGTAAGGGCCAAGCGGGCACATGTTAGGCGTTATTCGGCCCCTAGTGCACGCTGAGAGAAGCGGGGCGCAAAGCCTGGCCGGTTATATTTAAAAAAAAAAATTCCAATGCAAGATGGCGGATTTTTGACATTGATGACGTTTATTTTTCTTATATTTCCGGCCAGGCTATAGCAGAGGATACGACTTACCTGTGAGACTCTTGCGCTGGCTTTGGGTTTGGGCTCCCTTCTTCTGTTGCTTTTTAGCTTCTATTCCGTACAATACGTCAGCCGGGGGATAATCCGACACACAAGCATACACATTTACCGTATGGTATACAATCACCATGCGTTACATAGACACGATGAGGGTTTAAATGTGTATGTTTCGTTCGTCGTGGGGTGAGCGGCGAGCCGGGGTCGAGGGATGGAGAAAAAAAATTGGATTCATTGAAATGGGTCACACTATGTATGTGAAGCTAAATCTAGTGCTACCTTTGGACGTGGCTTTGGTCGCTTTTTTAATTAAAAAGAAGATGAAGCAGGAAAAGATTATGGCCCTTTTTTGCCATCCAATAACAGTGGCTAAATTTGAATTACAGAGAGAGCGAGAAGTCAATATATCGCTGTCTCTTTAGCCACGTTCAAAGATAGCTCGAGGGTCACACGACTTAAGCATCCGTAGCGGACGTATATAGCCTCAAATGCTTAAGCTGGGCGATTGCTTTATAATATGCTTTATTTATTTAATGGGAGGGTTCATTTTAAACGAGATTATTTTACACTTTAAGGAGTCACAGGGGTACAAATCTAACCATGCCCACATAGACAACTCAGGCCATTAGTCAAACACAAAACGAACAACAACGGAGCCGCCACCGCGACTGGTCAAAATAAAATAATCTCACGACTAGGACAGATTTGGTGCACATTTTATTATACCATTTTTAGGCTTATTTCTTCTAGGTTATAAAGCCTAAGTTTTAGACTTTTTTTTAACGAATTAACTAGTTATCGGTCTATACTTTTATTTATTCCATTGAGCTTTACATTCTTTAGAACTTAAGAGGGAAAATATTGAACTGTGCGTGCGCATCTGAATTTTTATAGTGTCATTAGCCAAAATATGTGGCAGTATGTTCTATAGAATGTATACCTCAATGCGCCCACCAAATCTGTTCATACTATAGTCCACAGTTAGTTCACCTCTGAGAGTCTGAGTGACCCTTATGTCGTTAGCGTAAGGGTCATTTGGGAGGTAAAATAACCTTGAACTGTCATCGGGACGGAGTGCGTCTGGAACGCTTCACGGATGCGTATGCAACTACACTCAGGTCGAAACTGTGGAGGTTTTTTGACAGATTGTGTTGTGACTTGTGTCTCTACTCTCTAGTGCTATTTTAAAAAAAGAAGTGTCATTTTGAAATGTGGTTGCAATTTTGAAATTCGAATGTTATGTCATAATATTATGTGCTCTGCATTTGACGTTATTTTTTTTTAGAAAAGTCATAAAATTAGTCTTGACTAAGAGTTAGCAATGCTTGAATTCTTATTTACATGTGTCTAATTTTGTGTCGCAAGTCATATAAAATGAAGTGTCAATTGATATATCTCTCAATAAAACCTCCACAGCGTACAGTGCTCATTTCGGACAAAACACAGGACTTTACACCCTCTTACCAACACAAAACCCCTCAACCGAATGAAGATATTTCACATATCTTTAAACAAATGAGCAATGTAATTTTAAATCTAGCTAGAACTATTTATGCAAAACATTTTATTTGTTCCCAATGTTGCGGGTAAACCAGAAATTCGGGAAAAAACAAAACGTCCAGTCTAGGGGACATAGGGGACAAATACGTGAGATACGGACCCTTCTTCATCTGCTTGATCTCCTTCTCCTGTTTGTCGACGGCGGCTCCCAGCAGAGTGAAGATGATACCGGCCTGAGAGTTCACACCCACAGCAGTCACCAACATTTTACCAGAACCTGGAAATTCGGAAGGATAATTTTGAGAAACAATCAAACATGAAAAGATAGAAACAGACAGAATTGCTTATTTGATTTGGTCTTAATACGTATATTGGTATTCTTAAGTTATTTTTTCTGCTTTCTGTTTTCAGAAAAACCAATATTTCTCTGAGGATTATGAAGATATGACATAATATTATATAACTTATTCAACTGAATGTAACACTGGGCTAGAACAGACATTCATTATCTTCCAGTGGCATTATTCATCTGCAATACCCTTGGACTTGTGACGTACCTTCCATAACGTGAGTACCGGATAGCACCATAGGATCAAAAGCCTCCCCCTTCTTCACATGGTCCGATTCACCCGTCAGCGACGATTCATCAATCTGGAATTATTTGACATTCATTAATTAAATGGGCACTTTTCTAATTTACGTTTTCGATACTTTTACTGCAACTTTGCGAGATACTAAATAAAAAAAACATACGAGTATGTATTCCTGGAGTATGTACTCCATATTTCTTCTGCACAAAGCATCATACAATGTTTTTCAGATTTTGAATAGGCTCAGGCATTTTAGGATAAAATCCGTTTAAAATTAAGACAATTTTACCTTTGGCCTATGAAATCGTTATCAATTTTAGCTTACATTTACCATGAATCTTGGCTTATTCATTATGTTTATAGCGGATATTAGGTGTCTAACAATGTGTCACGATTTTGTTTAGTTTTCCCACACAAAAACGTTAACCTCATTATAACCTTGGTCGGGGAAGGAAGGAAACTGAAGTGTCAAGAATAATTGATTCTTTGGCCTTTAAAAGTTGAGGTCTTCTTTAAACACTCAACACAAATCTCTATTTAAAAAAAAGTTGGATTAAGCCTCCTAGTTTTATGATGCCTTCATTTTCATAAATATAAAGAACGAAGGAGATAGTAAAATAAAATAATGATAATATTATAAGAAAGTATCTAAAAGATAAGACATACAGACACACTTTCGCATTTAGATTGTTAGTATGTATGGCTCGCTGCACCTAGATACTACAATTTTTTTCAAATTCTACTCTGCCGCAACTAACTGGCAGTAACTAGTATAACGTTATTTAAACCCGGGTCACTTCCAAAGTGGCCGGTTCAACTTACACCCCGCTAAACTTTGTTTGCCCTCCAAAGTTGTACTGACTTATAAGGTTAGGGGTATGTCAACATTTTTGTCAGAAAAAACAATTTATATTTTTCCTGCTTCTACTAAAATATCATTTCATTCTTTCGGATTGCCGAATCTCTGATGGTTCTGATTTTAAGATCGTTATTGGACATACAAATTAACTCTTAATTATTTTTCCTTATTCTTTTTTTTTTCCTTATCCTTAGCAACCTAATTACGTAACATCATGCCATCGAGGCAGGAAAACGTTTTGTAATCAAATAAAAATCAGTATCCAAATAGCTTGCGTCAATAGAATTAAATGATAAGACTGCAGACGCTTATCAAAATGATAACAGCCGTTTGCCTGACTTATCACATCACTTATAAGATGTTGCTGATAAATAATTATTTGCTACCTTGAGGCGCTTTTGTCCTAAAAAATAGTATTGTACTGTTATGATACTAACAAAGTTTGCGGATGACCAGAGGCCAGATTCTCAGACTTCGAATGCCCGTTTAATCTAAAAGGCTTATTCGACCTTACTAAATTTAAGGTCTGTTTCACTACTTTCTGATAAGTGCCGAATAGGCTATTCACATTACAACTTTTTTGACAAATTCTCCATACTAGATCTGTCAAGTTAATAGCCTATTCGTAACTTATCAGGAAGTGGTGAAACAGGCCCTTAGACGTCTAAATTGATTCAGTAACTAAATTTAGTCAAGTGAAATAGCATTGAGAAAGTTAGGATCCTAATTAGCGTACTTAATCTGAAGAAGTGTAGCTTTTGATTGGTGGAATCAGAGGCTTCTAATTAGTCTTCTTTTTAGAATCCTAATTAGGACGTCTAAATTAAGTAAGGTAGAATAAGCCCTCAAGGCTGTCTAACTTAACCGTGAGGCATCTTCGCACGAGAACTAGCAATCGAAGCGACGTTCTAAGTATAAGAATTGGCCCCAAGCATAGATGAAATTAGGTTCTTATAATATATCGCCATTAGTCAACCACCTGAATATGATTATAACATAATATTATACTCTTATAAAAGGTGTGTTAGATAAGCGTTTACACGAGTACGCGATAGGAGCGCAAAAGCAATAAGCGCATGTGAAATAATCGGCCAAGTGCGAGTTAGACTCGCACACGAAGGGTTCCGTATCACTATAGAGCTAAATATATAATCTATAATATAAAAATGAGTCGATGAATGTGTTGCTAAGCGCAAAACTCGAGAACGGTTGGACCATTTCGCTAATTCTTTTTTTAAAATATTCCTTGAAGTACGAGGATGGTTCTTACGGAGAGAAAAATTCTAAAAAAAAAAATTTAAATTTCCTGAAAAAGTCTAAAAACAACACTTTTCTATATTCCCATACAAAAGATTTGTGATAATACTTAAAAGTCAAATATCTAAAAATGGATTTTCAATTATGTTAGTAACGCTAAAACTCGAAAACGGCTGAACGGGTTGGGCTAATTTTAGTCTTAAAATATTCGTAGAAGTCCAGGGAAGGTTTTAAAGTGACACGAAGTTCACCGGGACAGCTAGTATATAATAAAAATAGGCTAAAAATGTTATTTTTTGTAGAGATAGATTTTTCATTATTAAAATTTTAACTTTATTATTAAAGAATAAATACAATTGAGTATTCTGTAAACATTTCAAGTGCCGTATTGTCATTATTGATATCGAGCTAAAAAGGTTCACGTTTCCCCTTAAATATTTGTTTTATTTTGTTTTTAATAGTTTTTGTTATAGCGGCAACAGATATACACGGTCTCTGAAAATTTCAAAAGTCTAGTTATAGCGGTTTTTGAGATACAGCCTGGAGACTGACAGACGGACAGACATCGAGGTCCCAGTAATAGGGTCGGCTTTTTACCCTTTGGGTACGGAACCCTAAAAATCAAGTAGCACTAGATCAAATTCATTCCATGTATTTGATCCATTTGAACTACTGCGTCTAATTAAAACTCGTAAAATGTATTGTTTATCTGTCTGTCTGTTACCTCTTCACGTCAAAAACGCTAAACTGATTTTGCTGACGTATGCGGATACTTTCGAGTCCCGGGAAAGGACATAACATATACTTTTCATCCGTGAAAAAAGGCACGGTTCCGGCGCTATAATCGAATTTTGGCGTCTCGGAGTTACGGGCGTGATCTAGTAAACGCATAAAACTGCCATAAAAATGAACATAAATTCCCCGAACGCATAAAAAATCCATAAGGTCAGCGTTGCCAATAACCCAATAACCCTGATACCGATGTTATCAGTGACGTGCGCGATAACGCGCTACCGTACCTGACAACACCTATTATATGTCTAACACTAGTAGCAGTCAAACGATAAATGATAGAATAGTTTTCCTGCATGGGCGTTTTCCTGTAGGCCTAATGCCTTAAAATATCCCGCCATTTTGGATGGCTGTGGGATATTTTAATAGCCCATTGAAATTCGCCTGAATAGTGACAATATGCTTGATGACCTAAATGACTTTCGATTTCAGGTATCGCTCAGTTCGCAGAATGTGCTACAACGAATAACGCCAGTTTTCGTACTTGTTAAATATAGGTCTACCAGGATCTGATGGATCTGATGACAAATTTGGACAGCAGATTTTCAAAAAATATTCTTGATCACTGGATAATTTTTTATATTTGCATGTTTACCAGAATCAGCCGCTATAAGGGAAAAAAGGATCAAAATGTTTTATTACAATTACCCCGGTATTGCTAGAGTCAATTTATTTTCTCACTTTTTGCCATTAGATTCTGCTAGAGTCTAGACCTATTCAAGAACCTACTCAATACTCATAATATGCCTATTCCTATTTTATACGTGGGAGAGCCATGCTTCGGCACGAATGGGCCGGCTCGGCCGGATAAATACCACGTTCTCACAGAAAACCGGCGTGAAACAACGCTTGCGCCGTGTTTCGCTGAGTGAGTGAGTTTACCGGAGGCCCAATCCCCTAACCCCTACCCTATTCCCTTCCCTACCCTCAACTAGTCCCTTCCCTTCCCTACCCTCCCCTATTACCCTATGCCCTCTTAAAAGGCCGGCAACGCACTTGCAGCTCTTCTGATGCTGCGAGTGTCCATGGGCGACGGAAGTTGCTTTCCATCAGGTGACCCGTTTGCTCGTTTTCCCCCTTATTTCATAAAAAAAAAACCTAGTTCCCCACAATTATGATCCATGCGTCGGATAGACAAGCAAACCCACAAGGCCCATTCTATGCCCGATATGCTACTTATGACCAATTCTTTTGCTGTTCCATCAGCTACTGACCTTGAGGTCATTACTCTGCAGCAGTATCCCGTCCGCTGGCAGCAGGTCGCCATACTTGATCTGGCAGATGTCCCCCACGACTATCTCGCTTATAGGCACCTGCTTCACCTCGTTGGCTCTAACCACCGCGAACTTGTGTTCCCCTTCTATTCGAGATTGGAGCCCTCTGCAAGAAAAAATATCAACTTAGATCTAGAATTGCCTGGAGCTCGGATAGAGCTTGTTAAGACATTGTGGTGACAGTTACATTATGGTAAAATGTGAAGTAATATCATATTTTTATCTGAAATAGCTAGGCAATATGGTAAATTAGTATTGCCAGGGTGTCTATTTAGGGTTGACATTTTTAGTTAATTGGCAAACAATTTAAATTGGATCTAACGGTTGACATGGTAAAGGGGTACGTACCTAAATTGTCTTTCTTTCGTATAATCGTTAAACGCTGTAACTATCACGACTACTATAACAGATATTAAGATCGCCAGCCCCTCAATCCACTGGTAATGGCCCTCCTCCTCGTCCAGATGCGCTGAAACGTAACGAACATCCTTCAATACTCACACAATACAAGTATGGTGGTCGCTGAAAAACCCAATAGCACTTTGAGAATGAATTGCCAAGTGAATAAAATCCAAAAGTACTACCAGAGAAGTTGATTCATTGGCAGGTGGCGGGCCTACGTAATTTGGTCGAGTCATATCAAACCCAGCCAACAGTCACAACTTTGACACAATCCGACCAAATGACGTGGGTCTGTCAACTGCCCACGAATCAATTTATTCGGTGGTTCATTGGGTCTATCAGCAACAGTCTGTAAAAGCTGTTTAAATAAAAATGTTCAATCGCATATATAATTAAATATATACACATATATTCGACTAAGATGAGGCCACTACAAAAGACAGCCTAAAACACTCAATCCCGAAGAATATTGACAGTACTGAAAAGGATACGATCAATAAGATTTAGAATGTAGTAAATCTGAGAACATAGTGTATATTCTTTTAAGACACTGGACATGTTTTAGTTAAGGTAGAACGATATAGAGGCATCAAAGGAAAAAAAAGGGGTTTTGGTGTAGCTAGCGCTATTTTCGAGTTGAGCGTATCGATCATTAACACTATATACTGTATGTTTACTGATTAAACGTTAACACGATCGATTACACAACATTACCTTTCATGTACACCATCTTAAGCCCTAAACATAACAATGACGATATAAATTAGTGTACCTTCATAACAATGCTTAGGAGGGTCTCAAACTCATAAAGAAAAGGGACCCTTAAGAGGATTCCACACCGCCATTTTTTCCATACAAACGTTGTCCCCTGTTTCCTCCCTGGATAATGCTAGTAGAGTTATAATTTTTTTCCTGAATATCTACGGCCACTAATACAATGTCCCTATGTTTTCTTTTTTTTCATAATTTAATTATTAAATAAGATATGAACGTTCAAAAACCCAAAAAAATGGCCAGATTTTCCACTGTGTTCAAACGTCCAGAAAACAGATTTGGATAGATTATACAAAAAAAGCAAAACATAGGAACACAGCTCAAGCCTTTTTTTAATCTTTAATGAAAAAAATACTTAAATCGGTTAAGTTTTGGAGAAGGAATCAGGGGACAACGAATCGTTGATTTTCTGGATTTTCTGCAGTTGTCTCTATCGCGTTCTGCGGTATAGGCTTGAGGTAAGGGAGACAGCTATAGATATTACACGTACTTTTTTTTCATTTCTCTAGCCGCTGTGGTATCCTCTTAATAGAAAATCATAATACATTACAAGGCAAAAACAAGGAGACGCGTATAAGTTACGACGAATAAGGAAAATCTCCACTAACATCCAACCTTTTTGTGTGAATGTGTCGTGTAATTTAGTAGACGTGTTGATTCCTTTTTCCATAGTTTTGTTATAATATATAAATAAGGGATAAACATAAAATAATGGATGAAGTATTATTATTCCATCAATTTTCGTCGTTTAAGTTAGAAAGTACATATTATAAATGTTATAAATAGAAACCAGACCGTCAAAAATAAAATTGGTATGTCAAATTGGTTTAGCAAAAATAGCGAAATAGTAGTTTTCATACATATTCATGTCTGTATGAATATTAATGAAAAAAATAACATTGGCTTTAGGGCGATGCGAGTAGGATTAGAAGGATTCAGAAAATCGATACCATTATACAGTTAGGGTTTTTACATCGCGTGTACCCTAAAACGTGAGGCAGTTAAATATGTTTAACTATAACATTGATAACGTAGAAAACATTTAGAAGGAAGATAGGAAAAGTAATAAGCAAATATTTTTTAACATTCTGATAACACGAAACTTCAATGTTGTAATGCAAATGAAGGGAAGATAGGTAAATATTGAAATTATTATTCGTAAAAACGAACCTAACAAAGCATATATAAATAAGATTTTGAGTGAGCGTGAAATTAGAGAAGTTTTAATTCACTTGGTTGCAAAAACAAACCAAAGACAAGTGATAACATGGACAGTGCGACAAATGTCGTAAAACAGTGTCCAATATAGTATTTCCCAGATATTTTTGAAAATTTGCAACGCGTCAAGTGTTTAGTGCGTAATAAAAGCACATTACATTTTTGAATGGGTCGTTTACAGTTCACAGATATAATAAACATGAAACAAGATCCAGACGTTTACGACAAGAGGAAACGACACAGTTGCAATCTATACTACAAACGGACAGCAAATTGGATACACGCTACCAAGAAACGAACAGTGCGTGCAGTCACAAGTTTAAAATTTCTTACCAGGGTCTAAGAATTCCAAATATCATATTGAAAAAAGAAAATACACGTTAAACTTTGAATGGCTGTGGGGTGTAATCGGTCCTCCATTTTCTACGATCCGATCGAGATAAATCAAAATCACTCGGAGAAAATGAGCTTTTTAATAGATTAATATTTTTCTTGGTTCTTCTGCGTTGCGATGCTTAACGATATTTTTTTCACTAGCTAGACTAGTTTTTATTAGAACACAACTAATAAAAATAGTATCCACGGTGTAACATAGCCATTAATTATGGCACTTATCACTAATGAGCTCCATCATACTTTGTAGAAAATAGGTTTTCTGCTAGAAGATGCTCTCACTCAGTGAGAAAATATTGCCTACAATTATTAACAGTACCTACTGTTATACCATAAAAACCAATAAGTTACAATATTTTCTTCACCTTAAAAAACTAAAACACACAATAGGTCGCGTGACAAGCAAAAAATAATTACTACGCGAGGGTAAAAATGTTGAATAAAAATAAAATAAAAGCCAATTTATAATATTTTGCATTACTTCTAACAAAATTAGCATATTGTGTTTGTGAACGCTTCATGTAATTTGCCTAATAGACTTGAAGACAGAGTAAGGAATCGAGCAAAATCTACTAGCATAAGCGATAAAGGAGAAATAGGTTTACAGGATAGCCAGGATCAAAATTGCCAGAGATTAGGAACGGAATCAATTGACCATACTAAAACAATCATGCCAATAACCGATCAAGCCAATAAGCTTTTCAGTAATTGATAGATTTCATAAAAACAGATTCTAAATAAGTTTTATAGAAACTTAGGTAATATTTCGTCGAAACTGTAGAAGAAACATTGAAGATACAGTCTGAAGAATAGGAATAGGACGTAGTAACAACACAAGGGAACAAAGAAGGATCAGCTTTGAAATACTAGTCTACAAACTTGCAATTTCTAGATAATAAAGTCGAGGAATTTACTAAATTTTACAACAGTGTAAGTGCAGGGTACACAAACTTCTAGTTACATTTTCTTACCGGGATCTAATTAATCCAAAAATCATGTTGAAAAGAGAAAAATACACGTTATAACCAAATAATATGATCTCTAAACAGAAATCAAAATACATAAAGCAACGTTGTAAAATCATGTCACTTTGTCGAGGTTACATAGAATGTTTCTATCTAATGGATCTATAACCGTAAATGATTTGCATGAAGTCTTTGGAATGATTACATTGATTTTTGATAGCGAATGTGTGTTCAGAACTACATACTTAATATCTTCAGTAACACACCTACGAACAAACTTTTATAACAAAATTGTGGCAACAACTAACGATTACTATCGGAACAAAACAAAATTCATTATTTTGGTATGTCTTGGAAAACAATTAAATCAATAATTGCTAGTGTTGATATATCTTTAAAAAGTCTATTTAATTTATGTATTTACAATCAATATGGTTGATCATAATGGAAACCAAATAAGGAAATTAAGAGCTTTATCGTTTAATTTCGTAGTTAATTATTTATTCGATTTTCAAGTTTTCATTGATGGTCGTATAACTCGCTAGATAAGGAAAGGAGAGAACATCTCTTTGAGACTACACGCGTTCCTTTACTATCGAAATGATCATTTACTTCTCTAACAATTCTAAAATCCTATTCTTTAAACTAGACATGTAGCAAATTTAACTCACCAATATCCTCCTCATCTTCGGACGGTTTGTAGAAACTCAACCCTAACGAGACCACGGCAGCTACTTCAAGAATAATAAGCGTTACGTCTTGCAGCGCCTCCCAGACTAGTGTAAGGAACGTTTTTGGAGGTTTTGGCGGGATTAAGTTCGATCCGAACACCTCGCGCCTATGTTGCATGTCCGCCTTCGAACCGCTAAGACCTGGAAAGAGAGAAATGATAAGTAAATTAAGATAAAGTAAGATTTAAAGTGCTAGGAGGTCATTAAAGAACCCAAGTAATGGAGCGTAAGAATCAGATGATTAAATTTTGCGGTATTAACATCTACATCATTAGACGTCGAGCTTGTTATGTTTCAGAATTTATTCATAGGATTAGGCGTGGTCAGGTCCAAGTCAATGTTTGTGTAAACGTGTCAAAGTAATGCCTGGCTATAAATAAATCTCGTAGAAGTGGATGTCGAATACAAATAGAATTTTACGCAACCGTAGTTAAACCAGTAGAAGCGGCATGGATAACGCGCTATTCCGGTTCAAAAATGTCTTTCAGAGCAGTCTAGAATTATTGTTCACAGAATTTAGTTTTGCAAATGACAAGGAAGTTTTCCGAGCATACAAAGTAAGTTGAGTGAATGCACCCAACATTCTGCTTAGGAATTTTGCTGTCCACATAAACACATGTTTACCGACCACGTAATATTTTATGTAACCTACTTTAGGCGCATATTAGCGTCCTTATTATGAGGCAGCAAGGCGCACTTTGGGAGTGCATTTATTTAACAGCCGAGGAAACATATTTTCAAAGGAGCGAATGAAGCAACAAATTGGATTTCAAGGCATTTGTAGCTACACAAATACTTTTAGGTCTTAATACCCATTTTATTTTACTTTGTAGAATTATGGTATTTAATATCATTATTAAATACCATAATTTACAAAGTACTAAGCAGTACTTGATATTGTCATTCCATTAAATGCAATGGATTTAATGCTTACCCGTAAGCAGAGGTAGACCAAACACTGATTACATAGAAATACATAGAGTTTTTATAATAATAATATCTATGGACGATTCACACCACGTCAGTCTGGCCCCGTGCTAAGTACCTAAAGGACTAGTGTTACAGGTACCAGACAACGGAATTATATTTAATACTTTTATACTATACATATATTTAAGATTTTTATTATACCATACACATATTTAATACACATCCAGACCCGGGAACATTGAAAACTTTTTTGTTCCATCGGCGGGATTCGAACCCGCGACCCCCGGCTTGAGCTACCGACGCGCTCACCACTGAGCCACAGAGTTGCTCATTATGTCTCATTTAGCTTAATGCACATCCTGAATATCTCTTTAATGAATATGGCTTTAAGAAGTTCGAAAGGATAACGCTATGGCTAAATTACTAAGACATTTGAGCCAATTTTTCGCTTTCAGGATGGATCCTAATTATCTTCCAATCTCCTTAGTCGCTAGTTTTTATTGGCATCGGAGGCAAGCACAAGTATTTATTTATAAATCGATGATATGAGTAATCCCGTTCAATAGCTCCACTCTATATTTTACGATTATCGATCTAATTTTACACTTCCGCTCAGCTTACTACATCTTGTAATATTTTCCGCTGTGTTGTGGCAGGTTTGAATATCTCTATTACTGAATTTATTCCAAAGTTTTCTACCTCATTTTCAATCGTTTTAAATACTTCTAAACTGAAACTTTTACGTCTTCAGTTTGTTTTAGACAGGGCCCCCGTAAGGGCCAGTGGCGCCTGTGTGAAAAAAAGGATTTTGGCGCCCCTTTAGACAAATTTTTTGGGTCCTTGGTTTTGGCGCTCCTAAAGATGGCGATTTGGCGCCCCTAGAGGGTGGCGCCCGTGTGCATTGCACACATTGCACATTTGGTAGAGGGGGCCCTGGTTTTAGATATAACTTTATCGACTGCATTCTATATCGACTAATCGAATATCGACTGTATGCTATAGCAACTGCTTATAAATGTAAATTATTCAGCCTTCATCTAGGGGAAGGTTCTCTAGATATAATAGTAATGACATCACTGTGTGTTAACTGTTAAATTACCTCCTAATTATGGTGTTCAGCCAATTTATATAGGCTGAAAAGCAAATAATCTAAACTGAACCTGAAATCTATGTTTATTAATAGTCTATTGATTATTCAGGAAGAAAGTAAAGTATGCTTAAATCCTTCACGTCCAACTAGCCTTATTAGTTCTTTACTTGAAAACTAACGACTAAACAAGGTTTTAACTGTAAGTAGGGGGCGGTGGAGATTTATTTTCGTAAGTCCTTGACCGGGCCTTCGAGTACTCCCGGGCCGGACGGGCCAATTAACTTGTTCAAGCCCGTTTTCAATTTATTCAAACTACATTTTCCTTAGAAATTACTGGCATAAAAATTTTTGATGTCGATTTCTTTTTACAATGGACTGAGTGGTCCTGGCTCATTCTCTGCAACTTACGAATGTTCCGACAGATGGGATTTATTGTCAACGTGAAATTAATGTCAAGTGTCATGTCTAAATATGAGATAAAAGCATTGGAGTTGGACTCGCGCACGATGGGTTCCGTACCACAGTAGAGCAAAAATATACTGAAAATTGTGTTTTTTGTATGGCAGCCCCCCTTAATTATTTCATTTATTTAAATTCTACTATACATTATTAAAGTACAAATAAAACTGAGTATTTCCTGAATATTTCAAGTGCCAACGTATTAGCGTTATTGATATCGAGCAAAAAATAGCAAAAAAATCATGTTTGTTGTATGGGAGCGCCCCCCTTAAATATTAAATTTATTTTGTTTTTAGTATTTGTTGTTATAGCGGCAACAGTAGTGCTAGCACGGCGAAAAGTAGAAATGCAAAAGTATAGACAAACTGTGGACATAAACTTAAGGTGCCGTTCCGATCTTTACCGCGGCGAATCGCGACCGACAAAAATTCAATTAAAATGCCATTTTAAGACAGACTATAATAAATGTCGTAAAGTAAGATGTTATTTGAATTTTTAGGACTATATTCTGTCATAAAGTGGCATTTTAATTGAATTTTTCGGAACGAAAAAAGTTTGGAACGACACCTTAAGTTTATCTCCACCATATCTCCACAGTTTGTCTATACTTTCGCATTTCCACTGGTTACCGTGCTAGGACTACAGATATACATAATCTGTGAATTTCAGAAGTCTAGCTATAGCGGTTCTTAAGTTACAGCCTGGAGACACACAGACAGACAGACAGACAGACGGACAGACATCGAAGTCTACGTAATAGGGTCCCGTTTTTACCCTTTGGGCACGGAACCCTAAAAACATCGCATTTCATATCCATCAAGTCTCTCTCTGCTCAGTTTGACATTTGCATACTGCACGCATATTTCTTGAAACCTGCCTGAATCCTAACCATTTGGTTTTTCAGGATATTTCAGGATATTTAACCTAAAATTTTTTTATTTAAAATATATGATAATTGGAAATCGGAATCAAACAGAGTCCAGACGATGATAACTCAGCCAACACTATTACATAACTAAATGTGCCGAAACAGCACAATCCAGGTACACAGACTAGCGGGATGCGAGCAATTAGTGTGACGTCACTGTTCTGTAGTTGTACCGAACAACTAATTCCGTTCGGGCCTATTACGGGAATATTAATTTGGCGCAAAACTATTTGCCCACAAACGGTAATAGTCATGGTTACTTCCGTGGGCATAATACAGTCACGAACAAAATCGTTTAACTGCTCAGTGCTCTTACACGATATATGCCTCTATTGCTATAACAGTCTCTTTTGCAATGCGAAAGTGAGCAGCGGGGCTAAAATAGTCACATTTAGCAATTCCTCTCAATCAATTCAGCAAATTAATTGTCAAAAAACTGTCAAACTGACAAATGTCAAATTAGTACGAATTACTAGACATGAATTACAAGCAGACTTGCATTTTGCATTCATAATATGATTCTCCAAAGCGACCATTTTAGCCCCGCAGCATTAGAGCAGTGGTAATGTTAGAACTAGACATTTTTCTGTATAGACATCTACTTAAGCCTTAACTTAAACCTAATCTTAACTTTAGGAATGCTTTGAACTAAAGAAGGAGAAGGTCCCAAAATAAGGAAAAACTGAAGATAAGGATAATTTTGAGGCCAACTATGGCCTTAAAACCTATTTATATATTGTTTATCCTGGTAATTAATCCATCGAAACACAAATCGACCTCGCCATTATCTAGATATAAGAACATAATACAATTATATTTCCAAGGCTCGTACGATAACGCGAACGGTGTCGTGTGTGTGAAGACATTTCGTGCTACTAAATAGTAAAGGTTAATTGACACATTCCTTAGAACACACAAAATGTGACCTGGAAACCTTAGTCAGAGTAGTCAGAACCATAGAAGAGGAGTAAGAGATCTGAGACATAGTAAAAGGAGGGAAAGTAAGTAATCTTCATACAAAGGCACCGCGCGCGGCTTGTATGTGTGCGCCATAGTATCAATGCGGCGCCACACAACAAAATCTCGGCAGTACCAGCGTTATAAAACTGGCCGAGATTTCGTTGTGTGCCGTACGTGGCGACGCATTGATACTATGGCGCACACATACAAGCCGCGCGCGGTGCGTTTGTATGAAGATAACTTACTTCTCCTCTTTTTACTATGTCTGAGATATCCTTGAAAAGCTTAACGGTGGCGGTACTTTAAGATACCAAAGGCAAAAAATACAATATGAGTTGGAGTTAAGTATTCTAAAGTCTAGAGTTCAGACGTTACAAACTTTTTAATATCATTTGCTTATAATGCAGCAAGGTAATAATTATATGAAGACATTGCTGAAGCCGACATTGTAAAAATTAAGAGACGAGGCACTCCTGTGAAGTTCCGCGGGGCTAAAATGGTCGCTATGGAGAATCATAGTAAGATTCATTTTTTTTAAATCGTAAAATGTTCACTCTGCTAGCAATTCATGTCTAGTAATTTTAAAGTTTGACAATTCATTTGCTGAATTTATTGTGAGGAATTGCTAAATGTGACCGTTTTAACCGTGCTGTTCTTTGCTTAAATTGTTGACCAATTACCGTAACTTTTTGAATCTAAGTCGAGCGAAAACTGCGAGTATCTCCGCCGATGAAGCAGGTCTACAATCAATCGAAGATTGAAGGTACGAGAATCGTTCCCCTGTTCTTTTCTCATCTCAAACATTCGGGAACGAATAAGTAGGTCAAGTGGCAAACAAGTTGCAGAACACGGCCTGTAATGAAATTGATCATTGACCCGAGGTGACATGGCCGTGATTAATGTGATTTTTGCAAGTAAGCAGACGAATCACCAGCCTACCTAGCATACGCCAACGAGATATCTCACTCTAAATGTTTTCTCGATGTTTGATGGTTTGTCTCTTCATCTCTATTGACCCTAGCACGTCAAACATTTTTTCTCGGGTAGATCTATCGAAATCACACATTTATATAGAGTTTGGTCGAGATAATGTCGAGATTTTGACATTATGAAACGAGTAACTACTCGTCTCATAATGTCAAAATTTAATTATCTTGAGAGTGAGATAGCTCGTCGGCGTATGCTAGGTAGGCTGATAGCAACTATTAACATTGCGTGCCCAGCAATGGGGGATTCCTAAATTTCCGTCGTAAAGGCTGAAATATCGGGAGGTTGGTCTGCGTCAGTCCAAACGGATTCGAACGACCTCTCTAAATACGCATCCTGAAGAAACAAAAATGTTTCTTGACGATGCGTTTGTTTGCGATAGACCGAAACGATCAATAGTCTCTACATTCTGCGATACTCTACGATCAAAGATGGAAATTCGGTTTAACTTTTGTTTCTCTGTCTATATACTAGTTTTATTTAACTTTTGTTACCTCATCAATATTCCTAAAAGTATTTAAAAACAATAAAACATTGTTTAAAACTCTTTGTTCTGAAAACTTTTTGATCATTTGATTAATCGTGAATAAAAGTTTGTTTTATAACTGCTCTTATTTATACAGCCTCTCAACTTTAGCCCATGATTGGCCCATAGCTTATTCGTCTAACATTGCCCATTATTAACCTGTAGTAGTATAGTAGCAGCTTAAATCCGGGGCACATCCTCAACCTGCGAAGGGCAAGATAAAAAAATGCCATAGTTCGCTCCGCATTCGTGGTTATTCATAATGTCTCAACGTGAAGAACGGTCTTACAGGTTAACACTGGCGCAAGAGCATAAAATCAATTGTTATTCTTACGAAGACTTTAAATATCTGGATGATATTGCTCAGCCCCAACCATGAACTAAATTACAAATTTAACAATCGTGACTTTTAAACTCTTGTTTATAAACAGAATACCCTGAATAATGAAACAATAATTATTTAAAGTGTATTTTAAAGGTTTTTATGCATGTTTTGTTCAAGACACAGCGTCCGTGGCCTAATGGGTAGACCTTCCGTTCGCACTCCTAGAGGGTGCAGGTTCGAACCCGGGTGGAGGCGTGTACCAATGAGACATTTTCTGATCTCAAGTACATAATACGGACGCTCGTACGGTGAAGGAAAACATCGTGAGGAAACCCGCACATAGTTGGTCCCAGACGTATTGACTAGTTCTTTCCTCTGGACTAGGCCGACTATGATGCGAGAATGCCGTATGCGCTTGGGCAACCATACGGACATTTAAAAATCTTGTCCCAGGCACTACAGTATTTGAGGAGTGGTTACTTCGCTCTGAAAAATACTGTATAGATCATCCACAACGGATGTAAAGGCCTAGTTTTTTTTTTGTTCAAGACAAGAGAATTGGTTTTTTCCATCCATCCATCATAATCCATCTTAGCATACAAGTTGCTTTTGACTGACTTTGTAATTCTATGGCATCGTAACTCCCCAATCCTAAAGGAATAAGCAGAATTTGCAGTTTATACTTCTTCCAAAAAGAATGCGAAGTGGTAAGCTGCTTAAGGAACAATCGATATTTTCAGTATTACCATTTTAATTGAACCCGATAATGTTTCCGAATAAAGAAAGCGCACTGGCGAGCCTACGGAAAAATCAAACAAGACTCTACAGTATATCTGTTTAGAGTTTAAATTCGTACGTGGTGTTTGGATTGCGGAAACCACCAGAAATATATCTCGCATATGTGAAATGTGAGTGCACATTGAAACGCTAAGAGGAAACGCGATTTATAACTGGAAACAGTCGACTGTAGTCGGAATTACCAGCGATCTAGTTATGTTGGACGGATGTGAAGTTGCTGCGCTTTACACGACTGAAGTTAGCCGATTACATATGGTATCTAAGGCTGAAATCTGAATATAATACGTTTGGCTGCTACAGCTACACCGCGAGCCATAGAAAGAATAATCTTTCATGCTATTCCACATTTAAATCCACAGGTTAACAGGGTTGGAAATGTTATTGAAAATGGAAACGTAATTCTTCAAAAAAACCTGTGCACAGTTTCTGGAGTATTTTGGGAGGAGTTTATCTATTCAATAGAGTTGTTTATTGGTCAACGTTTTTATATTGGCCAAAAGATAAACTTATGTCAAACAAACTACAGAAACAGGACATTAATCTCTTAGTTCCTTTCTATGACCAGACCTTCGATCACTAATATACAAGATACACAGTCCGCGGCAAAAAACGACCTCACTAAAAGAGCACCAAACGCAACATTCTGGTGGACTTTCGATTTAGTAGTGCTCGAACGCTCCGCTGGGAAACATGTCCCAGTGCTCGTTCAACAATTGTAAAAATCATACGTTTAAAACGCAAAAAAAGGATGGAATTTCATATTTCCGGTAAGTATTAATTTTATCCTAATATATTTCATACAATTGTATTATAAATATTGGTATTTCGTTAAGAAATCAACAAAAAACAGTTTTAAAATTAAGTTGTAAATAAATCAACACGAGGTACTTATCGTAGTTTATCATGCCCACTTGAAACGTTCGGGTTATACAGTATACACTGTGTTTCTGTTCCATTTGGTGGAGTCGCTATTAAAAATTATTTATTTTATTGAGGAATATATTTTTTTTAGGTTTCCTCGAGATCCAGTTAGATGTGGAGATTGGATATCAGTTATAGCACGGCAAAGATGCGAACAATTTTTCAAGCCGACTTTAGCGAGCGTTGTATGTTCTAAGCATTTATATTCAATGTATACACGTATATTTTAGTTAACTATAAGATAAAACATATTAGAACAACATAATATTACAAGTAAAAATAATTACTCCACACTTTATACATTAAACTTTGGAAAAATTAAAAAATGGACTATTAAAATTATTACAATCAACAAAAAAATGTTGAACAGTTCGACTCCGCTCATACTTCACTTCACCTTGTTCCAGCGGCGAAGTGCGGCCGTAAAATTATAGAAGTGCTTTTTTGGAATTGTAATAATTTAACTTTAAGACACATACGCGGATGATTGAATTTAGTTTGAAGCGTGCGTCGTTCGTAAAAATTTATTGCTTTGTAAACACACATTGTACATTGTTTTATAAAAAGATCTTTAATAAATATTATTAAGGTTGATTTTAGATAAATTTTTAAACACTTTTACTCGGCGACAGATTTTCGAGAGGTTTTGTATGGGACTGTTTATCTTGTATATTAGTGATCGAAGGACCAGACTGAAAAAAACTGTCACATGTAATACTATACTATACGAGACAGCACGGTTATGCCTTGTTTGTAAAATCCCTCCATGAGCTCGATATGTGACGGGTGACAGCCCTAATTGACAGCAACGAGATGGGACAGGGTAAATTGCTTTCCGTTCGCCCTTGTACGTTTTAATGAAAGCCCGAATAAAACAAACTACAACATGGCCGCCGCAACGTCATCGTTTACCCACCTACCCCCTGATCACAACTTGACCGTAAGTTTGTTGAAGATTGCAAATGGCCATATTATATCTTTTTTTATATTTAAACAGCATTTTCATGATTTTAATAGAATCTCTGATACTAAAAGATGGCCGCAGACGTCATCGTAACCTATCTGATCAAAAGTTAGCTGCGTAGGTACAGGAGCAAATATTTTTAGGAAATAACAGAATCGCCTGCGCTTATAGCAAGATTATTACGTAAATTATAGGAGTTTCTACTAGTTGTCAAAAACACATTGAAGTTTTAATAAAAATATTTAAAGTAGCATTAGAAGTATTTTATATTTAAAAATAACATTATACATAACGTTTAACGAAAGGTCGTCTAGTAAAACAAGAAGTCAACTTGGCGGTCGCAAACGTCATAGCCCATAGGGTTGCCCCATTATAGGTTTATGGGTTGCCCCATCTACCTTCTACGCCAAGTTCGTATTCTCTAGCTATTTATAAAAGCAATCGATGTTAACTTTTATCAAGTTTGCAAGACCTCGAACTTAGTATTATACATATTTAAAAGCTGATTAAACGAAAGAAAATAAACTAATAAAAAACTCGTGGAATTCACCAGCTTGAAAAGTTATAAATTTTAACATCATATTTTTACAAAACATAATATTTCAAGCGATTTATGACGGCGACGAAACTGTTGAGAAATGTTTTGATAACATAATTTTGAAGATCAACGAAGAATTTAAGTATGTACAACTTTTAAGAAAATATTTATAAACGCAACTAGAATAGGGATTATACTTTAAAATGTCACAATTAATCTGAAACAACAACCTCCTAAAAAAGTTTAATTATTGTTTTCTGCAATTCTGTTACAATGCTCCAATGCGAAGGAATTAAAAATAAAATTTTCTCCATTTCTTCTCGACCTTTCCAGAGCTTTTATTCTCATGCATTTCGATAGAACAGTCCAGTATTTCTTGGTTTTATTTTTAAATTGCTCCATATTGCATTATACAGTTCATATGACAATAATTGGAAAAAGAGTCAAATAAAGATTTGAATGTTGTCATTCCAAAAGCATCACAACCTTAAACGTCGACATTCCAAGTTTGAATTACACGTTACTGCAATTCAAATTCGGAACGTCGTTTCGTCAGGTTTTCCCGCGCAATTTATGACGCTAATTTCCGGATGGCGTGTCTTCGGCCAATCACATTCGTCAACAGGAACGTTCACCAAACGACAGCGTCACGGCGCCAATTGACGTCCGTGCAACGTCACAGAGAAAGCGCCGGGTACTTTTTGCCAAAATATTAAACGCTGCATCGGAATTTCGGAGAAAAGTCAACGCACTGCCAAGTGCCAACTCGGTTATTTGATAGCGAAATGCTCAGACTTTTTTTCGGGATGGCAATACTGTGACCAACAGATTGCATACTTGCCCAAAATGTATTTTTTTATCTGTCCAGCGTCTGTATCAGATATAATATCTAGGATCGATCCTACTAGAGTTGTGTGCACACTTCTCATCTTTACGTTTAAACCGTTGCACCGATTTAGATATTTGGTGGATGAATATTATGTAATTTTTTTAATCTCGGGAAAGGAGATATTATAGAGAAAAGTTTTTATCGCCGAAAATGTGCGATTCTAGCGCGACGAGCGAGCAACGGTTGCTGCACCACGAAGTTTTGGGCATATTTTTTAAAATATTATAATAAAACAAAAGCGTCTCTAGCAGATATGCAAATAGCTTCATTTCACTATGCGCGAGTAAAGACAAGATATTTTAAAAGCGCTAGACGGAAATATTTCAAACTTAGCTTGGCATACTATATCATGATAAATAGTCACACCAGACTATCACAAAATACACTAGAGACAAGGTAGACACTTGCACCAGTGCCAAAAGTAGACCAGATTTAGAGACCTGCGTCGCACCCTTCGATTCCCTTTAGGAGTATAAGAATAAGTGAAAGCCAGAGGTCTCCGTGATTGGTTTTGTTACGTTGGCAACAGCGCTTGCCAGGAGTTTCACGTTCCCAAGTCCCAACTAACATCATAAAATCAAAATATGTCCGTTTGTTTTTCTTTTACGAATGTTCAGAATTGAAGTCTTAACTAACTAGCACATTGGAGGAAGGAAGGAAGGAAATTTCTTTTTGTCGGTCATTGCAATCAGAGACATCAGACAACTAAACTGAAGGTCCTCATACCTCATACCTTTATGGTAAGGAGTCCAAAAAATATTAAAATTATACTTTCAATTTAGGTCTTTACTGTCTTTGCTTTGACGGGCCATGGACCATCGCCCATGATGGATCAGCATAACTCATAAGTGAACATGTACAGGGGCATATTCGACTCTGAAATCTGAATGGCCATGGTCGACGTCATGCACCCTACAGACAGCTTCACAATTATGATAGCAATCATGATCCAACGAAGTCAGCGATCAAACCTAGTGCAGGGATCTAGGACGTTTGGCAAGACCACAATTTCCTGACGTGGACACTACACGGCATAAAGTGATGTCACGTCAACATCGATTATAGGGTGATTAGAAATAGATACCAACAATATGGCGTTACGGTGTAAAAATACATAGCTCGTGATACATCACGTGGTATATTGACGAGATTAGAGACCAGAGTCTTAATATAGTCGCGAAAAAGTATGACGAGCCCCAAAACTCCATAATAGATCCATCAGTGCAATGTTTTCACGCTAGAAGCAGCACCAGCACAGACAGTAAACAAAAAGTTTTGTTCGAAGTTTGACGACGTTTCTGTCAATATTCTGATATGACGTGTACAACATGTGGGATTTTAGTCGGATTATTATTTACTGTACGTGCTAGTAGCGCCCTCTGCTCCGACCTTTGCGTTATGCGTAATATTACCTATTAATTACATGTCAATTAGTCTACATTTTTTGTCTTGCGTAAATAAGGCGTTAGAAGAAAGAATAGAACCAATCTACATCGTTATCCTATAGAGCCGATAAGTAATTGCTGGTTGAAACTTAATCTTGAGAAGACGATAAAATTGGTTTAGAACTTATCAAAAAATAGTTTAAAGGTGCTCCGGGAGCATTCGCTTGTAATGTTACGTTAGAGCGACCGCAGACTTACAATTTCAAGTTGGCCAACTAAATCGCATAGTATTCTAATTATAGCTATAGAGACTTAAGACTTAGAGTGCTCGCACATTGCTTCCAACTAAATAATTGGACACCGATCGTATAAGAACCGCGATTCCTTTCCGATTACCTACAAATTAAAAAGTTGTCCAATTAAATTGTGAAACTACGCACGATGTATGATAGTCAGCTAACTTGAAATTTTAAGTCTGTGGTCGCTCTTACGTCGAGCATTACATCAGTGAGGGAGGAGAGCCGAGCATTACAATTCGCACCTTGTAATGATACAGTGTGTAATGGGCATTGTCTAAAAAAAATTACATGTACTTTTTATATTTTTTTTCGTTAAAATAGGGTATTTTAAGAATATAAATTAAATAATTTTGAAATTCATTGGCTAGTTTTTTCTCAATAAATTTTTAAAGTTTCGCTCTGACGTCATCATCGGCGGCCAATAATTGACCTCTGCAGTATGTTTTTTCCTTTCAATCTTATTTATAATGACTGGTTCGTCAAATGCAAGTTCTTATTATGTGAAAGCTGATACGAGAAGCTTAGGTACCAAAAGTTCGAAACGTAATGTTGGTCGAATTTATTGCTAATTTAACGCCATTGAAGGTCAAACAAAGGTTAAACATATTTGTTCAAAAATATAAGTAACCAATGGGTATTTTTTCATTTATATAAAGAAAAACGATCACTGACCTTATTCCTCGAAATGTTTTTTTTTTTATTTTATTGTTTTAAGCAGGGGTTTTTTCCCAACGGAAAATATCACCCCCATGATGTAATGAGCAAAATTAAAAAAAAAATGGACAATCCCCATTCTATATACAACTTGTAACATCATGATGAAATTGAATGCTTAAACTCGAATGTAACATTACAGTTTACACGCGAATGCTCGTCAGTCAGGGAGATAGTATTGTAATGTAATGCTCAAAGTCGAATCTTTAATGTTACATTCAAAGGTTACATTACACGTGAATGCTCCCGGTGAGAGCACTTAACGAAAAGGGCATAAAAAAGTAAAAATTCAAATAAACTCATAACTAATTAAAAACCCTTTTAAAATTCCATTCATATGTTGTAATAATGTAAAGATTTATTTTATCAATAGTAAAAAGTCGCTTTATCAGTTGATTGCTGTAAATGAGATGATCTACATCGATAAGCGGATATCGATAAAGATATTCTTTATCGTTTGTAGGTTAAAACGTAGATTACAATCTCAAGATAAGCACATATATTTCGGATTACATAAGTAACAAAACGTGGAAATGTGAACAGTACCCTACTACTTAAATATAGGAAACTTGCTGCCAACTTAAGGTTGCCATCGCCCAAATTCCCTTCGCCGGTCAGGCACGACAAAATTCCCGGACATTTGGCCGAAATGTGGTTACTTCCCCGGACACCTCAACAGTATTTACGATAACGTCTTGCCAAGTTTTGCTTTTCCAACAAGAATTTGTAAAAATCTGACTAACTCAAGAAACCGTGTGTATACTTAGCGAGTTTTTATCTTTCGTTTATTGCTGCATGACTTAAAAGTTAGATTTCTCTCATCAAAAGTGTTTGGATTTCACCCGGACGCTTTTCAAAAAACCGGCCGGACGCACCCCGGACGCCCTTCAGACTAGGACAAATCCGGGGAAATCCGGACGAATGGCAACCCTATCAGCCAACTGGTGTCGCCACTCAAAGCCAGTTCCCTATAATTTACTTGCTTCGTTCCTGTACGTTCTCTTAATATAAAGAAAGTGCTGCCTACTAGTGTCGCAAGTAGGCAGCACTTTCGTCGCAAATCCAAAATTTGGACTATATTACAGCCAGCTTAAAGAACCTCAAACGTTGCTAATAATGATGTATGAAATGGCGAATGATGATTAACGTATCGTCATATTCCTCCCAAACATTCTGCAGAACTCCTGCTCCTCATTTCACATTTGGCATAGCTCGCGACTCGTCATTAAAATAAGTGACGTTCCCCAAATTGCTCATTGGCAAAGTTAAAATGCTCGCTTTTCCCGCATTAAGGAAATCAATTAGAGTACCTCTTTATCGCTCGGCATACCTACTCTACATTAAAGTATCTCTCGATTTCAGCCAATAATTGCTGTAACCTCGTAATAGCTTATGAAAAGCTTGTTTCGGACGCTCCCAACCTATTTCGGCCGCCGGAATAATGATTCGAAACAATGAAGTGAACGCGCGCGAGGGAGACGGGTGTATAATCCGGCGCGAGAGGGAGCGGGACGGGCGACGTCACACGGGAGATCTCATAGTACCCACTACCCGCTGAGTTCTATTTCTGCCGCAAACATGTCTCGGAATTCGGTTCTGTGCTAGCACGAGTCATGTGACTAATTATTGTCAAAAATTTTGAGAAAATAAACATTCCGCCCTGATTTATTGACGATCTCCCGAATAAAATTGTATTTTGTTTGTTATTCGTATCTAATGCGCTGGCGTCTATTCGACTACTGTATACGCGCGGTTGCCAGATTATTTATTGCAAGTTGCATTAGATGCAAGTAGTTTTGTTACCAACTAGAAACACTGCATAAATCCTATTATGTACACGAAAATGTTTCATTCTTCAATATGATATTAAGCCATTATTTTGGTATCAACTCAACGACTAACTTACAACAATACCAGTACTAAAATTACAATATTGTAAAATTATTTTCTCTGTCCATTTTCCCCAAAAATAGTATTGGCAAAAAAGTTTTTAACCCTGAAGAACATTGCCTAAAATGGGTCATAGGAACCTAATAGAAGAGCCGGGGTGAAGTTGGCACGGCTCCATATCGTTTAATGCTGGATGTTATTCTGTATAATTCGAAAGCTGAAATCATGACATACAACTTATATTATGCCGGGTAACTGACGAGTTTGTCTGCGCTGGAATTTGTAATTTACTCTGCGGGACGTCATCATCATCACCAAAATTTCCGTTAGAACTAGTTCTATTGGGTTAAGCTCATGAGTCTTCAGCACAACGCGTTGGCAATCGGTATTGTGATATTGTCATAATCACTTTGTTTCCATTTTTTGGAGCATCCCTTTAAGGACTAGTGATTAGCTTTATTAATAAGAGATCAAGATCTTTTAAAGATAAACCAACTTAGATTTTGTTTTAGCGTACCGTACCTTTATACTTTATAGGGAAGGCTCTTACGCCGGTGACAACTGTCTCTACTACATTATATACAACCGAAATCGAACATTTACAAATGTGCCTCTCTCCTCATTTCTCATCGCGTTTTTTGTCCATCAGGAACCACACGGAGAGGGCAAGTACAGGACTTTTTTTTGTACTGCGAGTAGACAGAAGAGTCCCCCCCCTTCCTCTGCTTCTGCCCTTAAGATTATACGAGCGTTACCTAAATTTTTAGCTCGCAAGTCGGCTGCCAAAACAGAGGAATAAATCAATCTGTTTGTCGTCGATTTGCATTGCACCAGTTTACACGGGCCATACATCATCGGCGGATTAAAAATACTACGGTCACATTGTGGTAGGCCAGATTTTGTGAACTTGGTGCATTTTGATGGAAGATCTACATGTATACCCAATGAATTGACCTGTCTATTTGAAGTAAGCAGAATGTGAAAAAAGTTACCGTACCAATAAACAGTTTCTGATTAGAACATTCGTTTCTATTAAACGAATAACTTTTATAAAAGTAGATGCTTTCTTTGCGGGTGTGAATTTAAGCTATATAAGAATGTCATTGTTAAATGATATCACTCATTAATTCTCACTTTACTGGTACCCTGACTACATGCAAATTAACATAGTAATCTATTAGAAAAGGCAATGTTTGATTAACCTGGTAAGGATTCACTGAAAAAGGATATCATGCCCTTTTTATCCAATCGTTGTTTTGTTGTAAAAAAAAGTACGATCAGTTGATTATTAATTAATTACCAATGATAATCGCTAGCTCTACCTCCTAGTTAATAAGAATAACGAGGTGCAACTTCTCTCGAACACATCTTTCTTGCTGTTCCATCGCGGGAATCGAACCCACGCCGTGGAGTCAAAAGCCCATAGCTGAAGTACATGGAACGTATACTCTTAAAAAATTCCACAGCAACTTCTCTCGGACACACCTTTCTTGCGGGAATCGAACCCACGTTTAATCAAGAGCCCAGCTTCAATACACATATGTACAGATTCTCATATTCTCTTTACCGGCTTGTAACGTCGTAACCGCGTAACCAGGCGGTAGTTACGGGGTTATATATAGCGGGATTGTTCTGTGTACGCATTAACCTGTAACGGCCGTAAATAATATGATGTAGTGTTTCAATAACGCTGTATTTGTTTGGCGTACACGCCGGTTCTCATCCGTCTTTCGCCACTGGCCGAATACAGCGGGTAGACGGGCTTTTTGTTACATGATGCAAGATATTCTTAATGATAAATTCACATATATATGTACCTACCTCCTATTTTCAGTACCTACCTTAACCCACCTGAGAACACAATATTTTTGCAGAAAAGAGTGTCCTGCTTCCCTTGGTCGTTGGTACAGTATACAATATACATCGCTTTTACTTAACCCGTCATTAACAGACCGTTCTGAATATTTACACACAAAATTCTCACCTACACAAACCCAGTTCTTTCGGTCTCGTAGGTCGGATTTTACCGTCCATTCTCTCCAACACAAAATCCCAGTTTTTTCGCTCGCATTTTGTTTTTCAGATTTCTCCGTCTAGTGTGCACGCGGCTTAACTCAACCCGTTATTAATACGGGCAGCTCAATCATAACCTGCGCGTACCTGGTTTGTTTCTGTTGCACACGCCCGGCTTCCGCCGTACACTTAGCCACGTGTGTCTTACTCTATTTTTACTTTTTTTTTCTCAATTCCCGATGAAATATTAATGCTTTATGGTCTAATTGCGCAAAGAAAAAATTTAAAGACCGATAAGATTCACATCTTTTATTTTTTTATTTTTAACGGGCTTTGGCCCACCGGCCACCACACATTCCCACCACTATATCTCCTGTGTCGCCAGGATCGACAGCGGTATCCAACCACGAAAACCCTTTGATATGATTTCAGGGAGCCCGAGTCACATGCTGAAGCTGTCTTGGGACCTGCAACGAAACTAATCAGAAGAAAATAAGAGTAGGAAGAATTTCAGATTCGCATCTACCTATGTTTTCAGCAGTTTCCAACAAGCAGACACTGAAAAAGACTCAAAAAACAGGTTTGAGAAACTTTTTGCTTGAAATTGAGACTGCAGGAATACCTGTGAAACCGTCTACGAAGCACAATTAAAGTTATGAGCATCAAGCCCCAAGGATTTAAAAATTAGACACGACCAAATATTGAGAGAACTGGAGGACTTTAGGGGAGGCCTTTGCCCAGCAGTGGAACAGCATAGGCTCCTAAAAAAATTATTGACACTAGCATCAAGACAACCACACAACCAATCCCAGTGACAAAAACTTCATCTCCGGCTTCCGTCCATCGCGAAAATTGGCAAAAAGTACGAGAATAAAAAAATATTGTTGATGATATTCCATGACAAGGGTCGAATATAATATAAGAGGGCAAAGGTCTGAACTTATTTCGAATAACATTTTTAGGAAAATGTTGTTATAGGACCGAAAATATAGGTTAAAAAAATATTGTAAAAGTCTAGAGACTAGAATTTATGAAATATCGAAAATGACCTGCCAAGTTCAATGATCTCAGTCAGCTGTTAACTACTCTAACGTAATTAGCCTTAATAGTTTTAAGTACTGCTTAGATTTTAGGTCAACGACACAAAGAAATCCACGCGTAGGCTTAAGTTTAAGTAACGCGCATAAAAAAATATTCAGAATGACATCAATTACGTAAGATGTTTTTGAGGATATCTAGACCTACCTTCTTTTTGGGGCAACACCAGCTATAGAATGAATGAAAAAACTTTATTCCTTATCTGGGCTGTGAGACGACTCAGAAACTAAGTTCCTTTCAAAACAAGCATTTGGTCGGCGATCAGCTTAGTTTTTTTTTAATGTCCCGTCACTTGGGATCTCTTGTTCCCCCTTCAGTAAGAAGGGACCAGTTTCTTTTGGTCAGTTAATTTCAACTCCTTAAACTAATACTAATAGCGTTGCTAACATTCTATTAGGTAAGTTTTATCGAAGACCAGCTTATAAAGCAAAAATACATCTACGTATTTTTAATTGGCAACATTTTTGTCTATCCATAAAGCGAACTATCAAGCCTTTACCCGTATGTAAGCCCCGCCCCCACCCCGTGACGTCACGACTCACAAACTAGGCCGCAGACGGGGCCGGATTATTTTTATTCCACACCCGTCGGCTCAGGGAAATAAGTTCCAATAAAACAGAAATGTTAATCTGCACAACTCTTTTTGTAGCCGAAATTCCGGAATAAGTTCCGGAGTTCTGTGGGATTTTCTCCGATGGTTTTGCAAGGGTATTGAAATATTATACTTAATAGACGCCCTCTTCTCCCCATCTACTGGTAATGGCATTAGAAGCTGTTGAGCATTTTTTTAAATATTGACGAAAAACCAGTTAACGATGTTGCAGATCATAGAACAATAACTTTGGATTTCAATGCGTCGTCAATGTCACTTTGCCCACAATTGAGGCATTGGCCAAATAATACTTCATTTGTCCTAAACTTACTTGTGCTCCTGACTGTACCTTAGATTTAGGTAAAGTATCAGAGAAGATTCATAGGCAGATGGGAAACCTACGTAGTTTGGTCGCGTTACGTCAAACCCAGCGTACAGATCAAAACTAACATTAAATTGACATGATCTGACCAAATGACGTAGGTCCGTCAACTGCTAATGAAACAATTTCCTCGATGGTACATAGATATTCGTGGAAGTACAACGGGAGTCCGTATGTTATCGTCATAGTAGTCACTGATGATTCATGAATCGTCATTATAGCCATATTATTAATGCATTTATTTGCACATAATAGCATAGAATTGATGTCAAGTCTATTTACAGAATTGCATCAACGATTATACACGTCTAATCGGTAAATGGCTTTACTAATAATAAATAATATCTAGAAAATTATCAAAACCGGTTTATTTTACTGCCTTGGTTCTACATAGTTGGTATGTCTGATGAGTGATGACCGATGACTGATGACTAATACAACCACACCTTTACGTTCAGCGTTAAATCTACTTTAGTTAAGTAAACTATAATTCTCCAGATTGTTCTAGAATGGTCAAATATTTAGGAAATTATGTTATAGAACTATGTATAATAATCTAATAGGATTGCTAATCAGAAAAATCTGAATTCTGCATTATCAATTTTGTAGAGCAGATTCTTAAACTTTATAGACAATGGTAACCAAATATTATCTTTTATAAAATGGAATTCCTGTTTTTAGTACTGCTATTATCGACAAGGCTTTGAGCTTTACGACAGTCAACTGCTGCAGTAGTACACTGCCTACTTCCCATATTTATCTTCTCTCAGCTAACTCCATTTCTATGTAGAGCATCCTTTACGAAAGCTATCAAAACGCTCATTATGTATGCTGCCTTAGCGTTAGGCGCATACATACGTTTTCCGTATTCGATTTCTCAATGTGGAATTACGATTTGGGATTCCGTGAGACTAGCGCATACGTTCGCTTTTCCACGCGCAAACGAGCCACGGCCCGTACCGCGAAACCGTTTTAAGACTCAAACAATCGAACGAGAATGCCGCGTCCTACTCTAACAAACGTGAAACGACGTTGTTAGAGCAGGACGCGGCATTCTCGTTCGATTGTTTTTGTCTCACAACGGTTTCGTAGTAGGTCTTGCACTTGAAAAGTACGCGCGGAATTCGTTCCATTCGGAAAAAAGCGTACGTGTGCGCCAGTTAATGCATTTTCTACCGATTCCATGCATTCAGATGTCCGAATTCGGAAAACGAATTCGTAAACCGCATACGGAAAACGTGTGTATGCGGCCGGCCTTAGCGTTAATGTCATGACGCCTATGATGTCATTAGACGCCTAAATAGCGACTTCATCACGTCACCTCTAATGTATTGTGTACTTATTATTCACACCCAGCCACAAGGACAGTAAGGCTGTCTTGGCAGTTGGCACACGCCCAACGAAAATATCCTTAAGAAGCGAATCTATTGATCTGGCCAAAAAATTCTTTAACCTACGTAATAGGCCATTGACCCCGCTGACTCTTTCACACACCCCGAAAACACGATTGAAAACTAAAATAGCTTTAGTTAATACCTACTTATGAGTTTATGACTAATCTTATATCCCATTTTTTACGAAACAGAACTACAAATCGAAATGGGCCATTGAACCCGCATCCGTCTCTTTCACACTAAACTTATTTGATAATTCCGTTGCGCTTTGGATATTTCCCGAATAATTGGCAGAAAACTGTAACAACTATACTCATGACTCATGAGTCATGACTAATATTGTTATCAACCATAAGTCTAAATTTGGGTACAAATAACTAGGTTAATGACATGCTTAGTTGCATATTATCATTAGGTATGTTATTTAGCTCTACATATTGTACGTACTACATAACTCTACGAAGTACGCTACCTATTGAATGTCAACGTAATTAGCAATAGTATATTTTTAATGGGGCTTTGGCCCACTATACTTTCCGACCGCTGTATCTCCTATGTTGCCAGAGTCGACAGCGGTATCCAACCATGATCTCAGGGAGCCTGGGACCGGGAATAAATTAGTAACATGTGCCCAACATGGGAATCGCACCCACGGGCTACGAATCACGAGTCACGACTCATGACCTCCAAGTCAAGACTCAAGAGCTACGCTCTAAACTACTGGACCACGAGGCGTTACAAAACCTACCTGTTATTCTTATGATCCTATTTGCCTTATCGAAACATAGAGTTAAATGCTAGAATTCTGCGGACAATTTTCGCTACAGTGTTGTAAATATGTTGATAAATAATATGTCTGTACGTGATAAGTGTGTGAATAGTCGAAAACGTGTCTTTGTTAGTTATGTCACACATTTAGTACCATACGACATCTAAAGTCCAAACAGCAAATCAAGGTACAAAATGTCTTACAAAATTTGTATGAAATTGATGCAGAAAATGAGCAAGAGACACATCCTAGATTCGCGTTTCTTGAGTATTTCGACTATTATTGAGAAAATAAAGGCTTGAGGCAATTTCAAATCCGTTTTTTATAATATTTTTTAATAAAACTAATAGTGGAAATAATTTCGCAGCCCTCCGTCAGCGGCGATGGCCCTCCAAGCGACGTCAAGTTGTCCCACTACACAGTCATTTATATCTACTACTACTTGTTAGCTATTATTTACGTTTAAACATGGATTTACATTATATTAATGTTTATTTAATACCTTAATGTCCAGATTCTGAGGTTTTTGCAGGAGTATTGAGAGATTAAAGAGTTGTTAATTGGATGACATTTTGACGTTATCCAAAATCTAGGGAAAAATGTGAAATCCGTTGAGGAATACCTAGTATCGCTAGTCTAGGAAATGGCTGTTACTCGACTTATCAGCATTAGATCTGCACCGGCCTTCGATCGAATGGCAATCGGCCTCTGATCGAGACGCGATCGGCCTTCGATCGACGCGATCTGAGAGGCTTCCACCGAATGTCAAACAGATTACAGCAACCTTTCGATGCGCTAATCTAATTCAAGCCTTACACAGAACGTGTTAAGGTCGACAATAATTCGCCGACGTCTCAACGGTGACGTCACATCTCGTCTCTAAACAATAGACCGATCGCTGATGTAGATCTATCGCGATAAACTTAAACGCTTCACTTTAATCAAGTTGCTCTAGTAATCTTGGCTTCACTTACAAACTGCCTAGATTCTGCTATAATTTCATTGTAATACTAAATACAGATTCGATCAAGTCTTGATCCGATCAAACAGCAAAATATATTCGTAATAACTCTAATAAGTTTATTCTCATGTCCGTCAACAGACCGAACAAAAAATGTGTAAATCCTCCTTATTCAGCAGCGTTTGCAGGTTTCATATTTAAAATATTTATATTTTATGGTATCACAACTTTACATTTAATTATAAATACTTACTGAGACTGCATCGAGACGATATCAAACTGTATTGCTGTAAGATTTTAAAGCAGGATTGTCCTATCACCTACATCCTGTGCCTATATCTTTTTTTTTAATCTTATATTATATCAGCGTTATAAAAGCAAAGGCTATCAATAAATATAAGCAAATAATCGAATTTTCTTTATCTCATCTCGAAGCAAAAACATCCTCATTTGGTCACAACTCACAGGCGATTCCGATTAGAAACAACCATGTGCAACGGGCCCGAACAAGTTCAGAGAACAATAAAATCGATTCTCCAGTATCGATACGTGAATCGATATCAATAAATCCACGTACTGGAACCAATGAGTCCTTTAGCAAGAGCAACAGCGTATATGAAGCACTAGTGCATGCAATAAAATGCCGAGAATAGATCTAGCTGCAACTCGCTTTCAGGGCTGCCAATTTACAGATAAGAGATACAAAAATCCTTTTAGTAAATTGTTACAAAAATCGCTTTAATAAAAAAAAATCTTTAGCATAAATAGCAAAGAACTGCAAAATAAAACTATGACCTTTATTTATATTTAACATGATAAAAATCCAGCAAAAAACGATCTCAAAACTTTTAGACCAAAGCATTGCAAGCTAAGCTTTCCATGGACAGCCCTATTAACGTCGATTACTAGAAGCTAATACGATTTGACTGGCTATCTTGATCCATTCCGGTTAAATTGAGATGGTGAATACTGGAAATAGCATTAGACTGTACGGTTAGTCCTTGCAACTAGGCAGTAAATGTGAGAATAACATCAATCGGTTTCACGCCGGTTTTCTGTGAAAACGTGGTATTTCTCCGGTCGAGCCGGCTCATTCGTGCCAAAGCATGGCTCTCCCATGTCAAAATTATTTACTGTTTGCTCTTTGCTCGAACCTTTGCGTAATACTTCCTAATGGCGCAGTCAGTTTGATATTAGAACTAAAACTATCCTCACGAGTCTCCTCACATCTTTTTAGAATCAAAGGTTAATCAAAACATGGCATCACAGACGCATTCATACAAGTGTCATACACGTTACAAAACGTTTTACAATTAGCTAGTCACCTAGTTTAAAATTAAAGATAAAATTTCATCCGACGCGCCGAAGTACCAGCTCCAATTGTGGCAAGGTCTGAACAATTTGAATGAAACGAATTAAAAGTCGTTCTCTAAACAAAAAAAAAAATGACATATTTTCCACGCGCTCCGCACAAAAGAAAAATGGGGTCAACTCATATTTTTATTAAAAAAAAAAAAAGTTTATAATATTAGTCGACGCGCCTGCACTGTTTCCTAACATACGATAATATTTACTTTAGTGGAGGAATCAACAAACAAGCTTAATGTACCAGATTCACCTGGACAACTGATCAAAAGAATCTCGTACAGATTCGTTCGGCTGTAATGGAATATTTGGCGATGAGCCATCGTTTTTAATATTAGTACAGTCGGCGACAAAGTTTAGGCAAAAAATATTTTTTTTCTCGTCGTTTAGGAGCGATTAAACTCCGGATATCTTCAATAATTGCAGCGATAATGGCTGTGATGGATTACATTGTAAAATCAACACTTCTCATTTATTTTATGTTGTACGATACAAACGTGTTCACACAATTACATCAGCAGACTAAGCATGGACACCAAATCGTTTCTTTCTAATCCATACTAATATTTTAAATTACGAAAGTGTGTCTGTCTGTCTATCTATTACATAAATTTCCACGCCTTAGAGGCAGAAATTGTGAACTATAAATAACTAGATGTCCCGCGCGGCTTCGCCCGCGTAAATTACGAATTTTACGGAAAGCGTAAATTTTCCCATAAAAATAGCTTATGTCCCTACTCCCTTCACTTGGTCTACTCTATATCTGTGCCAAATATTGCCATAAAAATTGTTCCAGTAGTTCGTAATTTCTAATATTTCCCCCGTTTTTCCCACATTTTCCTGAGTTTCTTCGGTCGTATTAGTCTTAGCGTGATGATATATATTGCCTATAGTCTTAACTCTTACTCGATAAATGAGCTATCTAACACTGAAATAAGTTTTTATATCGGACCTGTAGTTCCTGAGATTAACGCGTTCAAGCAAACATACTTTTCAGGTTTATAATATTAGGTAGGTATAGATGTTTTTTAATAAAATACTATGAAAAGTATCTATAACACGGTCTTTATAGGCTCATAAGTCATAACCATAGGACGATGCATGGTATAATATGGTAGTGATGATGATGATGAATATAATTTGCATAGTAGCATATGCTTTCCGTTTTTAAAACAACGTCAAAATTCCCAAACTTGTATCTATAAAGAATCAGGAGTTCTCTCAGCACCTTCCGAACCACGGTATACCAGGTATACCTCGGTGCAAAATCTTACTTGTTCGTAGCATATGCTTAGAATACTTCTCACGAAACCGAAGTCACCACATGTTTCCCTATAAATTGTGAGGAGTTCCCTCGATTACTTATGGATCCATCATTAGATCACCACTTTTGTGAATATAATACTAAATTGGGATGATACCCTATATACCAAAAGAAAAATTTTGAAAATCGGTTAACAAACGGCGGAGTAATCGTTGAACATAAGAAAACGAACATAACACCTCCCCCATTTTGAAAGTCGCTTAAAATTGTAGCCTATGTGTTGTAGCATATGCTTTCCGTTCTTTAAACAACGCCAAAACTCCCAAACTTTTATCTATAAAGAATCAGGAGTTCTCTCAGCACCTTCCGAACCACGGTATACCAGGTATACCTCGGTGCAAAATCTTACTTGTTGGTAGCATATGCTTAGAATACTTCTCACGAAACCGAAGTCACCACATGTTTCCCTATAAATTTTGAGGTGTTCCCTCGATTACTTATGGATCCTTCATCAGATCACCACTTTTGTGAATATAATACCAAATTGGGATGATACCCTATATACAAACGAAAAAATTTGAAAATCGGTTAACAAACGGCGGAGTAATCGTTGAACATAAGAAAACGAACATAATACCTCCCCCATTTTGAAAGTCGGTTAAAATTGTAGCCTATGTGTTATTCTGATGTATTAGCTATGTTGTTGTAAAGTTTCATTGAAATCCGTTCAGTAGTTTTTGCGTGAAAGAGTAACAAACATCCATACATCCACACATCCATACATCCAAACAAACTTTCGCCTTTATAATATTAGTAGGAAGTAGGAAGTAGGATTATAATAAGATCATTGTAACCAATTTCTTGGAAATAAAGACTTACTTACATCTTCACGCGAAATCCGGTGAACCGATTTTGCTGAAATTTGGTATGGAGATACTTTTTCCTGAAATAGGATACCTTTCATGACGGTTTCCGCGCGATATACGAACTTCGACACAATGGAGTTGCAGGCATCTACTGGTAAATGGTAATAGAATAAATAGAAAAGACAAAGTGATTGTGATTTGAAAATTTAATAGGACTTTCTGTGTGTCTCTAATTGAATTACATTTTTACTGTGGCCATGCTAAGCCTACGGATTATGTAAGTTTTACACGTTTTTACAACATAATAAATGAGCCCCTAGACGGGTTATAAGTCTAGATAAAGACTACCGCAAAGTAGCGGATAATTTTTCGCAAAACATTTTATACCGGCTGACAGCTACCATCCATCACAGATATTTAAGGCTCTATTACCGCTGCACACTCGGAAGATAAGCGCGGGATAAAAATTATCTCTTATATTTGCATGGCTGCACACGTACGAGAGAAAAGTATTTACTTCTATTGTCGTTTTTCCTGTTTGTTCTTCTGATTGTTGCAGTCCAAATTGTCGCATAGAGATAGACAATCAATCTTTTTACTATGTAAGGACACTTTTCAAGAATTATTTGCTAAGCAGAGCAAATAATTCTTGAAAAGCGCGTATGTCGCGATGAACTTCCTTACTGATAAACAAAGATTGAGAGAATCCATGTTGCTGTTAATGAGACACGTATACTTATCCATAGTGGAGTTTTGAGTATGGCTGGAACAGAAGGTTTCAAGACCTAATATTATTATGTCCTATTCTTGACACCGAAAGTTATATTAATTTATGTAACATATAATTACTTAGTAATTTCACAACGTAGTCTAAATTTGTTTTGTTAATTAATTTTGTTATTATGTTTCGTTAAGTACAATTTTGTATCCAAAAAAGCAAATCGTATGTTTTATGCGATACAGTGCCCAGATAAACTGATCCGGTTTATGGCGCACTATTTTATGTTTTAAAAAAAAAAAACTGTGTTTCTAATAATAAATAAATAATTAAAAATAAAAATAACGACGACAGAAATATGGATCAGTACTGTGTTGATCTCAATGAGACAGAATTATTTAAAACAATGAATCCACGAAATCATAAAAAACACTTAATTTATAAGTTTTTGGGGTTTTCTGATGCCACTCTGACATGGGAACTCACCAAGGAGCCATTTTTTACCAAAGAACAAGAAGAAGAGGTTTTTTGACAGCTTATATTTTATTCAGTAGCCCAACTTTCGCTGATACTTATTCATTGCATGAACATAAATTTAATTTCCATTAAGCTAATAGAACACAATCAATGGCTAGAAACTCTTTATCGTCTGCAGACGGTGTAAATACATGATCAACGTTGCGACAATAACGATTACAAACTTCGATAAATGTAATTACAGCTTTCGGTAAGTGTAATGATGAAATACTTTGACCTTCGACAAATACAAATTGGATTTCAGCTCTAGAATTCACTTTTACCGAATTGAGTATCGTAATTCGTGATATTTAAATACATTTTTTTATAACGGTCTTTGGCCTACCACTGTTCCCAGAATCGACAGCGGTATCCACTCAAGAAAAACTTTTGATACTTAATATATGGTCGCTGTTAAGCATTAGTGCCCTAACCCAAAAATTTTTTTGTTGTTAAATTTTGAATGCAGTCTTGTTCTAAATCATCTACAGAAGATAACTGCATTCATAACTCAATACGTAATTTTTGTGTGGGTTAGTACACGAATGCTTAACAGCGTCCATTATGATCTCATGGAGCCCGAGGGACATGCTAAAGCTGTCTTGGGACCCGCAACGAAATATAAATATAAAAAAAATAGAGGGAGTAGGAGGTACCGGTTTTCCCTCCCTGCACACAGCGGGAGACAGCACAAAGTGGCAATGCCTGAAAGTCAAAGAACTAGTAATGTACTAAACATAATATTATTATTAAACTTAGTTTTGTTACAGCCTGTAGATATAACAAAATTTTATTTTGTCAATCTTATATCTTTAAATGAGCAATTCTTGTATATAAATATATAATTGAAATCTCGGAATCGGCTCCAACGATTTTAATGAAATTTAGTATATAGGGGGTTTCGGGGGCGATAAATCGATCTAGCTAGGAATCATATTTAGAAAATGTCATTTTATTTGTGTTTTATCGAATACCGGGCAAAGCTCGGTCAAACAGCTAGTATTAATAAATTATAAAGGATTTCGAATCAGAGATGTGGTTGACCTACTTAATGAAACCTTTAGTCCTAAGCATTCCAGACATTACCAAAAAAAACATAAAACCCGAACATTGCGACTCGCGATACAGCGAACTCACAATAAAGATTAGGTACTAAGACAATCTCATAAGACTCACAAAGGGCCCGAGCGGGAATTATCCCATAAACTTGTTTCCATATTTGACAATAACGGACGAGAATAGCTCCCCCCTCCCCCCTTCCCACACCGAACTTGACCCACTTCGGGGCGTTTGATTGAAGCTGATTAGAAAAATGAGGAGGAGGGGTTACGTAAACACATACGCCCGCTACATGGGGTTGAATGTTGAAGTTATAAGATCCTCCGCTGCAGCTAAACTCGTAAATCGCGCGGGAACCGTACACTTTCCGGGACAAAAAGTATCCTATGCCCTTTCCCGGGTCTCAAAGTATCTTCAGACCAAATTTCATGGGTTTCGTCGTGAAGAAGGTAACCGATAGACATACACACTTTCGCATTTATAATATTAGTATGGATATCGCATTTATATTATGTCTACCGAATCTTGAAATTAAGAACCAGAAACTTGGAATCACATACACTAGTTTCTATTTTGCAATTCCTACATTCCTAAATCGCCTAATTTCCATCCATAATATGGAATTGAGAGACACAACATATGTGTTGCTTCTTAAACACACAACTTAATAAAATTACCGTCGATTGCCCCCTTGATTATTCGCTAACACTTTTCCCTCTCAATGTGAGAAAAGTGTTAGCAATAGCGAACAGTCAAAAGGAGTCGTCACTTTGAAGTCTCGAGTGTTCTCCGGAAAGGGCCATAAAAGAGTACAAACACGTCTTTATCTCGTAGGTAGCTTTGGGCTTATCTGCTCTCATTTTCCTACCCTCAATGACCACAGTAGACTGTTGGCCAAATAAAAGCCTAATTCCCTCGATAAGGACGCAGCCTAAATAATCTATGAGCCATTGTGGAAGTAGTAAACTGTTATCTTGTTGTGCCAATCTACCAAGATGCGGGTTCGCCCTTTGCGCTTCCGATTTGGGTACTATGGCATTGTACCTACAGTATTAGGTACAGTTTTTTTGACGTGGGAGAGCCATGCTTCGGCATGAATGGGCCGGCTCGACCGGAGAAATACCACGTTCTTACAGAAACCGGCGTGAAACAGCGCTTGCGCTGTTTCGCCGAGTGAGTGAGTTTACCGGAGGCCCAATCCCCTACCCTATTCCCTTCCCTACCCTCGCCTATTCCCTTCCCTTCCCATCCCTACCCTCCCCTATTCCCTCTTAAAAGGCCAGCAACGCACCTGCAGCTCTTCTGATGCTGCGAGTGTCCATGGGCGACGGAGGTTGCTTTCCATCAGGTGACCCGTTTGCTCCTTTGCCCCCTTATTTCATAAAAATAAAAAGTTAATTGCAGAATACTGTGCTCGATATATACTGTGCTTGAGAAAAAGCTCAGGACGATTTCATGTTGTTTATCGTTTTTGGGTTTTACCAGTTACCACCTCGTTTTCCAGTAAGGAATTTCTTTTATGTTCCACAACTATGTGGTGAAAACAGACGGATCGAACAAAAAACGAAGCTGTATTAATGTTGGATTAAGAAAATGGAATCGGGATTCTTTTTCTTCAATCTTCTCCTTTCCTTAACGTATTTTATTTTCCTAAAAAGCAGATCTAGGAGATCTTAATTCCTTATACTGAAACACTATAAGTTCGATCAGATCTAAAACTCTACATAGTCCTTAAATATAACCAGCCCGCTCCTATATTGGGAAAGACCGTCAAGTTAAAACAGACCACGGTATCGATCCAAGTTCAACGTACGCCTTATTTCGTTAGCGCCCGAAATTACCGAATATGATTATTTAATTACGCTACAATCACCTTTTATGATAAACTATTAAAATAAAATCCTTATTATCCTTATTTGGCTATTTTATGAGGTCATCATCGTAGGTACTAGACCAGCATATCGGCAGACGCATTGGTGGATGGTTCTAAAACCAGATTTTGGGTCTCTAATAGCTTCTCTTACTTTCCTATTCTACGCCTATTCTCTGAGTTTGCTTTTTTTGATATCGAGCGATGAAGTTTCCGAATCCGAGTCGAATTCGGCATTGTGAATCAGGGCCCTGATCTGGCATACCGCATACAGTTAAAGTCATACTGTAATTCTGCGAATTAGTATTGCACCTCACGAAGTTCTTGCGGGTCTCCGGTGATTGTCTTCCGGCGAACTCGCGTACGGCGTAACTTTATTACGAGTTTGCTCTGGGACTACTCTTGGCTTTATATTAAATCTAGACTTTCAGATTTCTACTGAACTATGCGAGTCCTGATTCATGTAGTTTTATGATACAATCTAGTGTTGTAAGTTGTAAGTTATCGACAATACGAATCCATACTTCCATACTAACATTATAAACGCGAAAATGTGTCTGTTACCTCTTCACGTCCAAACCGCTGAACGGATTTTGTCAAAATTTGGTACGGAAATACTTTGAAGGGGACCGGAAAAGGACATAGGATACTTTTTATCCCGGAAAAACGTACGGCTCCCGCACGATAAACGTATTTTGGCGCAACGGAGTCGTGGGCAGCGGGCGTCATCTAAGTAATATTTTTATAGTATTTTTTTTGCATCACATTCTTTGCCTAGCGCAATCTTTGGGCCGGTTGGTCATTTGGTGCAGCATTTTATGTGACCTCTCCCCTTCAGTTCATGATGGACAAAGAAAAACCTACATGCGATTACAAACATGAAGATACCTCTTCATACGTCCATGATTAACCATGATCGTCGTCGGTTATGCAGGGCCTTTAGACATATCGGATACGTATTGGCGATTATTTTTCTCGATAACGAGTTCGGCTTTCGCTTTGACTTTTCTCGTTACTGATGCCTAATGTTTAATTTATTATATTTCTCTTTTGGTACGTTGATATTGTATAATGAATAATAACGACGATTCCACAAAATATATAACAATATTATGTCGACGACAACTTATCAATAAATATTTCCATTAATTTCTTCATCAATAGGAGTGGCTATTTTGTCGTCGCAATAAAATTAACAGGTTTATTAATTACTTATGTTTTATCGCTCATAAATTATTATTATAGTAACAACTAACATTGCAATGGCAAGTTTTATTACATTGAAAAGCTCTACATACATTCATGACACATACTTATGGCGCGCAAAATCCGAAGAAACGCTCAGCCATCTTTAAAAAAAAAATTAGCTAGTTCACTCTTATGCCTTACTGACGAAGTGACTTAAATCTGGGGGGGGCAAGATATTTTCTTTATCGCTTCTTTATAAGCTAAGTACTCACATACGGTTTTGCTCGATAATTTTACTCCAAATCGAGCAATAACCACCGTATGGATCGCAAAACTGACAGCTCGAAGGCTCGCTTCGAGCCGGCTCGATGGAATTAAATATGTCAAATATGTAATAACCTTCGATTTGGAGTAAAACTAACGAGCAAAACCGTATGTGAGTACTTAACATTAGAATAGCCGATCAAAATGTATGGAATTGACATAAGACGAGTCGAACGTCAACGTCATATTAACGAATGCTTATGTCAATTCCATACATTTTGTTCGGCGATTCTATAACGAAGCGATAACGAAAAAATCTTCGCTAAATGGCCTGGCGTCCTTTACCTCTTCAAGATCAAATCAGTAGATCTAGATACATTGTCGTTTGATAAGACAGTTTTTTCCAAAAAACAGTTTGGTCACGTTATGTCAAACCCAGGCGACATATCACAATTAACATTGAATTGACATGATCTGACCAAATGACGCTGGTCTGTCAACTGCTTTGGAATCAATTCCCTCGACGGTACGTTTCCCACAAGGCACCCAAACAACTACGTAATTATATTCCCAACAGAAAAGGGGTGCCATAAAAGGCATAGTTTTCCAACCGGCGATTTATTTCCAGCAAACTGGGTGGAATCGATACCGACCGCGGCCGCGATACGTATCGGCACATTTTCCTTTGACAGGCCGATACCATCGCCGTGACAATCGCAGCCAATACGGCCACTGCGAAAATATACATGGAGATAGTTGTAGGCAGAGCCATGAAGAGGCCTGCTGTTTATGTAAGTCAATATTTTATGTGAATTAATAAAATATCAGTCTAATGGCTAGTCTTTAAAGACTAAGGGCCTGTTTCACCACTTCCTGATAAGGTGCCGGATAGGCTTAATTGACAGATTCTCCATACTCTATCTGTCAAGTTAAGTGGTAGATAGCCTTATCAGGAAGTGGTGAAACAGGCCCTTAATCTATAGTTATCCTGATAGGAATTAAAGCTGTAACACGTGCACATAGGCTACATTTTCTCTCGAAAAAGTAGAGGCACTTTATTGACTAGATTATACCCAAAAACTAATTTACCTACTGATAATGAAGTATATTACATGTTCATTAAAATAAATGATTTTTTTAAGTCAAAATCGATATTCAAAAATCTATAATATCAATAACTCGATGCACAGCTACTAGTGCGGGGCCGTGATTTATCGATCATCGCTGCATCTCCATTTAACCCGAGCGTGTCACGAACTATTCCGATTAATTTGTCTTGGGGGATTTACTGAGAAATTACAACGAATAAATCTTCGTCCTGCGATATAAATAGACCGACATTTAAGATAGCGAAAAACATTTTATATTTTAAAAGGTTATTTAAACGTTTACCTGACTCTAAAGAGTAGCAATTGTTAAGTTTTATTATGAACTATATTCCATAATATCACGCTCCATTGCCCGAACCGTACCTTTTTTCTATATAAAAAGTATCCTATGTCCTTTCCCGGGACTCCAAGTATCTCCTAATACCTAATTTCAGCGAAATCGGATCGGCAGTTTCGGTCATAAGAGGTAACATATGGACGGACAGACAGACATACTTTCGCAGTAATAATATTAGTATGGATAATATCTAATTGTCACATAACAGTTTTATATGTACGATAAGTTATAATACGCTTACAGAGGGATTCGTGTCTGAAACCGTACAAAATCCAACTTTCAGAGGCCACTATATCCGTCCCGGCCGTTGAACTTTACCAACATACAAATCGGTGAGTAATGTTACAGTTAGTGTGAGTTTATTTATATTTGTTAGTGCCCAAGAGCGCTTGAGATGTTTATTGTAAACCCACTTTTAATGCGATTCCGAACTGCTCACTTTAAAGTTTTTTCCTTTGGTACATAAAATATAATTTTCAAAGGGGATTTATAATTAGATCGCAAAATATAATATACGTACATTCATTATTATTTATTACTATTGGTATGTTATTTATAGTATGACTATCCATTTTATCGATATTATTCGTCTCAGACCCTACGTCACTGAATTATTATACAGGGTTGATTATACTGATAAAATACTTTAAATGTTACCTAAGATGATTAAGGGTCTGTTTCACCACTTTCTGATAAAGGCTATTCACAACTTTTTTGACAGATTTTCCATACTGGATCTGTCAAGTTAATTGGTGGATAGCCTTATCAGGAAGTGGTGAAACAGGCCTTAATTCTTATAATTCAACAAAACAAATACTTATTATGTAAAGATTTACAAATATACTATCAGGCAAATGTCTTTCTTTGAATGATTTTAATGATACGTGGGAGAGCCATGCTTCGGCACGAATGGGTCGGCTCGACCGGAGAAATACCACGTTCTCACAGAAAACCGGCGTGAAACAGCGCTAGCGCTGTGTTTCGCCGAGTGAGTGAGTTCACCGGAGGCCCAATCCCCTACCCTATTCCCTTCCCTACCCTCCCCAATTCCCTTCCCATCCCTACCCTCCCCTATTACCCTATTCCCTCTTAAAAGGCCGGCAACGCACCTGCAGCTCTTCTGATGCTGCGAGTGTCCATGGGCGACGGAAGTTGCTTTCCATCAGGTGACCCGTTTGCTCGTTTGCCTCCTTATTTCATAAAAAAAAAAATGAAGGCGTGCAAGTAGTAGCACCACAGATTTTACTTGTTTTCCTATTCTGAGAGTAGCACCAACACCGGCAAGTGTGGATCTTATTGAACAAAGCCACAAGCATATTTTGTGTTGCGAATATGCTGCCACCTATAGTGCCTAAACCCAGTTTTATGAAATTAAGTGTTATAAAGACTTAAAAATATTACACGGTATCGTGTTTAATAAATTTAAAAGTTTCATTGCTTGTAACAACTTAGCCGTCGCCGTAGCCCCGGGTTTATCGTGACGCGGTAACCAGAGGGTAGCACGCGAAGGCCAGCCATTACTAACTTCAAAATACACTTAAGACACTCATAATTAAATTAATAAGTGTAAACGTTTCGACGGTTACACTATTATTATTGGTAAGTTTCTTTGGAAAGTGAACAGAAAGTTATATCTTTAGTGCAATGATTTTAAAACTAAGTGCCTTAACCAAGGCACGACGTATATTTTACAGAAACAGAATTAAAACCTTTGCTAAACGTCTTAAGTCATATATACTTTAGAGCCTATTTGATCAGGATTCATGTGTTTCACTCAAATTAACACTCTTTGTAGTCTCTGTCACTTGACATAAAAAGAGAGAGAAAATACGAAAACTCAGTTAATTCCATGAATAAAATATAGATTTTTCACTGGGTTCTTATTTTCTCGTTAGGTATGACGGGAGTTAAAAATACAACACATGAGCACGGAAAAACCCTTGTTATCTGAAGGTTATGAAACGGTCATATAAAAGTTCAATAGGTAATAGAAAACTATTTAAAATAGTATTGTAATCATTGATGGTATTTTAAGCCTAATTACTCGAATCCTTAGCTCTACATTTGCATGGATATTGTTCGAGGCTTCTTTGCTTTGGGCGGGTCACTGTCTTTGACTCTGTGTATTTATTCAACCCTAGTCCTAAAGCTGACTTCCGATTGTAAATTGGAATCGAACCAAAGATAGAGTTGAGAGAGACTCATTAATACTTAAAATATAGACAGCTATTAAAGGTAGAATTGAATCGAATTATTATCGTTTATCAGTCAAAATTTCAATAGACACAATAGTCATTTTAATCCTCTGATAGTATATTTAGCGTAATTTCGCTTACCACATGTTATATTGAATGTGGAAACATTTTGTTGAACATAATGGCGGCTTGATAGCATCGCTAAAAGGCGTTTTAGCTCAGGAAATGCATTAAGCCCTCCGTCTGACGTGTGAGGAACGAGAACTGGATGTTTTAAATATTATTATAACTCTAGTTTCTCGACACACACAAAACACTTAACGATCTCTGTCATTTGTGCGGTTAACTTTTGTTATTATTAAATTGAGGTTAAGCAATTTCAACATCAATTTAAAATAGAAAAATGGTTTAATAATTATTGTAGGTAAACATGTGTTTATATGACCTGTTAAAAATAGAGACCTTAAAACGACACTTTTTATCCAAATAATATTATGTCGAAGGTTAAGCTGAAAACCAGGAGGAATATCTCTTAATTTTTTTTGTTATCTGCAACTACAATAGCCAAGGTATATTATACAGAACAATTTCATGGGACTTAATTTTAGGATATGGAAAGGTTCCTCTCACTTCCTTATCTCTGGTTCTAATAACCGTTCAGCCAATTCGGACCTCCTTTTTACAATACTCCAGATAAGGATGTTTTTTTCAGCTATCCTAGTACAAAGATGTTTCTCTACCACCTTAGTACTCCCTTATTTCTGCTCTTTTTAAATCTACAAGAGATGTTCCTCCGCGATGTAATCCTAGTACTCACCATCTGTGGGTGAGGTGTACAGCTTCTTGCAGATCTCCTGGGGTCCGCCGAGCGCGTTGATCTTGGCCAGCCCCTCCGCGCCGCGCGACTCCATGAGCTCGCGCAGCTGGCGCAGCGTGACGCCGTACTGCGCCGGCCGCCCTTCCACCGTAGCCATGGTGCCGGGCTCGCGGCCGCCGCCCGCACCACGCCCGACCTCCCTCTAGATCTGGAAAAGGCAGGAGATGATTAGATTCCTTTTTTATTATTTCATAAAATAAGGGGGCAAACGGGTCACCTGATGGAAAGCAACTACAGTCGCCCATGGACACTCGCAACATTAGAAGAGCTGCAGTTGCGTTGCCGGCCTTTTAGGAGAGGTTTGCAGGTCGTATTGGGCCGGGGGCCAATACGACCCTGCGACTTGCGAGTATCCATGGGCGACCAAATATTGCTGGACCAAATACTACTGGAACGCCTGCCGTTCCAGAGTTTTACAGTGCGCAACAGAAAGTTACGCGAAAAACGCACGGTGGAAGACTACCACTCTTCAAGGTGATGGGGATCCTTATTGCACATAGAAAAACATCGAACAGACCAGTGGGGCACCACAGCCTTCAGACAAACCCCCAGGGTGGTTCTTGCGACAGTAATAAATAGGAAGATAGCTGAGACTATTGCACATGGGTATTGAACTGACCAGGGAGACACCACAGCTTTCAGACAACCTGGCAAGATGGTTCTAGAGGCAGATCACCCTGCGGTCTTCAGCTTTACGCAAACTTTAATTTCTAAGACGACATTAAAGTCCCAAGGAAAGGATTAAAAGGAACAATTTTAATATTATAAATCCACAGCCAATCATCTCTTTATGCTTTACTCGTTTAAAATATCTAAAATATTCTCTATAATATCAGTCTCAAAATGTTAATTTCGTTCCTAACATCTTTACGCCAAAATTTTCAAGCAAATTTTCAATTTTCAACAAAGTCTACTATAACATAGACAAACACTTTCAATACCTTTCTACCCAATAGACTGGTCGATGGACGGAAAATTGATAGAGAATGCAATTTTATTTACCCAAGCGGCCATTTTTGTGGGGCATGTTACGGTAAGTTATGGACGTGTTGTCAGCTGCCGCTATCTAGCCCGTACCGGCTAGACCTAGATAGTTTGTTTAGTCTAATAATGCCCTGCTTCTGAGGGTTTTTGACTGCAGTTTATCTATTCACTAGCGCTTTTTAATGGCTAACAAAATAACCAATCATCGACGCTGTTGAGTAGATAAGCTCTTTTCAAAAAACTCGAAAATCGGGCAGTAATTACTTAATATTGGTTAAATGTACGCTAATAGTAGTTTTAGTTTTAGCTTTCAAACGTCACTCGAACGCAAGGAATTTCACAGGAAACTGAGGAATTGCAATTAGGTCTTGACTTGAGTCGTTTGGTTCACTTGAAATACCAATTCCACCAATTTATGGTTCACTTGAAATACAAATTCCACCAATGATGATAAGTTATTTAATGAGCGTTTAAGCTGCTATTTATTAAAATATAACTTAGGGCCTGTTTCACCACTTCCTGATAAGGCTATCCACCACTTAACTTGACATGAAGTATCGAGAAACTGTCCAAAAATGTGTGAATAGCCTATTCGGCACTTTATCAGAAAGTGGTGAAACAGGCCCTTTCTCGTTCTTCGCATTAAAGATAGGCGTCGGGTGTTGCATGTAATAAACGTATTGGTAAATCTGGCAAATGTCAGTTTTTAGACTTAAGAGGAGTCCACACCGCCCTTTTTTCCATACAAACGTTGTCCCCTGTTTCCTCCCTGGATAATGCTAGTAGAGTTATAATTTTTTTCCTGAATATCTACGGCCACTAATACAATGTCCCTATGTTTTCTTTTTTTTCATAATTTAATTATTAAATAAGATATGAACGTTCAAAAACCCAAAAAATGGCCAGATTTTCCCCTGTTTTCAAACGTCCAGAAAACAGATTTGGCTAGATTATACAAAAAAAAGCAAAACATAGGAACACAGCTCAAGCCTTTTTTTAATCTTTAATGAAAAAATTACTTAAATCGGTTAAGTTTTGGAGAAGGAATCAGGGGACAACGAATCGTTGATTTTCTGGATTTTCTGCAGTTTTCTCTATCGCGTTCTGCGGTATAGGCTTGAGGTAAGGGAGACAGCTATAGATATTACACGTACTTTTTTTTTTCATTTCTCTAGCCCCTGGTGTATCCTCTTAAGTTTTTTCGTTCAATAGCGCATTTGTTTGTCTAACGTCAAATGTGTGGTTCAACGGTACTGAAAAGATAAACTTCTGTCAAGTTGTGTCAGAAACCAGGCATTAGCCACAATGGCTAGCTAAAGGTGATACTGATACTGAAAAACAACACAAACCATAACAGCGGCTGACGAAATAAGAAAATTTATCAAAAGTATTCTTTATTTTCGGTCGGACCGAAGGGAATTGAGAGGATCGAGAGCCCGTCGTAAAAACCCACAATGTACACGACACAGAAAATCCAAACTTTTTCAAACTGGAATAAAAACGTGCGTACTCGGTTTATGTGTTCGGGTCCACGAGACATAATTAATAAGAGCTGGGTCACCGAGCTGGACGAAATCTAGTTTTTTAACCGACTTCTAAAAAGGAGAAAGTTCAACTGTGGATTTTTTTTTGGATCAAATGATACGCCCAAGGAAACCGAAGTTGCAGTCAGTATTAACTGGAGACCAGTATTTCTACCCAAGACTTCGCTTGAGCATTTTGATGCCCTTTTCAGAAATAATCTAATTATTACAAAACCTTGTATCCCATAAGGACTTCTCTAAAACGGAGCTCATATGCCGACCCATTTTTTTCAAAAACGCTTTACAACATTTCGGGCGGAAGGCAGATTTTCCGTAACTAGCAACACTTAACCGTTTGGATATTCAGTACAATTTGGGCTGAAAGTGGAACACGGGGTGTTTATGACCCCATAAAGACTTCCAACGCTCCACTGCACCCTCATGCATAATTGAATCATAGGACTTAATAAGAACAGAGTCAACTATTTTAGGGCATTCTGGCGCCGTTGTACTGTTCGCTAATTTCGATGAACTTTATAATATTTGGCGCTAAGATCTTACCTTTATTACGACTACTAAAGGTGTTCCAGCACCTTTAGTAGTCGTAATTAATTTGTTGATAATGTGTGCGACAGCTAATTTTAGGTTTTGGCAGGCAGTATACAAGATGTTAGTGTGAACACCGTAAATCCTTGAAACCATCAAATGAGCCCGTCAAAATGAACAACTTTTTCTATGAGAACCATGCTGGGAACAAAAAAAAAATGCCGTCTTCATACCCATACGGATGCCCGGATCGGCAATTTGTATGGGTATGAAGACGGATTTTTTTGAGTTCCCAGCATTGTTCTCATAGAAAAAGTTGTTCATTTTGACGGGCTCATATTTTGATGGTTTCAAGGATAACGGTGTTTACACAAACACACTACTATCTTTTATAATATTGGGTAACAAAATTAATTAAAACATTGAAATACACCCACATTTCTAATAACATCACAGCAAACAAACCCAACATTGTTAAGCAAATAAGGTTTAATATTCTATAAGCAATTAACCCCGAACGCCATACATTTTACTTTACAACCCTCGGGCAAAAGATATACAATTCTCGATCGTAAAAGTAATGATCCATCCGCACCGGCAAGAACACATTTATTTTTAAAACATTGTCACAAATACCCGCCTGTAACTTTTTCATTTTCTCAATTCCACGAAAAAACGGGCTAATAGGAATCTTTATTTTTATGTCGAGGAAAGTAGAATCGCGTTGCTATCCATCTTAGTACGTTTTTAACGAGGTATGTCTCATTGTTTCTGATAATTGTAAATAATGTGCCCAAAGGAACTCTCAGAAAATAGGCAATGAAGGCTTTTGTATAAAATTATTAAGGTGACGCCTTGATAATTTGGCTGCTGATATCGATTTTTCTCCACAATGACTAAAGATAAGAAATTAAAGTTCATTGTCAGTATTCATCATATTGTCTTTATCTTTGAATTACTCATAGCATAACACGATTGGTCAACTTATAAAACACATAATAATTAATCAAAAAGACCTATAGAGGTCTTTTTGATTAATTTTGATTCATGAAAACAGGGATTCTAATTTTGCCAACAGAGGGTGATTTATAAGCTTCCAAAATTTTTACATTAATTCAAGCATACACTATAATTTGCCCATAGCTTATATGAAATATATTTATGGTTTTTTAATTACGCGACAAAAATCATTTTGTCGCTTACGCCCTTTCCATTTCTTGTTTTCTATGAGAGGCTGGCCCGGCGTCACCTTAATAATGATGATTGATACTCTAGCATTTTTCTGACATAATATTATTTATGAATTTGGTTCTGAAAATTTCGGTTAAATTTTAGCGCGAATTGAGATGTCGACATTTTCCTCCAGAATCTGGATTCGGAAATCAGAAACAAACCTTAATCCACAAGGCGACCATAAACGTGAGAGTGGAAAGTGGACATAACTACGCGTCGGCTATCAACTTGACCCGAGGGAAAGATTCCTTCCTCCACCCTGACTGGTGTGGACGTTTAATTAGGTCGATTTTCATGACCGCATCTGTATTCCTGGTACTTTCGTATGTTCTCCGTTGCTTTTTCCTACTTATCTTCCTATTAATTAGTAATTTGACATTTCAAGAGATAACCATTCTATAACGAGGAATCGGACTTGATCAAACAAGGAACGGAAAAAACATTAAATTAAATATCATTTATTGCAGGCTTCGAAAGCTCATATTGAAAACAGAAGAGGCAATTACAGATATTATTTACAACGGAAGCTCAATGCATGGCATTTATCGCCCCATTCTGACCAGTTCCATTCGTTATCAAAGAGTTGACTAACCCCTACAAAATAATTACGCCGAACCAAATCAAGGACCATTTATTATATTGGTCATTTGCATGGCATGGCATGTTCCCGCTGAAAAAAATCTGTAGCTAATGTCATGGGTTATAATTAAACCCAACCCTGTGTACGGCACGCTTCTCGGAATTTCGTCGCTTGTTACATAAAAGCGGCCATTAGGTTTTTATTGGAGAGTAACTGCTAAGTATAAACACAGAATAAACTGTCGGTTTTTTATTTAACCATACGGTTACGTATGTAGACCCAGTTTCCAGCATGTAAAGCCATCCACGTAATGGAAAAGAGGATTTAGACGTCCATTCGAAAGATTTTAGTTTTGACAAAGAAAATAGAATTTAAAAATGTATGGAATTTGATATATAACGCAAATGTGCGCAAATCCTATAATTTTATACGTGGGAGAGCCATGCTTCGGCACGAATGGGCCGGCTCGACCGGAGAAATACCACGTTCTCACAGAAAACCGGTGTGAAACAGCGCTTGCGCTGTGTTTCGCCGAGTGAGTGAGTTTACCGGAGGCCCAATCCCCTACCCTATTTCCTTCCCTACCCTTCCCTATTCCCTTCCCTTCCCTTCCCATCCCTACCCTCCCCTATTACCCTATTCCCTCTTAAAAGGCCGGCAACGCACCCGTAGCTCTTCTGATGCTGCGAGTGTCCATGGGCGACGGAAGTTGCTTTCCATCAGGTGACCCGTTTGCTCGTTTGCCCCCCTTATTTCATAAAAAAAATCTATAACCATAAATCAAATCCTATGACCTAATACCTAACTTATTTCTAACACTTTATTGTGTTAAACTACCACGCTAGTCGCTAAGCCGGCAGGTCGCGTGCAGGCTTAGCATGTGCAAAGAAGTTCAATTAAATTCAACAGATTTCCTTCTGCAATCTTCGACTCTACCAAAGAAACCCTATAGTCATGCTTAGCTGGCACTTGGCAGAATTCACATTTATCGTACAGAGGCTGATGCTGATGATGGTAAACGTGAAAAAAAAACGAGATTCACTCGATTACAATACGAGTAGGTAGTACGGCCTTAATGATACCAGCTATAGGATGTTACGGCCTTAGCCTTGACACGGCCGTGATTATGTCATACTGAAATATTAGGAGCTACGTGTTGCCAGCGTGTAAGGAAGTCCCATAGAAACCGTACATTTCGCTGACACAAAAAGTTGCCGAAATCGTAAAGGGACATCAGGAGTCCACCTTACGCGTTAGGGGTTGCATTTTTCACCATATTTTCTAAAACGTTTGCCCATGAGAAACAAAATATATTTTGTAAGAATTTGCTAATACTTTTTTCACAGTAAAAATATACACTTTTCATGCACACATTCTACTTTTATAAAAATATATATTTTTTACTGTGAAACATGAATTTCCACCAAGAAGTACCTACATTCAATATCATAATATTTTTTTTTATATCTAAGCTTACTTGCTTTTAGAGGTTTGGAATATTTGTATCATTATTTCTGAGAACGACTTCTAGGAAATCGGTTTTGCTTTTTCTGCGAAATGATTTAATATTGTTAGACACTCTGTAACATAACCTACAACGTGCTACAACTAAGTTACGGACTACTGAAGAAAGACAATTAAATACCCGAGAAAAATTCCAATACAGACGTTGGTACGGAATGACTATTTCTCTCGTCACCAAAGTCAATAAAGGTAACATTCTAGTATGGATAGAAATGGAAATGCTTGCTAACAATAGTTAGCAAGCATTTGCATAGGTATGCAGAACCTTTACACAGAGCGGACTAGACTAGAATGCCTGCGAATGAATATCCTACGCAGGTAGGAACTATCAACAACAGCATCTATTTGATGCTAGACAGATCAACAGACGTAAAAGTGACCACCAAACCAAGTACACCAGAAAAATAATAAAATCAAAGCATAAAAACAATAAAACTAAGACCCATGTAGCTGTACTAAAAAGACAATCTTATGTAAAATTCTCGTGTCACAATGTTAGTTACCGTACTCCTCCGAAACGGCTTTACTGATTTTTACCTATATTATGCATTGAATGAGGGTCTGAGAATCGGCTACTGGCTACTTTTTATATTGTTAAGAGCATTTGTTGAATAATTAATAGTAAATTATTACAACTCGAGACTGATGGTGACCATTGTTTGTGCGACGGTATAGCGATGGCCGTTGCCATGGTGCCAAACTTATATTTAGTCACTTCAATAAAATTATAATATGGGCGAAATACTATATATGGCAAAACAATGTTTGCCGGGACAGCTAATTTAAATATAAAAAATAGCTAACAGAAGAAGAAGAGTAAACGGATGACAAAGTGACCACCAATTCACCGATAACAACACCAGAAAAATAATGAAAACAAAGTATAACAACAATAAAACTAAGACGAACGTACTAAAAAGATGGGACACAATTCTAAAACAGCGCTACAAAACGTCTCTCCCGACCATAATACTTTCGGCATTGTCTGAGCCATAAAGTATGATGTACTGCGAGATCGCGTGCTCAGACTGCCCAGCTATCTCACCGCACCTCGCGATTTATACCTGTTACTGTTCTAATCTTTACACGACTGCTATTGTTCTTTGCTTCGGAACAGTATTCGTGCCCAGCGTATTCACAATTCTTGTTCAATTTGGAATACCGCTGTTATTGGTCAACGTTTGTTCGCGTCTACGCGATGACCAATAGCTGGTAAGTTTTTCGAAAGGATATTGTCAATTAGGCACCTGAGGAAGTTACCCTGAAGTACTATACTATCAATTTTCAACAATTTATTCTCTATCAAAAACGCTCTAAGGTCTACTTTAATCGCGCAACGTATTTTAGTGTCTCATAATATTAAGGTAGACCCTATATTTCATTTAATTCTCAAGGCAACACATTTAATGACAGCCATTTTATTTATAAACCCAAGAAACAAGAACAAAATGTTCCTGAATAGAAATATGCAATGGGAGAGATTAAAAGAAAAAATATCAAGAGCTACAACATAAAAGCTGTATTCATTACGTTACTGGATAAATGAGAAGTGTATTTATTTTTGTCGGTGGAACATTTTACAACTTATCTGGAATTAAACATGTTTTTTTTTTATTTAGAGCTACAAGATTTTTGACTACTAAGTACCAACAAACTTAAAGCTTAGTCACGGTATCGCTAATAAAAGAGAATCACGGACAACGGAACAAAACAATAGATTTGGATCCAAAATAAACCAAAAGAAAGGAAAGCTCGAAAACGAAAATTCCCAGGAATTTAAACTCAGTGGACAGACTATTCAGTTTACACCCAACACTAGACTTAAATCTCTGAATGGTACTAAGAAACGAAACTCAAAAGCTACTACAGTTAAATATGCTCGAAGAAATCTCGAGTCCACTTCGTTTGCCAATGTATACTGCGTGCGAGAGAGCTTGAAAATGACCTAATTATGCGTTCAGAGTGAAAGAACATCTTTCTTGGAAATAAATTGCGAGCCGAATCGACAAAATCACCCAAATAAACGCAAACAAAACTATAATAATAATACGTTATTTATTTGCTCCAAGTACAGAAGTTTCATTATAAATTAGATGACACAGGAAAGTTCGTGGCTGTATACATATTTAATGTTCTGCTGATACTTAAAAACAAAAATTTTGAAAATCGGTTCACAAACGGCGGAGTAGTGGTCGAACATACAAAAATAAAAAAAAATAAAAAAAAAAATATCCACAGCCGAATATATAACCTCCTCGTTTTTTGGAAGTCGGTTAAAAATAGGCCTGTGCTATAAGTACCAGCTAACAATCGATACAGGTTTTCCAAATTAATTTTGACGTTTACATACTTATGTATTTTGAGTGACTAGGTTAGTAGCTGTAGTTTGGTTGTAAACTATCTATGATTTCCAAGGAACTTAAAGAGCTAAAAGGATTTATTAAAGTCAAGAAATTAAAATACGTAGCTTCGGACAATTCCTTAATGCTCCAGTAAAAAAATATGAAAAAAGTTCAAAAATATCTTGGAAGGTTGAATCAATTTGCAAAATGCATTAGAGAATTTTTGCAATATCTATTGTCAACTCATTATTTCTTACTGGTGCTCTACAATCTGCATTATGTTGATTAAAAATTGAATCGATACATTACAAAGAAGCGTTTGTGTAGTATCCAATGGGCCTTTGTACGAACTTCCGAGTATATTCTATTCATCTTGGAGAATATTATCAGTTATATAAATACAAAGTATAGAATCCAGTCAAAGTGTTGGAGTTATTATCGCGGAAATTAAAAATTTACGACCAATTGTGTCATTGTAAGGGAAAATATTATTTTCATGATGAACAGTGTATTTTAAAATATAATTTCAGTACTTCTCTTCCATTGCATCTTTAGACATGCCGGGGGCATTTTGCGTATCTCTACTTCCGCAGTTTTTCATTGTTCTCGTTGCTCTTACACTGCCTTTGGTAAGCCTAATCCCTTATTTCGTCTAGGTCATCATAAAATAGATTAAATAGAAATTTCTAGTATCAGACATTAGCAATCAAGCAGGGACTACCAGGTATGCATGGCGCGGGTAGAGTTAAGTATTCAATGCACGTACGGACCCGGGGCGGGCGGTATATAACCGCTAATCAGAGTACCTCGTGACTTGTGCCTCAAACGTACAGAAAATGGGTTTAGTTACCTTAAAGATATCTACATTGAATTTTAAAAGTTGAGACTTATCATTCTTTTCTTTTCCATGAACTAAGACTTCTCGTGTATAAAGACTCCTTTTCAGCTCGTCCATCAGCCATACTTGGGTTTAAAAAGCTAAAGATGCATGTGTGAGCTATCGAGCTCGTAATTACAACTGACATCCTAATTACAGCAAAGAGAATAGCTTGTTGCAATTCTTCGTAAGAAATTCCAAGCTTCAATTTGATCAATTGCAAAATCCAAGCGTCTAACTAAACGAATCAGCCCATCGCTTTGTTCATGTTCGCTCACTAGGAAAATATCGTTTGCGACTCGTAATTTGCATTTTACACTGAAAATACATATTCAAACCCCTTGAATTTCGGAATATTAATATTCCGGTAATGTATTGAAATTCTGTAAATGTATAAAAACTCCACGCGGCGAGCGCGGATTGAGATTCAGGACGCGTTGAGATTTCAGAAAACGATAAGAGGAACATGTATTTTATCATACATCCTGCGTCAATTTAAAATCGAAAACCACATTTTCAGAAATTTCTGTAAAGTAACATCATTATCCGATTTGAAAAGAATAAATGTACACTAAACTCTGAAAGAAGTCTTAAAATAAAAATCTAAGTGAGAATGAGAAACGCTGAATCTAAGGAAATAGTACCTACAATAAAGACTAGCTCATAAAATGTTACTGAGGAGCTTAAGCAGTAAGCTTTGAAAGCAAATCCTAAAACAGATTATCGCACTTACACACTCGTTTCAAACTAGTTCCCTGTGGATGTGTCCTATTAATTAGTAGCATCCCGTTTTCTACGAACAGCGTAAACGTTTGAAATATGAATTGAAATTGCCGTGTGCGGTCGTGTTGTGCTATTCCACGCAAATTGTGGTACTGTTTTTGAGACGGTCTTTAAAGTTAACGACGTAATGACTCTTTCTGTATCTTGGATATCTGCAGGAAAAGCCCAGCCAATTGTAGGCTCCTAAATCTTCCATTTAACAATAGAACTTTATAAGGAATTGACTATAATAATTCTTTACTTCTGAACGATTACATATAACATTTTTACAATCTATTTTCAAAAGTAATTTTTGTTTACACACAAGTATCTAAATAAATTGTTTTAAGTAAATATACAATTTTGAATTTTGTTTTAGTTATGTAGTAAGCCATACAAATTGGAATGGACCCCAAACTAGGCAGAGCCTGTATCTTGGTGGTCTTGTTTAATATTAATTGTAACTATTTTACATAACGTGCTATCCATAAATCTGCTTATATTTGGTTAACTCTTTTACTTAATAATATTCTTGCGGGTCAACTCGCTTCCGGGATCGTATTGACGCGGAGACAAAGTTTTGTCCGGATTTTCGGATAACTTCGCGGAATATCCTCATTATAAATTCCGTTGAACTCGGAAGCTTTCCTGTCGAATCTGCATATTTTAACATATCAGTTATTTATAGATTGATTAAACGTACATACGGCATTGAAATATTCTTAATTATTTTAATAGCCATCACGGTATTTGCAAATAGTACCCTCTATACGGCAAGCTCATGTTTAGTAGCGCGTAATGCCTGTATGAAGTCTAAAGGGACGCTTATACGGGCAACTAAAATTGCTCCACTCTCGTCAACTTTGACGTCACGACTACAACAAGCAATTTTCGGCAACAAGCAGCAACAATCAGCAACTAGTTATTAGGCAATACTGCCATACACGAGCCCATCGGATATTCGTCAATTCGTATCGCCGCAATTTATTAAAATTGCCCCATGTTGCTCCACTAAATTGCTCCAGATCGCTCCATTCGTGTCGCCGGCAATTAATTGCCCGTGTAAGCGCTTCTTAAGTATGTAATACATTTGACACGTATTTGAATCGTCCTATCACATCATAATTTGATGTTCATCAGCCCGAATATGTCTCCATTATTTTCTTACCAAAATGCCTATGCGAAAAGGGAATTAGGGAAATATAATTTTAAATAATACAGTGACAATATCGAGTATTTACTGTGAATACAAATGTATAAGATTAATAATGAATGAAGTCACGTTAGGAATGTCTCATTTCGATGATATCATATTCCATACCGGCGAGAAACACCCATAAATTAGTCCTACTGAGGTCGTGTTTAATTAAACAACTGTATTATTCTATAATAGCCCACTCAATTTTATAGAATCGACAATATCCGAAGAATATTCAACGCGGTATACTTGGGCTTAAGAGGATACACCAGGGGCTAGAGAAATGAAAAAAAGTACGTGTAATATCTATAGCTGTCTCCCTTACCTCAAGCCTATACCGCAAAATGCGATAGAGACAACTGCAGAAAATCAACGATTCGTTGTCCCCTGATTCCTTCTCCAAAACTTAACCGATTTAAGTACTTTTTTCATTAAAGATAAAAGAAAGGCTTGAGCTGTGTTCCTATGTTTTATTTTTTTTTGTAAAATCTAGCCAAATCTGTTTTCTGTATGTTTGAACACAGCTGAAAATCTGGCCATTTTTTTGGGTTTTTGAACGTTCATTTCTTATTTAATAATTAAATTACGAAAAAAAGAAAACATAGGGACATTGTATTAGGGGCCGTAGATATTCAGGAAAAAAATTATAACTCTACTAGCATTATCCAGGGAGGAAACAGAAGACAACGTTTGTATAGAGAAAAGGGCGGTGTGGACTCTTAACATTTTTTTAAAGACTTATCCAGCAGTTGTAAGAAAGTATTTCGTAGTGCACAGGCACAAGGAACAAAACACGGAAACCCACGACATACACGAAATATTGAGTCTCATACAGCAGGGAACATTCAGTAATGCCAAAACAAGTTTCCTTCGTTTATTTCTTCCGCTGGGCCATTACTAGCGATGTCCCTTAATAATTCAAGCTGCGTATATGCTTCGTCCGGCCGCAAACGTGCCGGGCATGGGCCTAGCGGTACGCCCAAATTGAATTAAATCAACTATTTAATATTGATTTATACCGGCAAACAATGCGACCGACATATTGATAGCCAACGGTTAGAAAGTATAAAGTACCAAGATTACAACCAAACAAAACAGAATCAGCATTGTAGAAGCTTCAAACAAGAATTAGCTATTTTTTTTTATGAAATAAGGGGGCAAACGAGCAAACGGGTCACCTGATGGAAAGCAACTTCCGTCGCCCATGGACACTCGCAGCATCAGAAGAGCTGCATGTGCGTTGCCGGCCTTTTAAGAGGGAATAGGGTAATAGGGGAGGGTAGGAAAGGGAATAGGGTAGGGGATTGGGCCTCCGGTAAACTCACTCACTCGGCGAAACACAGCGCAAGCGCTGTTTCACGCCAGTTTTCTGTGAGAACGTGGTATTTATCCGGCCGAGCCGGCCCATTCGTGCCGAAGCATGGCTCTCCCACGTCTATATATTTTTGAGAAGACGTTTAAATTTTATGGTTTGGGGCCAACATTATTAGGTACAGTACAATCAAAATATCACGAAGACCGAAGCTATCCAAGCTATGCGACTTTAATTAAATATAATCACACGAATGTCAATAACCTCCTCCTTTTTGAAAGTCGGTTAAAAATAATAGTAACGTACCACGAGTGCGTGTCGCACCCGTCTTTCCGCCGAGGCGTATGGCTCCCTATTATGCTGCAGGGGGCGACCTGGAAAAGACAGAAAAAGATATAAGAAACAATGCTTCATGTAAAAAAATATATATTAGAAACGATGTGTTATATACAGATAATGTAAGACTTGTCACTTGCATACTCGAGATCGTTGTTAGGCGGTAGAATAGTTTAAATATGGGTGATAAATCTAAAATCAGTCAACTGAGAAATAAATTGCTTACGATTGTGAAAACGTCACTAGTTTTTTGGAACGAAGTTCCATATCGCGCGTTCGGCGTAAATCTGAAGGCTAGACAGAACGATATTTGATCTTGATTTGACCTCGACACTTTTTTTATTAGTACCTGCATGTTAGGGGCAGAGGGCGTTGATAGTAAGTTTTTTTTAAACAGCGACGCGTTGTTGGTATTCCTGGGCGTCAATAGAATATGGTGTTTTTTTAATATATTTTTTTTGAGTGTTTATGTATACTTACACGTTTTTTGAACATAAGAAATAACTTCGTCCCATTCGGGTGTCCCTTGACACCTCTCAAGTCTTTTTTACAATATTTTTTTGCTTGTTCTTTTACAACATTAGTCGATATAATCTAACAACCTAATGAAGTAGAAACACCTGAAGGTAAAACACAACCCTATTTCTTCGCATTAATTTAGTTAATTTTGATGATTACAAGTAAAAAGAACAAGAGCTGTATTCGATTCAAACTAAAGGTACAATTCTTAAGTACTAGCTTTACAAACAAAGTACAAAGGGCTCGCCCTTTGCCAAATCAAATAATCAATTAAGGTTGGCGTCTTGGACCGAGAGCTCCGACAAATATTTAAGGTTCGGCACTACAAGTACTACACTTTTCCGAGTCGGTTTTGTTGCCATATCACTAGAATTTGGAATGTTCTTAGGAATGTGGTGACTATTTTTTTAAATTGAAGACGTGAGTCATGAGTGTATAAAATGGGTAACGTTTTTCTACATAAATGGCTTTATTACCGGAAAAATGATTTGAAACCAAAGAAAGTGCATTTTATGTATAGTTATGTATACTTATTAGCCAGATGAAGTAGATAGGTTACAAGGTTTGTTAAAATTATAAAGGCAAAAAATCGGCCAAGTGCGCTGTGCGAGTCGTACTCGCGCACGAAGGGTTCCGTACCGA